>NC_058374.1:79181250-79782500 GCF_018350175.1 Felis catus
ATACTCTGTCCGACTGCTGTTATGAGCAGGGAAGTGTGGGTTTCTCACGGGCTAGCCTCCACCCCACCCCACTCCCACCCCAAGCGGTCCCTGGGGTCTTCAGGCTCCAGGAACTCTGTGTGGGAACCCCTGTGTGCTGGTCATTCCCAGCCTTCAACAAGCATTTCTAAGGAACACGTTGTTGTTAGTGGACCTTCCGGACAAGTGATAGAATCCTTGTGTTTTATTGCATGATAACCCAAATATCTCGAGTTTTTAAGCTGTAAATATAATTTCAGTAAAACTGTTTGCTTGTTCTATTCAACCACTAGCAAGTCCTCCCAGCTCTCAACCCTCGTTTTCTTACATATAAAATCAAAAGTTTGGACTGGATCGCATCCAAAGTCCCCTTCCAGCTTCGGCATCCCGTCCTCTGTGTCTTTCTCCATAAAAGCAGCATAACCCAGCTGTTAAGAACTTGGGGTCTGGAATCAGATTGTTTAGGTTCCATTCCCAGCTCTGCTACTTACTGGCTGAGTGCCCTTAGACAAGTTACTTAGCCATTCGGTGCCTCAGCTTCCTCATCTGCAAGATCAGGATGATAACAGTACTTCTATCAGAGGCTGTTGGGAAGAGTGAATCAGCTAGAGCGTTGACAGTGGCTCCAGCCCACAGTAAGCACTAGGGGACAGTAGCTGTTATTCCTAGAAGGCGCTGGACATCAGGGGTGGCCTACGATCCACCCCCTGCAACGAGAAACATCATTCTGAAATTGTGACTGTCTTCCCAAGCTGGAGACCACCCAGTTTGGTAAGATGGAACTGGTTTTGCCGAGCACTAAGTCTTTGTGTTCCTAAGCTGTGGTTTAGGGTTTGGCTCACAGCCCGTCTGCAGACCTTCCCGTAACCCTAGAGGAAGCTTTCATGGGGCATGTCTGGGCTCTTCCAAGGAGGATGGGGTGACCAGGCTCAGAGTACAGGGGACATCCACCAAGAGGGGTTCAGATGAATCATCAGGAGGTCTAAGGTTGTCCGGGATGGGGTGGATACAATGATAGCCTCAACACAGGAGGCCACTCTCCTGATTTGGTAGTAAGGTTTGGGGGGGGTGGAGGGCATAGACCAGTTGGGTGTAGATTGAGGAGTGAGATCCAAGCTCAGAGTAGGGAGATGTGGAGATGAAGAGGGAAAGGGGTGACTCTGAGAGCCACGATAGGGGAAGGACGAGAAGATTTGGAGAGAGAGGGAAGCAGGGGACAGAGATAACCTCACAGGAAAGGGACATACGGCTTGATATCAGCAGCCCTAGAAGCCACTAACCAGCCATATGGCTGCTGGTGTGAGAGTTAGCCTCCCTGAGCCTTAATAGCCTCCCCTGCTTGGGATTCTCGTCTCCCTCTCTCTCTCTGCCCTTCCCATGCGCGCTCTCTCTCTCTCTCTCTCTCTCAAAAATAAATAAACATTTACTTAAAAAAAATAATGCTGCAATGAACATGGAGTGCAGAGATCTCTTCCACATAGTGATTTTGTTTCCTTCAAATATATTCCCAGGAGTGGAATTACGAGATCATCTGGAGAGTTCTATTTTTCATTTTTGGAGGACACTACGCACTGTTTTCCATAGTGGCTGCACCAATCTACATTCTCATCAACAGTGCACGAGGTTTCCCTTATCCTCCACATCCTCGCCCACATTTGTATCTCTTGCCTTTGTGATGGGGGCCATTCAAACAGGGGGGAGGTGATATCTCATTGTTGTTTTGCTTTGCATTTCCCTGAAGATAAGGGACATTGAACATCTTTTCATGTACCTGTGGACTATTTTAATTTCCTCTTTGGGAAAATGTCTGTTCAGGTCCTCTGGCCATTTTTTTAATTGGGTTATTTGGATTTTTTTGCTTTTGAGTTGTAAAGGTTATTTATATAATTTGGATCGTATATGTGATTTGCAAATATTTTTTCCCAATCCATGGTGGCCTTCTCATTTTGTTGATTGTTTCTTTTGCTGTGTGGAAGCTTTTTAGTTTGATAGAGTCCCACTTGTTTATTTTTTATTTTGTTGTTTAGCTTTAGGTGTCAAACCCACAAAACATCATTGCCAAAACCCTGTCAAGAGGCTTTTTCCCTGTTTTTTCTTCTAGGAGTTTTATGGTTTTATGGTTTCAGGTCTTACCTTTAAGTTTTTAATCCATTAAAGAATTCACTTTTGTGGGTGCTATGAGATAGTTTTATTCTTTTATGTGAATACCCAATTCCCCCAGCACTATTTCTTGAAGATAATGTCTTTCCTCCATTGAGTATTCTTGGCTCCCTTATCAATATTAGTTGACTGTATATGCATAAATGGGTTTATTTCTGGGCTCTTGATTCTGTTCTATTGGTCTCTGAGTCAGTTTTTACACTGGTGCCATACTGTTTTAATTACTATAACTTCATAGTATACTTTGAGATCAGGAAGTGTGATGCCTCCAGCTTTGGTCTTCTTTCTCAGGATTGCTTTGACTATTTGCACTCCTTTGTAGTTCCATACAAATTTTATGACTGTTTTTTCTACTTTCGTAAAAAAAAAAAAAATTACTATTGGAATCTTGATAGGGATTGTATTGAATCTATAGATGGCTTTGAGTAGTGTGGACATTCTAACAATATTAAAGTCTTCCAATCCATGAACACAGATATCTTTCCATGTATTTATGCCTTATCCAATTTCTTTCATCAATGTCTTACAGCTTCCAGTGTACAGATCTGTCACTGCCTTGCTTAAGTTTCTTCCTAAGTATTTTATTGGTTTTGATGCTATTGTGAGATCATTTTCATAATTTCTCTTTCAGATAATTCATCATTAGTGTGTAGAAACACTACTGACTTTTGTATGTTGATTTTGTGCCCTGCAACTTTACAGAATGCATTGATTAGATCTAATGGTTATTTGGTGGAGTCTTTAAGATTTTCTATATATAAAACCATGTCATCTGCAAAGAGAGACCATTTTACTTCTTCCTTTTCCAATTCTGACAGCTTCTATTTCTTTTTGTTGCCTGATGCCTCAGGCTAGGACTTCTAGTACTTTGTTGAATAGGAATGGTAAGAGAGGGCACCCTTGTGTTGATCCTGATCCAAGAAGAAAAACTTTTAATTATTCACCATTGAGTATGATGCTACCTGTGGGCTTGTTATATGTGGCCCTGTTTGCTGACAGTTTTTACTATGAATGGGTGTTGAGTTAGGTCATATGATTTTTATCTTACATTATATATTTTTTTAGTTTTTTAAGGTTTATTTGTTTTTGAGATAGAAAGAGAGACAGAGCATGAGCAGGGGAGGGGCAGAGAGAACAGAGGCAGAACCTGAAGCAGGATCCTGGCTCTGAGCTGTCAGCACAGAACCCAATGTGGGGCTCGAACTCACAAACTGTGAGATCACTACCTGAGCCAAAGACAGACGCTTAACTGAGCAACCCGAGCGTCCCTATCTTTCATTATATTAATGTGATGTATGGGGCGCCTGGGTGGCACAGTCGGTTAAGCGTCCGACTTCAGCCAGGTCACGATCTCGCGGTCCGTGAGTTCGAGCCCCGCGTCAGGCTCTGGGCTGATGGCTCAGAGCCTGGAGCCTGTTTCCGATTCTGTGTCTCCCTCTCTCTCTGCCCCTCCCCTGTTCATGCTCTGTCTCTCTCTGTCCCAAAAATAAATAAACGTTGAAAAAAAAAATTAAAAATATTAATGTGATGTATCACATTTATTGATTTGTGTATTTTGAACCAATCTTGTATGCCAGAGATAAATCCCACTTGATCACAATGTAAGGCCCTTTTTTTAAGCTTATTTATTTATTTTGAGAGACAGCACATGTGCACAAGCAGGGAAGAGGAAGAGAGAGAGAATCCCAAGCAGGCCCCATGCTGTCAGTGCAGAACCCAACCCAGGACTTGATCTTCTGAACCATGAGATCATGACCTGAGCCAAAATCAAGAGTCGAACACTTAACCAACTGAGCCACCTAGGAGCCCCAATAGTGTAGCGTCCTTTTAATGTGCTGCTGAGTTCAGTTTGCTAGAATTTTCTTGAGAATGTTGGCATCTATGTTTATCAGGGATATTGGCCTATATTTTTCTTTTCTTGTAGTGCCCTTGTCTGCCTTTGGTATCAGGGTAGGCTGGCCTGGTAGAATAGTTGGGAGTGTTCCCTCCTCTTCTATTTTTTGTAAGAGTTTGAGAAAGATTGGCATTCATTCTTCTTTAAATGTTTAATTCACCAGTGAGGCCATCTGGTCCTGGACTTTTTTTGGTTAGGAGATTTTTGATTACTGATTCAATCTCCTTACTTAGTAATTGGTCTGTTCAGATTTTGTCTTTCTTTCTGATTAGATCTTGGTAGGTTGCATGTTTCTAGGAATACAGCCATTTCTTCCAGGGTGTCCAGTTTTTTGTCATATGAGTGTTCAGAGGAGCCTCTTATGATCCTTTGCATTTCCATGGGATCCGTTATTGTGCCTCCTTTTTCACTTATAATTTTGTTAATTTGGATCCTCTCTCTCTTTTCCTTGGGAAGTCCAGCTAAAGGCTTGTCAATTTTGTTTGAAGGGTCAAAGATAGAACTCTTAGTTTGGTTAGTCTTTTCTATTGTTTTCCTATTCTTTATTTCATTTGTTTCTACTCTAATCTTTATCGTTTTCTTCCTTCTGCTGACTTTGGGCTTAGTTTGTTCTTCTTTTTCTAGTTACTTAAGGTGTAAAGTTAGGTGGTTTAGTTAAGGTCTTTCTATGTTCTTTTTTTTTTCTTTAAGGTTTATTTTAATGTTGAGGGAGAGAGACGGAGCGTGAGCAGGGGAGGGGCAGAGAGAGAGGGAGACACAGAATCTGAAGCAGGCTCCAGGCTCTGAGCTGTCAGCACAGAGCCTGACTCGGGGCTCGAACTCATGGACCAAGAGATCATGACCTGAGCCGAAGTCAGATGCTTAACCAACTGAGCCACTCATGAGCCCCTCTTATTTCCTTGACTTATGTGTTTATAGCTATAAAATTTCCTCTGAGAACTACTTCTGCAGTATCCCCTAAGTTTTAGTACGTAATTTTTCCATTGTTGTTTGTCTCAAGATACTTTTTTATTTTCCTTTGAATTTCTTTTATGATCCATTAGTTGTTGAGGAAACTACTGTTTAATTTCCATGTGTTTGTGAATTTCTCAGTTCTCCTCCTATTACCGACTTCTAGTTTCATACCACTGTGGCCAGAGAAGACACTTGGTATGATTTCAATCTTCCCGAATTTGCCAAGACTTGTTTTGTGGCCTGACATACGATCTACCCTGGAAAATTGTTCTGTGTGTGCTTGAGACAAATGTGTATTCTGCTGTTGTTGGAAAAACGTGGATTTTTCTTAATGACCAGATATGAGGGCTGAGAGAGAAGCTATCTGACGCCACGATGATGAATTACTTGGGAAACCAGGAGCCAGAGGGAAAGCAAGTGAAGAGAACTGGTTCCTGTTAAGACCCTCATTAGCCAGGTGATTTACACGTGTCCTCATCACACCTTGCTTTTATGAAGGAGGAAACTGGGGCTCAGCGGTTAAGTGACTTGCCCAAGGTCACACAGTAAGTGGCAGAACCGGGATTTGAAGCCAAGTCGGCCCAGTTCTGAAGGCCAAGTTGAGCCCCTTAACAGAGGGCTCAACAGCATCAGGGGATGGGCTGGTAATAGGCAGATGCTCAGTGGCTGGGTTCTGCCTTGAACAACTTAGATATTCCCTCAAGTCTCCCCCTGTGAATTCCACAAGGGAGAGGGTAAGAGCCAGGCCTACAGTGGTGATGGTTATCAGCGGATGTGCTTTTAACATGGTAATTAGCATGGGGGCTTAATGAGCATGTGGTTGACAATTTCAGTTCCCCGGGGCAGGAGAGACCGGAGCCACAGACATCTAGCTGCAGTTACCATTTATTGAGATACATCACAGGCACAGACAGGGGAGGTGGGGTGGGTAAATTTGGAAAGGGATTGGGGGTTGGTGGGAGCCCGGGGAGGTTGAAAGGCCTTCGGGGACCATTCCCAACTTCCCTCCTTCCTCCCCCAGCCTGTCCCGAGTGCAGAGCAGACGAGCAGAGGAACTGAGGGAAATCTAGCCTCCTCTCGGTTATCAAAAAATCACTCCCAAAGCACTCAAATACATCACTCAAGATGGTAGCCTTAACCCCCGCCCCTCTCCCATCACATTGCAGAAGCAAGGAGAAAACTTGGGCAGATTTGAGCCTTCCCAAAATGCAGATCACGTGCAAAGAGTCTGGCATGCAAGTAACACTGGACCTGTGGTCCGGGGGCTGTTCCCGCTCCTATGGAGGTAGGCAGGGAGGGCAGCAGAGGTGGGGTGAGTAGAGCAAGGAGAAAACGGCAGGAGCCCCGCTTGCAAGGCTGGGCAGCTAATACCTCCGGCTGGACGTCTTGACCGTGGTGGTCTTCCGCAGGATGGAGGTACCCCCAGAGACGGGCCCTCCCTTGGTGCTGTAGCCCACACTGGTGCTGAACCCGCCCTTGCCAGCACCCCCACTCCCGCCCAGGGACATGCCACCCCCGAAGCCGGCGGCACCGCTTCCGCACACAGTGGTGGAGTTGCCAGTCACCGCTGCAAGACAAAGGGTCTGGGTGAGGTAGGGCAGCCGTGCTGGAGGAGGGCCGGGGACTTGGAAAAACCAGTGAGGGACAGCAAAAAATGCAGGCCGTGGAGCCATGGAACACTGATGGAGAAGGTGGGGCGGGAAGCTCATTCTTTGGGAACCCCCCAACTGGTCTCCAGGGGCTCAGGCCAGAGGAACATGGGCTCCCGGCCAAGGATAGATTGAGTGGACTGAGCAGAGGACGGGGCTGGGCCTGGGGCAGGGGAAGGCAGCAAAATACTCACAAATGCTGACTGCACTGGGGCACTCTCCAGACATCCTGCAGAAGCAGAAAGACCAGGAGAAGGGTCAGGGGTCCCCGGAGCCCAAGCGAAAACCCTCTGTCTCCCCGACTCCCTCCTTCCCACTCTCTGCCTTTACAATGGGTCAACTCAGTGGGTCATCTCTCGAGCCAGGGCCCGCAAGACAAGACCAGGAGACACGAGAAACACATCGTGGCCCTTCCAGCTGCTGCTGCAGAGAAAGCAGAGCCAGGGCGAGCCAAGTGGCCCCGTCCTGCGCCGTCCTCACTTCCCTCTGCACACACACCACGGACAGCAAACAGCCCATGCCAAAAGACACGCAGTTTCTGGCTGAGGGGAATTTCTTTACATCTCGTGCCTTCCCAAGGACAGAGATGATTCATTTTTTCTCGAAGCTCCAAAGGTGGTGGCACCTGGTGTTGGAAGGAGAAGGCTCACTCCTGCAGGGATTCCAGACACCCTAAGGATTACCGATGGCTGTGCCAACCGAGGAAACGCATGGCAGAGGCGGTCAAGCTCTCCCCCAGGGCAGGGCTGGGAAGCCCTCTGAAGCAGGAGGGGCCCCCACCTGCTCTCCTCGCTCTCCAGCAACTTGCGGTAGGTGGCGATCTCCACATCCAGGGCCAGCTTGACATTCATGAGGGCCTGGTAGTCACGCAGCAGCCGGGCTAGGTCCTCCTTGGCCTGGTGCAGGGCTGTGTCCAGGTCCCCAAGCTTCTTCTGAGCATCCTTCAGCGCCAGATCCCCACGCTGTTCCGCTTCTGCGATGGCAGTCTGCAGTTGCTGGCACTGCCCAGGGGATGAGAGGGGTTGGGGACACCCTCCAGGGTCATCACATCCACCTCTCTGCCCTCAAACCGGACGTCACCATCCCCCACCCACCCCGACTAACCAAGCTGGAAGGAAAGCAGAAATATTCTTCTGAGAGAAGAAATACTATTACACAAGCAGGGTCTTGTAGCACCACTGGGGAAGTCCTTACTGAAGTCTAACCTTAGCCTTTCCTGCTGCAACTCAACCCAGTGCCTCAAAAGAGATAAAATAAATAATGTAACCTCACCGTTCACCAGGTGCTTCACCCTGATACAGGGAAAAGTCCTTGCTTTTTTAGCCACGCCCTAAATGGAATCAGCATCTAGGACCTGAACACTTGAACCCTCACCCTCCTGCTCTGACCCCCTGGACATGGGACCAACCTCCTTGGAGGACGTTGTCCCAACTGCTCTACCACTAATATGCCATGTGACCTTCCTCAGGCCTCAGTTTCCTGTCCTGTAAAAGGAGAACATTGATCCAGTGTTTGAGTGTGTCCCATCCATCAGGAGAAGAGCAGCTCTGACCCCCTCAGCATGACAGTGAGAAGGTCCCCACCTCCTCCAACCCAGGCCTGACCCCCAGGCTCCCAGCCAAAGGCTCACCTGCTTCTTAACTGCATCCACCTCACCCTGCAGCCTCTGGACAGTGCGGGTGAGCTCAGCAATCTCATTCTTAGTGTCCCGCAGGTTGTCCCCATGCTTCCCAGCTGTCACCTGCAGCTCTTCATACTAGAGACCAAAAAGGTGGCTGTTGTGAGCTGTCAGTTCCCGGCCCTCCTGGGTGACTAGGGTTCCTGCGGAGGCTGGGTGTGTCTGGCCCCAGGCCTCTCACGATGGGGGATGTTCTGTGTCCAGTCCCAGCCCATACACCTGACCGGCCATTCTCCTCACCTTGGTCTGGTACCAAGCCTCAGCCTCAGCCCTGCTCCTCTGGGCAATCAGCTCATACTGGGCCTTGACCTCAGCAATGATGCTATCCAGGTCAAGTCTGCGATTGTTGTCCATGGAAAGGATGACATTGGTGTCAGACACGTGGGTCTGCACTTGGCTCAGCTCCTGCGGAAAAAGAGAGAGCTGCCAGCGGTGCCCCTGCTCCAGGCCCCCAGGAGACAGCTGAAGGGTGAAGGATGGGGTCCCCAGGTGACATCAGGAGGCCTGTGCTCTGCCCCAGGCTCCAGCCTCGAAGGAAAAGCATCATTCTCCCCGGCTGTGAAATGGCGCTCTCGTTTTGGTAAATACATTTCTTTTTGTGCATTTACAAGTTTCCAAGAGATTAAAGAAGGGGAAAGAATGCATACTTACTGCCCTCAACCCTGGTGCCAGTCATTCGGCCAGCACGTCCACCAGTCCCTTTCATCGTCAGAAAGCCCTGGGAGGCAGGCAAGGCCATGACTGGCGCACAGGGTGCTTTTGTCAAATTGGGAAAAGTCTCCCCTCTGAGTGGAAGCAGCTGGTGGGGCCCAGGGAGCTGACCGTGGGCCTGATTCGAACCCCACTCTCCACTCAGCCAGTTAACAACCTGCACCATCATTCACGGTGATCCTGATGGAAGTTGGTGAGGAAAGAGTCTTGGAGAAGAGAAGTGACACATCCAAGGTCATCCAGTCCTGTCCTGGAGCCCAACTGGAACCAGTCAGTTGAACGACAAATCCCAAATCGTTTCCTCTAGAATATACTGACATTTATAGACCATGGTGATATTCTTGGACCCTTCCTGGGTTTCTAGGACGATCAACTTTGACATATAAACAGGCATTTAAAGATGTCATGAACAGCAGCTTAGTTTCTGTGTTCTGGCTTTGGGTTCAGCTCTATCGCTATACCATGTGCATTGGCTCCCAGCTGAGCTCTGCCTCCATCTCTCCCATGGTCCTTCCTGCCCTGGGCTGCCAACAAACTGCCCAAACCCCAGTGCCAATCAAATATCTCATCCAGAGGCGCCAGGGTGGTTTAGTAGGTTGAGCATCTGACTCTTGCTTTTGGCTCAGGTCATGACCCCAGGGTCATGAGATCAAGCTCCACATCAGGCTCTGCACTGAGTGTGGAGCCTGCTTGAGATTCTCTCTCTCTCTCTCTCTCCCTCTTCTCCTCTCCCCCACTCACTCTATCTCTCTCTCTAAAATTAAAAAAAAATGTGGGATGGGTGAAGAGGAAGGGGTGAATATCCATGCTGCTCCCCAAACACAAGGCGCTCTATGCTACCTCTGTGTCACTGTGCAGGCTGGACCCTGGCTAGCAGGCCCTTCCTGCTCTTCCTTTAGAATTCCTGCCCTTCCCTCAAAATTTGTCTCAAATCCCACCTCTTCTGAAGCTCCCACAGCTCTCCCAGGAAGAATCAGGCTCAGCCTGCTCCATATACCTTGTCTCTGTCCCAGCACGACCTCACCACATGGTAACTGGAGATACAGGGCCCCCAAAGCAGGGACTTTGTCCTTCTGGTGCCATGTGGAAGCTACTCAGTAATATGTGTTAAATGAATAAGGGACCACAAAGGAAAGAAACACTGAGCATGCAGACATGGGTCTTAGTAAGAAAGCCAACTGTTGTCCATTCAGAGAAGAGGGGGTGGGCACCGTTGACCTGGCCCAAAAGCGAAAAGAATCTAAGAGAGGAGAATGAGGAATCCGCAAGCAATGAATGACCATCAGTGGTCCAGCAAGGAAAAAAGTGGGGAGGCACCTAGGAAATCATTGTGATGGCACAGAACACTCCCCAACAAGTTCCATTCTGACAGGGCAGATGGAGATGTTGGAAGGAGAAAAACACAGCCATGGATGAGCCAGGGGAAATGCTGAGGCCATTAGACAAGGGCTGTAGGTAAGCTCTAGGTGAAAAGAAACAGAGAGGCAGCATTGGACTAACCCAAAACACCAATAACTCAACGGCCACGTCATTTGGCTCTTTCCCATCAAAGAGAACAATCATCAACCTAGAAAGAGCAGCATTATGGAGAAGAAATGGAAAACCAAGACAGACACAGAGAGTATGAGAGGCCTTGGCCTTGTTGGGGATCTCAGGGGTCCAGGCCAAAGGAGCATATCCTAGAAGGCCATGGCATTGCCAAGGGGATGAACACTCCCAGAGATCCATGAGAAATATGGAGAGTAGGACAGGTTCCAGAACCCCAGACACTGCAAATGTCCTCATCTTTGAGGGGATGATATTTAGACTTTTTCAACTTAAACTTGATGTCAACTTCCTATGAACCTCTAGAAATACAAAATATAAGTAAGAGGCAAGGAGCCAGCAAGACTTCCCTAAGGAAAGGCCAAGCCAAATGGATTTCACTTTCTACTATGGTTGTCTTACTAAAATGCTAAGGGACCGTCACAGATATTGCTTGACCAACAACTTCTTGAACACAAGCCAGAAAGATGTGGGCCAGATAATGATGTGGTCACCTAGATTTTACAGTAGCTGAGCCACTTGAACCATAAATTATTGATTGGTGGAGTGAGGTCAGCCTGAGAGAAAGGCACCACTGAAGGCCTAGGTCTTGCACTAGGACTCCGTTCTTGGCCCCGTCTGCTTTAATGTGCTTACCAGTCACTTACACTGAAATGTTATCACCCCACTGAACTGAAAGTTGACCAGGTCCACAGAGAACCCAAAGCTGGGGCATCATCAATAAATATATCCAATTACCCAACTGGGTATCTCCAACATATGGATGGGGGAAATCAAGTTTCAAAGTGCCCAATAGTGTCTAGTTGCCCAGACAATGGGATGAAACCACAGTGACATTTCACAGGAGAAATGGGACTCATTAACTCTTCGGTTACAAAAATTCAACGGCCAACTTCCTGTCTTTGGAAGCTGGAAGCAAACAGATACATACCTCACTTGAAAGCACTCATGTGAAAAACTCCAGGGTTTTTATGAAGGATCAAATATCGTGAAGTGACTTCTAAAGATGACACCTAAACTAGTGCGACATTAGGCTGCAGGAATGCAAGTCTGTAACCGCCCTCCCTACCCCCCCTGTTTTCCAAAGTCTGAGATCAGAACTCTATTTCCTCAGCTTCCTCAGATGCCACAGATGGCAGTCACCCAAGCATCCTGACCTCTAAAGTGCTGCCATATGAAAGACACATGACACATGGATGTGTGCAGCCTGGAGGGCAGAAGCAGGCCCAATCAAGAACAGAAGTCACGGGAAGAAGATTGAAGTCAGCTTTCTAATTTGATCAACAATGAAAATGCCTGCCCTAAAAAATAGTGAGTTCCCTGACACTAAAAGCATTCAAGTCAAGACTACATGACTCCTATCAGCGATGTTTGAGGAAGGGCTCCAGCATGGAGGGGAAGGGGGGCCACGAGGTCCCTTCCAAGTCTGCGTCTGAGATGCTAGGATCAACTCGGGTTAACTTCAGCCCTCTTAGCCTGGTCTTCAAAGCCCCTTGTTTCCTGGGACCCAGCCTGGATTCTACAATCTACCCACTACCCATACCTCAACTCCAGAGCCAACCTGGAATCTCCATCCCCTCTCTGTCCATCTCTGCTCCTCCAACCCTTGCTCCATTACAAATGGTCTAGAAGGAAAACGGTCTAACACAGGAATCAGAGTCAGACTTTGAAGAAGTCCAAGAACCAGGCTTTATTTCCAGCACTGCATCTAACTAGCTATGTAACCATGAGGAAGCTACTCTGAGCCTCAGTGTCCCTGACAATAAAATGGAAACAATAATGGTATCTATATTGTGGCTTTGTTGAGAGGATCATATAAAGCTTAGCCCAGTGTCTGACCCATCCTCAGCACCTGATACATGGAAGCCTGTATTAATTAAAGGCCCAGGTTCTATATTCCCTCAATTAAATTGCACTGGTGAATTCAGATCAGACCTGCGGGGGAATCCCCAATGTCATATGTAAATGTAATTGTCTCTGTCCATTGCCATCTCACCAGTTCATAGAGGTGGTTTAGGAAGTCGAGCTCCTCGGCCAAGGTCCCTACTTTGCTGTGTAGATCCATACGGGTCATGTACGCAGCATCCACATCCTGGGGGCAAGAGAGACAGCAGGGCAGATGCCTCAGCCCCCGGGACTCTCACCTCCCTCTGAGTCAGCCCAGCACCCTGGCAAGCCCAAAAACCACCTCCCCCACTCCCTGCCACCCTGCTCACCTTCTTGAGCACCACAAACTCGTTCTCCGCTGCAGTGCGCTTGTTGATTTCATCCTCATACCTGTTACACAGGAAGACTCAGGCCAGGCTCAGCCAGGTTCTGCCTTTTGGGACATTTAACCCACTCGGCTTTAAGCCCCGTTGGGTCCCACGTTATCTAAGAACACCTTTGAGAAGGAGTTCTGTAATACAGCCCACCAGTGAAGAAACTTGGGGTACTGTCTTTAAATATTCCTGCCCCGCCCCCCTTTGAGGAAATGGACACAGAATTTGTGCAATAATATGGCGACCAAGAACAACTATCTCTTTGGATCAGAGCCCTGAGGAGGCTTTTATAAGAACAGGCAAAGATGTGTCCGCAGTGGCTCATCTTTGCTTTCACTTTCAACAGACGGGACATCTTTTGAAACAACTAACTTCTCTCCAACTGCTTTTGCTGAGACTTGAAGGGTTAGAAATTGCCAGTATTGAGTTATTGGAAAAGTTATGAAAGATTGGGCCCTAAAATGACAAATATGCATATCAACTGATCATAATATATGAACTTTTATTTGGGTCTTGATTCAAACAAACTGTAGTTTTAAAACTTAGGACATGTATGGACAATTGGAAATTCATGATGAACGGACAGTCGATGATATTGAAGAATTACTCTTTTGAAAGTTTTAGGTGTGTGAGGTGCCTGGGTGGCTCAGTCGGCTAAGCGTCCAGCTTCAGCTCAGGTCACGATCCCGCGGTTCATGATTTCGAGCCCCTCGTCGGGCTCTGTGCTGACAGCTCAGAGCCTGGAGCCTGCTTTGGATTCTCTCTCTCTCTCTCTCTCTCTCTCTCTCTGCCCCTCCCCTGTTGGCACTCTGTCCCTGTCTCTCTCTCAAAAATAAAACAAACATTAAAAATTTTTTTTAATTTTAAAGTTTTAGGTGTGATTATGGCATTGTGTTTATGTTTCATTAAGTCAAGCTATGCAGATAGGCTCTATGAATATAGCCAGCAAATATTTGTGAATGGAATCACACGATGGCTGGGATTTGCTTCAAGACAATAAGGTAAGGGAAAAATCAAGTAGATGTAGAAATAAAACAAGATGGGCTACGAGTTAAGAATTATGAAAGCTGAGTAATGAGGACATAAATGTTCATTGCACTGTCCCCCCTACCTTAGAGTTTTTACAATGAGGAACAATACACAAGTAAGTGGGACAATTCTCCAGGACGCAATGGGTCCAGAGCCTGGACACCCAAGGGGAGTAGCTCTGTCTGGGCACTGCCCCGGGTGGGTCCCAGGAGCCTGGGAATGGGGTGATTTTCCACGCTGTCCCCTCCCCACCCTCACAAGCTCCCAGCCTGTCCAGTCTTCCTTACTTGCTCTTGAAGTCCTCAAGGAGATCCTGCACATTTCTCAGCTCTGAGTCCAGCCTCCCCCGATCGCTCTGGAGGCTGTCCAGCTGCCTCCGCAGGTTGCCCAAGTAGCTCTCAAAGAGGGGCTCCAGGTTGTTCCTGGTGACACCCGTGTTCTGGCCCTGCTCCTGCAGCAGTGCCCACTTGGTCTCGAGAACCTTATTCTGCTGCTCCAGAAACCGCACCTGAGCCAGAGCAAGAAGGGTGGTGGGCTGGTACCATTCCTCTGGCCCCAGGAGGGACCCAGGACTGGGCCCATCACCACCACCCATCCCTGACCAGGACGTCACAGGGCCAGTGCAGACTACAATTGCCAAGGGGAGGAGTTCCTGAGAAAACATTCTTTGCTGGAAAAAGACAGTCCAATCCAATGACAAGACTCTAAAGAGTTAATAAACCATCAAAGCCCCAGCTCAGTCATTTGGTGGTTGGTGATGGTCAAGTCACTTCTCTCTGCATCTCCTTTTCCTACTTACACTGATTACACTGGACTAGATCAATGTTTGTGAACCCTCATTCTGCATCAAAATCAACTGTTAAAAATGCAGATGATGGGGGCACCTGGGTGGCTCGGGCAGTTAAGTGTCCCACTTCAGCTCAGGTCGTGATCTCGCGGTCCGTGAGTTCAAGCCCCGCATCAGGCTCTGTGCTAACAAGCTCAGGACCTGGAGCCTGTTTCAGATTCTGTGTCTCCCTTTCTCTCTGCCCCTCCCCCACTTGCACTCTGTCTCTTTCTCTCTCAAAAATAAACATTAAAAAAAAATTTTAATGCAAATGCGTATATAGTGTATGTGAATGTATGTATGCATATATACAAACGTATGTATGGACGTGTGGACACGCACACATATACAGAGAAAGCAAATGTGACAAAATGTAAACATTGGTGAATCTAAAGCAAAATAAGTCTGTCAGAGAAAGACAAGACCATATGATTTCACTCATGTGTGGAATTTAAGAAAAAGAACAAAAAAGAAAAGAAAAGAGAGAGAGAGAGAGAAACCAAGAAACAGACTCTTAACTCGAGAGAACAAGCCAATGGTTACCAGAGAGGAGGTGGGTGAAGTAGGGGACAGGGTCTGAGGAGGGCACTTGTCATGATGAGCACAGGGTGATGTATAGAGCTGTTGAATCACTATACTGTTCACCTGAAGCTAATATAACACTGTAGGTTAACTGTATTGGAAATAAAATTAAATTAAATTTTAAAAATGGGTGCATCTGGGTGAAAAAATAGTTAGACATATGTTGTACTGTGCTTGTAACTTTTCTGTAAATTTGACATTTTTTTTTTAAATTTTAACTCTAGATGCCCAGTCCTATCTCTAAAGACTTAGAAGGGAGCTCAGGGGTGGGCTCTGGGGGGCTTCTCTGCCCGGCCGGCAGGGACAACCACACAGACCACGTCCTAGACTGTGATGCTGAGAGCCTGGGAGAGGTTTTTGCTTGTCTGACCTCTGGGACAGTCCCACAGGAGGACCAAAAGTCACTAGGGGAGAAGGTGAGGAGGTGGGCGGAATAGCTTGCTTCACCTTCCACCATCTGGTGTCTCCAGGTCCCACCTCCACAGCACCCCAGGCCCTGAATCACATGGCCTGGGAACCATGCATCAGGTGCACCTGCCACGAGCGGTGACAGGCCCTCTCAATGCCAAGGACCATAGGAGCCATGAACCTGAGTTTCAGGCCCACCTCTGCCTCCAAGTATCCGTGTGAGCCTGGGGAAATCTCTTGACCCCTCTAGACTTCTGTTTTCTCTTCTTTAAAATAGACACAATATCACCTATTCTGATTCCTCATGGGACACTGTAGGTTTCACGTCAGAAAAGGACATGAATTGGGGCGCCTGGGTGGCGCAGTCGGTTAAGCGTCCGACTTCAGCCAGGTCACCATCTCACGGTCCGTGAGTTCGAGCCCCGCGTCGGGCTCTGGGCTGATGGCTCGGAGCCTGGAGCCTGTTTCCGATTCTGTGTCTCCCTCTCTCTCTGCCCCTCCCCCGTTCATGCTCTGTCTCTCTCTGTCCCAAAAATAAATAAACGTTGAAAAAATATATATATATTAAAAAAAAAGAAAAGGACATGAATGTTCTCTGGGAACCCACACATCACTGAACCAAGGTGTGGCCATCCGCCATGATTTTCCCCATCATGGTCCCTCTACCTGGGGGTTTGGAGTAGAAGTAGACGATACAGTGAAATGGACCTGAAAATGCTGGAGGGCAGTACAAGAGCCACGCGGTCAGCCTGGAGGCCAGGGAAAGAGTCAGGACGCCCCCGATCTGGAACAGACCAAACTCTACACCCCTAGCTCTGGTGACCACCCTCTTCACCGTCCATCCCCACTTGAGCTTCTTGGCCAGAAGAGCAAGTAGGAATAGAAGAGAAAGGTGACTTCTCCCAGGACAGCCCCCTCTATCGCGCCCAATCACATCTTGGTCCTTAGGCCTTCTCCAAAACTGAGAGAACAGGAAACAGATGGGGCTCCTTGGATAACATGTGTGACCTTTGAGCCAGTTTTCCCAGCGGTGAAATGACAAGAGGCGATAAGGACCACCCTGTTAAGAGGAGCAGTGAGGACAGCCTGCTCCTTCACTGTGGGATAGGCTGCTGTGTGACCGTGTTAATGATGGCCAGAGAAAAGGCTGCACCACAGTCAAGGTGGGCTTGGCCGCAGACCTCCTGAGCAGAATTGAGATTCACCTGAGCAGTGACAGTAAGATCCAGAAGACTGTCTCCAGCCATCCACGTCTGGGCATCCCAGGCGCAGGCGGGAGAGCTCTAAAAGTCATTCCATCAACCCCACCACAATGCACATGGGCTACATCAGCCTCTGCCCAGCCCACCCTCTCTTAGGGACCCTGCTTCTACTCCAAGGGCCCCTCCCGGCCTCCTTCCACCCAGGCTCACCTTGTCGATGAAGGAGGCGAACTTGTTGTTGAGGGTCTTGATCTGCTCCCGCTCCTGGGTACGAACCCGCTGGATCTCCGGGTCGATCTCCACGTTGAGAGGGGTCAGCAGGCTCTGGTTGACGGTGACCTCCTGGATGCCTCCGGGAGGACAGGCAGGCCCGAATGTCTGCCTGCCGGCGCCCAGGCCCCCATAGGCCCCACCGCCAAAGCCGAAGCCCCCCAGGGCCCTCCCTGAGGAGGCCCCTCCAGCCACACTGACCGAGATGCTCTTGCTGCCCCCCAAGTTATAGAGGCTTCGGCTGCCAAAGCCCCCCTTGCTGGGGCCACAGCGGGTTCCCCCAGCACTGCCACTGCTCCGGGACACCGTCACCGAGCTGAAGCTGGTGTGGGCCCGGGACCCGCCTCCTCCACCTGCAGAGTTAGAGCTAAAGCCTCCTTTAGTGGAGTATGTCTGCCGAGACATAGAGGACCTCATGGCTGTCAGAGGGGCCGGAGCACAGGCTGAGAGAGCTGTGAGGGAACGCAGTGAGCTTCTGTGACACTGAAGGGCTTTTTATCTTTTCCCGGTTGGGCTGGCTCCTGGGCTCCCCAGACACTCCTGCCCCATTGCCCCAGGAAGAGAGGGAGGGGCCCCGGGGGCCAGGGGAGTCCCCTCTCCCCCAGTGGGAGGGAGGGGCTGCCCAGTTATCACCTGTGCTCCAGAGCTGGGGCTGAGCCGAGACTGTGTGGGGCAGGATGCCACCTTCTCCCCCCGGGGCTCTCCTGACTTGGAACAGGATGATACAGTCTCCCACGGCCACCCCCACCACCCAGTGGCTGGCTTGGTCTCCTCCTACTCAGCCCTGATGGCCGCCATCAATGGGGCTCTGTTCTGTGGGATTTGGCCCAGGCCCCTGTCGTAAGCCAAAGCCCCAGGGCCCATGGCTGCACAGGCGGTAAGGGAAGGAACATTGAGCAATGGGCTGGGGAGAGGGTGCCCAGGCCTGCTCCAGTCCCAGCCTCCCAACCCACGGCCTCACTGCCTCCTGGCAGGTCCAGGGTGGGGGGCACAGGTGACAGAGCGGGGGCGGGAGCAGTCTGCTCTTCAGTCATACAGGGGCAGATGGTCTGCTGGGTGGGGTCCCCGAGACCAGGGAGATGAGTGGGGAAAAGCACATTCTTCTAGGGACCGAAGAGAGATGGAGGGCTTTGACCATCACCTGAGACCCCCAACCCTCTGCCCTGCAGCTGAGCATCCCCAGAAGGGCCCAGCCACTTTGGAGGGGACTGGAGGCCCCATTCGGACTGGACATAAGTACAGATCTGAGAAGTACGTGTTCAACAAAGACCACAAGAGGCCCACGGGGCGTCCCAACATTCTCATCTCCCCAGCCCCCAAGGATCCTGATGCTTGAATCCCAAGGGCCGGAGGCTTTTCAATCACTTCACACAGTCCCAGGCACAGCCCCAAAGGAAGACTTGGAGGTGTCAGCCGTTAGGACTGACACAACGTTGAGGGGGTGACTTCAGAGATGTCCCTCCTCCCCGCTTGAGCTTTTAGCTGGAAAACTGGAAAATGGGCCCAGAGAGGTGAGAGAAACTCGCCCGAGGGAAGGAGCAGACGCAGTGCTTGCCGTACTCCTCCCACAGTGGCTGGGCAGGGAGCTGGGGCTGTGGCCACTTGTGTCCCCAGGATCCCAAAGGAAAGGACATGGCCTGCTCCACAGCCCAAGGAAGTCAGGCGGAGAGCGGGCCCACTCCAGGCCCAGGGGAGGCTGTGGGACTCTTTCCCAGGACCACTGTGAGAGGCTGCAAGTTAGGTCAAACCTAACACCCAGGAGGGATGGGGTGAAGGGCACTCAGAGAACTAGACCCTTACTGCCCAAGAGAGGCTCTTCCTCCCTGCTGGGAGCTTGGATACAAGGCACTGGGGCAAGCCAGGCTGGGACGGAATCCCCACTGAGCTGTGTGTCCTGGGGCTGCTCTCTCAACCTCTCTGGGCCTCCTTTGCCTCTGCCTATAAGCAGAGCCCGCAGGGGAAATCCTTCCAAAAATCCTCGGCCAGCCATCCCAGGATTGAGCCATTACTTCCCACTGACCTTTGCCTGCAGTTCCCCGAGGCTGTGATCGCTTTCTCAGCCTCCTTTATCTCTCCCTGCAGGGGTGTGGGAGGGGGAAGGCGGGAGGGGATGCGGGGAGTGGGGCTTCTGGGGAAGGTGGGGAAGGGAGTGATGTCAGCCGTCTGAGTCAGGGCAGCCGGGGAGGTGGGAGTAGCGTCTTCGGCTACAAACAAACATTCCACCGCTCCCCAGGAACGACAGCCTCATGTCATTGACCTGGCACGCTGAGCCAGGCTTTGGGCTGAAAGCTGGTGACAGACAGCGGCACAGGCCGCCCAGGGCTTGTTCTCTGAGTTACTGCTAGGAGACATGCTCCAGTGGGGGGGATGGGGGGCTCACGGGTCCCAACCCAGCCACCGTTGGGACCTTCTTCTTGGGGCCTTGACTGTCCTCTCTGCTTTTATACCGAACACCCAAGCTTAGACCTTCTTTCTGAGGCTAAGGAATCGCTTCCTCCCCTCTGCTGCCGCTCCAACCAAGGGCTTCTGTGTCTGCAGACTGTCACCTGCCTGGGGACCCCCGCTGTGGCAGGACACAAGAGCAGAGGGGATGGCAGGCTGCCGCAGGAGGGACAAGGTAAGATGGCTGGTGGTGTCAGCTGAGCACCCAACATAGGCCAGGCTGGGGACAGAGCAGTAGGAAAGATACGGGTGCCAGGCACCTGCGTGGCTCAGCCCATTAAGTGTCTGACTCTTGATTTTGGCTCAGGTCATGATCTCATGGTTCGCGGGGCGGGGCTCTGGGCTGATAGTGGGGAACCTGCTTCAGATTCTCTCTCTCCTTCTCTCCCAGCCCCTCCCCCCTCAAAATAAATAAACTTTTTTTAAAAATTTTTTTAATATTTATTTCTTTTTTTTTTTTAATTTTTTTTTTCAACGTTTATTTATTTTTGGAACAGAGAGAGACAGAGCATGAATGGGGGAGGGGCAGAGAGAGAGGGAGACACAGAATTGGAAATAGGCTCCAGGCTCTGAGCCATCAGCCCAGAGCCTGACGCGGGGCTCGAACTCACGGACCGCGAGATCGTGACCTGGCTGAAGTCGGACGCTTAACCGACTGCGCCACCCAGGCGCCCCTTTAATGTTTATTTCTGAGAGAGAGAGAGAGAGAGAGACAGCGTGAGCCGGGGAGGGGCAGACAAGGAAGGAGACACAGAATCCGAAGCACACTCCAGGCTCTGAGCTGTCAGCACAGGGCCCAGTGCGGGACTGGAACCCACGGACGGCGAGATCATGACCTGAAACGAAGTCGGACACTTAACCCACTGAGCTACCCAGGTGCCCCTCAAAATAAATAAACAAACTTTAAAAAGAAAAAAAAAGGAAAGATACGAGGTAAAGAAAACACTTGCTGCCCTTGAGAGCCCTCATACAGGGATAGGACTTTCTAAACTCACAGCAATGGTTCTTATAATCAGCATTTACTGAGCACTTCCTACGTGGCAGACACATCAGTGCAGTAACACATCTCACGTCCATGATGGGTAGGCTCCGTCCACCTCCTTCCTGCCCCAGATCAGTCATCTACCTTCTAGACCCTTGTAGGTTGCTCCCTTGCTCTCCGGCTTCCAGGTGGGTTGGCCAAGGCAGAGGGGATGGGGGGCAGGAGGCGGGTCAGTAGGAGATCTGGGAGAGAGGAAGGGAGGACTGGTATTTCTCCCCAGCCTCTTCCATGATTATGGCTTCTTCCAAGTGATCCCCCCCAGAGTCCCTGCTCCTGTCTCATCTGTCACTCCTTCCTCCTGTCTTTCGGCTCTACACCGGGTGGCCTCCTCACCCTGGTTCTTCCAGGATTGTCCTTATTTAGCACTGAAAGCCCCACGTCTTGGAAAAAGGCTCAGTCCTGGACAAACCACTAGCCTCGCTACCTCTGGGGGTGGCAGTGGCTTCCCACTGCTCCCAGCCTCTGGGCCCCTCCATCCTTTCTGTGTCCTTAGCCACGCCCACACCTCCATAGGTACTCCTTTCATTAAAGTCCATTTAGCTGACCTTTCTGGTGAATTTCGTTTCCTGCTGGGACGCCAAATGGCACGCCCCTCTGCCAGCCCTGTGAGGCAAGCGCTGTTATTAATCTCTTTCCACGGATGAGGAAACTGGAGAGGTTCCACAGCTTGGTCAAAGTCACACCACTAGGAAGTGGCAGAGCTGGGACGCAAGCCCAGGAATCCTGGCTCCTGAGCCGTGTACCCCCAACCCCTGTCTCCCTTAAAGAAGGCTCAAAAGCTTCCTTCTCAGACATTTTTGATGGAGAGATCCACAGGTCTGAGAAAAGGGCTGACCTCCCCTTAAAACTGGGACGGGGGGTGGGGAACGTCCTGACTTCCTGTGGCCAAGACCATGGAGTTTGGTGTTAGCCACATGGGGAGGGAGGAGACAAGAGGAGCCATGCAGGAGCCGACGGGCTGCTGGGGTAGGGGCCCGGGTGGAGAAGGTGACCCTCCCCACCCTCTTAGCATCTGGCCCTGATGCCCACACTCCTGGCCTCCTGCAGAGCTTCCCACTGAAGAGGGAAGAAGACTTTTCCAGTCTCATATTCAGACAGGCTCAGTGGTGGGATGAGAGTCAAGAGGTAAGGGGATGGGCTGAGTTTCAGTCCCAAGTGCCCACCAGAGCCCCCCTGCACAAGCCGAGCAGCTGGTCCCCATCTTGGGTGCAGAAGAAGAACTTGCCCACGGGTCCCAGGCTAATGGGAAAGCTGGGTCCCAGGCAAGAACCAGACAGAGACAGAGCCAAGGATAGCTACGGGTACAGCCAGGCTGGGCCGGGGACAGAAAGGGTCTGGCACATTCAGACCGAGGGAATTAGAGAAGGTTTCCAGGAGGAGAAAAATCCGGTGCAGACATGGGAAGAAGGAAGAACAGGGATGAGGGGCTGTGTTCAGTCAGGAGTACAGCCAATTTACCAGGGAACAAGCTAGAAGAGATACTGAAACATCAGCAGAGATGGAGGGAATGAAGGACATCCCAGGGAGCAAAACAGAGGGCTGGAAGAAGCCCCCCGATGAGCTGATTGGGATGAGGTGTGGGATACCCGTTGGACATTCCCAAACAGTGATCGATATTTCCCAGGTTGACTTCTGCGGAGAGCGTGGGCTGGGCAGCAGGCCTGCTTCTGTTTTACTGGGTGAGGTGCAAGCCTGGGGGCCGAGCTGAATTGCCAGAGGGAGTGGCAGAGAGACTGCACACCACCACAGGGCACCTTCATCTCTGCCCTTCAGCCTCCCCTCTAAATGCCCTGGGATCACCTGTTTAAAGCTAGTGCTTAGCATCACTGCTGAATTGTTAATCTCCTGGGGGCACTGCTGTCCAGGAGAAGGGCCAGGTTAAAGCTTAGAGATGAGGTGGGGCTGAGGCAACAGGACCCAGCTTGCTACCTCGGATGGAGCTGGAGCCAGCGTGTCCCTGGAGGAGACTGTACAAAGGGGCAGGACACAGAGGGAACTTCACCAGAAACCCCCATCCCCCAACGGAGGCTGTCTGAAGTAGCTACAGGAGGCTGGCCTCTGGCCCTGGTAACCAAGGCCTCTGGAAGGACGATCTGGCTCTCATGGGTGGGAAGGGTTATGTTGGAGAACCCAGAAACTGAAGGGGACGGGAAGATGCTGAACCCCGGGGGCACCTGGCTGGCTCCGTCTATGGAGCATGTGACTCTTGATCTTGGGGTCATGAGTTTGAGCCCACATTGGACATAGAATTTACTCAAAGAGAGAGAAAGAGAGACTGAACCCATTAGGAGGGCAGGCTGGGATTGATCCAGCTTGCCAGCATAGCCCAGTCCTGGCACAGTGCCTCAAGTATGGTTTGCACTCAGTAGAATTCGTGAAAGGGAAAGAGTGGGAGAGGGGAGAGAGAGAAGGGAAGATGCCCCCTCAGGGAGAAGTGGGTGCTGTTTCATGTCACAGAAGAGCTAGAGAAATGGTCCAGAGACAGGGGAAGAGGAGTAGGCAGGTTGGCCCGTGATTCCAGCCCGCAGGCTCTGGTCAGTGGGCCTCAGGCCCCTCCCCTCCCCACAAAGGACAATATTTGGCTGGCCAAGCCCATCAGGGGTTTCCCAGCTCCTCCTGAGGGCTGCGGGGAGGAGAGGATGAGGCTGGCTGGCTAGAGGACAGGGTGCTGTGGACTTGGCCTGGGGTGGACAGCAGGCAAAGGAGATGTGGGTCAGCAGGCAGAGCAAGGGAGACTGGACAAACACTCGGAACAGCGGGCAGGCATGATTTTATTGACTTGTGCAGAGTCCCCTGTGAGCTGGCTCAGGTTGTGGGCAAGGGACCCAGAGCTGGCCAGGAAGGGCGGTGGAGGTGGGAACTGGGCTGAGAAGGTTCTGGAAGGCGAGAGGAGCAAGCGGCTGCCAGGTCACTCAGTATGTGACGGACGTCTTCAGACTTGACTCCACCGTCTTCTTCAGGATGGTGTGGCCGCCGGAGCTGGAGCCAGAGCTGAAGCCGGAGCCGGACACAGAGCAGGGGCCCCAAACCGGGCCCTGCCCAGAGCCCAGGGTGACGCTGGAGCCTCCGGTCACGATGCTGGAGCAGCCAGACCCGAAGCTGCCTTTCCCGCCTCTGAGTCCACAAGTGCCCCCCAGGTCACCACCAGCTCCTCCAGACACAATGCTGCTGCCTCCCCCTACAGCTGCCAAGAAATGCGCCAGAGTCACGGCAGGGTCCTCAGCTCCCCACGGGGACCCCTCTCCCCAAGTCCCCTGATACTCACAGACAGTGACCTGGCTGGTGCATTCCCCAGACATCCTGATGGAGAAAGGACAAGAGAAGGAAATGCTAAGAAGGGCTGCAAAGAATGTATTCCCTATGCTTTTTAGCTTCTTGGAGCAGCTCACATACCCAATCAGCAGATAAAAGCCACAGTCCCGATTTTAAATCTCTGCCTCCCCGCCCCCCAGCAGAATGGGTTGCCCTTAGTGGCTCGGAGTGCCAGGAAATCTCAGAATCCCCCTCAGCAAGGAGGGCACTGCAGTGGCAGTCCATCGCCCTTTGCCCCCTCAGCTGAGTTCCCAGGCCCCCCACCTGCACTCCTCGGCCTCCAGCAGCCTGCGGTAGGTGGCGATCTCCACATCAAGGGCCAGCTTCATGCCCATGAGCTCCTGGTACTCCCGCAGCATCCGGGCCAGGTCCTGCTTGGCCGCTCTCAGAGCAGCCTCCAGCTCCTCCAGCTTGGCCTGGGCGTCCTTCAGGGCCAGGTCCCCACGCTGCTCAGCATCAGCGATGGTGGCCTGCAGGTCGGCATTCTGGGATGGGTGTAGAAATGAGGGAGAAAGTGGCTGCAAGCCCAATACAGCCTCCCAAGTCACCTGCTGTGGATGGAGCTTAAAGCCCAGGGTAGACCACAATCTCATGAGCTCAAAGTATCCATGGTCACCCCCACTTCCCCGTTGCTCTCATCCTAAGGGAACGCATTGCCTCTTCTGCTTCCTTAACTCCCCGAGTGGGTCGAATAGTGTCCCCAAAAATGTCATGTCCACCCAGAACTTCAGACTGTGGTCTTATTTGGAAAGAGGGTCTTTGCAAACGTAATGCATTAAGGACCACAAGACGATAGCATCCTGCATGCAAGATGAGCCCTAAATCCAATGAGTTGTGTCCCTAGAAAAAGACAAGAGAACACGGAGACAAGCACAGAGAGATGACGCCATGTGACAACGGAAGCAGGGACTGGAGTGATGCAACTGTAAGACAAGGAATGCCCAGGAGTCCCAGGGCCGCCAAAGGCTAGGAAAAGGCGAGGAAGGATTCCCCCGCCCAGCTCCTTCAGAGGGAGCGCACCTGCTAACACCCGATGGCATGCCTCTAGTCTCCAGAACTGAGACAATACACGGTCTGGTGTTTTCAAGCCTCCAAGTTGGTGGTACTTTGTTACGGCAGCCACAGCAAACTCATCTGCTTCCTGTCTCACCTCCTCCGATGATCTTCCCCTATTTCTTCCCACTCCTGCCCCTTAGCTCCTTACCCGAGGCACTTTAGCTCTACCCAGGCACTTAATGCCCTTCCTGTCCTGTATGGAGCAGGATCTACAAGTCTCATCTTGAGGGTGACCACCATCCTTGATGGTTTGGGAACAGCCCCATTTCAAACACTTTGTCCTGTTATCAAAGTACAGCAAAACCTTGGTATGGGAGTGTAATTCATTCTGGAACCATGCTTGTAATCCAAAGCACTCCTACGTCAAAGCGAATTTCAAGAACCATTGGCTCCGTTGTGATCATGTGACGTTCAGTGTCACATACTACTCGTATTGCCAGACATCGCTCGTTTGTCAGGTTAAAATATATTAGAAATGTTTGCTCGCCTTGCGGAACGCTCGCAGAACAAGTTACTTGCAAGCCAAGGTTTTACTATATATCAAACCATGTGCCTCGGTTTGGGGGTTGAGAAATACACTCTCTGTGCTTACCTCTCTGATCTGATAGAAAACTCCCAGAAGGGGAACAACTTCTCTATCTAATCTGCCATCCAGTGGGTTTACCTTCCTGTTTGGGTCAGGAAAGAAGGCATTCCCTAAAGGCTCTCATTATTCTAATCCCAGAGTAGTCTCATTCCATTCTATTCTATTCTATTCTATTCTATTCTATTCTATTCTATGTTTTTCTATTCTTTTCTTTTCTTTTGTATTCTTTTTTTTTAATTTTTTTTTCAACGTTTATTTATTTTTGGAACAGAGAGAGACAGAGCATGAACAGGGGAGGGGCAGAGAGAGAGGGAGACACAGAATCAGAAACAGGCTCCAGGCTCTGAGCCATCAGCCCAGAGCCTGACGCGGGGCTCGAACTCCCGGACCGCGAGATCGTGACCTGGCTGAAGTCGGACGCTTAACCGACTGCGCCACCCAGGCGCCCCATCTTTTCTTTTGTATTCTATTCACAAGCACCTTGTTGTTGGGAAATATCATCTCTATCCTACAAATGAAGAAACTGAGGTTCAGAAAAGCGGTGAGGGGCAGAACTGGGACCCTAACCCCAGACAGCTGATGTCTGGTCCTAGACCGCGGGGCTCTGCCCTAGGTCTGGCACCAAGGATATCCAGTCCACCACGTGTGTGCAGGAAAATGGGGCCGGGCAGGAAGAATTCCCAAGAGGGATTCTCGCAGGACAGGCACCTTGCTGTGTGGCAGAAGCTGTGGGTCCCAGAGGTGGGGACAGAGTAGCACTCCTAAGTACTGGCTGCTGGGCTGAGGCTCCGCACCCTCAGTCACCCTGGTGAACGAACTGAGCTTAGAGAGTATCTGGGCTCTGCCCTTAGATACTGATTCCCTCAGTCTGACAGAGGCCCAGGGATCTGCATTTTAACAGACACTGCCGAGGCATTCGCAAGCAAGGAATTCAAATCTATGGACAAAACACTGGCAGCAAATTGAACAATAGGACCTGGTCACCTTCATCTCGGGTCCCGAATCACATCCCACAGGAGAGCAGGTGAGGATGGGTGGAGACTGCGTCTGGGCTTTGAATGGCCTGAGCTCCAAGGGCTTTCCCAGGGGGGGCCCCACCGGGGAGTGGACGGGTCACACGCGCCCTGCTTGCCAAGCTGAAGTGCGTGAGGAGCCCGCCTGATCTGCCGTCTCGGCTCTCAACCCTCTGCCCATCCCAAAACCGATTCTTCGGGTTTGGGGAAAGTGGGTGCAAAGATACTGAGAGCTGAAGAGTCTGTAATCCTTCACGTCTAGAAGTGAGGTCTCCGGGACTAGCAGGAAACCATGTCTCTCTCCTTGCTGCCCTCTCCCTCTCCCCCTGCCAGCCCACACCAGGCACCTACAGCATCACCTCCAACCCACACAAAGCATCTAAAGCATCTGCTTACGGAGGGCTCGCCCCCCCCCCATGCACCCCCATTCCACTTTCCATCTCGCCTGCCCCCTGAGTTCCTGGCTCTCACACTCCCCAACGCGGGACCCAGAAAGTCAGCACCTAGCCTTAGAGTCTCCGCTGGGCTTGAGGAGTAAGACTCAAACGAAAAGACTAGAAAACAGATGGATTAACACTCTCCCCCAAGGAGCCAAAAGCCAAATGTACACCTGGCCATGAAAGGCAGCACAAGTAGCGCCCCCTGGAGTTGTTCAGTGCAAAACACACACAGGCTTGAATTCAGAAGGAGGTCAAATTCCTCCGAAATGGGGCTTGAGGTTCTCTCCACCCAAATTATCCAAAGCTTCAGCCAGTACTCAAACCTGCACACAAACCTAGCAGTGACCCTGGCACCAAGAGAGTACCGGGAGGGCCTGGGGAGCTCTGGGAGCCTTACCTGCTTCTTGAGGTTCTCAATCTGACTTTGCAGCCTCTGACTCGCCTGCTGCAACTGAGAAATCTGGACTTTGGTTTCCTTCATGCTATCCCCGTGAAGCTGGGCGGACGCCTGAAGCTCCTGGTACTGAGGGGGACAGAGGTGACACCATTAGTTGAGAGGACCTTCACCTTTGACCCCAAGACCATGAGAAACAACGTGTCCCCAATTCTTCACCTCCTCGCATCCTCACTCGGAATGCAGGTGAAACGCTGAAGGCAGGACACGGTGGGACGAGCGCACGCCAGTCTGGGCTGGTGTCCCCTGGTTTCCCTCACTGCCCCCCTCCTGGAGAGGGGAAGTGGCCATGCCCACCCAGCCCTGGAGCCCCAGGGAGGTTATCAGAACTGCCCCAAGGGGACCGAGGGGGACGACCACCCTGGGGCATGGGCATGGAGACACAGCCCTTTCCAGCCCCGTGCTGCCCCCTGGCCCTGGCACCTTGGTCTGGTACAGCATCTCGGCCTCGGCTTTGCTGTTCCGGGCAATCTCCTCGTACCGGGCACGGACCTCAGCGATGATGTCACTGAAGTCCAAGCAGCGGTTGTTGTCCATGGACAGCACCACGGACGTGTCGCTGGCCTGGGTCTGGAGCTGGTTCAGCTCCTGCAGGGAAGACTGACTCAGTGTCCACCTGCCCCTGCTCCCTTTCCCCCTTGGAGTCCCGGGCAGGTTGTCAGGATGCCTGACTTCTGCCCACACTCCGTCAGGGGGCAGCCCTCATTCCCCTGGGTGGTGCTGAGCATGCCCTCTGTTGTCTCCTCTCCTGAAAAGGAGGGTTGTAGGAGGTGATGTCTGATGACTCTTGCAGCGTGGACATTAAAGGTAAATGTCCTGCAAGCTCGAAATCACCTGGTCCCCATCACTGCCCTGACTTCTTATCACACCTGCCTCCCTCTTGCTCCTTCTGCTCCAACCCCCACAGCCTCTTCGTTTCCACAAAGATACCAGTGCTCCACTGGGGGCCCTGCACTCCACCTGCAATTCCCCTGTTCCACCTGCCTGGTTAACTTCCCCACCAGCCTTCTAATCTTCTCTCAAACTTTGTCTTCCAAATAAGGCCCCTCAGGGTGCCTGGGTGGCTCAGTCGGGTAAGCGTCCGACTTCGGCTCAAGTCACGATCTCGTGGTTTGTGAGTTCGAGCCCCGCGTCGGGCTCTGTGCTGACAGCTCAGAGCCTGGAGCCTGTTTCGGATTCTGCGTCTCCCTCTCTCCCTGCCCCTCCCCCACCTGCGCTCTGTCTCTCTCGGTCTATCAAAAAAAGTAAACGTAAAAAAAAAAATTAATTAAGGCCACTCTGACCACCCTATCTGAAATTGCCACCTGCCTTACCCCCTCCCCACCTTCTTAAGCCCCCTTTCCCTGCTCTGATATTTCCTGTTGGCCATAGCACTGATCACGTTCTAACGTACTCTACAATTTACTTCTTTAGTAGGTCTGTTGTTTATTGCCTGTCTCCCAACAGAAAGCAGGCGTTGTGATTTGTGTCTGGTTATTGACTAGTGCATCTCCAGGACCTAACAATCCACACAGTACATTCTCAGTATTTGCTTGTCAACTGTCTGCATGACTGGATCCAAGTCACCCTAACCAGGCTTCGCCTCCTGGCCACGCCCACTGTGGCCAGGGAGCCTGCCGGCCCCATCGCCTCCCCTCACTCCCACCTGCCCTCAGCAGACCACCACCCTGCACTGGTGGATCCTCACTTCTTCATACAGATGCTTCAAGAAGCAGAAGTACCCTTGCAGAGACTCCAGTGTGCCTTCTAGCTCCATCTTGCTCAGGAAAACCCCATCCGCATCCTGGGGACAGGAAGACAGAAGCCATGTACTCCCACTTCCTGCTTGTGGGTCCCACTCTGGCTCAGGAATTCTGGTCGCGCACTGCCCAATACTCATCCACAGCTCTCCCCGCAGACCCACTCCTTCCTCCTCCAACCCCGCCCCACCCTGTTCTCCCTTTTGCCTGACGCTGACCCACACTGCCTTCAGGAAGCCTTCCCGGATTACTCTCAACCAGTTCTGCTTCTTCCGCTCCCTCCCCACCCTCTCCCACAGTGACACCCAGAGCTCATCATGCAGTCCTTCCATCCGATCTTGTCCTGGGGTCCCTCTGTCTACATAGATGTCTCATTTCCCTGGGGCCCCCTACAGGCTGCATGAGATCATGTGCTGCATTAGGATTCCCACCCCCTGCCCTCCCAGCCCTGAATTGGGCTTTAAAGGTGCATGGTGGGTGCTCAGGATCCGCAGGAAGCAGCTGGACACCCCCCCCCTCACCTTTTTTAGGACCACAAAGTCATTCTCAAGTGTGGCGTGCCTGTAGGCCTCCTGCTCATACCTGTCAAATACGTACAGAAGGACGATGCCTGAGGTGGTGAGATCAGAACCCATGCCCCTCCTCCAAGCACAACCTCCCAGAAAAGGCCCCTCTTGCCTTTAGATGCTTCCAAGCAGGACACATAACCAGCCAGCTCCCCTACCTTCCCTATCAGGAGGTCATTGTCACAATCTGGCTATGACCCTCTCCACTCTTTCAGCCCGTGTCCACCCGACCACATGAGGCCACTTTCCTTCCCGTCCATAAGGCACATTCCCACACCTCTCCTCACTACTCACAATCGTCATGTGAAGGGGACATTTTGGCTTGCGTCAGGGAGATCACGTGACTTTGCCCAAGTCGTAGATAATTAGGTGGCGAGAGCAGATCTAAGACCGGCTCTCCCGGTCCCAATCCTGGGTTCTCTGCAGGACCCACCCCGCCTCACAAGCCATCCTCCCAATGGCTCTGGGAGATGAGAAGAGCCAGTGACATGTTCCCAACCTACAGGTAAGGAACTGAGGCCAGCAAAGGTAAAAGGCCACACAGCTACCCCTTTGCTCACAGTCGCCAAACCCAAGCCTCTGGTTAGTCCAGGGCTCTCTCCACACCACCAGGTGACATAGGTGGGGAGCCCAGAAACACAGCCCAGCTGTGAATCATGCCACAAGCCTGGGGATGGTCCCCCTAAATGGATTCCCTTCCACTACCGAGACCAGAGAACATCTGAGTCATTTTAGCACACAGCTTGCTCAACAGGATTTATCGAGGAAAAACCCACTGCGGCATTGTTTAAACAGGCCCCTCCCAGCCCTGACCGGACACGTGGCCCTTGTAGCTGGATCTATTGGAACTGAGGCTCTCTAGACCTGGGCATCAGGCACTGTGGGGCCTCCTTACCTGTGACAGCGGGGCACCCTGAGAATCAGAGGGCTTGGGATGCAGAAGGGAGGCCACCCATGTGTCTCTGGGAGCTCAGCATGTGGGAGACCCTCCAACCAACAGCCCCGATCCAAATCCTCCTGGACCCCACCCGGGCCCCCAGGGGCACTGGGGTTTGCCTACTTGGCCTTATACTCCTCCTCCTGGTCCTGGCAAAACTTCAGCTCGGCATCCAGGGCCCCTTGTTCTCTCTGGAGCTGCTCCAGCCACCTCTTGAGCTGGGCCACATAGGCCTCGAAGAAAGACTCCAGGCCCTGGGGACTGTCGCTTACCCCCTGCTGCTGTAGCAAGTGCCACTTAGTCTCCAGGACCTTGTTCTGCTGCTCCAGGAACCGCACCTGCAGCACAAACAGAGGGTCCCTGAGGTTCCGGTAGGACTCCCTGGCCACAGGCTCTGGAAAGTCAAGCCCCAGGAACCCCCCACCACCACTTAGCCCACCTTTCCCCTACCTCCCAAATCCAGCCTGGGCAGGGGCAGCCTCACGCCCTCGCATGAGGCTCTGAGCACATCAAAATGATCAGGATGGCTAACAGGGGAGGGGCTTCCCACTGCTGAACAACTGTTCTCTGTCCCTGTGCCCCAACCATAGAACAGCAGGGCCTCAGCCTAATCAGGACTGCAGTTAAACCACTGGAAGGACTTCCTCACTGCAGAAGTGATTAGAAAAGTGGTAGCCAGGGGCGCCTGGGTGGCGCAGTCGGTTAAGCGTCCGACTTCAGCCAGGTCGCGATCTCGCGGTCCGTGAGTTCGACCCCCGCGTCAGGCTCTGGGCTGATGGCTCAGAGCCTGGAGCCTGTTTCCGATTCTGTGTCTCCCTCTCTCTCTGCCCCTCCCCCGTTCATGCTCTGTCTCTCTCTGTCCCAAAAAAAATAAATAAATGTTGGAAAAAAAAAAAAGAAAAGTGGTAGCCAAGGAAACTTCTCCATTCCGAAACCCACCGAGGACAGTTCCTCCAAGGGAGGCCCAGAGAGAGGGGCTTAGCCGAGTTGACCCTCACCTTGTCAATGAAGGAAGCAAACTGGTTGTTGAGGGTCCTGATCTCTTGGGTCTCCTGAGTCCGCACCGCCTGGAACTGGGAGTCAATCTCAATCTTCAAGGGGGTCAGCAGACTGTGGTCGATGGTCACTTCCCGGATGCCCCCCGGAGGGCACAGGGAAAGCCCAGGCCCACAGCGGCCCTCCCCAAGCCACACCCCTAGCCTTCCCCCTGATGCCCAGGCCCTCCCACGAAAGCCCCCCCTGCGCCCCCCAAAAGAACCGAAGCTCCTGCTACTGAAGCTGCCTCTGCCACAGCCCCCAGAGCGAGGAGAGCAGGCCGAGCGAACACTGAAGCCCCTCTGGGCCTGGCAGGAGGGGTGAGACATGGTAGAGACGGAAGGTCACACAGCTGCAGGCAGACAGACGGACAATAATCGAAGTGTGTGAGTTCCTGCCCCGAGGCCCCAGCACGAGACTTTTATCCCCTCCCATGCCTGGGCTGGGCCTTGGGGAGCAAGATGCTCTTGGCCTGACTGTATCTGTCACTGGCTCCAGCTGACCTATTCCGACACGGCTGGAGAACAGGGGCCCAACACGTGCGGAGCCCAAGGGAGAAGGAGGCCCAGACCCTGCCCTCAGAGCTCCCAGGCCAGCAAGAGAGCTGGGCCCGTCCCAAAGACAAGGAAGCAGCTGGAGACCTGGACCCCGGGGCTGGGGGTGGGAGCGATGGCCCCGAGCAGTCACTGTGGGTCATTCAAGGAAGGCGTCCCAGAGAAGGAGATGGGGGGGGGTGGGAAAGGAGAGACGGGGTTCAGATGGAGCATCTGAGTGCCCAGGAGACACTGGACAGAAGAGAGTGAAGCTTCTCGAGGGAGAATCTACCTGCAATAATTGGAGAAGGAAGGCGCTTGGTGGCACTAGGAGAAACTACGAGGTTAATAGAGGTGTTATTGTCATCGTTGGCCGAAAGACGCTCCAGGATTTGGAAATGAAACCGAAAAACAGGGTGTCCAAGTCCCTCCTCTTGCTCAACCCAGCAATCATCCATGAGGCGCCACCCCACTCCAACCAGGCATCTCCATCCAGGATCTGGGCAAGTGGCGCATTTCCAAGCCCAGCCTATGTCCCTGCTCCTTCCACAGGCACGCAGCCCAGGCCCATCCACTTGGGTCACACACTGAGTGTATCAGCTTAGAGATCAGAGGCACCTGGGCTCTGAAGTAAAATACGCATTTAGAAAAATACTCCCAGGGAAAGTGGGTGATGGGCATTGAGGAGGGCACCTGTTGGGATGAGCACTGGGTGTTGTATGGAAACCAATTTGACAATAAATTTCATATTAAAAAAATAAGAAGAGGGGCGCCTGGGTGGCTCAGTCGGTTAAGCGTCCGACTTTGGCTCAGGTCATGATCTCACGGTCCGTGAGTTCGAGCCCCGCGTCGGGCTCTGGGCTGACGGCTCTGGGCTGACAGCTCGGAGCCTGGAGCCTGCTTCCGATTCTGTGTCTCCCTCTCTCTCAGCCCCTCCCCCGTTCATGCTCTGCCTCTCTCTGTCTCAAAAATAAATAAACGTTAAAAAAAAAATTTTTTTTTAATAAAAAATAAAAAAATAAGAAGAAAAAGAAAAATACTCCCTTGGGGTACTGGGAGCAGACACGGGAGTCCGGGGCTCCCCCCAGGATAGATTCTGTGTCTGCCCTCTGGTATTCCGTGAGCCTCCCACCAGGTCCAGGACGCCTGGTAGGGGGCATCTAGCCACCACCACTGAAGCTCCCTGAAGCTCCTCCACTGCTGGTGAGCAGCATTGGACAGCTCGGATTTTTAGAAATTTCTAAAGTTCCTTCTTTATATGGTGGGAGGGCAATTTCTTCCTCCCCACCCCCCACCTGCTCCTAGAGCCGGATGGCCCCTGATACTAGGATACTGTGCCTTTGATAATGCAACTCAAAGCAAGAATAAACAGGGACTCGGCATAATGGACACTCAAGGGACATGCTATGAGGAAGTCAGTCCTAGCAATGTGAACCATCCTGTGGCTGCCCTACCCGCAGGCCAGACAACAGTGAGCAAGTCTCCCCTCCCTCCAGAGGATTAGAAGCCCCTTCCTCCTTCTTCTCGCCCCACTTGGCACACCCCTGCACGAAGCTGAACCACAGATGACCTCAAGGGGAAGAAGTAGTGGGGCCTTCGGTGGGGAGAACAAAGGAGATCAAAGCGCTAAGGGGCCAGGTGAGGAAGAGAAGAAGAGCGAAAAGATCCCAGCAGGAAATCCGAGTGTGCCATGGAGAGGGAGGCAGCGTGGAGCCACTCTGGGGTCTAGAAAGAGAATCCAGGAAATGGGCTGAATCCCACTGAGGACTCACCTCCAAACCCTCCCCCCCGGGGACCACCTTGCAGCAACAAGGAAAGCCAGATGCCTGCCTTCCGGGCTCCGTGAGTGTGTTTGAGAAACATCTCTGTGAACTGGACTCTACCACCCCTCCCCCTGGCATTAAGGGTGGAGGACAGAGATCATGGTGGGATGGCACCAAATCCACCTCCCTAGAACTTCCTCATATTTGTAATGTTATAGAATAGTAAAGCCAGAGTGAACTTCAAGGGCATCTGACCAATGCCCCCATTTTACACTTAAAGACTGAGGCCCCACAGGGTGTAGGGCGGGGTGCAGAGACTTGTGCACCCTTGGGTAACCTAAGAGATGGCACCAGATGTCCTCTAAGCCTGCTTTGACCCATCACTCCGTGATCTGAGTGACTTTTGCTCAAGGCCACCCACACAGCTGATCAGGCTGGAGCCAGGACCACCACTCAGCTCAGGCCACCGTCCCACGGAGCAACCCACTAAGCCCTTGGTCATAACTTGTCCACCACTCTATCCAGCTCAGGGTCTGGCATACGCTAGGCACCAATAAGTATTTGTGACTGTCACACCCAAGGACCTTCTTGAATCGCCCCGTTTCTCAAATGCTGCTGTTTCCTTCCATTAAAAATAATAATAAGGGGCGCCTGGGTGGCTCAGTCGGTTAAGCACCCGACTTCAGCTCAGGTCATGAGCTCATGGTCTGTGAGTTCGAGCCCCACATCGGGCTCTGTGCTGACAGCTCAGAGCCTGGAGCCTGCTTTGGATTCTATGTCTCTCTCTGCCTCTCCCCCACTCACACTCAGTCTCTCTCTCTCTCTCTCTCTCTCTCTCTCAAAATTAAATAAACATTAAAAACAATTTTAAAAAAATATAATCAAAATCAAGAAATCAAAAATAAATAAATAAATAAATAAATAAATAAATAAATAAGTAGGGGCGCCTGGGTGGCTCAGTCGGTTGAGCGTCCGACTTCAGCTCAGGTCATGATCTTGCAGTTGGTGGGTTTGAGCCCCTCGTGGGCCTCTGTGCTGACAGCTCAGAGCCTGGAGCCTGCTCCGGATTCTGTGTCTCACTCTCTCTCTCTGCCCCTCCCCACTCGTACTCTGTCTCTCTCTCTCTCTCAAAAATAAACAAACATTAAAAAAAATTTTTGAAATAAATAAATAAATAAACAATCATTCAGTGATGGAGAGAATGCTGACGCAGTTTGGAGATTTGAATGCAAGGCCCTCACGGCCTGAGCAATCTGCTCCGGTACACAAAGGTGCACAGAGAGGTCTCAATTCATGCAGCAGCCAAAGGACAAACAGCTCGAATCGCGGACTTCACACCAAACCCAGGAGTGTGAAGGCTCTGATGGGTCACGGTTATGGTCACAGTTACGGCTGTCCTCAGGCTCCCTGCTCCCGGTTAACCCTCCTCAGCCACACCTCCTGTTCTGTAGCCCCTGACCACTTGGGCCCACCTTCAGGAAAGTGCCAGGCTGGCACCGCTTCTTCTAACTCCCGGGGGCCTTAAGCTCGCCCCTGGCCACCGCTAGAATTCCCCAACCTCTTTGGCTCAAGCCTGTCCTGCCTGCGCAATTTCTTGACCCAAATGCCATTCGTTACTCACGTTTATTTAATTTTGTATCAACAAAATGTGATTGAGCACCGACTGTGTGCGGGAGCCTGTTCTGAAGGTTAAGAATTCAGCAAAGGGCAAAGCCCAGCCCCCGCACCAAGAAAGCCTAGAGTCTCGTGGAGACACACACAGTGAACAGGTAATTAGACAAGTATTTCATTGCAATTACAATAAGAAGAGAAAAGTATACGACATGAGACATCAGCCTAACCTAGCTGATCCCCTGATTTATTCTTGAGCGTGCCAGGAACACTCATGCCTCAGAGCCTTTGCATTTGCTGTTCCTTCTTCCTGGAATGCTCCTCCGCCAATACCCATGCCTAAAAGTCACCTTCTCTGCTGCCTTAAAACCAAAATTGCAACCCTGGGTCCATCCCTCCTCTGACACTTTTTATCCATTTCTCTGCTTTCTTTCTTTCCACTTAGTTCCTGGCACTTCCTAACATTCCATGTACTTATTCATTTTGCTCACCTGCCTTCCCACAGCAGACTGTGAGCCTCATGAGGGCAGGGCGTTTGGCCCCTTTGTTCATTTATGTATCTTCTGCACTTAGAATGGCACCTGGCAGGGGCACCTGGGTGGCTCAGGCAGTTAAGCATCTGACTCTTGATTTCAGCTCAGGTCATGATCTCGTGGTTTGTGAGTTCAAGCTCCACATCAGGCTCTGCGCTGACAGCCCGGAGCCCGCTTGGGATTCTTACTCTACCTTTCTCTCTGCCCCCCCCCACACCCATTCTCTGTCTCTCTCCCAAAATAAACAAAAGTAAACTTAAAAAAAAAAAAAAGAATGGTGCCTGGCATACAGGAGGCACTTAATAAATACCTTATGAATGAATGGATCCCCGTTCAGTTTCGTTTCATTGATTTCCTTCCATCTTTCAACCTCTGGAGGTCCTTGTGACTCTTAATTCTCTGAAGCATTGGTCAATCCCCAACCGACCACTGAAGGTGGGGGACATGAATGCATTTGAGAGACATGGTCGTGTGTCTGTGTGTCTGTGTGTGTGTGTGTGTGTGTGTGTGTGTGTGTGTTTATTGAACTCCTACTTTGGGTCAGCACTGAGCTACATGATACCGGAGATAAAAAATGGATAAGGCCCCATCCCCGTTCTGAAGGAATATATAGTCCCACGGAGGATACACGTATGAATACAGAATGGGAGGTGGTCTGAGAGGGGCCGCACCGGGTTGTAAGTTGGTGTGTTGGCGTAACAGTGGGAAATTCCTCTTTTGGAAGAACCTTGACCCAGGGTCCTGGTCTTGGAGGAAAGCAAGGGCAGACTCAGGAAGCATGCCCCTGGACGCCCTCCCTTTACATCCTCCCAGGGTCTGTGCTTTGGGGTCTTATGCTCAGCTATTTGGGAATCTACCCAGTCATACTTTTCTCCAGACCCCGTTTTTTTTTAAATCCAGCATCCAATTCTTTCAATTGAAGTAGAATTGACACACAACGTCAGTTTCGGGTGTACAACACAGTGATCCCACAACTCTACACATTGTGCTGTTCTCACCACAAGTGTAGGTATCTGTCACCATGTAACTCTATCACAATAACATAGACTCCATTCCCTGTGCTGTGTCTTTCGTTCTTGTGACACTCATTCCATAACTGGAGGCCTGTATGTCCCCGTCCCCTGCACCCATTTTACCCTGACCCCATTTTGCTGTCTCTCTACAAGAAGATCAGAAAATGTATCAGATGTCTCAGTGGAGCACCTACGTGGTTTAGTCGGTTAAGTGTCTGACTCTTGATCTCAGCGCAGGTCTTGGATCTCAGGATCATGAGGTCAAGCCCTGTGCTGGGGCCACTTTAAAAAAAAAAATCTCACTGAATCCCAGAAAGCCTTTGTCTGACCTAAAAAACTATCAAGGTAACACTGTCAGTGAACTATTTTTTAAACAACAATAAAACACCAAATGGGGCCTGCGTGCCAAGCCCCATTCTAAGAATTTTACGTATATGAAGCATTTAATCCTAACAACTCTATGAAGTAGGGACTCTTAGTATCACCATCTTACAGAAAGGGGAACTGAGGCACTGAAGAGAACAGACAATTTGCTCAAGGCCACGCAGCTAGTATGCTACAGAGCCAGAACGTGAACAGAGGTAGTTGGGCTCTCGAGTCTCTGTGCTTGGCCACCACGCTATGATGCTCTCAGAGACCTGGAAATATCCGTGTTGAAGGACACCGTATCCAGCTGAAGCCCAGAGAGGTAGGACTATTTGCCTGAGGTCACACAGTAGATGCAAAAGTAAAGGTCATTCCTCCACATCAATTATCAACATTCATTAAGCACTACCGGGTGCTAGACTCGATGAAACAAAGAATACCGAGAAGTCCCTGCTTTAGAGGAATTTGCAGTCTGGTGGGGAATCTATGTGAAAACCAGGAAATGCAACAGAGGTGTTGGAGGCGCCGCTGTACTATGTACAGGATACCGTGGGGGCCCGGGGATCTTCTAGAAGCAGCAACAGGTGTTCGTGTTCTTGACATGTTCAGGAAGAAGATAATCCTCTCCTGGGGTCAAGGCGAGGCTGTGCTGCCCACATTTGTTCTGGTTTCCCTGGCTTTTGCAGGGCAGCGAAAGGGTTGGTTACTGTCCTGTTGTTTGAGGGGGACTGGACAGAAAAGTGTCCCTCACTTGTCTTCAGCCAGCCTCCCCACCCCCCACCACGCACAGCCCATGACTTCTCTGTTAGTCGCCGAAGGTTCCCTCAGTTTGGCCTTCACGGCTGAGAAATACATGCCAAATTCTTACCCAGAACATCCAGAACATCAGTCCTTCGCACATGCGATCCTCACCATCATGTACTTAATAGTGTTCTTTTTTTTTTTAACTTTATTTATTTGTTTTGAAAGAGAGAAAGCGTCAATGGGGAGGGGCAGAGAGAGAGAGAGAGAGAGAGAGAGGAGAGAATAACAAGCAGGCCCCACACTGTCAGCCAAGAGCCCGACAAGGGGCTCAGTCGTGACCTGAGCTGAAATCAAGAGTCAGATGCTTAACCGACTGAGCCACCCGGGCGCCCCAATAGTTTTCTTTAAATCAAATCTAAATCAATTCACTTGGTTTCTTATTCTGACCCTAGCCAGTAATGTCCTTCAAATCATGGCTTTTGTGTGGTAGTTCCAACTTTTCCAATTCATATTTAAATAAAATAGAGCTATTAAAATGTCACACGTTCATCCATGTGCCAATGGCCTACACAGGAAACGCAGTTCAACCTGGAGCTGCTTCCTGCATCAGAGCTGGAAGGCTCAGGGCGCCTGGGTGGCTCAATCAGTTAAGTGTCTGGCTCTTGGTTTCAGCTCAGGTCATGATCTCACAGGTTTCTGGGATAGATCCCTGCATCAGGCTCTGCACTGACAGCAAGGAGGCTGCTTGGGATTCTCTCTCTCCCCCTCTCTCCCTGCCCCTCCCCAACTCATGTGCATGCTCTCTCTCCCTCTCTCTCAAAATAAATAAAAACTTTAAAAAAAAAGAAAAAGCTGGAAGGCTCGAAGCTGCCCAAAGCCAGTGAGGACAAGGAGGGGGCAGCACTATTTCAGATGTGGCCAGTTTCTGTAATTAACATCTCTGGTGGCCTGTGGGGCAGGAAAGGAGAGGGAGGAGATTAAAGAGGCAGTCCCTTGCTCTGCCCCAGGCCAAGCAGAGCACACTCCGGCATTCTCTGCCTCAGTACCCTCCTGCCCGCTGGGTTGGGACAGGTGGCCCGAGCCCTCCGCACTTCACTGGCAATGGAGGAAGGTGGCACCATCCAGAGAATGGGCTTAGTTTTTTGTTTGTGTATTTGTTTTTGAGAGGGGGGGAAAGGGGCAGAGAGAGAGGGAGACACAGAATCCGAAACAGGCTCCAGGCTCTGAGCTGCCAGCATAGAGCCTGACGCGGGGCTGGAACCGACGAACCGGGAGATCATGTCCTGAGCCGAAGTCAGACGCTCAAACGACTGAGCCACCCAGGCACCCCGAAAATGGGCTTATTGCATCAAGGGTGGGCCAAGCTACAGCCCCCGCAGCCCCTCCAAGTCCAGGTAATGAGGCCCCAAAACCCACAGGGAGTGCAATCCCAAGACAGAGGCCTGGGAGAGCAGGGATTTGCAAAGCTTTGCCTGGGAGTTCCGAATTTAAATGTATGTCCCCAAGTTCAGGGTTGAGAGAGAGAGGCAGTAAGGGACAATGCCCCAACTCCTACTTTGGAATAATAACCTTTTACACATAAAACCTGATCATGTTTCATGAGGCACTCCTCAAACGCCTGTTGAGGACCCTCTGGGCACCATCGCTGTGCCTGGGCCAGGCCTTGGCAGATCCTTCATCTTGTTTCCAGAATCCAAGAAGCGAGCATTATGGTTGCTTACGCTACAGGCACAAAAGCAAGTGCCTGAGATCTCGAAGATGGCAAGACGCCAAGGCAGGACGCGAACCCAGGTCTTCTCAGGAGGCCCGCGGCATGGCGCTCGGGCCAGTGACTGCAGAGCCGGGACAAAATGGGCACAATTAGCTCCCCTGCGTTTGCACAAGCTGGCTCAGCACGCCACTAGCGGAGGTGAGGGAGACCCTCCCAGGCATCGGGGAGCAAACCAGTGGTGCCTGGGAGAGGGAAACGGGGCAGGGCCGGACCGAGGAAGAGGGAGGTGTTCACACCAGACAACCTGGGAGTCCAGACTTGCCCGTCCAGGGCTCAGCACGCAGGCGCCGCCACTCTGAACCAATCAGGTTCAGCCAGTTGGGTGCCCTGTCGCTAGCAGCCAAGTGCCCCTGATGTGGTAAATATTTGTGAGACGTGTTGCTAAGGTCAGCCTCCTAACACCCCAGAGGGTGAAAGGCCCATGGGGCAATTTCTAGGGGAAAGTTCCCAGGATTCCTACAGCGCTGGGGAAAGTAAGGTAAGGCCTCACCGGAAGTCCTGGACTGGGAAGTGGGGGAAGGGGGGGGGTTACCCGGATGAGCTCCCCCCCACCCCCCCACTCCCGCCCCACTCATCCCCCTCGCCAGCATCCCTCCCCTGGCCATCTGCAGAGCTGTACCCGGACCACGGGAGGGACTGGGGATGGGGGTTGAATCTTCTGCCCCACCCCCCAAGGAACTTCAGTCTGAGAGAACAGTATTTTCAAAACTGCAAGTCACAACCCAGCAGGAGGTTGTGAAATCAATTGAATGGGTCTCAACCAGCCTATCAGCGTGCATCACAGTGAGGCACCACGAAATTTTGTTCTGGGTGTGTGTGTGTGTAAGTGTGTGTGTGTGTGTGTGTGTGTGTGTGTGTGTGTAAGTGTGTACAGAACTATGATATAAAATGAATTTCTTCCAGGACGCCTGGGTGGCCCAGTCGTGAAGCATCCGATTCTTAGTTTCCGCTCAGGTCATGATGTCACCCTTTGTGAGTTCGAGCCCCACATTGGGCTCTGTGCTAACAGGGCGGAGCCTGCTTGGGATTCCCCTTCCCTGCTTGCTCTATCTCTCTCTCTCTTTTTCTCTCTCTCAAAAATAAATAAATAGACATTAAAAAAAATAAGAATAGGGGCGCCTGGGTGGCTCATTCGGTTGAGCATCTGACTCTGGCTCAGGTCATGATCTCACAGTCTGTGAGTTCAAGCCCCACATGGGGCTCTGTGCTGACAACTCGAAGCCTGTTTCAAATTGTGTCTCCCTCTCTCTCTGCCCCTCCCCCACTCATGACAGAGCTGTCTTTCTCTCTGTCAAAAATAAATAAACATCTAAAAATTTTTAATAAGAATAAAATAAAAATAAATAAAATGAATTTCTTCCTAGGGATCATTGTCCACAAACGTTTAAGAAACTCTCTGATAGAAGTGGTCCCACACCCAAATACACACAAACCTAAGAAATAAGACCAGAACCAGGAGCAGCGTTAGCTGTCAGGATGGGGGATGGGAAAATAGAGGCTTCCTCTGGGAAGCTTTTCCAGAAGAAGGAGGTAATGAAAACAGGTTTGAGAAGGGGGAAAGCGGAGGGTAAGGGGCTCTCCCAATCTATCCCGAGGGTTAGGAAATTCTAATATCTAATCTAATCCCTAAACCCACTGATGCATGTTCTGCCCTGCAGCGCGCCCACCCCCCCAAAGCGAAGAGTCATGGCCCCCTCATCCATGGAACCACTAAGTCATGACAGCGATGAGGGCGGGAACCCTTGGTTGGGTCCACGGAGAACAAGGCTGGCCCGGCTGGAGAAAAAGCAAACAGCAGCAGGCTGAGCACAGACAGGGCCCAAGGGGCCTGACAGTGGGCCTGCTGTGAGCCACCCAGACTGGGTCAGACCGTATGCCTGACCTTGAGGAATGTAGACTCCAGCTAAGAAGACCACAGGGGCACCTGGGTGGCTCAGGCGGTTAAGCGTCCAACTCTCGATTTCGGCTCAGGTCATGATCTCACGGTTCGTGAGTTCCAGGCCCACATTCAGTTCTGCGCTGTCAGCACAGAGTCTGCTTGGGATTCTCTCTCTGCCCCTCCCTTGCTTGTGTTCTCTCTCTCTCTCAAAATAAATAAACATTAAAAAAATAAAAGACCACGATAACGCACAACCAGAGAGTGACCCAACAACAAAAATACCCCATATGACACCTGCCAGTTGTAAAATGTCAGAGCAGAGAAATCTAAGAGGTCATCTTGTTCAATACCTTTGTTTTACAGCACAAGAAACTGAGGCTCAGGGAGGGAAAGCAGCTACCCAGGGCACAGAGCAAGGATAGGACTAGAACCCACTAAGCCAGGACTCATTTCATCCCGCATTATAGAGAGCCGTGAGTCTAGGATAGAGACCCACGGAGGAGGACCCCAAGCCCCCAGTCACCTACCCACTCCCACCAGCCCAGCAAGCTCATGAAGGCTATCCTCCACCCATCACATTTACCCAGCCACTTTTCACCACCAAGCACCGTGCTAGGTGTTTCAGATACAACAAATAATCCCATCCACCTAAGAATGCTGTCCTCCAGGAAGCGAGACTGGCTCTGTGACCCCCTCCTGCCCTGCCCAGACACTTGTTGCTTTCCGGATTGTAAGGCTTGTGGCACTTCCTTTTCTTTATACAAATGGTACAAGTTCATCACTGAAAATTTTAGAACGACAGATAATGAAATAAAGTTAGGAAAAATAAAACTCTTCCCAAAACTACAACCTAGAGGTAGTCGCTGTCAACATTTTGGTGCCTAACCTTCCAGACTTTTTCCACATGTAAATATCTTTCATCATTCCTTCAACCCATATTTATTGGACACTTTCTCTGTGCCAGGTACTGTTCTAGTACTATCTAGCGATAAAGTAGCCAACGAAACAGATCAAGATCCATGCCCTTATGGAGTTTGTGTGTTGTAATTATATATATGCATATATCTGAAGGCATATGTATATATGCGTGTTTCTAGCTTAGTGCTGTATGCTACTCTAGCAAAAGCTCCACTTATTCATATAAATACGTATTTCCCAGAGGTGGGATCAGATTACACATATGGATTTGTGGCCAGTTTCACCCTGTCTGTATCAATAAATGTAGATCAGAGTATTGTACATGGTTGGGTACTCCTTTGCAGGGATCCTCGGGGCTTTCCACCGGGTCCACTGTGTGATTTCTTTCCCAGAGGACACGTGAACCTCTGGGAGCCCCATCTGAACGCACGTACGCACATACACGAACATGCATGCATACATTGTCTCCTGCGGGGGCCAGCCAGCAAGTCACTGGACAGGGCAGGCTAATCCAGTCCTGGTCCCAGACATCTTTCCAGGATTTTCCAGGGCTCAGACCCATTCCTGGTATTCCCTTCCAGGCAGGAGCAGAAGCAGGCCTGGCTTCTCCTGCTCTTCACTCCCCCTGCAGGCAGCCAGGGCTCTCACAGCTAGAACAGGGTCTGGGAGCCAGGCAGAAGCCAGCCCCGCAGCAATTCGTGAAACAGGAGTAGGGGCTGATCAGGACCTCCCTGAAGTGCCTTCCCTGCCACCACTTCTGTGGTGCCTGATGGGGTTATAAGGTGAGAGCCCCCAAACAGGCCCCCAAATGGGAACGTAAACCACCAGGGACTCCTGGGTGTTTTTCTGGACGTGGTGAAGTCCCAGCTGGCCCTGGGGAAACCCACACAGTACGCGGGCTCCCCGGAAGCTAGCTCCTGGGGTCCTCGGGGTACCTGGGCAGAGCCCAAGAGTGACCTGAGGGTCAGGATCAGGAAGAGAGGACCTATAGGCTGATGGCTAAGAGCATCAGTCAGACTGCCTGGGTTCGGGTTCTGTCTCCACTACTGACTAGCTCTGTGGCCTCAGGCAAGTGACCTAACCTCTCTGTGCCTCCATGTTCACAACTATAATAAGGGAATAATAATTCCTATTTCATAGGGTTGCTGTGTACGTCAAACAAGATGATACACGTAGTGCCCAGAACAGCACCAAGCACAGGGTGGTGTCTACCAACTATTAGCTTTGATTATTATCTTCTCAGCCCCCACTCGCCAGCCAGGCCCTGGCCTACTAAAGACTGCCTTTCCCGGGACTCCTCCTGCTCTCACGTTCTCTGAGGACAACCTGGGGCAAGAGAGAGAGAGAACAGGGACATGGGGGGGGGGACATGTGGGGAGTGCATCGTGGGGAGCTTTTAACTGAATGCAGGACAATGAGTGTGAATGTGCAGAGATCAGATGACCACGTAGGACAAAATATGTGTGTGCACAAGTCAAAATGTTGGGGCCCTGGAAGCATATATGGTTCACACGCGACTGTGGAAGCTAGCCGTGCAGGTATAAGGGTGGGAGCGTGCACACGTAGCTCTGTGAACATCATAGAAGATACTCGTGCACATCAGCATGTAAGGGGGTGTACCAGGTTGTATATTGTGAGTGCGTAAGGGTGTGTGTGTGTGCGAAGGCTGTGTGTGAATGTCCATGCTCCCCAGCCCCACCCCAAGCACACAGCTCTTGGGGAGGGGGCCACCAGAGACACAAATTCCCCATGCTGAGGGGACAGTGCCCCTGACCTGATCGGGGAACAGCCTTCATTGTTTTTCTCTCTTCTTGTTTCCTAGAGAAAAGCTGCTAGCTCAACAGAGCCCAGCCTTAAACCCCGCCCCACTGATCGAAACTCGGGAAGAAAACCAGTGCCAGCCATCTCCACCCTGCACCCCCACCCCTGTCGTGGAATGCTCCTGGCAGCACAGGACCCACACCTCGCCCCCCACTTCCCACTCGCTGCTCTGCTGGACCCACCCCCTCTCCCTGTGAACCAAACTGCAGCCCCTCTGAGGGCACCTGGGGCAGCTCCCAGCCATGGACAGAAAGCTTAAGCCCTTCTCCAGGCTTTGAGAGCACTTTGCCTCCCTGCCCCAGCCATCCTTATGGGGGGCAGGGGGGCTGGCAACTTCCTGCCAGAGGGGAACTGGGGCCTGGGGTGGGGGGAACAACTTCAGAGCCCACAACCAACCCCCTCCCAGGAGGCAGGCACCCCACCCAACCCTGCATCTCCTGAGAAGGCAAAACCACAATACAGGAGTGGGTGGGGAGGACATCGCAGAAAGAAGGGTCACTTGGATGCAGAGGCCAGACATCAAGAAGGGTCCTTCCCTTCATTCCGGGGTTCCAGAGAAGACCTCTCTTCCAGGAAGTTGTCTCAATAGTTCGCGGTGTTATATGCATTAACAGTAATCATCACTTAATGCACAACTACTAATACCAGGTGCTTTGCATATAGGACCTCTAATTAACCCCACTTTATAGACGGGGAAACTAAAGCTCGGTCAGGTTAAATAACCTGTCCCAGATCACACAGTCAGTGGTGACAGAGTCCGGATTAGAACCCAGGTCTGTCGGTAAAGTCTGGACCCTTTCTTAGGCCCTGTTCTCATCTTCCTGTCTGTTCTCAGCCAGAATGGGCACTTCCGTTCTTCCTCCTCCTCCAAGGGGATGGGGGCGGGGGAGGGGAACCTAAAGACAGACAGAAACATGCTCAGACCAGACAGAACAACTAGGGGGAATGGGGGGCTGGGCTGTTGGCAAAGACTTGCAGAGGGTGGGAGCGTGGTGGGAGCTCAGGAAGCAAGGGGGGAAGGTTGTTGAGTGGAGGGAAGCAGGGATGAGAAGGAGGACTCTGGCCTCTGTGACACCTGGCTGGGGAGGGTGGGCGCATGGCTGCATGCGGGGTGGAGGACAGGGGGGAACAGAGAAGGTAAGAATTGAGGCCTGGTGGCTGAGCCCCCAAAGTACCCGTCTCCCTGTGCCATCACTACCCCTAAGGAGGCCTGGGCCATCTGCCTCTTGACCCCTCCCGAGCCAGGGGTCTCAGACCCCAGGGAGCCCAGGCGCTGAGCCACTGAGCACCTTCAAATTCTGGAATGTGCCAGAGCTTCATTCCTCGAGCTGCCTTGTTCCCAGCAACAGGGAGGAGCACCGGAGCCCCTGGGCTTGTGGGGAGGAGAACTCGGAGCCCCTGGGCTTGTGGGGAGGAGAACTCAGTGGGACTCCAGAGTAACCATCCAAAGTGCCCAGAGAGGCAGGCCTGGAGGAGGGGTTGCCCAGGGAAAGATTCAGGAGAGAGGGGATCCACAGGGGCCGGAGGGAGAGGGACCGGAAGGCACGGTGAAGGGAAGAGAACACGGGGGGAGCGGTGCCAAGGAAGCCTGGCACAGGATCCTTGCTGAGGTGGGCCTGAGGCAAAGCACTGTGGGGGGAGGGGGGAGGGCACACCCCCCCCCCCGGCCCCACCCCAGCCCCCTTCCAGCTTGTCCAGGCCCAGCCAAGTGCCAGGGAGAACCCGTGTCAGAAACCCAGGGAGCCAGAGCATCAGTTCCACTCCGCCCTCCCTCTCTGGGACTCTACTCCCGGAAAGCGACCCGTGCCTCACGAAGGCGCTTTGCAAGTAGGAAGCAGAGAAACTGTATCAAAATCCCTTTTCCCATTTAGCCCCCTCCCACTGGCTGCAAATTTAAAACATAAAATTAAAAAATAAAATAAATAAAAACCCCTTTTCGAAGTTCCTTGGCAAGCCTGGCCCGGCCAGGGTAAGGGGCTAGTGCGGCAGCAAGGGTGCCTGGGGGCAGACAGCTGACAATGAGGAAAGGTCAGAGTCAAGGAGCATTGGGAGAGGGGGCTGGGAGACCCGAATCAGGCGGGGAGAGGCTGCCCCACAGAGGCAGGGGAATGCTCAGATGACCTCTTTAGAGTCCTCTCCCAGGCTTGACCCCCAGGAGTCTTTTTGTGGCAAAGGGCAAACCGAAGCCCCCTTCTCAGGGACCTCCCAGGAGGACCCAGCTCTCCAGAGGGTGGGGGGTGGGGCCGCGTCACATTCTTTTCCAGCCCATTCGGTATCTGCTGATTTGTGAGGAAAAAGGGAGAGACTGGGAAACCTCATGCCAAGCCCACGGGTTTTGTAAATGAGGGTGACGTTCCCTGCCAGTGGGTTATCGTGACAAGTAAGCACAGCATCTAAAGCACCCAGCGCGTGCCTGGCACAGTTTCTCGGAGGCGCAAGCAGCCAGGATGGGATCCTAACACCCACGGGGGCCGGCAGACAAGCAGGCCGCCAACCTCTCTCCACACCCCTCCGATAGGGAAGAGGGGCCTGGGCCCAAACACCCGCTGGCTCAGGCCTGGGCGCGCTAGCCAGGCTCATTTGCATGTCCTTTGCAAGCTCTCTGTCTGGCCACCCCAGACATTTGTCACTCCCGTCGCTTCAGAGTCCCTGGGCCCCATGGTGCCTCTGGCCCTTCCTACACTGCCGGAGGACCCCAGCGGGAGAAGAGAGCCCGTGCTGGCTGCAGGGGGCTGAGACGCGACCCCGCCTCTCAACAGGGCCTGACCGCCGGCCGCCGACAAGAAGCCTGGCTTAGGGCGACCCCTGCAGGGCATTCCCAGAATGGAGGGGGAGGAAGGAGAGCGAGCGGCCGCTCCTCCCCTCCAGGCCCCACGTGGGCGCAGCCGCCCAGCCCCTAAGCCTCCCGGGGGCCCCAATGCTCCCCGGCCCCATGGAGACTGAGGGTCGTGCCCCACTAGATCTTTATAGAATCTGGAAACTCACATCTCGCCCCCGACGAGCCAAGACCAAGGGCTCAGCGGGGTTGTAGCAAGCACCAAAGCAGAAACACTGGGAGTTCTGAGCTGTCGGCATCACCCGTGGCCCCAGATACCCCTGGATCTGCACCAGTGGCCACCTGGGCACCCACGCTCCCATCCTGCGGCCCCGGCCACAGAAGGGGTGGTGGTTTTACTGTTGGAAGAATTTAGGGAATACAGAGAAGATTGAGGAAGTGGGGAGAGCCTCACACAGCCAAGGCCGAGGTCTCTCCAGCCCAGGCCTCAGCCCATGGGGGATGAAACCACTAGGGAGGGGCAGCAGCTGGCTGCATTGAGGTCAAGCCAGGGGAGGATTTCCCCCACAGCAATGGGGCTCTTTGGGGGCCTCTGGGAGACACCTATCTTCCCGTCCAGGTCAGTTCTGCCAGTTCAGTTCCGATGGGAGGGGAGCCACGGAGAAATGCAGTGCCTGCAACATTTGACTCTCCAAAAAAATGTCAAAAATGCTCTGAGCCTGCAGTTTGCTTGTTGACATCTACACATACTCACAACCCTTGCTTTCGCCGCTGGGCTCCCTCTGCCTGCCGCCCCTGCCTTGGCTGGGCGTGTGAATGGGGGCAGAGGAGAGGGCAGGGCAGAAGGGTGTGTGTGTGAACAAGTGAAGTCATTCTCTCTGGGTGGCTCCTTTTAATTAGCACCCTGAAAAACTCCCAGCCAGCAAAATTGAGTCTTGCCAACTGGGAGCCCCACCCTTCTGGCTCATCCAGGCCCTGGGGGCAGAAAGGGGCAGGAAATCTGAGAGCAGGGAAGGAAGGGGTCTGTTGAGCGCCTGGGTGTTTGAAAGGCTTTCTCAGTCCTCTGAAAACCCCTCAGCAGGACAGGGCCACAGCATGCCTCCAGGAAGTTCGGACTGGCTTTTTCTGGAGCAGACGAGTGGCAGTTGGCAAGGAATTGGTGGAACCATCATCTCCTTGCTCCCAGCTCCGCCAGTGAGACCAATCCCTGAACGTTTCCAGTGTCCTACACTACAGGGCATTACGCCCAGGTCCAGGCCTGGGTAAGACATACAAGCCTCTCTCTGGCCATTTTAGTTGCGCCAAACATTTGAAGCAAAGAGTCACCCAGTCAATCCCTGGATTCTAGTCCCCAGGGTAGAAGCAACAGAGATTTACTCCTTAAGTGGATAGAACAAGCCTCATCCATCTTCCCTCAAGACCCCCAGCCCCACTGTCTGGAGGCCATCCCCTGGACTTGTCCACGCCCCCCAAAACCCTCCTCCAGGCAACTGCTTGATAAATCTCCCAGAGGCTGTGAGACCCTTCCAGTCTGGTGTGTGTTTATGTTCAAGTCCCAGCTATGGCATGTGCCTCTGTTCCCTGGATCTGACACCCTCCTCCGCCATCAGGCTGGAGCTCCAGAGAACAGGGTCTGAGTCCCCCATTGCTCTAGTCTCCAACCACAGCTCCTAGGACCAGGGGGCCAGGGAAGGAGCTCAGACCTGCTCGTTGTGAAAATGGACAGGAGGGGCAGGGGAGACAGAAGCACTTAGAAGTGGGGTTCCTCTGGATGATCCCACTGCTGCCCTTACAGAATCACTGTGTGACCTCAGACATGAGGCCCTGCATCTCCGGTTTTGACTTGGGAGTTCCTTCCAGCTCCGACAGCCTGGGGTACTAAAATTATCCAGAATCCTAATGCATCCATGAGGAGAGGGGACTCCAGTGAAACGGCAAAGCACTAAGTGGAAAACCAGGCTGGGGTGGCCATGACTCCACAGGGAAGGACTCTCACTCCCAAAGCTGGGGTCAGGGATTCCTTCTAGCTTTCCCTGAGACTAAAGACCCATTTTCCAATGTCCTCGGCCCTGGGGAGGGTTGAAGACAGGCAAGAGCTGGGGACAGGGGGCACAAGGCAAAGTAGAGGGTGGCTCAGTTGGGCCCCCGAGTAAGTTCTAGAGAGTTGTCGCACACGGCTCTGCCTTTGGTTAGCAATACCGTACTGAACATGTAAAGGTTAGGAGGGTAGATCTCATGGTAAGAGTTCTTACCATAATAGAAAGAAAATAAAAAAGTAGAGAGAAGCTATCCGAATCCTGTCCAGAGCCCAAGGGGACCTGAGTCCAGAGGGGTGTCCCCCGCTGCAGGTGGTCCATTTCTGGCTGCTTCCAGGACCCAGCAGCCAAATCCCCACAACCACTACCCTCCAGAACCCACCGGCCCAGAGACGTGGTGGGGACAGGGCTACCCCTGACAACCCCCAAGCCCTCCCCAGGAAGCCAGGCCATCATGCCCGACCACTAACCACCCGGAGCCCAAATCCTTGGGGGCCCCACCCTGGGACTCAGGCTGTTAGGAGAAGGTGGGGTTTGATTTCAGATGACAGTGGAGAGAGCATGGGGTGACTGCTCTAGGGGGACAGAGAGGGGCGTGTTGGAAGAATGAAAGCGTCCTCTCCCTGGGGCTGAGTGGGAGCAGGAGCTCGGCAGGCAGGCACCGCCCGACGCGGAGGCCTCCGCCCCCCACCCAGCTGGGCTGACTGTTCCCATCACACCCAGAGCAGTAAAACTTGCTTTTATGGTTGTCGTGGGGGTTGCTGTTTTCCTTGGGGGTGCTGTTTGTGTCTGTGTATCTATGTGCAAACACACCTGGTCCTTATGTATGTATCGATGTCTGAGGTTTGATGTGTCTGCGTGCCTTGGTATGTGTCTTTAAGCGTGTTTGTGTGGGTATATTCGTGTGGGCCTCAGTGATCATCATAGCTGCCATTTATGGAACTATTACAATGCACGGGGCACTTTCCACCTCTTATTGCCTTTAATTCTCTCAACGACCCTTAAGGAAGGTATTCTAGCAATGTCTATTTCACAGGTAGGGAAACAGAGAGATTTGATAACTGACCCAAAGTCCCTAGTAAGGGACAGAGCTGGGATGCCTGCCTCTTGTGCTCAAAGTGTGCGTGTGTGTGTGTGTGTGTGTGTGTGTGTTTTCTCAGATATACGAGACATGACATCTGCACGTCTGTCTGTATGTGTCCATGTATCTGCACAGTCATACCTGCTCAGGGAGTCTATGCATGTCTGCACGTGGGTCTGTGTCAAGGCCCAGGCCCCAGCCAAGCCAGGCTCAGTAGCTGGGGCCACCAGAACCTCGGGAACAATGACCCTCTAGAAAATAATGCCTGTGTTTTCTGAATACAGCCGTGTGCCTGACTGCGGGCCAAGGACTTGTGCCGTGGAGACCGTTGGAGGAAATGCCAGTGCACAACCCCTTAGCCTGGGAAACGAGGGCAGTCTGTCCCCTCCCCAGAGAGGCTGAGTGCCCTGCAGAGACAACCTGGGAAGGACTCAGAGCAAGAAGGGGGCAATCCCACCCCTGGCCGGTTCCCTAACCAACCCCTGCGAAAACAGGAAGGGGGCCTCTGGGACAGGAGCTGACTCCGGCTGGGAGCTCTTTTCCGGAGAGCCCAGTGCTGTCTCCTACAGCCCCCCTCCGGAAGCACTGACCATAGGATCGGGCCAGGTGTCTCATCAGAGGTCCCTTGGGCTGCAAAGGACCCTGGGAGCTGGGAAGCCAGCGCACCCCCCACCCCCGCGGGGGCGGGGCCAGAGCTCCAGGCCGGGTGGCAGCCGGTGATTGGCTGGGCCCCAGCGCTCCCACGGCGGCCCCAGGGCCCAGGGCGGCTCCCGCGGGCGGCGGGGCACCTCTCGGTGACTCACCGTAACCCCCCATCCCCCACCCCTGGAGTTGGACGAATGCCCAGTAGCTTCCAGCCAACACCTGCCCGCTGCTAAGCTAGGCCCGCCTGACTCAGCAGGGAGAGCGCGCGGGACATCTAAACTGGGTCCTTTGTAGGGCGCACAGTCTGGTGTCTGGTTTTCTGGGGGAGCCGAGTGTCTACCCTTGGGGTGGTGGGGACTTCTGTCCTTCTGAAACAGGAAGCCGTGCCTATCCTTCTGGAAGTGTCTGTGTCTCCCTCTCCCAGATCTTTGTGGGTCCCGCTGATGTTTATGGTACTCTTTTGAGTCTCCATTTGGAGTGTCATTCCCTGACCACGACCCTTTCAAGATCATCTCTGCACCGCCCCCTCCCCTCCCCCCCCCCCCCCCCCCCCGCAAGGCCCTCCAAACACATCCTGGACACCACCTCCACGCCTCTTTGAGGCCTGGGTTCAGAGAGGCCCAGACCAGTCTGTCAGAGGCTACGTTGGGAGAGTTCTCCGGCTCCGGCTCTGCCCACCTCCATGCTACAGAGCCCCTGGAGGTCAGAGACCAGATGCTACCCTGCACATGAGGTTCAAAGCATCCTTCCATCCTCTGGGCCTTACCTGCAAGATCTCACAGTGCTTTTAAAGCCATTCCTTGAGGGGCGCCAGGGTGGCTCAGTCGGTTAAGCATCAGACTTCAGCTCAGGTCATGACCTCATGGTTCGTGAGTTCGAGCCCCGCATCGTGCTATGTGCTGCCAGCTCAGAGCCTGGAGCCTGCTTCGGATTCTGTGTCTCCCTCTCTCTTTCTGCCCCTGCCCTACTTGCACTCTCTCTCTCTCTCTCTCTCTCTCTCAAAAATAAATAAACATTAAAAAAAAAAGCCATCCCTTGACAAGAAAAGGACCCATGTCCAGAGACTACTGCATGCCAAGCCCTATGCTAGAAGTTTCACACTCCTCTCATCCGTTGCTTCTCACAGCAACTCTAAAGATAAGCCTCGGAGAAACTGAGGCATAGAGAGTCACACACGTATAGTTTGTGAGAGTCTGAATTTGACCCCAGGTCTGTCTGGCGGCAAAACGTATGCTCTTGCCGCTGGCTGTGGCTGCTCCCTAAACCCCTGAGCTGGCGGCAGCCTCCACTTGGCCCCATTGTACCATGGCACACTCGGGGGAAACCACTGACTTCACAGAAGGGCCCAGAATTTCCTATCCCAGGGAAGGATCCCTGAGGGCTGTGAGAGGGAGTGGGGTGGGGACCAGGGAGCGGAACAGAAAGAAACTGAGTGTCAGGGCATGTGGGCTTTGGAGGAGCAACAGAATGTATGTGCCAGGTTCCCAGCAGAGAGAAGGCTGAGGGACACGGTCAGCTAGATCCTTATACTGCACGGGAGCCACACACACACACACACATGCACATACCCGATGTTTTGTGGGGGCTGTTGCACATGGACACACAGGGGTATGTGTCACACTTAACACACGTATATTTCACACGCTGCACGCGGCACACGTGGTTTTTAGGACTGCTACAAACACATATAACCAGTGGAGTGGTTACACAGAATGGTAAATGGTTTGTAGGTCATTACACACAAACACACACACACACACACGCTGTCAGAACTCCCAAAAAGGGGGTGATGGAGGAACAGGAAGAACATGTGGATTTGTTGCAGAAACAAGCAGGTTCCAGGTCCTGAACAAACAACCCAGGAAGCCCAGCCCCCTGCACTCTCTGTGCCCACTCACCGGGGACAGGCCACTGCCAACCACCGCCCCTCGGCAATCTGCACCTAGAACCTTCATGAATCACGCGCGCACGCGCACAGGCCTTGGAGAAAGCTTGCCCTGCCTTACACAGATGTCTTCCACAAGCATGACATAAGCAGTCGTGCGGGCACACGGCCTGTCCACAGACACATCCGAGCAAGACCCTCACGCACACATGCCTGGGTGCCAGCCACACACACACACACACACACACACACACACCACCGCCCACGGCCCACGGATACACGCACCCAGCGAGACACACAAATACATAACGTAAATCAAACACACATACAATAGGAGTGAGGGTGCAGGCACACCGCCCCCCTCACACAAGGAATTAATTCCCCCAGCAGGGACCACTGCCCCTCAAGCCTGCATCTTGACCAAACAAGGCCCAGGCTTGCCCCATTAGCTGTCTCCCCTCCCTGGCCTGAGACAGACCCTGCCTGGCCTGCCCTGGCCTGCACGGGTGGGGCCCCGCCCGCTCCCAGCGCCAGCTGCCAGCTCAGCACAGGGCAGGGCGCCCTAGCTCCCGGCCGCCGCTCTGGCATGTCGCTGGCCCCACCTCCTCCTCCTAGGCCTGCCACCTCAGCATCTGGGCCCCAGCCTGGGCTCCACCTAGCCCATTTCTGCAGGCAGTCGGCACAGCGCCTGATCCCCAGAGCCGGTGGGGGGTGGGGGGGGGTGGCTACGAGGAAGGGCCTGCTGGCAAGACCCTAGGGGAAAGGGACAGCCCTTCCAGAGTCCCCACCACAACGCCCTGCTCCCTTCTCCTTCAGACTGACCTGAAGATGATCACGTGCCCCTGACTGACCCTCACCAATCCTGGGTCCCCCAGCAACCAGTGACTTCCCGACTGCAGTGAGCAAACACACCCAGAGCCACAGCTCCATCACACTGTCCCCTAGCCGGCGGGCATCTGTCCATACTCGCGGGCTTTCAAGCACACACACAACCAGCGCTCTGTCTCATGGCCCCACGACATGCAGCCGCGCACACGCGACCACTCAGTCGTCTGCTCCCAGCCCATCACAGCCGGGGCCCCGGCACTGCCAGTCACCCAGACCCCCATCACAGACACAGAGTTTCAGGCAGCCTTCGGGAAATATACACGGTGGAAAACAGTGCCCTGCGCGTGGCCCGTCACACAGACGTGCGCAGACCGCTGGGTGTTTATAATCGTCCCGAACGGTCATGCCAGCTGTGCCCTGAGACAGCTGGTTCTGGGGGCGCAGGGCTCCGCGCACACACACCCCTTGTGTTTGCACTTCCGAGACTTCAGGGTGGGCTTCGTGTGATCCCTGCCTTATTCCTGTTCTGCAGCTCTGATCAGTCAGGCCAGGGCAGAGGGCTGGGGGATGTCATCCCAGAAGCCATGCCCTCTCACAGACCGCCCCCCCCCCCAGGCATGAGGAAGAGAAGCAAAACTGGCCAGGGGGCTGATGTGAGCATAGACACCCTCTGGTACCTGAGGTGGACAAGGAAAAGGAGTAGGCTCTGGGAGGGGGCCCCGCAGGGGCCCAGTAGGCCGGGTGCTGACGGAAGAGGGACAGTGACAAAATGGTGGCAGAGGCATCAGGGACGGGGCCTGGGTCCAAAAGGCAGTAAAGCTCCTCTGGCACAATTGGGAGGCCCAGAGCCTGCAAGCGGGAGAGGCGGCGATCTGAAGGCCCAGACTCTCTCCTCTCCACACTCCTCTCTGCCTCCCTCTCTTGGCTTGAGAGTCGAGCAACAGGCATTTTAAAAGCTCCCACTGGGGGCTTTGGGGGTCTGCCCTGCTTTTTTGCGATCAGGGCGCCCAGTTTGTGAAAACCCATCAAGCTATATACTTATGGCATGAGCGCCCCTGTGTGTATGGTATACAACAAGGACAATATTGGTTAAAAAGCAAATCCCCCACCGCGTACAGAGCGCTGTGTCTTTCCGGGTCGATGCCATCTGCCTGTGCCTGTCGGTGCCTGTCTGTGCCTGTGCACGTACAGCCTCCCCCATGAATTATTCCCTATCTCTGCTGCCCGAGGCCCTCTGTGTGTGCGCTGCACCACATACATGTGTGCTCACAAGTGCACACACACACACATACACACATATGCACGCACACGCCTGTTTTCTCTCCGTGACGGCGAGGCTGCAGCCGGCAGGGCGAGGCCTCCCTTTCATTGAAACAACAGATATTTACGATCGCTCGCTCTGTGCCAGGCACGGGGACACAGGACGCATTCCAGGCCGACTCGGCCCTCACCAACGTCACCGTCTGTTGGGGAAGCTGCAACACAGTGCACAGGCCACGTGGTGGAGTGCAGGGCAGCGAGGGAGCCCAGCCTCAGAGGGGCCGGACAGGAGATGCACATCGCGGACAGGGGGAGAGCGCACACAAAGACTGAGAGGCGCCAGGAGGCTTCCTCCAGGAGCCTGCAATGGTGGGGGTGGGGAATGGCAGGGGTTGTGGCTGCAGGGATGGTCTTCAGCCAGGGCAGGCAGGGCCTTGAGTGCCAAGCTCAGGGGCTCGGTTGTCTTCAATGAAGGGATTTGGCCAGGGGGCGACATGATCAGAATCAACCCAAAGGAGTGCTGTGGGGACAGGAGCACTGCCTGGGAGCACGGACACTCAAGACCTCACCCTGGCTCTGCTGAGACACTCAGTGACTTCCCTCTCTGAGCCTCCAAAACAAGAGTACCAGGGCTCTGTGCTGCTGACCAGGCCCGGGGGGGGGGGGGGGCAGCCATGTCCTGATGGGGTAGATGTCCCTTCTTCCAGAACCAAGACCCGCCCCCCCCCCACGCCTGCTGTGCACATCCTCCTGGGTCCTGTCCCCAGCTTCACCAGCCAGCCCTTCTTCCTCAGCATAGCCCTCCCACCCTGGCCTCCGCTGGCTTTGCTGACAGAGCCTGGAACCTGCCACCTGCTGGAGAGGCGGGACCCAGTGGACTGGCACCTGGCAGTGTGGCGCCCTCTAGGGGAGCCCCTGCCACCTCTCTCATGGAACTCAACCTTCCAGTGCCCTGTAGCAGGGGACACACCCCACTCGGCTCCTGGGGGCCCTCATCCCCCAGCTCCCCACCACCACAGCATTGGCCCCTAGGTTGTCAGGTGTGTAAGACATAGGTAAATGGGGACTGAAATCCTCCCCAAGCTCCACTCACCAAGCCATGCCCAGGGCTGAATCCCCCAGGAGGATGGGAGCGTCCTCTGATTTGCAGGAGAGCACCTTGTGGGATTGTGGTGGACTGCAACCCAGGGGCCTCCCCCCGTCTGGCTCCTGGAGTGGGGAGGGCGGGGCAGTCCTGCCAACTCAGCTCTAAGGAGCGCGTGGACGGGCTTCTTCCCTACTCCTCTGCTGCCCCCCAGTGGACATCTGAGGTACCTTCTATTCGCTCAAATTCAACCTTCCCTCAGACTATGGCCCAGTGTTAGTGCCCAGTCTTCCAAGGTCCAGACGGGCTAAGCAGCGGGCCTCAGGGAACGATGAAAATCCAAGGTTTTCTGCGTCCCTTGGGTCCCCACCATTGCACTGGCCCCTAACATCAATACTGGACTCAAAGTGTGGCAAATGGGGGTGGAGACTGGTATTGGAGATTTTTCCAGCTCCTTTTCTATGCTTCCCACAGTCCCTTGCATGGTGGTGTGGGCTCCTTTGCTGTGGGAACCAATTCCAACTTTGTCTCTCTGACCTCAGTCTCCCCACTTTGAACCAGAGCCTGGCTTGTGTTTTCCCTGGCTTGTGTGCTCTTAGACTGTTTTTTCCTGAACATTTGAATTAGCTGTCAACATTGAAAAATCAGATTCCATGGGGCGCCTGGGTGGCTCAGTCAGTTGAGCATACCGACTCTTGATTTCGGCCCAGGTCATGATCTCAGGGTTGTGGGATGGAGCCCCTCGTCGGGCTCTGCTGAGTGGGGAGCCTGTTTGAGATGCTCTCTCTCTCTCCCTCTGCCCCTCTCCCCCACTTGTGCTCTCTCTCTATATATAAAATAAAATAAAAACTTTTTAAAATCAGATTTCATGCAAAAATTCCGATTTCCAATTTCTGTTGCAAAGTTGTAAGTTCTGAAAATTCTGGATAAAAGTTCTAGACCCTGCATGTCTACAGCAGGCAGGGGCTGCGTAAAGATGCTGCCCAGGGCCTGGCCCCAACACTTGGGCAGGCACCAAAGGGTACAAAAGGAGGCCTACAGCTCCCCTCCCCTTCCAACCCAGGTCCATCCCGTACCTCACCCCACATTTGGAGGGGTCACCAGGACAACTCTTCCAAGGGCTGGCTGTACCAACCCAACAGGAATACAGTGTGAACTACAAATGCAAGCTACATACGAATTTTTAGTTTTCTGTGTGTGTGTGTGTGTGTGTGTGTGTGTGTGTTTATTTATTTTTGAGAGAAGGAGACAGAGAGACAGAGTGCGAGCAGGGGAGAGGCAGTGAGAGAGGGAGACACAGAATCCGAAGCAGGCTCCAGGCTCTGAGCTGTCAGCACAGAGCCCGACGTGGGGCTCAAACCCACCAGCCCTGAGATCATGAGCTGAGCCGAAGTCAGACGTTTAACCGACTGAGCCGTCCAGGCTCCCCTGAATTTTTAGTTTTCTAGTAGCCGCATTCGTAAAGTAAAAAGAAATAGGTAGAATTAACTTGAATGGTGTATTTATTTAACCCAATATATGCAAAATATGATTTCAACATGTAATCAATATGTAAAATTATTCATATCTTATATTCATCTTTTCTCACACTGTCTTCAAGGGCTGGTGTGTATCTTATGGTTACAGCACATCTCAATGCAGACTAGCCACATTCGAAGTTCTCGGCCACACGTGGCTGGCGGCTGCCTGGTGGGACAGGGCAGCTCTAGAGACTCCCCCACCCCCAAATCAGCCATCCCCTCGCCAGGACTAGGTGCAAAGGGAGCAGGACCCAGGGAAGAAGCCCAAGCAGTTCCTGGAAGTGAGCTTAGGGCCATGTGGACAGGATGGGGAGACCCAGGCTTTGTGGGTGGGCACACTCCCTCGGCCCCTCGGACTCACCACCAGGGATGCAGGGGCACAGGCAGAGGATAACAGAGCAGGGCTGTCAAAACGCCTGGCAAGGGGTGCCTCTGGCTCAGGTACTGTAAGTAATTCTGGTTTGCCACAGTCCTCACCATGCCCTTTCGCTGTCCCCATATTGAAGCTGAGTGTCCGATGCCATGTCTATACTTGGGCCATCTTAGGGTAAAGACGAAATAGAGAAAAGAATGAGAAAATGAGAAAAGATGAGATAGAGAAAGAAAAGTAACCCATCCTATGCTTATCTTTCAGTCTACAGTGGGAGGATGAACAGCCGGCATGTTTCCAAAAAGACAGTAGGAAAGCATAGTTCTTTGTGAATGTGAAGAATACCCCTAGCATTTTTTTTAGTATTTATTTATTTTTGAGAGAGAGAGAGAGAGACAGCACAAGCAGGGGAGGGGCGGGGGGGGAGGGCGGGCAGAGGATCCGAAGCAGGCTCCTCACTGACAGCAGAGAGCCCATGCGAGACTCGAACTCACGAACTGTGAGGTGATGACCTGAGCCAAAGTCGGCTGCTTAACCAACTGAGCCACGGTCGGCCATTTAGCCCAACTGAGCCACCCAGGCGCCCCTACCCCAGCAATTTTTATGTGCAAACAACCTGTGACCCTCCACAATTTCTCACCCCAGACCAACTTCCCTCTTTTCCCTTAGCTCTCTGGCCCACATTGGCATTTGAATTTTTAACCCCCTCCACCAAAAAAATCCTCCAAGTTGCTCACGTTCTCACTGTTGCAATAAGTCCCACAGGTAGACCAGCAGCTGGAAGGAAAGGTAGCGTCAGGGGAACCATCCAGAAGCCAGAAGCAGGCTACAGCGAGGAAACGGATTGGCCGCGCACTCCCCAAAGTGCCCGCCAGGGGGCACCTGAAGCCTGCCCGAAGTGACGCACGGGCCTCAAGGTCACAGAAGCCCAGCTGGCCCTCCCCCAGCCCCGCGGCGGCCCACCAGCCTGGCCTACTCCCACAGTCCTCTCCTCTTAACCCACAAGATCCCCCCCAGGTTAGAAGGGTCTAGACAGGTCAAATAATAATCCAGATTTAGCGCTCCTTTTTCCAATCCACTCTCTGCCACCAAACAGCCGGGCAACCCTGAGGAAATGACTTTCCCTCCCTGGCTTCAGACCCTGTCCCTCGCCTGTAAAATGAGACGTGACCCTTCCTCACAGAGAACATGTGAGAACCAGACCCAGTGAAGCCTTCGTAAGCTCTCTGACATCTGCGAAGAAGCCCGACACAGGAGAGGGCGAAATTGGGGCGTGGAGGTGGAGAGGGGACCGGAGTGGGCAGTTGCCTGAGGGCCCCTCGGCCATAATGCCAGCGCCATGCTTCGTGGGGCTCCCCGGTCTTACTGGGGAGTGGGTCACGGGGGTGAGCGACAGACACAGAAGGGAAGGCAGAGAGAGGACTCATCCTGAAAGGGCTCCTGAGGGAAAGAGCAGGCACCACCATGTATGGCTCACAGAACACCTTCACGTTCATTGCCGAGTTCCAGCCCCAACCCCCCCGGGGACGGTGTTGATCATTCCCATGTCACCGGCAGCAAACTGGCATTCGGAGAGGGCAGGCAGGGTGTCCACAGACCCTGTGAGGGGGAGAGCCGGCCTTCTGACGCTCACCCAGCGCCCACCCCATGTCACCACGCATCCCTGCCAGGAGCTGCCAGGTTCATCTTCCTAAAGCACTTCCTCCTTCACTTCACTTCCCTGCCCCCCCCCCACCGGGAAAAATCCCCAGTGACCCCCACTGCTTCTCAGATCAAGTACAACTTCCCCAGCGCAACATTCCGGGCCTCCAGGGCTCACCGAAATAGCCAGAAGATTAAAATGGCAGGGGAAGAAGAGATCTTAGCAGCCAAAGAGTCCAACAACCCCGTTCAAGAAGAGCGGACTGAGGCCTAGAGAAGACAGAGATTTTCCAAACCTTCCAGAGCAGGTCAAAGGCAGGACGGGGCTAGAAGCCAGTTTGCTTACCCCAGCCAGCCCCCTCTCTGATCATCTTCTAGGCTCCCCTGGCAGCTATACCCCTGAGTCAGGCTAATATGCTCACTGTATTAAGATTGGCTTCAGGGGGCGCCTGGGCGGCTCAGTAGGTTAAGCATTCGACTTCGGCTCAGGTCCTGATCTCACGGTCTGTGGGTTCAAGCCCTACGTCAGATTCTATGCTGACAGCTCAGATTCTGTGTCTCCCTCTCTCTCTCTGTCCCTTCCCTGCTTGTGCTCTCTCTCTCTCTCTCAAAAATAAATAAACATTAAAATTTGTTTTTAATTAAAAAAAAGATTGGCTTCAGGTAAGCATAACAGAAAAAAAAAAAAAAAAGAATAACAATGCCTCAGTGCAGATGGAAGTCTATTTCTCTCCCAATGTCCAGACATGGAAATAATCTGTCCAAGGCTAGTATGGCATCCCATGGTGCCATGGACCCAGGTCTCATCTCTCCTTTGCTCTAAGGATGGCTTTCATTCCCCAGGTCACCTCATGGTCCAAGATAGCTGCTGAACTGCAGCCATTCCGTATGCATTCCCACCAGCAGAAAGGAGGGGTGAAGGGAGCAGCTCATACTCTCTCCCTTTTAGGATACTTTCCAGAAGTTGCACCCTCCACTTCTATCCTTTTGTCACGTGGCCACAGCCAACTGCAGGGAAGGCAGAAGTATGCAGTCTTTAGTCTACGTGGCCATGTGCCCACCTAAAAGTGGCAAACTACTGAGGAAAGGGGGAGAGAATGTGAATTGGGGGACCACCCGTGGTCAGTGCTCCCTAAATCATCACTGAGTCCATCATGCACAGCGACTTCTCACCTTGCCACGTGCCAAACGTCCAGCCCTCTTCCACCCTGTGCCTGACCGTCTGCCTCCTCCCAGGTGACCAACGGCTTGCTGAATGAGCAAGTGAAGTTGACTTTTCTGGGTTGTGTATTGTCTTCCCGGGTAAGCTGGAAGTCGTTTGAAGCCAAGGACCCCGTCGTCGTCGTAGGTGTCTTTGGATTCAGTTCTGCCATCCTCGTCCCCACCCTCCAGGCACCAGGCACACACTGCTAGCTAGGCACATTTGGGCCAAGTTTGGTCCCAAGCCTGCTTTCCCACTCCTTCCCAGGCACTTACCGAAGGCCACAGTTGCTGATGTGGGGCCGAGGCCACTTTGCAGGGACATGCTTTTTTTTTTTTTTTAACATTTATTTTTGAGACAGGGAGAGACAGAGCATGAACAGGGGAGGGTCAGAGAGAGAGGGAGACACAGATTCTGAAACAGGCTCCAGGCTCTGAGCAGTCAGCACAGAGCCTGACGCAGGGCTCAAACCCACGGACAGCGAGATCGTGACCTGAGCCAAAGTCGGACGCTTAACGGACTGAGCCACCCAGGCGCCCCTGAGGGACATGCTTTAAAAGACCAATACATCAGGGGCACCTGGGTGGCTCAGTTGGTTAAGCATCTGACTCTTGATTTCGGCTCAGGTCATGATCTCACGGTTCATGAGTTCAGGCCCCGAGTAGGGCTTTGCACTGACAGTGGGGGGAGGCTGCTTGGGGTTCTCTTTCCCTATCTCTCTGTCCCTTCTCCACTCTTGCTCTCTCTATCTCTCTCTCGCGCTCTCTCTCAAAAATAAATGAATAAACTTAAAAAAAAAAAAAAAAAGACCACTACATCAGCAGTTTCTGGACTAGGTATGAGCAAATTGATCATTTTTCCCCTAAAAGAAGGAGAGATTTTTTGTTTGGCTTTTTTTTTTTTAAGGTTTTAGTTTTAAGTAATCTCTGCACCCAGTGGGGGCCTGAACTCACAACCCCAAAATCAAGAGCCACGTGCTTCACCAACTGAGCCAGCCAGACACCCTTTTTTTTTTAACCTTTTTTTTTTTTTTTTAAGAAAGAGAGAGAGAGAGCACATGAGTGGGGGAGAGAGGCAGAGGGAAAGAATCTCAAGCAGGTGCAGGGCTCAATCTCACGACCCCTAGGATCATGACTTGTGCCGAAATCAAAAGTCAGACACTCAACCGACTGAGCCACTCAGGTGCCCTGACATTGTTTTTTTAAGTAGGCTCCATGCCTAACAGGGAGCTTGAATTCACAACCCTGAGATCAAGAGTCACATGCTCAGCTGACGGAGCCAGATAGGCAGCCCTAAGGAAGGACTTTTAAAGGATTAAAATAGCAGAAAACAAATAAAAAACAGACGACCATCAATAGGGAAATGGCTCACTTATTCTTTTATTTAATAATTTTTTTTCTTGATCACCTACATTATGCCAGACACTCTGCTAGGTACTGAAGATAAGGAAAAACTGGGCAGATGTGATGTGGTCCCTGCCCCAGTGGAGTTTCCAGTCTATCAGGCACGGCTGACATGAATAAGGCATCACTACAGATGAGCAGAGGGTGATAGTCTACAAGGACAAAGTACAGGATACTTTGAGAACTTATTATAGAAACAGCCCCGGGGCACCTGGGTGGCTCAGGAGATTAAGCGTCCCACTTCGGCTCAGGTCATGATCTCGCGGTTTGCGAGTTCGAGCCCCGCGTGCGTCTCTGTGTTGACAGCTCGGAGCCTGGAGCCTGCTTCGGATTCTGTGTCTCCCACTCTCACTGCCCCTCCCATGCTCATGCTCTGTCTCTCTGTCTCTCAATAATAAATCAGCATTAAAAACAAAATTTGTTTTTTAAAGAAATAGCCCACCCAGCCCACGTGTCTAGAAGGCTTTCCTGCAGAAGCTGCATTGTGCTGCACCATGAAAAAAGAATAGGAAACTGCTATGTGTGCATAGAAAAGCAACATGTCCCCCAAAAGACAGAACAGCATGTGCAAGGGCCCTGGGCAGAAGGAAGTGTGACCAAGCACCAAAAAGCCCACATCACTGAGTCAACGAGAACACAGGAGACAGTGGCCAGGAGGAGGCCTGAGGAGTAGGCAGGGGCCGAGCAGGCCCAAACTGTGGGCCGAGGCAGGACATGGGGGGTGTCGACATCAAGGAGTTCTTTTTTTTATGTTTGTTTATTTTGAGGGAGAGAGAGAGAGAGAGAAAGGCACACACACAGGTGCATGTGTGCACGTAGAGAGGCAGAGAGAGAAAAATTCCAAGCAGGCTTCAAGCTCTCAGGGCAGAGCCTGACGCAGGACTCGATCCCACGAGCTGTGAGATCATGACCTGAGCCGAGAGCAAGAGTTGGACACTTAACCCACTGAGCCACCCAGGCACCCAGACATTAGAGGGTTCTAAGTAAGAGAGTAACCAAGTCTGATCTGTACTTTTATTTTTCATTTGTACTTTTTTTTTTAATTTTTTTAACGTTTATTTATTTTTGAGAGAAAGAGAGAGACAGAACACTAGAGGGGAAGGGCAGAGAGAGAGAGAGAGAGAGAGAGACAGAATCAGAAGGAGGCTTTAGGCTCTGAGCTGTCAGCACAGAACCCGATGCGGGGCTCAAACTCATGAGCCATGAGATCACGACCTGAGCTGAAGTCAGATGCTCAGCTGACTGAGCCACCCAGGTGCCCCTCATTTGTACTTTTTTTTTTTTAATTTTTTTTTCAACGTTTATTTATTTTGGGGACAGAGAGAGACAGAGCATGAACGGGGGAGGGGCAGAGAGAGAGGGAGACACAGAATCGGAAACAGGCTCCAGGCTCTGAGCCATCAGCCCAGAGCCCGACGCGGGGCTCGAACTCACAGACCGCGAGATCATGACCTGGCTGAAGTCGGACGCTTAACCGACTGCGCCACCCAGGCGCCCCTCATTTGTACTTTTAAAAGTGCACTCTGGGGGCGCCTGGGTGGCTCAGTGGATTAAGTGTCCGACTTCGGCTCAGGTCTTGATCTCGCAGTTCGTGGGTTCGAGTCCCGCACTGTCCCGCTCTGTGCTGGCAGCCCGGGGTCTGAAGCCTGCTTTGGATTCTGTGTCTCCCTCTCTCTCTACTCCTCCCCTGCTTGTGTTCTCTCTCCAAAATAAATACATAAACATTAAAAAAGAAAAGAAAAAAAAAAGCGCGCTCTGGCAAGGAGTCCAAGGAAAGCTTCTATGATACAAGAAATGTTCTATGTTGTACGAGGGAAGATAAGCAGAAATCCATCAAGCCCTTTCTGCCTTTTATTACATCTATGTTACACTTCAGCAAAAAAGGAACAAAGGCTTTGTTCTCTGATTGGCCAGGCTGACTCCAGCCCTCCGTGGGCCCAGAGAAGAGGTACTGTGACTGGCAGGCCCACCAGAACCACAGGCCAGAGCTGGAAAGGACAGTTCCTGCAAAGAAGGGGGATACAGTGGGAGTGGCCAGTGTTCTGTTACCAGAACAGGAGAAGGGGTGCCAAATAGGCAAAGCAGCTAACACTGACCAGGATATGCAAAGAAGCAGCCTGTGGCTGGCCCACTGGCCAGCTGATCTCCAGCCCCCTCTTCTCTTCCTCACGGGGTACTTCTCCCAGCGGCCTCCTCCCTTCCCACCACCTTGCACCCTAGTTCTGTCCGGACCTCCTCCTGAGCCTGCTTTAGATCATCTAAGGCGATCGCGGGCCATCTTAGCCGAGCTCACCTTCGGAGGGCAGAGCAAACCTTGAAACGACAATGTATGAAGAATGGCCCACAAATGCTTGGAAGATTCATTATTTTATTCCTGGAGGGGTGAGAGTTGAGGAGCAATGTCTGATTTCCCTGGGATAGTCAAACATGGGCCTTCTATACCCATAGATTTTCTAGAAAACTAAAATTCAGTCCTATAAAAACACAAGCTTCTTTTCTAATATCTATGGAAGATTTAAACGTACAGAGGTGCCTAGCTGGCTCAGTCGGTGGGGCATGCGACTCTCGATCTTGAGGTTGTGAGTTCAAGCCCCATGCTGGGTGTAGAGGTTACTTAAAAATAAAACCTTAAAAAAAATTTTAATGTACATTTACTTTGACTCAGCAACTCCGGGAATTATTCAGATACCCTCATCATGTACAGTATGCCATGTATCCAAGGTCATTAACTGCAACTTTGCTGTCATAGCAGAAGATTGAAAAGACCCACAATTTGAGGATTGGTTAAATAAAACATGAGACTTTATCCTGGAATTAAAATTAAAAACTCAATTAAAAAAATTTTTGTAATATGGGGCACCTGGCTGGCTCGATCGGTAGCACACAGAACTCTTGATCTCAGAGTCGTGAGTTCAAGCCCCACATTGGGCATAGAGCTTGCTTGCTTACTTACTTACTTCCTGACACTAATACATACATAGCATCCATAGGCGGAATATTATGCAGCTTTGAAAAAGCAGGGGTGCCTGGGTGGCGCAATCGGTTAAGCGTCCGACTTCAGCCAGGTCACGATCTCGCGGTCTGGGAGTTCGAGCCCCGCGGCAGGCTCTGGGCTGATGGCTCAGAGCCTGGAGCCTGTTTCCGATTCTGTGTCTCCCTCTCTCTCTGCCCCTCCCCCGTTCATGCTCTGTCTCTCTCTGTCCCAAAAATAAATAAACGTTGGGAAAAAAAATTTTTTTAAATAAAAAAAATAAAAAATAAATAAAAAGCATAAGACAACAATTTGCATGTTGATATGGAAGAACAGGCACTGACTGAATGTCAAAGCATGATATACAATACTACATATAGTGTAAAACCCTTTGTGAAAGAAAAGTACACCTGTATATATGTATGTACCTAAGGAATTAATATGTACATAAACTCTAGCTGAGATGAATTACAAGAAACAGGTAATGTTAGTTACCCTCTGGGCGAGAAACCGGGTGGCTGGTGAGGAAGGAGGCCGTTTGTACTTAGAATTGTGTATGGGGGACCTTTAGATCTACTCAAAAACAAAAACGAGCTTAAATTTTTTCAGCTGCGTGTGACATGCGTACATATGATAAAAATCGAGTGTCGTCAAAAAAGCGCCCGCTGGTCCAAGCATCAGACATCACTTCCATCACTTACAGGGTAACCTTATGCAAAGTCTGTGCATAAAATGGGGGTTTTAATACCCAGGCCCCTCGGAGGGCTGGAATGTGATGGACAAGCTCCGCCCTCAAGTGGGTATTGAAGTAACGTTTCCATCCTTCCTCAGTGTCCTTGTCTAAGCTCTGGTATTTTGTTATCTCCTGAGTGACCTTGATCACATAGTAGGTACACAGCAACTGGGACAGGAAGGAGGGGGAGGGAGGGAAAAGGAATTCTCCCCGAAGCTTTTCTGTCTTTCCCTGAACAAACACCTGGGGTGTAGAAGGAAATTCCAGGAGGCTACTGGTGGGACCCTTGGCTGCCCCCTGCATGCCCACTGTCCCGGGGGGCAGGGCCTAATAAGAAAGGTGGCTAGCTTCAAGAAGGATTGGGGGGGGGGGGCGCACAATAGAAAATATTGACTCGGGGCCTCAGTGGGCAAGAGGTCCCTTTCACTTCGTGGTGGGCTTGCTCTGGGCTCTAACACTACCCTGCCACCTCCTGGGACCTGGTGAGTCAGTCACACGTGGTGAGCAGAAGGCTGGTTAGCGTTGTATATATACATTTGCAAGTTGCGACAAAAATGAATTTCTTACTTCAAGCTGCTGCCACAATAATTAGAGAGATGATGCTGTTCTAAATGTTTTGGTTACGCTTCTTTATTTTTGAGAGGGAGAAAGAGACAGAGCACGAGCGGGCGAGGGGCAGAGAGAGAGGGAGACACAGAATCCGAGGCTCCAGGCTCTGAGCTGTCAGCACAGAGCCCCGCGCAGAGCTCGAACTCACGAACCATGAGGTTATGACCTGAGCCCAAGTCACTCAACAGACTGAGCCACCCAGGCACCCCAGTGCTGTTCTAAATAATGGTGCTTAGTTTTATCATTGAAGAGGGAAGTCCTTTATTGCAACAGAGTCCAGAACCCTGGCCCCGGGAGGGGGTGGGGCAGTAGAATGAGGGGAATCAGTCTGGAAGCAGCTTCACTGAGGTGGGTGGCTAGGGAGGTAGCAAGATAGAGTCCAGAGGCTGGGAAACCAAGGGTCTGGGGACAGAAGCTTGGAGACCCACAAGCAGGACCAGAACTTGAACTTCCAGTGCCAGCTGTCCACACTTCTGTACTGTCTTGTTTCTTCTCCCTTGGTGTTTCGGAAAGTAAATAAGGGCCTGTCCACACTTAGTCTAGGGGGCCAACATATCAGCCTAGAACTCCCTGGTCGTGGCAGTGAAACCACAGGCCAGGGATGCGCTGCCCCACCTCGCTGTGTCCTAAACCTCTGGTCCTGCCCTAGACCTTGGAGGCTGCATTTCAGCAAAAACAGGCAAACCCCTTTACACATTCCACAGAATATATCCACACCCATATACACACAGCACAGCACACCCTCCACATGCAAACACAGAACGCACACGCCCTTCGCATACTCAGCTGTGTCTATAATATAAAAAGTGCATTTAAAAGGGTGGAAAGCGGGGGGGGGGGGGCAGGGGGGGGCAAAGACCACTGTAGGGTGGGTGCAACCGTGAGTGGAACAGGAAGAGCCCACTTATCAATGCCAAGTCCTATACGATCTTGGCTTCTAGAAATTGCAGGTGTGACACACACCCAGTTACTAGAAATGGACTCTGGGCTTCTGAAGGGATGGGAAAACCAGGACTCCTTGGTCCTCAGCTGCAAAGGAATCACGATGGTAAAAAGACATCTGTGGCCACCGAGAAAATGCCATGTGCCTGGCTGAGGAGGAAGAGGAGAGGCTTGGGAACTGAACTGGGTTCGAATGCCAGACCCTCCTCTTTCTAGCTGGGCCAGTTACTTGGCCCTATGTGCAAGCGGTCCTGTGATGCTATAGAAAGGAAACTGAACTCTCTCCTGATAATACCACCCAAAACCTGCTCTGCTGGCCTCGAAGGCTTTGTTGCACAGATAAAATGAAATGGGTATTTAAGAGCACGTTAATGGGCAAGGCGTCATCAGGCTTTCAGCAAAGAAGTCTCTCTGGGAACAGCCTAGAGAAGGCCAGACTTTCCTCCCCGGTGCCCCCTACTTTCCAGGACCCCCTCCCCCCAGCTTCTGAGTCCCAAGAGAGGCCTCCCGACCACCTCTCCCCCACCTCACCCCACCCCACCCCTTAACACGGGCTGCACACAACCAAGTGGGATTGGCAGAGCCATCTGAGGCTTTATTTGGGAAAAGACTCTTGAATTGGCTTTTAGCTGGGGGCAAGAGGGGGTACCCAGGGCAGTGGACTCCCCCTAAGGGTAGGCCGAGGACTGGGGCGAGGCTTAGGTGGGCCTCCCGTTCCCGATGCTCCCCTGCACAGCTCCTTCCCCCACAGGCTCTATGGCAGCCACTGGAGCGGGGAGGCTGGGAGAGACCACAGTGGTTGTTCACTTGGACAGGACGTCAGACGACTCGGACACCAGCTTCCCATCACGGGTCTCGATCTTCTTCACCACCACAGCCTTGGAGGAGCTGACACGGCTGGAGGAAGCAGAGCTCCCACCAGAGCCGAAGCCAGACTGCATGGCATAGCTGAGGCCAGGGCTCATGAGGCCCCCGTAGGCTGAGACCAGCCCACCTGGTCAGGGATAGAAGCAGTCACATGAGCGCACAAGGCCATGTACACATCAGGCTCCGTATCCCCTGTTCCCTGTCACTCCCTACATAGTCCGCAGGCCTGGGAAATCACCCTGCTTCGTGATTTTAGGATTACTGGGGGGAAACCAGGAGCAGAGTAGGACAGAGCTTTGAATTAGTTATGTGACCTTGGACAAGACATCTGACTGCACCCCAGTTTCCTCACCTGTACAAGAGGGAGACGTATAGGAGCTGGCTGAAAAGGCCCCACCCTCCTGCCCTGCACCCCAGGGCCAGGACACTCACCTGAGTAGCCGGTGGAGGTCTTAGTGTGGATACTCAAGTTCTGCATCCCAGACTCCAGCCTGGACCCAGAAGACACACGGGACATCAGACCCAACTCCTGACCCTGGACCGTGGTTCCAGGACCACGGGACTCAATTCCCACCCCTCCCCATGACAGGTCCCAGGGCTGGGGCGCCAGGGCCGCTCAGAGACCCCAACACCCACCTGCTCTCCTCGCCCTCCAGCAGCTTGCGGTAGGTGGCGATCTCGATGTCCAGGGCCAGCTTGACGTTCATGAGCTCCTGGTACTCCCGCAGCTGCCGGGCCATGTCCTGCTTGGCCCGCTGCAGGGCGGCCTCCAGCTCGGCCACCTTAGCATTGGCGTCCTTCACGGCCAGCTCCCCACGCTGCTCGGCATCAGCTACGGCGGCCTCCAGGGAAGCCCTCTGTGGGGGGCAGGGAGAAGGTAAGCAGGTCAGGGCAGAGCCTGGTTATCTCCTCCCCCTGCACCCACCTTCCCTTTCCCTTTTTTAGGGACCAGAGCCTCTCCCTGACCTAGATTAACCAACTCCACCTAGCACCAAGAAAATGCTACCAATGAGCTTCAGGAACCCAAATAGAGTGGGGCGGGGCAGTGGCTGGCGGTGGTGGAGCACGTGACTCTTGATCCCAGGGTCATGAGTTCAAGCCCCACGTTGGGTATAGAGTTTACTTATAATAAATAAATTAAAAAAAAAAATGAACCAGAATAGGGAAATCCAAGCAGTTTCCAGACTCTTCCTTGAACAAACTTCTCACCTGGGACGCCATGAAGCATCATCCCCGCCCTAACTGGGCCAGCTCTCTGCTTTCCAGACTGTGTTAAAAGCAGCAGAGCCTGACCTTACCCTGATTTACAAGACAATAAAATAAAGCAGGCTTGGGAGAACCCATTCTGGACCCCAACCTGTCTGTCGCACCCCCTCTGGCCCCTGCGACGGCCCCAGGAACCTCTTCCGCGCCCTTCAGCCTCCCAGGAGCAGCCTGAGAACCTGGAAGTTCCGGTCTAGGATTCTTTCCCAGGCCCCTCACTCCCTGCTGCATTGCTCGCTGTCACCCACACATGTCCAGGGATCCTCTCCCACCGCCAGCCCAGCCCATACCTGGTTTTTGAGGCCCTCAATCTCAGCCTGGAGTCGGTTAATGTTCCGGTTCATCTCGGAAATCTCCGTCTTCGTGCGACGGAGGTCATCCCCATGCTTCCCGGCCAATGTCTGCAGCTCCTCGTACTGCAGGTATGAGGCAGGAGTGAGGCAAGTGCCCTGCTCATCTCACCTCACCCCTGCCCCACCACACACACACACACACACACACGCGCACGCACACACCACTGCCGGCCTTCTTCCAGACCTCCAGGCACACGGATATCCCTGTCTCCACAGTACCCACTCAGCAGGCCCAGCTCACAGCAGGCAAGGTCGACTTTGAAATCCTGCTCCCTCCTTAAGTACTAGGGCACAGAACCAGCCAGAGGGGAGGGCCAGCCTAGTGACCCCACTCTTCACCTTGATCTGGTACATGGTCTCAGCCTCAGCCCGGCTGCGGTTGGCGATTTCCTCGTACTGGGCCTTGACTTCGGCAATGATGCCATCCAGATCCAGGGAGCGGCTGTTGTCCATGGACAGCACCACAGACGTGTCCGAGATCTGGGACTGCAGCTCACGGATCTCCTGTAGGGGGCAGGTGGGGTGGGGGGGTAAGGCCCTGTCCCTGCACCCAAGAAGCCCCCTCTGGCAGAAGGGACTTCTTTAGGGAAAAAGCAGGGAGGCCAGCAACAGAGGAGAGAAGCAGGTGGAGTTAGAGCTGGGGAGAGGGCCACGTTCCTGAAGAAGGAAGACATGTCAAAGACCTGAAACCTGGGGGGAAGTACAGGTGAAAGAAGATAAGGATAATAAGGCAACCTGGCTTCAGGTGAGTAACCTGAGCAGCAGCGCCCTTCCACACTCAGCTACCAGTAGTAAGCCCCTGAAGAGCTTTCTAGAAGGCCCAAAGATTCAGAACAAAGGCTCTGGGGACAGAGCAGGTTCAGGTTGTAGCTGGGTCACCACTCTGTATGAAGACCTTGGACAAGATACTTCACTCCCGAGCCTGTTTTCTCGCCTACGAAATGGGGTAATAAAGCCTCCCTCACCCTCATGCAGGGGGGGCAAAACATATAGAACCATCACGCTGGGTTATGTCAATAATTGTAATCATTCAGTTGGTGATACTCTGTCTGCTGATGCACTGGGGGCTGGGAGGAGCCTCTGACAGGGCGGGGGACCCTCAGTCCTCAGCCCCCAAGAACATACCTCTTCATACAGCTGCCTTAAGAAGTTGATCTCGTCGGTCAGCCCTTCCAAGCGGGACTCCAGCTCTACCTTGTTCATGTAAGCTTCGTCCACATCCTGGGTGGTAGGGGAGGGGCAGCCTGAGCTGAGTGTCCACACACAACCCCAACCAGGGACACTCAATGGCCCAGACACAGAACCTCTAACCAACTGACTTTTCCACCTCACTCCATGGCCTGATTCTCCAGTCTCAGCCCCATCAACCTGTATCCCCAGCCCAAACACGTTTACCTCAGTTTCTGCAGCCCTCCTCCTCCTCCACTAAGAGGCCCTTCCATGGCCAGACCTCCATTTTCTTAACCACGTCCTAACAGCAATGTTCAGAGTTCTGTCCAAATGTACTTAAGTATCCCTCAGTCCTTGTCTATCTTTCTATGCTGTATACCTGGGAGGCACCCAAATGCCCCATTACTTGGACACATTTAGGGACAGAACCCAGAAAACCTCCTAATCCAAGTCTCTAAGCCCCGCGTCCCATGTCTGGTCGGGGAGGAGTGTTCCCTCACCTTCTTGATGAGGACAAATTCATTCTCCATGTCTGCACGTTCTTTGATCTCCTCCTCGTATCTGGTGAGGAACAGAATTAGAATCAGAGGGTGAAGGCAAAGGTGAGGTTATCCTGAGTATTTGGGGAGGCAATATCTAGGAAACTCAGTTCATGAAGGACACGAGGGCTGGTCTGGTGCTTCCGCCCCAACCAGTCAACTCTTTCCCCACCCCTACCCCAGGCTATCATCAGCCAGTGGGGAGGCCTGTGGCAGGAAACCCCTCTCTGAATCCACGTGTGCACATTGGATTAGGCATATGAAGAGGGTTAGCAGCGGGGATTGACAGGAGACCTCAGACAGAACTTTCTGGAGTGTGCTGGAAATCAAGGGTAAGGAAAAAATAAGGCCAGGGCTGCAGGTACGTACCAGAGGCCTCTCCCATCTGATGCTTACGAGGTAAATATTAACATACACCTTGTTGTCCAAATCTGGACAGTTCTGAGATCGAAAGGGGGTGGGTGCTGTTAACAATTATGCCTGGACCATGGGCATAAACCTAGACTGTCCTGGAAAGCCTGGGCCTCTGGTCACCCTAATTACATAGGACTGCACTGCCCAACAAGCAGAGGGCCCTGGGGTCTTAGGCAGGGCAGGAGGACTTCAGTCGGTAGGGGGCGGTGGGAGGGCAGCTCACTTATTCTTGAAGTCCTCCACCAGGCCCTGCATGTTGCCAAGCTCCACCTCTAGCTTCAGCTTCTCCTGGCCCAGGGTGTCCAGCTGCCGTCGGAGGTTGTTGATGTAACTCTCGAACATGTTGTCCATGTTGCTGCGAGCGGTTTTCTGCTGCTGCAGGAGGTTCCACTTGGTCTCCAGAATCTTGTTCTGCTGCTCCAGGTGCCGCACCTGCATGAGGGAAGGAGGGAGCAAGAAGGTCCACATCAGGCCATCAGGTGCAGTGTGGGGGGAAGCAAGCACTGTCCTTTCCTCTAACCCACTTCCCGGGCAGTGGGGTCTCCAGAACCCAGAGAGCTGGTTAGCTGTTCTGGGAGAATCACCAATGGCCTGAAAGAGACAGCACGGCGGTGAGTGGACTAGAGGGCCATGTGCCTCTAGTGCTGGGGTGGGGACCAGTGGGGATGATAGGCAAGTGCACAGACGGAAGGGATCAGCCAGGGGAGTTACGCTGAAACGATACTCATAGAACGAATAGGTCTTCTTTACTTAGACTGTGTATTACAAATCAGCAAGAATAGCCAAGTTTCGATTAATACTTTATGTAAGGTTGAAAAGGAAATTCAAGGGCTCGTATCAAATATTACTATCATCATCATTATTATTGGGAGTGGCTCTGAGGGACTCCTAGAGATTACAGAGAAACTTGAGCTCTTCGGCCTGGAGAACACTGACCAGAAGACCCAGGTTTTAGCCAAATGCTGCTACCAACCTGTGCCGAGCAACATTCAGTTGCTTACTCTCTCTGAGCCTGGGTCTCCCCAACCCTGCGGTAGCCTAGAGAAGCCCAGGCGGGCCCTTTCAGGAGCCTATCTCTGTGCAGATGTGACTGGGCGTTGGGAAAGGGGCAAGAGACCAGGCAGACCTCGTCTCCACCACACTCCCTTTGTGATTCTCCAGCATCACGGAGGTCTTCCCACTAACCCCCACCCCCGAATCCATAGCCCTCTCCTCCTGCCCCAAACACAAAGTTTCTGGGTTCCTTGGGCTCAAGGGATCCAGATTTCAGGAAGAAACTAGGGCATATCAAAAAGGATTTTTTTTTTATAAGATTTTATTTTTGAAGTAATCTCTACACCCAACATGGGGCTTGAACTCACAACTCCGAGATCATGAGTCACATACTCCACTGACTGAGCCAGCCAAGCTCCCCAGAAAGGAAATTTTTAAAAGAAAGAATAACAGACTGGTTCCAAAAACAAGAATGTGTTTTTCTTAACCCCAAGTCGTCACTTTTTCTGTTCTTTAACTTGAGGGGACTTAAGAGAGAAGGTGGATTTAAGGGTCTGGTCTAGAGCCAACAAATTCTTCTCTAGAAATCCTTTCTTCCCCATGTCATTCAGCCCCCAAATTATAAAGAGTACATGATGTTAACCTTCAGCCTCACTGGACTGCTTAATATGGGCCAAGCACTGCTAAGCTTTTTACATACATCATATGCTTGAATCGGCAAAACCTCTTTGATTTAGGGATTATCAAGCCCATTTTATAGATGAGATCAGATTTGGCCCCATCAAAGGGAAGGGCAGAGTACTGTAATCCAGGAACTCGGACTCAGAGCCCGGTGCCTAACTACTCACTTGCGAGGACCCCAAAGCTAACAAAACCCCGTCAAGGAGTAAAGTCAAGGGTGCTTTGGGCCAAGGGGGCAGCAAGCCGGCCACAAACAGGGGAGTGCCAATTCCCTGGGGGACTCCAATTCCTAAGGGCGACACTCTGCCCCAGGATTTGCCTCCTTCCCTTCCCACAATGCCTCCAGGAGCCACTCAGCAGGGAGTGGCCCGATTCTCCAGCGCGCTGGGCACTCCCCCCACCCCCACCCCCACCGGGGCCCCTGGGGCAGCAAACACCCAGGCTGCAAAACCCGGCCAGGTGCCTGCCTTCGGGAAAGTGGAGCCAGGTTGGGGCGGAGCCGGGGTAGGGAAGAGTGAAAGGGGCCAAGGGCCGAGTGGGGAGAGGGGCGTTGGCAGACAGACACCTTATTTGAAGCCATAAACTATGGGGTTGAACAGGACACGAAACCTGGGCGAGGTATCCAACGCCCGCAGACTTTGAATCCTGGATGGAGCTTTCCCGAAGCCAGGCCCTGGCGTCCCCTCACCCCGACCCCACCCCCCAGAAACTAAGAGCTCCCCAAGTAGGGGAGCGCTCCCCCACGATGGAAGGCCTCAGCCCCTCACCCCACGGGGTGGGGCGGGGGGGGGGGGGGAGACGGGGGGGGGAGGGGAACCGAGGCTCTGCCCCGCCCGATCCCGCCCACCCCGCGGGTTCCCAGGGCAGGGGCCGGGTGATGACTCATCTCGGTGCCCCCACACCCGGGCCCTGGGACGACAAAGGCCTCAATCAATATTTGCCTGGTTGAGTCAAGGCACCCGTTTCCTTCTTCCAGAATCTTATCGAACCCTATTTAAATTTAAAAAAAAAAAAGCAGAGGGGCACCTTTGGGGAGCCCTAGGGGCAGGGCTAGGGAGAGGGTGAACCTGGACGAGGGGCCTCCCGTCCCACCCCACAACTGAACAGCTAAGGCTCTTCCAGGCCTAAAGCTTCATAGCCCGGTCAGCACTCGGGTAGGGGTGAGATGCGTGAAGGGAGGAAGCCTCAAGGTTGAGAGTCAGAAGCGGCCTGGACCCCGAGAGGTCCCCACAGCTGCCCCAGCCCAAACCAAAATGCACGGGAGGACTGAGTCATCGCTGGAAGGGAGAGTGTTGCAGGGTGGGTGGCGCCCAACAGGTCGCCAGTGGAGAGCTGGAGATGTACCCACAGACTGGGTGACCAAGAGACCGGTCGGGACCCCTGGCAAGCCCCAGGCACTGCCAGCCACGCGGGGGGCGGAGCGGGGGTGGGGAGGGGGCAGTCCTCACCTTGTCGATGAAGGAGGCAAACCTGTTGTTGAGGGTCTTGATCTGCTCCTTCTCCTGGGTGCGCACGGCCTGGATGTTGGGGTCCACCTCCAACTTAAGGGGGCTCAGCAGGCTCTGGTTCACTGAGACAGCCGTGATGGCCCCCATACCGCCGGGCCTGCCATAGCCCCCAACCACACTCATGCTGCTGCCCAGGCCACCCCGGAAGCTGCTGCCGCTGCCCACCCGGGACAGGGCAGAGCTGATGCGGGAGCCAGGCGCGCTAGTGAAGGAGAGGCTGCTGAAACCCCGGGGGCCGGAGGAGGACACCTTGTAGGACTTCTGGGTCACCCTGATGGACATGGTGGAGGCCGGTGTGGAGGCTGGAGTGAAGGCGAGTAGGCTGAACCTGCCTGAGGTTCGAGAAGAAGCCGAGAAGCTGCTTCTATGGTGGGAAGAGCTCCCCAGGGTTGGCCCTTTATAACAGAGAGCACAGCCCAAGGGGAGGGGGATCAGCCTGGTACCTGAGTGGCTAGGCCCTGAGGGGGCTGGGCCTAACCCGACACCTGCCACCTACAGGCCGGACTCAGGTGGGGGCAGCAGAGAGCTGCTCCTACCCAGGAGCCCACTCTAGCACTGCCCCAAAAGCTCAGAAAAGAAGGATTCCGGAAGTGTAAAACTGGGGAGACCGGTTGCCTTGCAGGGGCCCCACATAACAAAGAGACTTGCTTGGGGTCACCGAGCCGCTGCAGTCCTACTCTGGGCGTCATCTCCTTCCCTCCTTGGAGAAATAAATGCAAGGACTCAGAAGCATAGCAGGAAAGGGATCCCCGAACCCCCAACACCCCAAAGACACCACCTCATGTTGTCTCCCTGTTCAGTGATTATGAAACTCTGCCCAGGCTGGAGGACAGGCCCTCTAGGTTCCAAATCCTTGAACCTGAGGCCAACCAACTGTCTGGTATCTCCTTGGTTGCTTTTTTTTTAAATTTTTTTAACATTTATTCATTTTTTGAGAGACAGAGCATGAGCGGGGCAGGGGCAGGAGAGAGGGAGACATAGAATCCAAAGCAGGCTCCAGGATCTGAGCTGTCAGCACAGAGCCCAACGTGAGGATTGAACCCACGAGCCCTGAGATCATGACCTGAGCTGAAGTTGGACGCTTAACCGAGTGAGCCACCCAGGCTCCCCTTCTCCTCAGTTACTTTTTTTTATAGTGTCCAAAGGGGCTAGGTAAATAATTGTGGCATAAATGCACACACACACACACACACACACACGCATACACACTGGTTGTCTTCCCTCTGGGTCTCTAGGTGCAAGATAAAGTGAGATCCAACAGAGCACTTTTCCTGCACACGGCCTAGTGCCTTCCTCTCCTCCCAAGATCCCAGGATTCCCCGGGGCCAGGCTGAACACTGTAGGCCTTACTAAAGGGCACAGAGAATGAAAAATAAGCACTAAGGAAAGATGGGGGAGCCCGAGGGAGAGAGGGAAGCTGCCTTATAATTGCTCCTTGGAAGAGTGAGTCATTCCCATAGCGCCCAGGGGGTAATTCACAGGAAGGGAGGCAGGATCCTGAGGCAGGAAGGTGTGGGGTGGGGTGGAGTTGGGGGCACTGATGGCGAGTCAAGCTGTAGCCACCTGGCCCCTCTTTCTCTGCTCAGGCCGGAGGAGATGGAGGAGTCCCTGCACCTGTCTCCCTGAACCCATTATCAGAATGAGTCAGGACAGCAGGTTGGGGCAGAGCACGCACCTGTAGAAGGTTGGAGAATGGGGAGCTGTGCAGGGCACCCCGGGGCCTGGGCGGGCTGGGCGGGGCAGACTGCAGGTGTAAGGCAAGAGGTTTGGGTCCCTGAGGCAGAGATTCCAGCTGCAATTAAGTGATGACTGGGGCTAGATTTTCGGAAAGTTCCTGCAGGGCATGAGGTGGGGACTGGGTGACATCCAACTTGATGCCAGAAACCTGAGTCCCTTGGAGGAGACGGCTGAGCAGCACACGCCCCCCCCCCCCCAGGGAAAGGGGTGACAGTGACTGCCCCCACCTGCCAGGAGGCCAGGTATACAGGACCCTCCCCATCCTTCAGCAGACACGCTCAGACTTCCAGAAGGAGAGACACACAGACCCCTACCCAGAGGGACAGAAAGACCCAGCAGCCCCCTCTTTGGCGACGGAGATAAATCCAAAAAGAAAAACACACAGAAAAGCTCCACTCAGACCAAACGCACACACAGATACACACAGAAGTACACACTCGTAAGTCCCTTCCAGAAAGATGAGTCAGAGACTCCCAGAGGGAACACAAAGACCACATTCCTTTCTCCCCTCCCCTCTTTTCTCCTCCCCACTCTCCCCACCACCTCCTGAGGTGCTGGACCAGCACAGCGAAATCCAGTGAGTACCTGTTTGCACCAGGCCCTCTCCCAGCCCCTTCAAAGAAGATTTGATTTCCAAAAAGTGAATCGAATGCATGCCCCCCTACCCCTGCAACAAACACCCACGCTAGCAAGGCAGAGAGACTTCTCCTTCCAGAGACCAAAGGGAGGGCATGTGGGCCCATGGCCAAAACCAGGGACAGAGAGCTGAGCCGGAAAGAGAGAGGGAGGGGCTGGTCAGACAGGTATGGCAGCCCTGGGGAGGGAGGACACCAGCTCCCCACTTCTTCCCCTCCCCAACAACTGTCGTCAGGTGGACCAGGGCAGATTAGGGGCAGAGGTGGCGGGGGGGGGGGGGGGGGGGGGGGGGGGGGGGGGGGGGGGGGGGGGGGGGGGGGGGAGGGAAGGATCCTACAGGAAGTCCTGAGCACAAAAGAACTACCCAGAGCCAGTCCTGACATCTCAGCCCCTCTGCCTCCACCCACCTGGCTTTCTGGTTCCTAAAGTGGTTTTGTTTAAGGTGAGGACAAAGGGGGTTACAAGGAGCCCTGTGGTTTTCAAGCTGTGGGGCGGCGCAGAACTATCCTAGGCTAGAAGTATGTGCATCTCATCTGTCAGCTCCCTGTTGCCCAGAGACCCCAGCCAACCCCTCCCCTGATGCCCCAAGCCAGCCTCAAGGCAAAAGAAGGCCCGAGCTGCCCTCTCCAAGGGCCCCTGCCTGGGATTCTGGGGTTGGAGGCAGAAGGGAAAGGCCCCGGAACTAGGGCCAAGTGGTGAGTGAAGAGAAAACCAGCCTGGGGCAGCCCAGGGCCCAACTCCTTATAAGGCTGTCTCTGGTCACTGCGGTCTGCCCAACAAAAGGGAAAGCGTTGACTGTGCCCGACCCTGACAACCCAGATGACTCTGCCCCAAACTGCCTTTCCTAGAGAACAGAAGGAGGAAAGAGGAGGCAGATGGTATAGCTCAAAGACCCCAGGAGGCCTTGAGTCATGGGCAGCTGTGTCAGGAAGGGAGGGGGAGGGGCAGAGGTTGGTGGGCAGGGTAGTCGCTACCCTCGCGTCTCTCGAAACCATCAGGAAAGACGGTCTGCACAGAGTTCCTCTCGGTGATCAGGAGAGAAGACACAAGACACCGCATTCATAGCAGCACTATTCGTAATAGCCGAAAAAAGAAACAACCCAAATGCCCACCAACTGGTGAATGAATGGATAAGCAACATGTGATATAGCCGCATGATGGAACATCATTCACATTAAGAAGGAATGAAGTCGTGATATATATTACAATATGGTAACACTTTCACTGCTAAGTGAAGGAAGCCATCACAGAAGGCCACATACTGCATAATTCTATTTATGTGACTTCTCCAGAACAGGAAAATCTGTACAGACAGAAAATCGGTTCATGGTTGCTGGACCACCTCCAGCCTGGGTGGGGAGTGGAGGTGATTGCTAAAGAATAAAGGTATTCTTGGGACACTGGGTGACTCAGTCGGTTGAATGTCCAACTTTGGCTCAGGTCATGATCTCACAGTTCCCAGGTTTGTGGGTTCGAGCCCCACATCGGGCTTTGCACTGACGGCATGGAGCCTGCTTCAGATTCTGTCTTCCTCTCTCTCTGCCCCTCCCCTGCTTACTCTCTCTCTCTCTCTCTCTCTCTCTCAAAAACAAATAAACATTAAAGAAAAAAAGAACAAAGGTATTATTTTGGGAGAGATGAAAATATTTTAAATTTGATTATGGTTATGGTTGCACAAGCTCATGAAAATGCTAAAAACCATTGAATTGTATACTTTAAATGGTTGGATTGTACGGTGTGTGAATTATAGGTCAATAAAGCTGTTACCCAAAAGGGCCACAAAAACATAAATTAGCCACATATATAAAGCAGAGACCTGTGGGCCAGCATAGGGATCAGGAGACAGGAGGGAAGATTTTGTTTAGATGTCAAAGGTGAGCAGGTTCCCTGCCTCTCCATTTGTAACCAGGGCAGTGTTCCCAAAGCAGCGAAATCACTCGAAAAGATGGGCAACTTAAAATCTTAATGTTGGCATAAAAATAGCTGAGTTTAGCTCGTGGGCAGCAAGAACAATTAGTTTAAGTGGGAAGCCACAGATGTCGGGAACACCCATCAGTAAACCAAATCATGAATAATAAAGTGGATTTTATGGTTGATTTTTGTGCTGTGGGCCTCAGGCCTAAATTGTTCAATGTTCACTAAGTGGTGACTCTTTTTCTTCATGATAAGTGGCGGCTCTGATGATTAAAGCCAAGTGAGAATAGACTGCCTAGAGAGACAGCAAGCTCCTCTCCTGAGAAGTACTGAGACAAAGGCTGGCTTAGCAGCTGCCCACCAGGCCCAGGGAGAATTCCTAGGTCAGGTAAGGGTTAGGACTAAAACTTGCAAATCCTCCACGCTCAGAGCCTTTGATCCATATCCCACCACCATAGAGCTTTACACATAGAAGATTAGACATCCACGAATGTTCTCTGAACTGAAATTTTGATCCTGATAGGAGATGTGATTAGAAGCCATTAGGGGACGCCTGGGTGTCTCAGTCGGTTGAGCGTCTGACTTTTTCGCTCAGGTCATGATCTCCCGGTTTCGCGGGTTGGGACTTTCGCTCAAGTCATGATCTCGCAGTTCGTGGGTTCGAGCCCGGCATTGGGATTACTGCTTTCAGTGCGGAGCCTGCTTTGGACCCTCTAGCAACCCCTTCCTCCCTCCCCCACTCACACACTCTCTCAAAATTAAACCAAACATTAAAAAAGATTTTTTTTAGGGATGCCTGGGTGGCTCAGTTGGTTGAGCATCTGACTTTCAGCTCAGGTCATGATCTCACAGTTTGTGAGTTCGAGCCCCACGTCGGGTTCCAGGTCAGAGCCTGGAGCCTGCTTCAGATTCTCTGTTTCCCTCTCTCTCTCTCTGCCTCTCCCCTACTCACACTCTGTCTCTCTCTCGAAAATCAGTAAACATTAAAAAAAAAATTATTGTTTAAGATTTTTAAAAAATACGTTACTAGAACAAGTATGGGAAGAAGGACGGCAAGATAAGCCTCATCGCAGAGGAAAAAGACACACAACCTCGTGTTCGAGGAGAAAAATTTCCCTTTACACTTCAAGATTCTTCTGCCTGGTCTAAGAATGAACCTGACGTGAGACAGCTTAACAGGAGAAATCAAATTTAATTATGTATGAGGAATCTTCATAAACATGAGAGATTCCAGAGACAGTTGGGCAAAATTAGGTGTATATGTCATCCTGAGCTAAGGACAAGGCTATAGGGTCTGGCACTTCAAGGGAAAGGAAAGCAATTCACAGGAAGGTGGAAAAGAGTAAATGTTTGGTAAACAAATGTAGGCTGGGCCATAAGGAAACAATGGGACACAGAGAGGAATTTTAACAGACTTTGCTGAATTTCTCATGTCTACCACCTCTAGTTCATATTATTCTGTAATCCGTGGTGATAGCCCCCTTCCTGGAACAGAGGTCCTCTATCTAAATCCGTTAGGCAGCTAGGGGGAACATCAAAGTTTCTTTCTGAGTCTTGTGGGCCTTGATTATCCTCAGCTCAAAAGAATCCACATGCCAAAGTGGCCCATCTTGGGACCAATCATTTTGCAGTCCTCCACCCAACAGCCTGGAGATGATGAGGTCTCCCGCCCACCTTAACCTCCTCACACCCTGATCTCCGCACATATCAAACTGGAAGACGCCATCCATCGGGTGAGCCAGCAAGCCGAGGTGGGAGGGAGCCACTTGGAGTCCTTCCCGTTTACTTAGGTTCCGTCTGGAGCCTGCACACCCAAATCATCCAGGCTGCAATCCATCTGGTTTTGTTGAAAGCTTCCTCCATTAATCCAAGGTCGAACACAAGACTTTAGGTCTGGTTGCACCATCCAGACTTCCAGGAACACACTCTTCTCTCCCCAGAGAAAATAGGCCAACGCCCCCAGGAGGGCTGGGTGGCTCAGTCGGTTGAGCGTCTGACTTCAGATCGGGTCATGATCTCGCGGTCCGTGAGTTCGAACTCCGCGTCGGGCTCTCTGCTGACAGCTCAGGGCCTGGAGCCTGCTTCGGATTCTGTGACTCCTTCTCTCTCTGCCCCTCCGCCTCTCACGCTCTGTCCCTCTCTGTCTCTCTCTCAAAAATAAATAAACATTAAAAAAATTAAAAAAAAAAAAAATAGGCCAAAGCCCCAACCCCGATCACTGCAGAATCCCTACTTACAAAGGATAATATGCCTGTTCCTCAAGAAGGGAAACAGAGGGGCTGGTCCCCAGAGCCTGGCATTCCACGGCGCTGGCCAAGGAAACAGAGACTAAAAGAAGGCCTGAAAGGGGCCCACTCATGGCAGTGAGGACAACGGTGTGTGTGACCTGAGCGACAGGAAGTGGAAGTCAGGGAGTCACTGGAGAATGCCTCCCACGGGAGAGGGGAGGAGCCCTACGGAAGGAGTCACACGGGACCCCCATAGCTCCACTGCAGGAAAAAAGTTTTCCTCCAGAGTGTGTTCAGGTTACCAGACAGGAGTGCAGGAGGGAGGAAAGAAAAAGCAGGACCTGAGGCTCAGCCCCCAGGCCCACCCCCACCCTCCAGCCCTGAGAGTTATCTGGGCAACAGGCAACAACGGAGCTCTCATCCAGAGGTCTATTGTTCTGAACTTCCTGCCTAGCAACTTGAGCCGGAAGGTGGGGAGTTGGGGCAGGGACCCACGGTCTCGATTCCCTCCTGCTTTTATTCACCCTCTCATTCCTTCATCTATTCATTTGCCTATCAGGCACCAACCTGAAAAGTCTGGGGAGATAGCTCTTGGGGTCCTTTCGCACCAGTTAGGTACACATGGGAGCCTCCTTTGGCCAAGGCAAAGTGCGTCTTGAAGATCTCTATTGCAAAGTGACCATTAGGAGTCCTCGGTCACTGACTCAGTACATTGGTGGCTGGCTCAACACTGGGCACGTGTTGGGAAGGCTCTGGGGGAGCAGGGTCCCTAACGGCCTTCACTATACGTTGAGGGATTCAGAGAGACACGTAATGCCACTCACTCTAATACTTTAATAATGATACTTACATGAAAGAGCAGGGGGCAGGGCCTGAGAGAAAGGGCTGAGAACAGGATGCCACCACGAGCCCCAGGGTCCAGCAAGGAGGATGGTCAAAGCTGCAGAGAAGAGCTTCCTCACCTCCACGCTGCCTGCAGTCACTCTTGTCTAGGATGAAAACTTCGGAGTCTCCATTTTCCGGCCCCCTCCCCCGGCCCCAGTTCCTCAGAAAATTCTCGGGCTCTGCTTCTAAAGGAGGTCATCCATAACACAAGGGGGTTGGGCAAGAACCTTTGAATCCCCAATGCCCCCGGGTGAAGAGAAGTGCTCCTCTGTTGCTTGTGTTACACAGGAGCAGGGAGCCTTCCCCACCGGTTACAGAAAAGCCAATGGCACAGCACCGGCGGGGTCCTGAAAAGTCATGCGCGAAGCCTACGCCTCTGAGAGGTGCTCTTCGGGTCTCCACCTCATTCAGGGATACGGCCACTGCTTAGGCTTTTCCTAACCTTTTCCACAGTTGTGGATCATGGTATATAAGAAATGGTCATCTGTGTATGGCAGGCTGGGGTGAACAGAAGGGTCAGCCTGAGACCAGATGCGGTCAGGCCTGACTCAGACATTCAGAGGGCTGAGGGGCCCAATACATCACACGGTAATAGCCCATTTCTGGCATGGTGGCTGGGACACTCTGGCTTGGGGACACCAGTCTGTTCTAGGGAGGTGAGGAGCTGAAGGAGGAACAGGATGCAAACAGCTAAAGCACAGCCCTCCCTACAGAGAAGGCTCAGGGATCAAGGGCACCCATCAAGGGAAGTCATAAACACCCTGGTATCTAATACCCCGGTATCTACGCACAGCCAGAGGTTAATCACTCACCATAAAAGCAACCATAGCCCGTGGAGAGGCAGGACTGAGGAGGGGTCTCCTCAAAAGTGAGCTGCCCCATGGGGCGTCTGGGTGGCTCAGTTGGTTGGGCGTCCAACTTCAGCTCAGGTCATGATCTCACACTCTGTGAGTTGGAGCCCCGCGTCAGGGTCTGTGCTGACAGCTCAGAGCCTAGAGCCCGCTTTGGATTCTGTGTCTCCCCCTCTCTGCCCCTCCCCTGCTTATGCTCTGTCTCTCTCTGTCTCAAAAATAAATAAAAACATTAAAAATTTTTTAAACAAAAAAAGTGAGCTGCCCCAGGGGTGCCCAGGTGGTTCAGTCCATTGAGCGTCCAACTCCGGCTCAGGTCATGAACTCACGGATCGTGAGTTCGAGCCGCACGTCAGGCTCTGTGCTGACAGCTCAGAGCCTGGAGCCTGCTTTGGATTCTGCTGTGTCTCCTTCTCTGTCTGTTGTTCCCCCACTTTCTCTCTCTCTCTCTCTCTCTCTCTCTCTCTCTCACAAATAAATAAAGATTAAAAAAATTTTTTTTAAAGTGAGCTGCCCCAATGCCAGCCTTGCCCACCCCTGTCCCTACCCTCTGGGTTAAAAGGAAGTAACAAACAAGGAGTCACACACCCTGAGTCTCAGTTTCCTCCTCTGATATTAGGAGTTGGTCTAAACAGCCTCGGATATTTCTGACTTACTCAAGAACATCACGTTTTATGATTCCATATGTCACTCAAGGGTTCCAAGCAATTTGGCCTCAGTCTAAAAACAATGAGGGTTTTCTCTGAAGGGTGGAGGCTACTGATGATAAACAGGGGTTTTCTGAGCAACCGCTGGGTTCTCCCTGGGCTGGACTCCTGCCCTCAGGACACACAGGAGGCAGGTGCTCTGCCAGAATAAACAATCCCTCACATGTCCACCCCCACCTATGCACACACAACCCCAATCTATACCCCACATCCCCTGTCCCCACGTACACATGCCTTCACAGCTAGTCACATCAGCCTCACCCCACAGGCTCGCGCGCGCACACACACACACACACACACACACCACACATCGCCCTGCCTCACGTGAGCATGTGCCCGCCCCCTCACCTTGCCCACCCCTCACAGCCACATACACACCACTCTCCAATGTACACCACACACACACCCATGGACAAGGGGCCATATCATCCACACCCCAGCACGCAGATACACATTGCTCACAACTCTTGCTTGCAAGCGACTGAGATCCAACTCAAAGGGGCTTCAGGGTCAGAGATCACTTATTTGCTCGCCCAATTGGGAGGATCAGGGGTGCATCTGACTTTTGGCCTAGCCGGATGAGGGGCTCAGTGATGGCATCAGAAAGTGTCTCTCTCTACTTCTCTTATTTTCCTCTGTGTCACCTTCCTTCCCCGGGCAGACCGGCTCCAGGCTGCGGCTGGAACGACCACCCCATCCTCCCAGCCTAAGTGGCAAGGCCGACTCTCCTTGGGCTGTCTTGGATCACGTGCTCGTCCCGGAACCCACCGCCGCGGCCAGGGCTGTACGAGACTGTAAACCTTGATAAGACCAGATCACACACATGGCCAGAGCCTGGAGAGGGGTGGTCCGCCCCACCCAAACTACGGGAAAGTGGTAGTTTGGTGATCCGCCAAAAAAGGAGGATGAGATATAGGGCAGGTAACAACAACAGATGTTCACTACCTACACTAATCCAAATGTACACAAAGGAAGGCATGGAAATCTAGAGGGCTGCAAGGGTGTAAAGATATCGGCGTACACGCTGAGCTCTTGTGCAAATATAAATTCTGCCTGGCCAAAGTCTACCTTTTGTACCTTTTCAATGAAATATTGATTTCAAATACATGAGTGATCCAAACATACGCTGTTAGGACTTCGAAGAAGGCGAAGCACTGTTTCAAATGGTTTGGGGCTTGATTGAGTTGAGTCATACAAAAGAAGAATTTGGATGGAAAGATCCAGAAATGCGAGGAGTCATTAGACGGGAACAGGAATCCTCTGGAATGGAGCAGAAAAACTAGGTAGTGAGGAGGTGGGGGGACTGAGGGTTTCAAAGGCCAGACGAGAGCTCATCCTGTAGGTCACAGAGGCAGTGAAGGTGTGGGGCAGGAGGGCGACATGGTTAGAGCAGTGTTTTAGGGAGATTAAGGGAGTTGAGATGTGTAGGTTAGGTGGTAGAGGCAAAACCAGAGGCAGGAGACTAGACGGGGGCTACTGCAGAACATAAGTGGGGAGCCCTGTGGTGGGGTGGGAGCTGTGAGGCGGGAAGGCAGGGATGGAATCGAGCTTACGGTAAGAAGAAAGAACCAACAGGATAGGGCAGTTGATTGCAGGGCTGGGTCCAAGGTGAAGGCAAGCAAGATGGTGGCTCAGATGCGCTTCTGGTAGCTCCCCGCTCAACCCTAGCACCCACCTTCTGCTCCAGCCAGATTGGTACACGCATTTGCCAGAGCGGCTGCCGGGCCCACCCCTGCCATCGCGTTTGTCCCACCGGTGCCAGACCAGAGCTCCTTGCAGACAGGTCGGGGTCCTCTAGTGTCCAAGTCTGGCTCCTATCTCTGTGCCGGCCTCTGCCTGGCAGGGCACTGGCCCGGAGTGGATGTTGCAGAGTGAGTGTGCAGACCCTCCCCTGAACAGTTTACACTTGCCTCCTTCCTTTTGTTCATCACACATGCACGCGAGTGCCCGCCTTCACTCCAGCAACAGCATGATGAGGCCACCACGGAGCTTCTGTGGTCCTAGGGTGCCTGGGTGGCTCAGTCGGTTAAGCGTCCAATTTCGGCTCAGGTCATGATCTCACGATTCGTGAGTTCGAGCCCCGCGTCGGGCTCTGTGCTGGCGGCTCGGAGCCTGGAGCCTGCTTCAGATTCTGTGTCTCCCTCTCTCTCTGCCCCTCCCCTGCTCATGCTCTGTCTCTCTCTGTCTCAAAAATAAATAAAACATTAAAAAAAAATTTTTTTAAAGAACTGGGATCTGAATCCTGTGGATTCCTCACTGCTGGGATTGTCCCCGTGCACATGCTATGCCCCACAGCCAGGTGTGACGGAAAGCCACAGGATGGTGAATGCAATCAAAAGAATTTTGGAGCCACTTCCTAAGTGTGCGGAGCTGGGCGAGTTACTTAATCTATGTCTCTGACGTTCCTTTTCCTCGGCTGAAAATGCAGATACAGACAACTACCCAAGAGGGCTGATGTGAACATGAGATAAAGGAACGTTTCCCCAACAGTTGCAGGTTTCCAGTCAATGTCAGCCTGATTTCCACCGCCTCTCTTTTTCGCCTCCCCCTGCCTTTCCTAAAGCCTCCCTCCATGCAGCTTCCCCACCCCTTCTCCCCCTTCAGCACTACCCCCGTGGAACTTGAGCAGGCACCTGCTTGGACACATTGGCCTTGTAAGAATTAAAGTCCCAAAAATGAACAAATCAGGAAACTATAGATGCTGGTGAGGATGTGGAGAAAGGGAACCCTCTTGCACTGTTGGTGGGAATGCAAATTGGTGCAGCCACTCTGGAAAACAGTGTGGAGGTGTCTCAAAACATTACAAATAGACCTACCCTATGACCCAGCAGTAGCACTGCTAGGAATCTACCCAAGGGATACAGGAGTGCTGATGCATAGGGGCACTTGTACCCCAATGTTTATAGCAGCACTCTCAACAATTGCCAAATTGTGGAAAGAGCCTAAATGTCCATCAACTGATGAATGGATAAAGAAGATGTGGTTTATATACACAGTGGAATACTACTTGGCAATGAGAAAGAATGAAATATGGCCTTTTGCAGCAATGTGGATGGAACTGGAGGGTATTATGCTAAGTGAAATAAGTCAGTCAGAGAAAGACCTATCATATGTTTTCACTCATATGTGGATCTTGGGAAACTTAGCAGAAGACCATGGAGGAGGGGAAGGGGAGGAAAAAAGTTACAGAGAGGGAGGGAGGCAAACCATAAGAGACTCTTAAGGACTGAGAATAAACTGAGGGTAGATGGGGGGTGGGGGAGAGGGGAAAATGGGTGATGGGTAGGGAGGAGGGCTCTTGTTGGGATGAGCACTGGGTGTTGTATGGAAACGGATTTGACAATAAATTATATTAAAAAAAATTTGAAGTCCCAGTATTCCCTCTTGCAGGGTGGAACAGTATCTCGTGCATCGTTGTGTCCTCCAAAGTGCTTGCCCAGCCCATGGTAGGTGCCCAGGTGGGTTCGAGCTGGCTCACAAGGGCTGAGGGAAGTGGCAATTGGGGCTGTAAGGAGGACTCTAGGGGAGAGTAATAAAGGGATAGCATGCAAAACTCTGCCACCATGCAAAACACAAGCTTGCAAATCCAATTCCTAGGGAGCTGGCCATGCAAACTGAGCCCTGCCACCCCCTTGTCATCCCCAGCTCTCAGCCCAGGGCCCCTTTCCCTGCCAGCAATGGTAGTGGTGGTGGTGGTTGTCGAAACAGTGGGGATAATGTGGCAGCCCTCATTTATTGGGTTCCCACTAATATCAAAGTGTCAGATCTCGGGGCACCTGGGTGGCTCCATCAGTTAAGCCTCTGACTTCGGCTTGGTTCATGATCTTGCAGTTTGTGAGTTCGAGCCTCGCATTGGGCTCTGTGCTGATGGCTTGGAGCCTGGAGCCTGCTTCGGATTCTGTGTCTCCCTCTCTCTCTGCTCCTCCCCTGCTCATGCTCTGTCTCTCTCTCTCTCTCTCAAAGGTAGATAAACATAAAAAAGTTTTTTTAAGTGTCAGATCTCTTGCATATATTATTTGCATGAGGAAGGTACCATTAACCATATTTTACAGATCAGGAAACTAAAAGCCCTTCAAGACTTGACCTCAAGTCTGGACTAAGTCCAAAGCCTGCACATGCTCTTTCCAGCGACGCTTTCTTACAAAGTCAGTATCCAGGTGTCTCCACCAAGGGAAGCGGTAATGTGGATAATCCAGAAGAAATTGTCCAAAGACAGTTTTCTTATTTTAGTTGGTAACTTGAAAATGTATCTATTACATTTATTCAATTAGTATATGGCAAACATCTAAATTAGACCTCCTACTTTAGGGATTCTGACAGACTTAGGGGACCTCTCCCACCAAGAGGAAAAAGCTCCATACAGGCAGGGACCTTGACTGTCTCATTAATGACCATAATGGCAGCATTAGAAATGCCAGGGCACCTGGGTGGCTCAGTAGGTTAAGCATCCAAATCTTTTTAAAAATTTTTTAAAAATGTTTTATTTATTCTTGAGAGAGAGAGAGAGAGAGCGGGGGAGGGGCAGAGCGAGAAAAGGACACAGAATCCGAAGCAGGCTCCAGGCTCCCAGCTGCCAGCACAGAGGCCGACATGGGGCTCAAACTCACAAACCACGAGATCATGACCTGTGCCGAAGTCGGACGCTCAACCGACTGAGCCACCCAGGCGCCCCCAGCACCCAGCTTGATCTCAGCTCAGGTCATGGTCTCACGGTTTGTGAGTCTGAGCCCATGGGAGCCTGCGCTGACAGCGAGGAACCTGCTTGGAATTCTCTCTCCCTCTCTCTCTGCCCCTACCCTACTCATTCTCTCTCTCTCTCTCTCTCTCTCTCTCTCTCTCTCTCTTCTCTCAAAATAAATAAATAAACTTAAAAAATAATAAAATTTTGGGAAATGCCTTGCAGGCATGCCACCAATAATAGGATGAATGAATTTACAAATCAGTAGCTCGGGTCAAGGAAGGGCCTGCTATCTATCACTCAGAAACCAACCTACCTCCCAGATCCCCTGGGCCCTAAGGGCTAAGACAACCCCAAAGCTGGACACAGTGACTCACTCATAGGTCTTCTGGTAAGCCTGCTGACCTGAAAGGTGGGAATGGACTCAGAAGGAGGGCCATTGGTGTGGCCCGGCCAGTTTAGCCTCAGGGAAGTGTTAGGCAGGCTCCCATGGCAACACAGTTTGGTGTGTGTTTATGTGTTCCCAACAGAATTCCAGGCTAAGGCCATCTATTCCCCAAGGCCAGGGGCTGCCTCATCTCCTTCCTTGACTCCTCAGGTTTCCCAGGTGATCGTCTCTGGAAACTAAGAGAAGCCTGAGCAGCAGAAGCAGCCTTCAGAACACAGAAAGCAGAGGAGAGTCTCAAAAAATTAAAAATAGAACTACCCTATGACCCAGCAATTGCACTACTAAGTATTTATCCAAGGGATACAGGTGTGCTGTTTCGAAGGGACACATGCACCCCCATGTTTATAGCAGCACTATCGACAATAGCCAAAGTATGGAAAGAGCCCAAATGTCCATGATGGATGAATGGATAAAGAAGATGTGGTATACACACACACACACACACACACACACACACACACACACAATGGAGTATTACTCGGCAATCAAAAAGAATGAAATCTTGCCATTTGCAACTACGTGGATGGAACTGGAGGGTATTATGCTAAGTGAAATTAGTCAGGCAGAGAAAGACAAAAATCAGATGACTTCACTCATATGAGGACCTTAAGAGACAAAACAGATGAACATAAGGGAAGGGAAACAAAAATAATATAAAAACATGGAGGGGGATAAAACATAAGAGATTCTTAAAAATGGAGAACAAACAGAGGGTTACCGGAAGGGTTGTGGGAGGGGGGATGGGCTAAATGGGTAAGGGGCACTAAGGAATCTACTCCTGAAATCACTGTTGCACCATATGCTAACTAATTTGGATGTAAATTAAAAAAGAAATAAATTATTAATAAGAAAAAATAGATAAAATATATACTGTTTGTGCAAGACTTAAAAAAAAAAAAAGGCAGAGGAGAGAGGCCTACCCAAGGAGAGGGCCGTTTCCCCTCCCAGATTTGGGCTTCTGTCTCAGAAGTGTCCAGCTACAGGAGTCAAACTCGTGGGTCCATGGCTCCCATGGCTCCCACATCCAGCCACACTGACCCTCCACCTCCAGCCGCCCCTTCCCACCCATGACCTGACCCTATTCCACGTGGCACCCAGCCCCTACACAAACCCTCTCTCTACCCGCACAGGTCACCAGACCGGGGAACCCTCCTTCTCTCTCTCTCTGTCCCTCCAGTCTGGTTCTACCCTTAGCACCTCCTTCAGGAAGCCCTCCCAGACATTCCTTCCCAGGCTTCTCCCCACCAGCCCTCCAAGCCTGATTAGACACCCTCAGCTCTGACCTGGTCTCCCAGACCCGGGCGCGGGTTCAGCCACTCCCAATGGCCTAGGAGTTCCCCTAAGACAGTAATGACTACATTTCATCCTTACAGAAACTATGAAACAAGTGCTATCTCCATTTCAGAGCTGAGGAAACAGCCTAGAGGTCAAGAAAAGCTTGTGTTGCACAGTAGCCAAAGGGAAAGGCAGAACTGGACCCTCTCAGCCCCCAGAGCCTTGTCTCACCTTCCTGCCTTACACCTCCCTCTCTCCCTGTCGCTCCAAGATAGTGCCAGATGCCAGGGCACTCCCCATACCATAGACCTTTTATAACCCCATTCAGGCCTCACAATTAAGCCTATAGGAAAGTACAAATAGCCTCACTTTACATCTGAAGATACGGAAGCTCTGAAACTTTCGAAATATTTCCTAAGGTCACAAAGCACTTAAGCGCCAGGCTCAGAATTCCACCCAACCCTTCTGGCTCTAAAACCCAAAGTTAGCTTTCCCAAGCTCTTAGGTCTAGCCAGAGACAGGCGGAGGGAGGCAGGAGATAGCAGCGTCGTCTGCAAGCCAGCAGAGAAAGCCAGAACTTCTGATAAAGGAAGATGCCTTCCACAAGGCCTCCAGACGCTGCCTTGTTGATCTGGGGAGACCCAGGAGTCCCAGAACAGCTGAGCGCCTGCTGGCGTAGCTGGCATAACTGACCTCTGGCTCCCCACCCTCCCTCCTTATCCTGCCAGCTGACATGCCCTCAGGCCCTTTCACATCTGCGAATTCCTACCACCACTAAGTGCTCTTGGATTTGGGATTAAGATGAAATGGAATGAAAATTAATTTCCATTTTGAGAATTGTTTTATTCTTTTAATATTCATGTGTTTTGAGAGAGAGAGAGAACAAGAGAGAACAAGCGAGGGAGGGGCAGAGAGAGGGAGAAAGGGAGAGAGAGAATCCCAAGCAGGCTCCACGCCCAGAGCAGAGCCCAATGCGGGGCTCGATCCCACAAACGGTGAGATCATGACCGGAGCCAAAATCAAGAGTGGGACGCTTAACCAGTTGAGCCACCCAGGCGCCCCTTGAGAATTGTCTTAAACCATTCCTAGAACAAGGTAAAGTAGCTGAGAAAGATAAACTTGGAAATCTAATAACATGTGTTCTGATCTCAACTCAGTCTCTAAATTGCTGTGTGACATTGGACAAGTCACTTCCCCTCTCTGAGTTACAGTGGCATCTGTGTAACGAAGGAGAGGCACCATTTATTTCTGGAATTCCTTCCAGTTCACGTAAACCCAGGTGGTTTTTAGAAGTTAGAATTTCCCGAAGTATATTGCAGCATAGTGGGGACAGCATTAAACTTGAAATCATACCTGATCTGGGCTCTCAGCTGTAATTCTCTCGTATATCAAATGAATTATATGGTGACAGTATTTGCAAGAGACTTTCTTTGCCCTGTAAAGTCCCTGTATAGGACTCCTACTGTGATGGCAGAAAACTACAAACTCTTCTCCAAGAATTCACCCACCCTTCCTCTTGTCCTTCATCTCCCACCTTTACTTAAAGGGCCCCTGTGATGAAGCATGCCTTCGACAATACTCTGGAGTCAACCATAGCTCCCTCCTACTGCAGTAATAGCCAGTGAACATGACAGCATCCTCTCCTTCACGGAGCATTGAAAGGGGCCAAAGGATAGACTGGACGAAGGACTGGCTCATCCAAGGAGTAATAGGAGTAGCACTGAGTGACTAGGGTCACTAGAGGCTAGGTCCCCACTCGGACCTAGACTGGGTCAGGCCTGCTCAGACGCCGAAGAACAGAGGACAGTGGGAGCAGCAGGAGCACAGCAAGGGCGGGACAGTGGGGAACTGCCCTCAGGGACGAAAATGATGCTCCCAGATGGTCTGCAATTCTAGAAAAGACTGAGTGAGGCAAAGTCAGGCCCCGGAAGGAATGCAGTTGAAGGTGTGTGTGTATATAACAGACTGCCTCACGGAGAATGGGCCCATCGGAGTCGTAAACCTTATCTCCCACCTCGGGAGAGCAAAATTAGTTATCTCTGAGTTCCCAGGGGCTCAGGCTGAGTCAGAGCTGGGGGCTGAGGGGGTGGTGGACCTGGGCAGCGTGCCTCCAGGGTGTGTGGTCCATGAGGAGATGGGACCAAAGGAGGGGGGAGCAAAGGGGGAGAAAAGTTGGATCAGGATGACTGATCCCAGCAAAGGCTAAGGTCTCAGATTCCTAGTGGCCAGCCCCGAGACAGAAAATTCCCTCCCAGGGAAGTTCAGTCCCGGGGCCGGTCAACACTGTCACCTCAACCTCTGGTTACTGAGCTCTGGGGTTCCCTCACAGCTCTTCCTGGAGCATAATGGAATCTCGCTCTCTCTGCCACCAGTAACTACCTCTCTAGCTTTAAAAACCACATTGAGGGGCGCCTGGGTGGCTCAGTCAGTTAAGCGTCCGACTTTGGCTCAGGTCATGATCTCACCAGTTTGTGAGGTCGAGCCCCGCGTCGGGCTCTTTGCTGCTAGCTCGGAGGCTGGACCCTGCTTCGGATTCTGTGTCTCCCTCTCCCTCTCTGCCCCTCCCCCACTCACACTCGGTCTCTCTCAAAAATAAATAAAACATCAAAAACTTAAAACACACACACACACACACACACACACACACACACACACACATTGAGTCACTCTTCCTCTTAGAGGACAGGAGCAGGACCCAGAAAACCAAAGGACCCAGGTCCCAGCTCCAATCCTGGTCTTCTCCCCCCACCCCCTTACTCTGAGCTAGGCTCTGAGTCCCTAGGAGGGGTGAGGAGAAAGGAGGTAGTGTTCTTTGGCTCTCTGGGTTCCTGAGAAATTCTCCACCTTCTTGTGATGTTCCCTCCTTCTTGCAGGCAGCTGAGATGGGCCCTGGAGACGTGCTGGGGTGAAGGGCCCCCCTGCAGACTGGAGGGGGAGATGACACTATTACCTGCCCTGAAGCTCTGACACGTACCCATTCTCCCTCCACCCCTCTGTCCCTGTGCCCCTCCACCTCCCCAAGTGGCTTTGCTCTGAAACGTCCTCTCACCATGCCCAGCCAGATTGATCCTCTATAAACACCACTTATAGTGCTGTCACTCCCCAGCTCAGGGCTTCCCATTGCCTTCGGGAAAGGTCAAACTCCTCCTCTGGTTGAGCTGAGCCTTCCCCGCCTGGCACTAGCTGCCTCCCTGCCCCAGCCCCAGGGCTGTGCCCTTCCCTCCCACAACACCTCCCTACCACTTGCACCTGCTGAAACCTTACCCTTCCTGCAGGCCCTGGCTCCCGCTCACCCCATTCATTCTGCAAACATTTACTGAATGAAAACCACACACCAGGCACCTGCCCACACAGCCTGCCCCCGTCACACCACCTCTGGGAGTTGGCACTCCCAGAGAGACCCCCAAAACCAGCCTTTGTTATACCCCTGGGCTGGGTTACCCTTGCCCGAACACCTCCCTGGTTGTAAATCTGATCCGCAGGCATCTAACATGCCTTGAACATCAGCTAAGGAGGCAGTCTTGCATATTTGTCCCGTTTGGTCCTCCCAATGACCTTGGGGGATCAGTGTCATTATCCTTCCTCACAGATGAGGAACCCAAGGCTCAGAGAAGTTACTTGCCCAGCAGCTAGTAATTGGGGCATAAAACAGAATCCCCCAAATGCCAAGTAGAGGGCCCTCACGTCAGCACCAAGTCACTTACCTTAAAAGCAGGGTGGCGTCGGGGCACCTGGGTGGCTCAGTCGGTTGAGCGTCCGACTTCAGCTCAGGTCACGATCTCGCGGTCCGTGAGTTCGAGCCCCGCGTCGGGCTCTGGGCTGACGGCTCAGAGCCTGGAGCCTGCTTCCGATTCTGTGTCTCCCTCTCTCTCTGCCCCTCCCCCGTTCATGCTCTGTCTCTCTCTGTCTCAAAAATAAATAAACGTTAAAAAAAAAATTAAAAAAAAAAAAGCAGGGTTGTGTCTTACACGTTTCTGTTTCCCTTGGTACTCAGCACAAAAAGTGGTTTGATTCATGACATGAATGAATGAATGAATGAATGGTTCTATGATTCTACCTGGGTGAGTCTTCACCACTCTGATCCTCATTTCCTCTCTCCCACGTTCCTTTTTTCTATCTTCTCCTCTCCTTCACTCTGGGCCCCAAGGATCCAGAAGATAGGGGAGAAGAGAAGCCCTGATTATTCTCACTGATACCAGGGAGTGGATGGGCCTCAGGAAGGTCTCCATAGCCTGGAAACAGCCTGAAGGAGGGAATCCAGGATAGAAAGAAAGGTTCCTCCCTACACCCACCGCCCAGTCCGATAGGCCAAATGAGTCTCAGTCCTTATCTCCATCCCTCCGCAATTCCAGCGGGACACAGGCTGGGCAGGAAGGGGGCAGCAGGGGCAGTGAGATAACAGTGAGGGGGCAGAAAGAGGCCTAAATTCTGTGACTCATCACCTTGTGCCTTCCCCAAGTGGGGCGGGGGGGGTGCCTGCACACTTGAAATTCCAGCCCATCCCTGGAGAGACACTCGAGTGTCAGTGAACTGGACAAGAGGACGAGGAAGAGCTCTGTTTACCCCCAAACTAAGGGGCCGCCATGGCAACGGAGGCCAGGGCCATCAGAGCAGGGAGCAAAGGTCCCAGGCAGAGTAGGGGCCTGGCTGCCAGCCTGCCAACTGGGCGGGCTGCCCAGACCATGCCAGCCCCCTTGTGGCCTGAGCTCATCCTGAGAACTGAGGAGAGGGCAGTCCTGAGAGAGAAGCCACCCGTTTTATAGACACACATATGTCCTCATCCCACCCCTCCCCTTTCTGGGTGCTTTCTCTCCAGAGACCAGACACACACAGACAGATACTGAAGCAGGGGGAGCTCTTTGCCTCTGTGCCGGAGCAAAGAAGGAATGAGGACCTGAGCCAGCCGCGGGGAGAGGCGGAGTGGGGGTGTCAGTCCGGGAAGACTTCCTGGAGGAAGACAAGGCAGAGCAGAAGGAGGAGAGTGTCCCAGACCAAGGAAAACGCCACGAAGTCTTCAGAGCAGAAGAGGGCGTCTCCTCATCTGGAGACATCACGCCTCGCCCTCTGCCAGGCACCAGACTCCTAAAGGGGCTCCCGAAAGGACTTCCGTGGCTGGCACCACCTTAAAGCCTCCCTTGCCTGTTATCTGTATTCACCCCCAGCCTTCACTCCTTCCTGCAGGTGGCACTTCCTGCACTCAGGGCCAGGCCTTCCACCAGCGCTCTCAACTCTGCCCCCTCTACTTGCTCCGTCAAGTGGCCTCTCTCTCTCTCTCTCTCTCGGTCCTGCTACCCCCACTGCCATGGATTTCTCCCCTCTTCCTGTATCCATGTGCAAGCCCTTTCCTCCTTAAAAAAAAGAAAGAAAGGAAGAAAAGAAGGAAGGGGAGAGGGGAGGGAAATTATCCTTGACCCTTGACTCCTCTCTGTCTACACCTAAGTTTCCCAAACGAAGAGGCCATATTCATTCTCAATTCTCGCTTGACCCTGCCCACTTCCCCCAGCCACCAGCCGTGGAAATCATTAAAAACACTAACAATCAATTAATAGCTGAATTTGGTGGACTCTTTTCAAGTTTCCTCTTATCTGACCTCCCTAGAATTTTGGACTGGACACCGCTGACCACTCCATGGTTCTTAAAGGACTACTTCCTTGGCCTCCTGACATCTCCTTCTAAATTTCTTACTGTCTCTCAGGCCATTCCTTTCCAATCTTCATTCTTGAATCCTCTTTATCTGCCCACGACTCGTATCTGAGGTCCTTTATCTCTTTGATGGACCACGTACTCATTTGGCATGATTACAGATTGCCAGCATCTCCAATCTAACTCAAGAGGCCCATGTACTCGGGAAATCTACCCACAGAGGCCAGACCGCGAGCCTTGGCCTCAAGCTCTTTTTCTCTGGCCAATCCCATCCACTCCAGGATGTTGGCTCCCAGACTCCCAAGAGAGCTGCAGAACTGTGTTTCCTTCCAGTCACCACCTGGATGTCTCACCCAAGTCTCAAAATCAGGAGGTTCCAAGCTGAAGTCATTATATAACACTACCCGCCTAGCCTCACTTCCTCTCATAAGTCTCATCTGATGGACAGCATCACCCCTTCCCAAGCAAGACATCTAGCAGTCACCTGAAGTCCCGGGGATGATACTATCATCTGCCTCATATGGTTGTTATAAAGCTAACTAATGCGATATGTGTAAAGCATCTAGAATTGCGCCTGGCACATCATAGGTTCTCAATAATTGTTAGTTATTATTGTTGGTATTCGTACTTCTTCCTTCCCCATACATCCAATAGACGCCAAGGCCTGCCAACTCTAACTTCTAAATGTTCCTTGAATCTATTTTCTTCCCTGTGTTTCCACTCATTTTCCCTTAGTTCAGGCATTCATTATCACTTGCCTAGATGACTGTAGTAATCCCCAGTCTTGACCCTTCATACGTTTCTAAGACATCCGGCTGGAATAGTCTTGCCAAAATGCAAAATGATCACAACACTTACCTGCCTCAAGCTTCAATGTCTTTCCAGATCCTGAAACAGTAGCCCACAGCCTTTGGTGCATCCCTGGGGAACTTGTTATAAATGGAGGCCCAGACCCCAATACCAAAGAGTATTATTCTGCAGGTGTGGGGGGTGGGGGTGCCACTTGGACACCTGCATTCATAACATGTTCCCCAGGGACATGGAGGCCCTCTTTGACCTGGCACTCACCCACCATTCCCACTTCATCTTCTGCCTCTTACTTTCCTCTGCTACCTATTGGCTCCCCATATAGTTAACACATATCTATTGCTCACCTAATAAGTGCAGGCACTAAAAACACAATGATGAGCAAAACAGACATGTCCCTTGGAGCTTACAATCTAATTAGAGAGAAAGATAATAACCTAGTAATCACATTAATGAGGATATAAAATAAACTGCTATAAATTATTTTAATGAAAGAAACATGATCCTATAAGAGTATATTACAAAAGAACATGGCCTAAATTTGAAGGAGTTAAGGAAACTTCCTTGAAGAAGCAATACTTGACCTGAAATATGAAGGATAAGTTAATAGAAAAGGCTGCAGAAAGGGAAGAGAATGATCTAGATATAGGGCATTGCGTGTGCAAAGGCCCTGGGTAAGCAGGAGTACAACATGTTCCAGATATTATCTCTCACCACTTTTATTCAACATTGTACTGGAGATGGTAGCAAGTGCAATGAGTCAAGAAAAATAAATAAAAGGCATACAGATCAGAAAAGAAGAAATGAAGCTTTCTTCATCTACAAATGAAATCATATTCTACATAGAAAATCCCAAAGAATATACAAAAGACCAGCAGAACTAATAAAAGAATTTAGCAAGTTTGCAGGATAAATGACCAAAAGTTTAAAATCAGTTATATTTTGGGGGCGCCTGGGTGGCTCAGTCGGTTGAGCGTCCGACTTCGGCTCAGGTCATGATCTCCCAGTCTGTGAGTTCGAGCCTCGCATCGGGCTCTGTGCTGACGGCTCAGAGCCTGGAGCCTGCTTCGGATTCTGTGTCTCCCTCTCTCTCTGCCCCTTCCCCGCTCATGCTCTGTCTCTCTCTGTCTCAAAAATAAATAACAAACATTAAGAAAAAAAATTTTTTAAATAAATAAATAAATAAAAATAAAATCAGTTATATTTTTATATACTAGCAATCATCAATTGGAAATTGAAATTGAAAGCACAGTGTCATTTATAATCAGATTTAAAACATAAAATGCCTTTCAATCAAAAAAAATGTACAAGATTTTTGTGCTGAAAGCCACAAAACATTAATGAGAGAAATTAAAGAAGACCTATATGAATGGAGAGATATACCAAGTTCATGGACTGAAAGACTCCATATTGTTATGATGCTAATTCTCTCTCTGAATTGATCTATAAGTTTAATGCAGTCCCAATCACAATATCAGTAAACTTTCAGTTAAAAAGTGACAAAACTATTCTAAAAATGTATACAAAAAGGCACAGGGCCTAGAATAGCTAAAACAATTTTGAAAAAGAAAAAGAAAAAGAAAATTGGACTCACACTTCCCAGTCTCAAGATTTGCTTGCCATAAAGTTACAGCAGTGACATATCAGCATAGGTATAGATGTATACATTAACAGAACATAAGACAGTCCAGAAAGAGACTCACATAATGGTGCCAAGGTAAATTATTGGAGAAAGGATCGTCTTTTCAACAAATAGTGCTAGGACAATTGGACATCCTTGTGCAAAGAAAAAAATTAACTTCAACCCATACTTCACACCATAGACAAGAATCAACACAAAACATAAAACCCAAGGGCGCCTGGGTGGCCCAATCAGTTAAGCGTCTGACTTTGGCTAAGGTCTTGATCTCGCAGTTCGTGAGTTCGAGCCCCGCGTCGGGCTCTGTGCTGACAGCTCAGAGCCTGGAGCCTGCTTCAGACTCTGTGTCTTCTTCTCTCTCTGCCCCTCCCCTGCTCACGCTTTCTCTCTCTTTCTCTCTCTCTCTCTCTCTCTCTCAAAAATAAACATTTTTTTTAAAAAAAGAAAACATAAAACTATACAACTTCTAGAAGAAAAAATAAGAAAAAAAATCTTAGAGATCCTGGGTTAGGTAAAGATTTCTTAGATTGAACACAGAAAGCACATACCTTACAAGAAAAACTTGATAATGAAATTTTAGCAAAGTTAAAACTTCAACTGTTCTAATAACATTGTTAAGAAAATACAAAGATAAGCCACAGATTAGGAGAAAATATTTTGCCAAACACATTAACTCAAATGAATCACAGGCCAATATGTGAAACCTAAAACCGTAGAACTCTTGGGAAAAAAAGATAAGAAAGATCTTTGTGACTTTCAGATAGGCAAAGACTTCTCAAATACAGCACCAAACCATGATTCATAAAATAAAAACCTGATAAATTGGACTTTTTCAAAGTTAACAATTTCTTTTCAAAAGACATGGCCAAGGGGCGCCTGGGTGGCGCAGTCGGTTAAGCGTCCGACTTCAGCCAGGTCACGATCTCGCGGTCCGTGAGTTCGAGCCCCGCGTCGGGCTCTGGGCTGATGGCTCAGAGCCTGGAGCCTGTTTCCGATTCTGTGTCTCCCTCTCTCTCTGCCCCTCCCCCGTTCATGCTCTGTCTCTCTCTGTCCCAAAAATAAATAAACGTTGAAAAAAAAAAAAAAAAAAGACATGGCCAAGAGAATGGAAAGGCAACTGTAGATTGAGAGAAAATCGCTGTAAATCACATAGACGATGAAGGTTGTAAATCCAGATCTATAAAAAAAAGTCTCACATTTTAAAAATAAAAAAACCCCAGACAACCCAAAATTTTAATGGGGAAAAGACTTGAATAGACAATCAAAGAAGAAATACAGATAGCAACAGAAACCCACAAAAAATGCTCAACATCATTGGTCATTAGGAAATACAAATTAAAACCACAATGAGGGGCGCCTGGGTGGCTCAGTCGGTTAAACGTCCAACTTCAGCTCAGGTCATGATCTCGCAGTCCGTGAGTTCGAGCCCCGCGTCGGGCTCTGTGCTGACAGCTCAGAGCCTGGAACCTGTTTCAGATTCTGTGTCTCCCTTTCTCTCTGACCCTCCCCCATTCATACTCTGTCTCTCTCTGTCTCAAAAATAAAATAAACATAAATAAATAAATAAATAAATAAATAAATAAATAAATAAAACTACAATGAAATACCACTATGCACCTAGGAGAAAAGCTATCATTATTAAAAAAAAAAAAAAAAAAGGACAGAAGATATGAAATGTATAAAGGATCCAAAGCAACTGAAACTCTCATGCATTACTGGAAGGAATGCAAAATGATAGAGCTATCTTAGAAAACAATTTGGCATTTCCTTACAAAGCTAAACACACACTTATCATACAACCTGCCATTCCATTCCTGGGTATTTTACCCAAGAGAAATGAAAACATATCCACACAAAGACCTCTACATCAATGTTTATAACAGCTTTATTCATAATTCCCTTTAAAAACTGGAAACAGGTGAATGGTGAATGGATCCAGGTGAATGGTGAATGGATAACCAAATGATAAGACCTCCATATGGTGGAATACTATACAGCAGTAAAAAGGAACAAACCAGTGATAGGTGCAATAACATGGATGAGTCACGAAAGCATTGTTTCAAGTGAAGGAAGCCAGAGACAAAAGGCTACATGCTGTATGATTCAATTTATAGGGCATTCTGAGAAAGGAAAAACTATAGGGACAGAGAACAGATCAGTGGTTGCCAGAGCTGCGGGTTGGGTCAGGGACATAAACTATAAATGAACACAGTGGGACATTTTGAAGTGATTAAAATGTTTTATGCCTTGATTTATGGTGGCAGTTTTACAACTGTATCCGTTTGTCAAAACCTAAGGAATTCTAAGGGGCGCCTGCGTGGTTCAGTTGGTTGAGCGTCTGACTTCAGCTCAGGTCATGATCTTGCAGCTCATGAGTTCAAGCCCCATGTCAGGCTCTGTGCTGACAGCTCAGAGCCTGGAACCTGTTTCAGATTCTGTGTCTCCCCCTCTCTCTCTGCTCCTCCCCCACTTGTACTCTGTCTCTCTCTCAAAAATAAATAAAACATTAAAAAAAGAAACTGAGGAATTCTATACCTAAAAAAAGTGAAGGTTACCCTATGCAAATTATACCTAAAAAAAATCTGAATTGTTAAAAAGCAGGAAAAAAAGACAGACGCAGAAAGATTATAGGTTCAGTCTTAGATCTGATAAGTTTGTGGTGTTTTTTGTTTTGTTTTGTTTTTAAGCAATCTCCATGCCCACTGTGGGGCTTGAACTCGCAACCCCAAGATCAAGAGTCATATGCTCCACGTTCTGAGCCAGCCAGGCACCCCAGATCTGATATGTTTAAGATTACTTTGAAAGCTCCAAAAGGGAGTACTATCCACTGACCAGCAGGAGACACAGACTTGGAACTCAGAAGAGGGTACTGTGTTAGATGCCGTAACAGGTCACAGTGCCCATTCGATCTGGAAAGCCTTCTCCTTGATCCCCTGGTCTCTCTAGAAAGCTTTTTTTTTTTTTTTTTTTTTGAGAGAGAGAGAGAAAGCTTTTTTTTTTTGAGAGAGAGAACAAGTGGGGGGGGGGGCGAGAGAGAATCCCAATCAGGCTCTGCGCTGAGCCCAAGGGGGGCTCACTCCCATGACTATATATGATCATGACCTGAGCTGCAGTCAAGAGTTGGATGCTTAACCGACTGAGCCATCCAGGAGCTTCTTCCTAGCAAGTTTTTATTCATTTTCTGAAGCCCTGTCCAAGCACTCCCTTCTCCATGAGGTTCTCCATGACCCCAATCCTTCAACACCAAGAATATACACTCATGAGAGCAGAAAGTTTATCTATCTTTTCTTTACTGTGTCCTCAAAGCCTAGAACATGTCTGGCAGATAGTAGGTGCCTTACAAATAGTTGATGTATTGGGGTACCTGGGTGGTTCAGTCGGTTGTGTGTCTGACTCTTGATTTCGGCTCAGGTCATGATCCCAGAGTCATGGGATCGAGCCCTGTGTTGGGCTCTGTGATGAGCCTGGAGCCTGTTTAAGATTCTCTCACTCTCCCTCTCCCTCTGCCTTTCTCCCACTCATTCTCTCTCTCTCTCTCTTAAAAAATAATAGAGTTGATGGATGAGGTACTCTCTCCTCTGATAGTACTTTGGAACTTTTCATAGCACCCATCACACTGTATTTTGTTTCTTCAATGATCTGCTCCCTCTAATGATGATCTCTCCCCTCTAATAATGATCTCCCTGATTATTATTAGAGGAACTGAATAATAATCAGCTCACTGTGGAAGTGAACCAAACTGGAGGCTTGAAGGTCCATGGTGATGGTTCTTCCAGGAGAAGGAGGCAAGGGAGCACTCTTTTTTCTTTTCTTAATTTTTTTTAAGTTTATGTATTTATTTTGAGAGAGAGAGAGAGAGAATGTGCGCGGTAGGGACAGAGAGAGAAGGGAGAAAGAGAATCCCAAGCAGGTTCTGCACTGTAAGCACAGAGCCTGACGTGGGGCTCAAACTCACGAACTTCGAGATTGTGACCTCAGATGAAATCAAGAGTCAGAGGCTTAACCGACTGAGCCCCCCTGGTGCCCCCACGGGAGCACTCTTGAAAAACACCGGCTGTGCTCCAGACCCTACCAGGCACATTTGATTCCTGCAGCAACAGATGAGGAAACCGAAGCTCAGAGAAGCTTACTAACCCCACATTATCCCAAGATCGTGATCCTGTGATCCCGTGGGGTGATCAAGGTCACTCAGAGGCAAACAGTAAAGCTAGGGCACAAACTCAGATCTGTCTGATTCCAAAACCTATGCTCTCTCTCCATCCTCTCTCTTCCTTGAGATTCTTGCTTTTCAGCCACCCTCCAATGCCATCATCTGCTCTGACCCAAACTCTGAGAACACCTCTCTGACATTCCATGTCTCACGCTCCCTTGTTTCCTACATAGCTGCTGCCATCGGTCTTGTCAACTCCCAGTCCCTGGACTCCTCCTCCTCCATGGAGGTCTCCTGGATGCCTTTGCTTCCCCACTCAATCCAGCCCAAAGTCTGCCTAGACCCTCTGCCCCTGAGTACCCACCCTTCTTTCCCTCTCATCTCTCAGTGAGCGATCCCCCAGGAGAGAGATCATCACAGAGCTATGCTGTGTCACTTCCGCTGGGACCCCCAGCTATTCACACCTGGTGGGGAGGCCTTGAATCCCACTGCATAGGATGCAGTCTCCTCTGCCTGTGTCCCCACTACCCACTGGTAGAGAGGCAAGAGTATGTAGAGGCGACGCATGGCAAGTCCCAGCTCTGCCACCCATAAGCACTATTCCCTCTCAGCTCCCAGCCTGATCCCACAGGATCTCAGGCTAGGTTAGCCGCTGCTCCTCCGTGCTTCCATCATTCCTGGCCTTGCCCTCGCACGGCACCAGCCACACTTTATTGTTACTGCTTGTGTCACCGTTGACCAGCCTTGCTGAACTGCACCATCCCAGGGAAGGCTTCCAGCAACCTCACTACCTACCATAGCGTGTCCCCCCATTTTCTCCTTTCCCTCCCCAACAAAGTCCTTGAGAGAGAAGTCTAACGCTCCGCCTCCACCGTGTCACTAACCACTCACTCCTCAGCCTTTCGCCACCTGCCTTCGGTCTCCACCACTTTCTGTGCGTGCCCTTCTTGTCCTCAGCCTCTGTGATCACTCTTTGTATCTGCCGCGTGGACCGCTTCTCCTTGATACCCCTTCTCCTTGGCTTTCCTGACCCCTCTCTCATGGTCTTTCCTTGGGAACTGGCAGGAGCCTGGGCCCCCTCCCCTCTCTCTTCTCCTTCCCTCTGTCTCTTCCCCATCTTCTTGCCTTAGGCCTCTGCCCACTTTGGTCCGATCTTTTTCCATAGGCCATCTCATCTGTGCCAGAGTTTTCCCCAAATCCTCCCAGGCGGGTGGCTCCAGACAGAGCCACCACACCTGGCTGTGCAGGTCGGTCAGCGCACAGGTCAAGGAGACAAGGACGAGGCTGCCTTTTTGCAGTTTGTGCAGTGGGGTTGTACCTGAAGAGAGACCAGGAGCGGCTGGGTCAGAAGAGAAAGAGGTCATAAGGTCACTGACTTTGCCAGAAAAGGCTGCAGGAGGGCCCAGGGTCTAAGGGGACTCAGAGAAGAGCCAGCTTGCCAGGACTCTTTCCTGAGCTTCCGCACTGGAGGTTCCTGGGCCCACATGCCCCTCCGTGCTGCTCTTTCCTTCCTTTTCCATGGGGAATAACCCCTCGGGTACAAACCCAGCCAAAGCAATGATCTGAAAGTGTCAGGGCATCCTTTGACCCTCCCAGCCTTGGGAAAACGGGCCTGGCCTGAGCCTTCAGAAACGATCCCTGACTCCACACCAGACAGGCAGCGCCAGGGCCGCCAAATGGGACCAGGGACACCTCCGGAAAAGTCTCAAAGTCTCGAGAGAGTCAGATCCAGTCCTGCATCCACCCCGGCTGCAACCCCCCATCCTCCTCCCTGCTCCCGCAGCCTATCCAGACTCTCCCAGCCCCACCCCTGCCCTTTCATTAATTGTTTAAATAAAAATCTTCCACAGAGCCCCCCTTACATGCCAGATGCAGGGCGAGGGGTGAGGGAGTCCCACTCTACCCCCACACTTCTTTCCCTGAGGCTCTGCCCTGAGCTCAGCAGCCCTGGGCCCTCGAGGCAGTGAGGAGAGCTGGAGGGAGCCTCCCAGGTCAGGCTGTCACCCACCTTACTGCCTCTGACCTCCCCCACCACAGAGGCCTCTCCTTTCCTCCAACATGCACTCACACCTATGGGAAGTCCTTTCTGAGGTCCTCCTCAATCCTTCCAGAAGGTAATGGGCACCATTCCCTCCCTGTCTGGGCTACAGACCCCCACCCTTACACCTCAGTCGGTCTCCTAAACACCTCCCTCCTCGGGGCCCCAAGTAGGAAATTTCCAGCCTAAATGATGAAGCCAAGCCTGAAGGACTGCAGGCCCCCATGACCCTCCCTGCCCCCTACCCCCCACCATCTAGTGGTCCCCCCCTCCCCCCACCCCGGGGCTGCCGGCTCCACCCTCCCTCGGACAGAGAATGTGGGAATGGGGAGGAAAGGGCTGACCTCCTTATCGAATGTCATCGCTGAGCTTAACTCAGGAGTTAAACCTGCTTCTCAGGAAAAGAAAAAAAAAAAAACTGCTTCTCAGGAAAAGAAAAAAAAAAAAAACAAAAACTGCTTCTCAGGAAAAGAAAAAAAAAAAAAAAACACCTGCTTCTTAGGTTCCCCACTCCTCAGCAGGACACCAGAATGTGGGGCCCGATGGAGGGGCAGGAAACCCTTTCCCCTCCCCCAGGAGCCCCCTCTGCTGGGTCTCTGCACTCTGCAAGCCCTCTGTCTTTGTTCCAGAAACCTCTCACCAGGGCATCTCCTTCTCCTGCATCTCCCAGGACTGGCCTCAGAGACACCTACTCCGCTCTCCATCTTGCTGCTCATGCTACCCCAGACCCGCAGTGCTGGGGATCTGGAGACTGAAACTCTTCCCTCCTGCCCCCTTTCCCCCAGCCCTCCCCCCAAGCTCTCTAACTGAGTGAAAAGGCCCTGAATCACAGAGCAAGCTGGAAGTGGTGGAAAAGGGCAGGCCGGTGCTAGAAGGCTGAGGTTGGTATTTGCCCGATGCTGCAAGAGGTCAGGAATGTGGCCACTGACATCAGCTATGGGAGATAAGACCCAGCTGGCAGCTCTCCCCTCCTGCACTAGACTGAGCCTCCCCAGGCCCCAAAGGGTCCTGAGCAGTTGGAATGGGTCAGGGATCAGAGAAGCACCTGGGAAGGAGTTTGGATAAGAATCTGGGGATCTGGGCTTGATCCCCGATGGAATTCAAAGTCCCCCAGGGGTCTTAAGTGACTTAGACCTCATAGCATTGAACCATCTTTACATTTAAATTGACCCCCCCCTCCCTCCACCTCTGCCTTCCTGGATGTGTTAAAGACTTACTCTGCAGTAAGTAACTAGTATTTGTTCAATGAATGAGTGATAATTGACATTCACATCCACTGCCACCCAAGGGGATAGACAGGACAGACTTTATTATTCTCCCTTTACAGGTGAAGAAACAAGTTCAGAGTGAACTGACTTCCCCAAGGTCACACAGCTAGCCAGGAGCCCAAATCGGCTGACTTAAAGCTTTGCAAAAACAGCAAAGGCAATACATCGCATGTATAACCTACGTATCTTATTGTGCAATCCTGCGCCACATGACATTTCTGGAACCTAGCGGGGAACACGACGGTGAAAACAGGAGAAACCCCTTTGTCTGGCTGGCGCCTCTCATCTCCCAGAAACCTGCCATGCAGAAAAAACGAGGAGGCACTCCTTTGTCTGCTTTTTGCATCCATTCGCCTTTGGGCCTTCGGCAGGCCCTTATCTGCCCCTGGCCGGCTCCCACCGAGCTCTGTGAGGCTTTCCCCACCAGAAGGCGGCAGGCCTGGGAGAATCCAGGGCCAAGTCCCCCATCTAAGCCGTGTCTCCCCTCTGGCAGGTCCACTGGCCCAGCTATGCCTCTTTCTCTCCCAGGCCTACTCTCCGGTCTGCCCCCATCTCAGTTCAGCTGGAAGCTTGATTAAAATCAATAGGTCCACTCCAGACCAAAGAGCACAGACAAGTGTATAATGCCAGGCCCTGCCGGACAAACAAGCTGCTGATGGTGACAGACTCGAAGGCCCTGTACCTCAGGATTCCCCCCGGTTCGTTCAGCAGGGGAGTGGCCATCTGCCCCATCCCCCTGGTGCAGGGAGCAGTGCAGACGGAGCAAAGATCCATCCTTTTGACCCGGGTCCTGAGGAGAGCTTCCTGGAGGAGGCAGCCCCCAGGGGACCAGCTTGGGATCCAGAGAGCCTTTTGAAGGGAGGAGGGCGGGAAGGAGGGTACCTGCAGAAAAATCCTAGTAAGGACGGGGAGGGGGCTGGCCAGAATGACTGAGTCTCACTCAGCTGGAATATTTCTAGGCGCGCACGTCCGTCCTCTTCGACTCTGCACCATGTGGACACATTACAATCTTCAGGAGGGATTTCAAGTGTCTGTTACACTGCGGTCCTCTCGGCAGCGACTAGAGCAGGCTCTGACACACAATAGGGGCCCAACAAATATTTATTGAACTGTAAAGCGCTCAGGAAGTATTTGTTTACCCAAGGGTGCGGGGAAGGCTGATACACAGATGTTTAGAAGGGAAGAGTGTCCCTTGTTTAAATCCCAAAGTGTCCCACTGAGGGCAGGCTTCCAAGGCAGTGAGTGGAGGGGAGAGGTGCAAGAGGGAGGGGATTCAGAGAATCAGTTTGTTTCCAGGGGTCTGAATCCACGCGGTGAGTGAATGTGTTTGCGGGTGTTTGACGAGACACGTCTATGTGATGTGAGTGTGAGGGTGTGCTAGTGAACACGGGCAAGAGGGCGTGTTTGGGAACCAAGTGAGGTGGGGGTCGAGTGTGTACAACAGCAGATCTGGGGCTCAGGATTGAGCTTCTCCTCCTCTTCTCCAGCCCCAAACTTTTCTTCCCCAGCATTCCTGGGGCTCAGGGATCCCCCCTAGGTCTCCTCCGCAGGTGGGACCTTGGGCTGCAGGCTGAAGGTAGTTACAGAGATTCACACCCGACTTCACTCACTCGTCCCCTAAAAACCCCCAAATTTGCAACCGGCGGGGACCTCCTCTACCTGGGAAAGGGGGGGGGTGTAATAACGTCATTTCCTGCCCCGAAATTACACCGCCAAAGCCGACTCCACCTGCGGCCCTGGTCGGTCCAGGTTATTCCCCTCCCCCCGCCCCTCCCCCCGTTCTGGGGGTGGGGGGGTCGAGGACGGCGTTGGCGGGAAGGTGCTGAGGAGGCTGGGGGAAGGGAGGCTGGGGTGGGGGGCGGGAACGGAGGGCGTGGAGTCCCGCCGCGATCCACCTGTGGCCCAAGCTTCCAGGCGACTTGGTGGCGGGGGCGGGGCCTGCCCGGGCCGGTCCCCACCCCCTCCCTCGGCGATATAACTTGAGTCGCGGACTTGACCACCCTCGTGGCCCGAGCCTGAGTCCTGGCCTCTCCTCTTACTCCTAGAACAGCATGAGCTTCACCACCCACTCCATCTTCTCCTCCAACTACCGGTCCGTGGGCTCGGTGCAGGGGTCCAACCACCGGGTCCGGCCGGTCAGCAGTGCAGCCAGCGTCTATGCAGGCGCCGGGGGCTCAGGCTCCCGGATCTCCATATCCCGCTCCTCTAGCTTCCGGAGCGGCTGGGGGTCCGGGGGCATGGCCGCCGTGATGACCGGGGCTCTGGCGGGCATCGGGGGCATCCAGGGCGAGAAGGAGACCATGCAAGACCTGAATGACCGCCTGGCCTCCTACCTGGAGAGGGTGAGGAGCCTGGAGGCTGATAATCAGAGATTGGAGATCAAAATCCGGGAACACCTGGAGAAGAAGGGACCTCAGGTCAGAGACTGGGGGCACTACTTCAAGACCATCGAGGAGCTGAGGGCTCAGGTAAGGGGGCCTCCCCCGACCCCCAGCCATGTTTGACCCTCCAGTTATCCACTCCCTCCTCCCCCAAGGATAGGAATTTTAATAGGGGTGGGGGTGCCTTGACTCCTTCCCGCTTCCCCTCGCCACCCCGCCCACTACTCCGCCCCCTGCTCCCCAGGTAGGGTGTGGGCAAGCCTTGCATTTCCATACATCCCCCTGTCCCCTGGGACCCCAAGGGGGGCCACTGGGCATGGTTAGGCCCTTTCCCAGGAGGTGGTGGGAAGGGGAGAGGGGGGAAGCCTTGCAGAGGAAGTAGACACATGGAAGGAGGTGAGGCAAGGCCCCATAAAAAGGACCCTCTGGCTTCTGGCCAAATGGAGACAGTTGGAGGGTTAAGCGGATGTGGCTAAGGCTGAGTCATCTAGGAGTAAACAGGAGGCCTACCTGTGGGAGGGGCCAATGGGGGGAGCCAGGGAGAGGTGAGCAGGTGCACCTGGGAAAAAATGCCAGGAGAGGGCCAGAGAGAGGACTTGTTACTTTAGGGCGGGAAGGCCAGCAGAGGCCCCAAAAACGGGCAGTGGGAGACCCGTGGGAGCTCTGGGATTTGGGACTCCATGAAAGGAGGGAACAGTGTGAGGGACACAGGTGGAAGGGGATAGGTGTTCAAGGAGAGCCTCTGGCTATTCCTCGGGACCAGGAAGTGTCATCCAGACACATAACACCTTCCCATGCTCAGCCCATCATTGATTTCCCATTTATGGAGCAACCTCTCTACAATCCCCCAGATCTTTGCAAATTCTGTGGACAATGCCCGCATCGTTCTGCAGATTGACAATGCCCGTCTTGCTGCTGATGACTTCAGGGTCAAGTAAGCCTCAGGGTGCTAGGGAGCTGAGGGTGGGGCCAAGAACGGTCTGTTACAGGCTGGGTCAGGTAGGGGCTCACAGTGGGATCTTCAGCTGTGGGCGGAGCTGGGTGGATAAGAGAGAGTTAAGCTCCATCAGTTTATTCATTCATGTAACGCAGTTAAAGAATACTGTCCCCCAGGTGCCAAGAACAGTGCCCAGAGGATTAGCACCTGATCTTGACTCAGGTTGCTGAGTCAAAATCAGGTCACTGCAAACTCCATAGTTTGCAATGGCCATAGGGGCGCTATTAGGTGGCATGGCCCGAGAAGGTTCTGGAACAGAAATGAGGCCCCTCTGATCGCCTCCACTCCCACAGGTATGAGACGGAGCTGGCCATGCGCCAGTCTGTGGAGAGTGACATCCATGGGCTCCGCAAGGTCATTGATGACACCAATGTCACTCGGCTGCAGCTGGAGACAGAGATCGAGGCTCTCAAGGAAGAGTTGCTCTTCATGAAGAAGAACCATGAGGAGGCAAGCAGGGGGCCAAACAAGTCTGGGTGGGGGAATAGATGGGCCGGGTCACCTGTAAGTAGCTTACAGGGAAGCCTAGAACTCCCAGCCTGGGCTCTTCTGAATCACACGGCTGCCACACTCAGTGGGTCACCTGAATGACAGCATGAGGGGGTCAAGAGGACATGGGTGAGAGAGCGAGGTGAGGACAAAAGGTAGAAGCAACTAGCACTAGGGGTGAGGGCTGAGGGGGGAGTGAGAGCAGGTGGAGCCGGCAGGGCTTCCTGGAAGAACGTTCGAGGAGCAGGTTTGTGGAAGGAGGGTGGATGCAGGGACAGAGCAAAGTGAGAAGGGAGAAACCACCTGTGGGTGATAGTGAGTGGTGCCATTTTATCCATCTGGAGTAGAAAGCCCAGACCTGGCATCGCCCAGAGCACAAAGCCGAGAGTCTTCTCTGTTCCTGTCTCCAACTGACCCTGCAGGCCTCCTGCAAGAGACAGTTGCAGAGGTGGAGCCTTCCTGGAGTTCTGGACCCGAGTCCCCTCTTTCCTCACTCTGGTCCTCTCTCCTTCAGGAAGTAAAGGGTCTACAAAACCAAATTGCCAACTCGGGGTTGACCGTGGAGTTGGATGCCCCCAAATCTCAGGACCTCAGCAAGATCATGGCGGACATCCGGGCCCAGTATGAAGAGCTGGCTAAGAAGAACCGAGAGGAGCTGGACAAGTACTGGTCCCAGCAGGTGCACGAAGGGAAGGGATGGGTGCCAGGCTAGGCGCAGAGGCCTGAGGGTGTGGAAGGGAAGCAGACGGAGAAGGAGGGACCTGAGGACTCTCTTGTCCCTGCAGATTGAGGAGAGCACCACAGTGATCACCTCCCAGACTGCTGAGATAGCAGAAGCTGAGAAGACCCTCAAGGAGCTGAGACGCACGGTCCAGTCCTTGGAGATCAACCTGGACTCGATGAGAAACCTGGTGAGAGTCCTCACGTCACCTGCCCCAACTACTCTTGGTCCCACCCTCTGTCCGCCTCAGACCCAGTCCTATCTCAGCCCAAATCCTACTCCCTTCCATTTTAAGTCCCTTATGCTCAGAAAGGGTGGTTTCTCTTTGCGTTTTCCCACTGCTCCTACCCACGACCCTAGCATCTGGCACACTCTAAGTTCTCGAAGACGTTTCCGAGAGTGAAGGGATGAACGGTCGTGGGATTTGGACTGTTCTGCTGAAAAATTTGCGGAGACACTCCCTCCACCCCATCTCGGGGTTCACCCGCCCCTCCTCTCTGCACCCCTACAGAAGGCCAGCTTCGAGAACAGCTTGAGGGAGGTGGAGGCCCGCTACACCTTGCAGATGGAGCAGCTCAACGGGGTCCTGCTGCACCTGGAGTCAGAGCTGTCCCAGACCCGGACAGAGGGGCAGCGGCAGGCCCAGGAGTACGAGGCCTTGCTCAATGTCAAGGTCAAGCTGGAGGCTGAGATCGCCACCTACCGTCGCCTGCTGGAAGACGGGGAGGACTTCAGGTAAATGGGGCTCTCCTCCCACCCTCACAAGCTGGGGTCAGGATACACTTATCCCCAGAGTCTGAGCTTTTGTAACCCACCCCGCCCCCCTCATCCCTGCACATCGGTGTCCACTGAGCGCTGGGCCGGTGCTCTGTGCGGGCTCCTGCGTCTCCAAGGGAGTAAGTAAGAGCTTCAGAGGCTCCCTCCCTGGAAAAGAGAACAGACTGAGTATTGCCCCAGCCGTACTTAGAGCACACGTGGAGTTTGGCTTTGGGTTTCCCTTTTCTGGAGGAAGCGGCCAAACGGAGTGTGGAGATAGAGGCAGGGATCAGGAGGCATTTTTCCTCCTCTTCCTTGACTCCCTTCTACTCTGCGAGCTGTTTGTAACTGGGGCTTGGTCTTCTGTGACAGTCTTAGCGACGCCCTGGATACCAGCAACTCCTTTCAAACCATCCAGAAGACCACCACCCGCAGGATCGTGGACGGCAAAGTGGTGTCTGAGACCAACGACACCAAAGTTCTGAGGCGTTGAGGCAGCAGAAGCAGGCTACCCTTTGGGGAACGGGAGGCCAATAAAAAATTCAGAGGTCACTTTTGTGTCTTCCTTGCTTGTCTTCAGAACACGTGCCAACGCCCTGACCCAGTAGTCCTATCTCTGACCAGGCAGAAGTCACTGCTGACCGCAGGGGGTTCATATGGGGGGGGGGCTCTTCTGAGGACCCACCTTCTCCGAATGAGGAGGGAATGGTCGATGAGAATTTGTCTTTTCAAACTGAAAAAGGTATACAAGCAACCTGCGCAGAATCCAAAAGGAAAGAAGGAAATCAAATGAAATACTTCCTACCCCACTCCAGAGGCAACCACTTGTAAAATAGTCCCTTAAACTGGACATATACGAATGTGTTTCCTTTTATTTTATGTATGTGGGACCATACTATTCTGCAGCCTGGACTCCCAAACTCTGCCTTCTTCATCTCAGTGTGTCTTAGACACCTTTCTAAAGCAGTATGTGTAGACCTACCTTGCTTTTTATGCCCGGTTGAGTGAATTTGGAATCTTCTACCTTCATATGGAATCCACATGCATATTCCATTCTCCGAAAGGAAATTGTTGATCCGCTATTGAGGGAAAAAGCACGGAATTGCAGTAACTTTGCACTCTATCACCTCTCCTGTTTTGATAACCATTTTGATGATTTTTTTTTCCTCCCCATCATGCATCTGAATGTCTATATCACATAAATCTTCTCTCAATCTGCAACAAAGAGTAATTACCATGCTCCAAATGCTTCCAAGAATCAGAAACGTGATCTGTATAATGTCCAGTCATGGTCAAGAAGCCAATTTGACAGACGATACCTAGGTCTTTCTTGACCTTTTGCTTAGTAAACAGTCCTCCGTCTACTTTGAGCGATGTCGTACAAAATATGACATGTTACGTAAAACTTCTTGTATCTGTATAGGAATGCCATTGGGATCGTTTTTTTTTTTTAGAAGGATCCCCAGAATGATTTTCTCTCAGGTCTCAGCAACAAAAAAACTTACATTTGGTAGCAAAGGACTATTCTTTTTTTTTTTATTACTTTTTTTTTAAATTTTTTTTAACGTTTTATTTATTTTTGAGACAGGGAGAGACAGAGCATGAACAGGGGAGGGTCAGAGAGGGAGGCACAGAATCTGAAACAGGCTCCAGGCTCTGAGCTGTCAGCACAGAGCCCGACGCGGGGCTCGAACTCACGGACTGCGAGATCATGACCTGAGCCGATGTCGGCCGCTTAACCGACTGAGCCACCCAGGCGCCCCAGCAAAGGACTATTCTATTTAATCTGTACATTGTACACCCTATTCTTAATAGCTGCCTGGTACTATGGTGTGTAGAGTACAAATGTACCTAACCCAGGTCTTTTAGTGATGGACATCTTGATTCCCAGTAGTTTGGTTTTTCCAAAAAGTTGCAATTAGGGGCACCTGGGTGGCTCAGTCGCTTAAGCACCTGACTTTGGCTGAGGTCATGATCTCACAGCTTGTGAGTTTGAGCCCGCATTGGGCTCTGTGCTGACAACTCAGAGCCTGGAGCCTGATTCCGGTTCTGTGTCTCCCTCCCTCTCTGCCCTTCCCCCGCTCACACTCTGTCTCTCTCTCTCTCTCTCTCTCTCTCTCAAAAATAAACATTAAAAAAAAAGGTTGCAATTAATGTTAACTAATATGCTATTAATATCTGTAACTAATATGTATTAATGTGTGAGCAGATTTATAGGACAAATGTCTCGAAATGGTATGCTGGGCTCGAAATGCTATACATTAACGAATATTTAGGAAGTGCCTACTTTATGCCAGGCCCCATGCTAGAGCGCTAACAGCCTAATGGTCAAAAGTTACGTGCAGTTTTGGTGGGCCTGGCTGGCTCAGTCTGTAGAGCGTGTGACTCTTGATCTAGGGGTTGTGAGTTCAAGCCCCATGTTGGGTGTAGGGATTACTTTAAAAAGTAAATTCTAAGAAAAAAAAATGTACGTTTTTATCCATTCTTTCAACAAATACTTGCTGAATACCTACCATGTACCAGCTACTCCTCCAGGTACTAGAGATACATCAATGAGCAAAAAAGACAAAATCACTATCCTCATGGAACTCTATATCCTAGAGACAAAAGACCAAGAATAAACCAGAAACATAACATAGCGTGAACATATAGAAGGTAATAAGTGACCTGGGCCTGGGTTGAGCAGGCAAGGAAGATCACAGTGGGGAGAGTCGGGAAAGTGAAAGGGGTATGCCTGAAGATCTTCAATCAAAATGAAAAACAAATGGGGTGCCTGGGTGGCTCGGTCGGGTGAGCGTCTGACTCTTGGTTTTGGCTCAGGTCATGATCTCACAGTTTGTGGGTTCAAACATCGGGCTCTGCGGCTGGCAGCGTGGAGCCTGCTTGGGATTCTCTTTCTTTCTATCCTTCTCTCTCTCTATCCTTCCCCCGCTCAAGCTGTCTCTGTCTCTCTCAAAATAAATAAACATTAAAAAAAAAAAAACTACAGAGGGGGCACCAGGATGGCTCAGTTGGTTAAGCATCTGGCTTCAGCTCAGGTCATGAACCCACGCCTCCTGGGTTCACGCTCCGCACTAGGCTCTGGGTTCAAGGCCTGCATGGGGGCTCTGCTGAAAGTAATGAGCCTGCTTGGGATTTTCTCTCTCCCTCTGCCCTCCACCCCCCACTCTCTCCTCTCAAAAGAAAGAAATAAACTTAAAATACAGCATGTACTTTACCTAAAATACAGCATGTTTACTCTGCAACCTCTAAAACTATGGGGTCCTTGGTGGAAAAAAGCTAAAGACAGCACTGTTTGAGACCCTTTGTCTGCAGGAGGCTCAGGGAGACAAAAGCCAGGACAGGCAGCCCTCCAGGCTAGCTGGCAGGGGTGTGGGGGGGTGAGGTGTGTGTGTGGTGGGGGGGGGAGCTCCCCAGAGGGACAGGGCGGAAGTCTTTATCACTGCAGCGCCCTGAGAAGCTGCAAAGTGAACAGAGCAAGGGCCAGCTTCCTGAGTTACACAAGACGTTACCTGGAGCTTCTGTGAGCCGGGACACTTGCTTTCTCTGGGCTCCTTGGTGCTGCTACCTGGAGGAAAACATCCTAGCTGAAACCAAGGCACCCCGCTGAGGGGTTGCTCACCCTTCCTAAGCCTACCTCCCCAGAATAACCCTAAAAATCCCGTCCAACCTCTCCTCTCCACATCCTCTCTCCAAGCCCTGCTTTGTCTATATCCTCCTCCCCAGCCTTTACAGGAGTCTACAGGAGACAAAGCCCTGGGGCAGGGAGTTTTACTTTCTGAGATCTGTTTTAGGAAAGCAATCAGAGTGGTTTTCTTGCCCCGTCTGCCCTACTATTTTCTAGATATGTAAGTGTAATACTGAATGTGCTCTCTCAGGCCACACGGAAGCCCCAGATCTGATGATGAGCCACCCCCCCACACACACACACACACCCGCAAAGGGCTGCACAGCCCTGGCTGGCCCTCAGTGTAATTTAGACACGAGGTATCCGGCCTTCCTTGGGCCCCTAAAAAGGAGAGACTGATGGCCCCGGCCGCCAGATGTGGGACTGCAAGCAAATGTGGGATACGGATGTGCCTGAAGGGGAAGCAGAAAGCCCCTGGCAGTGTCTGAGCAGTGCTTGCGGCAGAGTCAAGCTGACCCGGGTAACCCAAGACGATATGCACCTGATATGACTATCCCTCCCCATCAGACAATGTCTCCCAGTTCCCAGGGCGCTAATGCATTTGATCCCTATTACAATCCTGTGAGCTATGCGAGGCAGAGGGTATTACTGGCTTTGGCTCAGAGAAGTAGGCACTGAGGTTCCCAGAGATCATGTGACTTGTCCGAGGCCACAGAGCTAGAGGCTTAAGGCAGGAAACCACCTATCCAGATCCCCAGTCCCACGCTCTCTCTTCCGTGTATTCTAACGTAGCCCAGGGTTTCTCCAGCCCTGGCTGCAATTCCAGTCACTAGAGGCATTTTACGAACAATACCAACGCCCAGGTCCCATCTGCAAAGATTGTGATTTGGTTGCTCTGGGGTGAGGACCCAGGCCTCCTGGCAAGTGTTAAAATATGATTTTGGTGATTCCAAGAGGCAGGCAAAGTGGAGACTCCCATTCAAGCTGTGCCTAGGGTCAACACCATGGCCTTCCCTCCTGACGCAGGTCACGGATGTGTGTGTTTTACACTGCACATTCCTGGAAAAGCCCAAGGCCCCTGGGGCAATCCTCCTCGTCTCCCACTGGGGAAGACGACCTCTTGAGGGGCAGCCCATTTTGTGGCCAAAGGGGAATATTAGCAATTCCAAGGTTATATATATTATGCAGCCGTCTGTTTTCATTTCATCCTTCCTCTCTCTATGCATAATCCAGCCTGGATACTAAATTAATAAATGGTGCTGGAAGGTGAAGAATTATGTGGATCACATATCCACTTCGTGGGGTTTTTCAAAGACAAAAACAACTATAGATAAAATGTAGATGTACTCATAGGTATCTATCCTTGTAGATGCAAAGATCTCTGGAAGGATACACAAGAAACTTAAATTAATGATTGCCTCTGAGGAGAGAAATTGAAACAGGAAGAAACAAGGGTGCCTGGGTGGCTCAGGTTGAGCGTCCGACTTCAGCTCAGGTCATGATCTCGCAGTTTGTGGGCTCAAGCCCACCTCAGACTCTGTGCTGTCGGTCGGAGCCTGGAGCCTGCTTCGGATTCTGTGTCTCCCTCCCTCTCTCTCTGCTCTTCCCCCGCTCATGCTCTGTCTCTCTCTCTCTCCTCCAGAAATAAATGAAAACATTAAAAAAAAAAATTTTTTTTTAAGAAATAGGAAGAAATCGGGGCGCCTGGGTGGCACAGTCGGTTAAGCGTCTGACTTCAGCCAGGTCAGGATCTCGCGGTCCGTGAGTTCGAGCCCCGGGTCAGGCTCTGGGCTGATGGCTCGGAGCCTGGAGCCTGTTTCCGATTCTGTGTCTCCCTCTCTCTCTGCCCCTCCCCCGTTCATGCTCTGTCTCTCTCTGTCCCAAAAATAAATAAAAAAAAAAAAACGCTGAAAAAAAAAAAAAGAAATAGGAAGAAACAAAAGTGGGAGGGAGATTTACTTTCCATCGTGTACCTTTGTACTTTTTGAATCATATATTACTAGTACACATACCAAAAAACTTTTCTTTGTGATCTTTTATAATGATACAGGAACCCACAGCTTTCTAGGGAAGAAAACTGTATGCCCATTTTTGTTGTTTCTGACCCACCCCATTCATTCAATCAGTCATTCCACAAACATTGATTGAGCCCCTGGGGTGTGCCAAGAACTATTCTAGGAGCTGAGGGTGGAGTGTGAGGATACAGACTAATAATCCTTATTCTTGTGGAGCTTACATTTTATTTCATTACATTTTTATAGTTTATTTATTTATTTTGAGAAAGGAAGAGCACCAGTGGGGGAGGGGAGCAGAGAGAGAGAGAGAGAGAGAGAGAGAGAGAGAGAGAGAGAGAGAGAATCCCAAGCAGGCTCTGCACTGTCAGCCCAACTTGGGGGCTCAAACTCGCAAACCGTGAGATCATGACCTGAGCTGAAGTCAGACACTCAACGAACTGAGCTACCCGGGCGCCCCTGGAGCTTATGTTTTAGCAAATGGAGACAGACAACAAAAGATAAATGTAATAAGTAAATTATATTGTATATTAGAAGAGGTAAACATTATGGGAAAAAAGTAGAGCTTCAGGGAATCAGGAGTTAGAAGGTGTATTTGTTTCCTGTTATTGCTGTAACAAATAATCATAAACTTAGTGGCTTAACACACATTTGTTATCTTGCAGTTTGTCACCAAGAATGACAGTTTGCGAGGTCAGAATATTTACCTCTTCTAATATACAATATAATTCACTTATTACATTTATCCTTTGTTGTCTGTCTCCATTTGCTAAAATGTAAGCTCCAGGGGCACCCGGGTGCTCAGTTGGTTGAGCGTCTGACTTCAGCTCAGGTCACGATCTCGCGGTTTGTGAGTTTGAGCCCCGAGTCCTAAAACCAAGGTGTCAGCAGGGCTATGTGCCTTCCAGAAGCTCTAGGGGAAATTGATTTCCTTGTCTTTTCCACCTTCTAGAGGCCACCTGCACTCCTTGGCTTGTAGCCCCTTCTGCTATCTTCAAAGTCAGCTGTATATCTTCTTCTCTTTCTTTCTCTGACTTCAACCACAAGCCCGATCTCTTTTTCAATGAGCGTGGCTTTGGTTTTCAGTTTATAAATGAGATCACAAAGTATTTGTCTCTCTCCATCTGACTTACTTCAATTAGCACAATGCCTTCAAGTTCCCTCCACATGGTCGCACATGGTAGGATTTCCTCGATTTTTATGGCTGGGTTATATTCCACCACATACGTGTGCCACAACTTCTTTAACTCTCCATCCACCGATGGACACAGGTTATTTCCACGTCTTGGCTATTGGAAAGAACGCTGCTATGAACGTGGGGCTGCAGGTAGGTCTTTGAGTTAGTGTTTTCATTTCCTTTGGCTGTATTCCCAAAAGCAGAATTGCCAGGTCATACGGTGGTTTTATTTTTAATTTTTTGAGGCTCCTCCATACCGTTTTCCATAGTGGCTGTATTTGACTGGGTTTGAAGGCGGTGAGGTCTCAGTAACCGCACGTCATGGAAAAACCGTACCTTCACTTACCACTTGGGGCTACCTGGAATGCCTTGGCCTTTTGGTAGTGAGTCTTTGGCAGACTACACAGCTGTTAAGATAGACGAGGACGGTGGGAAAAGAGAAATCAAGGGCTCTCTGGGGTGGTCTGGCTGCTTTGGCCACACTGCTGGGTTCAGAGAATGGAAACTGGAAGCGCCAAGTTTTACATTCTTGGCTCAAGAGGACCAGGCTGCTTCTAAGACTTCTTATACGAATCTTTCGACTCCTGCAGCCACAGGCCTGATGCGGCTGAAGCCTGACACTGCATCAGCGGTTGAAATCATAGGATGCCTGGGTGGCTCAGTCAGTTGAGCGTCCAACTCTTGATTTTAGCTCAGGTCATGATCCCAGGGTCGTGGGGGTAGAGCCCTGCACTGAGTGTGGAGCCTGCTTAAGATTCTTTCTCTCCCTCTGTCTCTCTCCCCTGCTTGGGCTCTCTCTTTTACTAAAATAAAACAAAAATAAGAATAACTTTTTAAAAAAGAAGTTGAAATCACAGCCAGGTCTTCTATGAAAGCCAAGACATTGAGGAGGAATCCTAAGAATGAGAAAAGGAGCTTTGGGACATATTTGAAGATGCTGCATGCCCAGACCATGCTGAATCTCCCTGACTGGCGGAGATAGCCCCTCCTTCTTTGTCTAATGAGGCTGGCCCTGCCTTGTTTGGACATCCTGTAAGGGCTTCACCTGAGATAGTTAACATATAAGAAATGACTCAGACACAAAACCAGGGGGAAAGAGTACAAAATTTGACCCTAGGGAAGACTCACAAGACAAAAGAATTGCAACGATTTTGCCAGTTTATATAGACACAAACTGGGGGGCATTTGTATGTAGTTGGATTCTAAGGATGCTTAACCAGAAAGGAAGACACAGTTTTCCCACATAAATATTTATGTGGGTTTATTTATATGGACTCAGGGAATCCAAACTCAGTGTGCTGGCCCCAGCACCCAGGAATGATTTTATTGCTTTCCTTAGTTGTTTGGCTAAAACCTATCTCAGAAGTAGCATATAATAAGTGAAGCTGAGCTATAAGAAATCCTATTGCATAATTCAGAGGAAGGAATCTAAAGATTTACTGCGAAAGGAATGTCGGAATGATTTATCGTGGACAATCTACACACTCAACAGCTGACCACCAGAAGGGAAGCAAAGTGGGTTTGGTTACCTTAAAAGGCCACAGGGTCAAAGCAATAATCAGAATGGTCTGAAACACAGGATTGTTTGGCAGTAATTACCTGAGCATGGGGTTCTAATTTTAAATTGAGTGGGCAGTCTGGTAAAGTCATCTCTTATTGTTTTATTATACACGGGACTACTGGTGGCTGGCTTAGTCGGTAGAGCATGCAACTCTTGATCTCAGGGTCATAAGTTCCAGACCCACATGGGGAGTACAGCTTACTAAATAAATAAATGTGACTACCAGAAAAACTTTTAACCATTTACAAATCTATACAAAAAGATACACTCAAAAAACACCATCAACTAATCAAAACGGAATTCGAAAACGGTTTGAGCAATCCACAGGAAGGCTGGAGAAAAATGAAAAAGAGAGCAAATAGAGAAAAAAAATAAAACAGTAGACCTCGGTCCTAATACAACAATAATTACATGAAGTGGTATAAATACCACACACAATGGAGTATTACTCGGCAATCAAAAAGAATGAAATCTTGCCATTTGCAACAACGTGGATAGAACGAGAGGGTATTATGCTAAGCAATATTAGTCAGAGAAAGACAAATATCATATGACTTCACTCATATAAGCAATTTAAGATACAAAACAGATGAACATAAGGGAAGGGAAGCAAAAATAATATAAAAACAAGGAGGGGGACAGAGAACAAACTGAGGGTTCTGGAGGGGTTTGTGGGTGGGGGGATGGGCTAAATGGGCAAGGGGCATTAAGGGATCTACTCCTGAATTCATTGTTGCTCTGTATGCTAACTTGGATGCAAATTTAAATAAATAAGTAAATAAATAGGAAAAAAGCAAATCAGCAAAGATATAGAGGAAGTCAAAAACACCATCAATCGGTAGGATCTGCTTGACATTTATAAAACATTCCACCAGCAGAGCAGAATACACATTTGTTTTCAAGCGCCCACTGAGCTTACACCAAGATCGACCATATCCTGAACCACAAAAGCAATTCAATGGAGAAAACAGCCTTTTCTGACACAAGAGTGGTGTCAGAACAACTGGACATCCCGAGACAAAAATAAACAAACAAACAAACAAACAAATACCACAGCAACGATCTTGACCCAAGTCTCACACCTTATATAAAAATCAACTCAATGCTGATGACAAACTTAAGAGTAAACCATACGACTCTAAAACTTTAAGAGAAAACACTTAAGAAAAAACAAAGAATAAAAACAGAGAAATCTGGGATCTAGGGCTAGGCAGAGTTCTTAGACTTGGGGACATCAACCACAAATCCATAAAGACGGATAAGCTGTACTTAATCAAAATTAAAAATATTTGTTCTGTGAAAGAAGGTGTTCATAGGATGAAAAGATAAGCAACAGACTAGGAGAAAATATTTGAATACCACACATCTATGATGACTAGTATCTAGAACATATAAAGGATTCTCGGCGTGCCTGGGTGGCTTGGTCGGTTAAGCGTCCGACTTCGGCTCAGGTCATGATCTCACGGTCTGTGGGTTCGAGCCCCGCGTCGGGCTCTGTGCTGACAGCTCAGAGCCTGGAGCCTGTTTCAGATTCTGTGTCTCCCTCTCTCTCTGCTCCTTCTCTGTTCATGCTCTGTCTCTCTCTGTCTCAAAAATAAATAAACGTTAAAAAAAAATTTTTTTAAAAAGGATTCTCAAAACTCAATGGTAAAAAAAAAATCCAGTTAGAAAATGGGCAAAAGGGGCGCCTGGGTGGCGCAGTCGGTTAAGCGTCCGACTTCAGCCAGGTCACGATCTCGCGGTCCGGGAGTTCGAGCCCTGCGTCGGGCTCTGGGCTGATGGCTCAGAGCCTGGAGCCTGTTTCCGATTCTGTGTCTCCCTCTCTCTCTGCCCCTCCCCCGTTCATGCTCTGTCTCTCTCTGTCCCAAAAATGAATTAAAAAAACGTTGAAAAAAAATTTAAAAAAAAATTCAAAACATGTAACCCAGCAATTACACTCTGGGGCATTTGTCCCAGAGAAATAAAAACTTATGCTCACACAAGAACCTGTGCAAGAAAAGCAACTTTATTCTTCATAGCTAAAAACTAGAAACAATCCAGATGTCCTTCAACAAGCAAATGAATGGTTACACAGGGGGCACATCCATGCGGTAGAATACTTCTCACCAATAAAAAGGAATGCACTCTTGGTACAGGCCATAGCCAGGATGAATCTCCAGGGAATTATGCTAATTGAGAAAAGCCAGTCCCAAAAGATTGCATACTGTGTGATTCCATGTATAGAACATTCTTGGAATGACAATATTCTAGAAATGGAGAACAGCTTAGTGGTTGGGGTGGGGGGGGTGCTGATTAAGGAGGAGATGGGGCCATAGGGAAGTGAGCGTGGCCATACAAGGAAAACACCAGGGATCCTGTAGTGATGGACCTGTTTTGTATCTTTCTTCTTATCAATGTCATTATCTTGTCTGTGATGTAATACTGTAGTTTTGCAAGATGATATAAATGGGGAAAACTGGGCAAAGGGTAAATGGGATCTCTCTGGAGTATTTCTTACAACTCCATGTGCATCTACAATTATCTCAAAAGTCTTAATTTTTTAAAACCTGGCACATAAAATGTTACGCATTTATTTTCTTAAAAAAAAAAAAGTTAATGTGCAATTCTTAACCCTAAACATATGCGCGCGTGTGCACACCCACACCGAGATTTTTCCCTCTGAGGGTTATGATAGGAAAGAGCTCCCTCTTATTTTAGGAGAATGGAGAGAGGTCGCAGGTGCCCCGGGACTCGCCCAGGGTTTTACCAGGAGTCTCAGGACAAACGGAAACCAGGAGACCCCTCCAGCTAGAGGCGGTGGGAGGCACGGCAGCCCTGCCCTGGGTACCAGACCCAGCCCGAGCGGGGGCCACGCGAAGCGCGACCAGAGCTGCGCCCTCGCAGCTGGGGACACCCAGGTGCCACCCGCCAGCACCCTGGGGGCGCGCGGAGGGCGGGGGACAGGGGACGGGGTCCGCAGCGCCCTCCTGGATCCACCGTCGGCCGCTTCCCGAGGGTGTGAGGACGCAGCGGAAAGCAACAAGAGCGCGGGCAGGATGGCGGCTTCCCCACGCGGCTTGCTGGGAAATGAGGCGAGACGGCTGGCGGCGCAGAGCCCGGGACAACACCCCCCAGCTCCAGAGCCAGTTCTAAAGCAGAATTTTTGAGATCCAGGGTTCTGCTTCCCGCCTGTCCCGGCTCGAGCTGAGCCCACCTCGCCGCGCGCTCCCCGCTGGCCCGGACTCTGGCGCCTTGCCTCGGCTCCTCCCCGCACCCCACCCTTCCAACCTTGGCTGTGGCTTTAAGGGGAATCCCACCCCAACACAAAGCTTCTTCATGTTCTTCCAGTTCGTTTCCGCCCCTCGGACCTGCCCACCGAGGAATGCGGCCCACCGAGGAAGGAGGCCTCGGAAATGGCCAGAGGAGAAGGGCGCGGCAGGTGCCAAGAGCGAGGGGGTGACCAGAAGCCCTCTGTGGGAATGGGAGGGAAAATAGGCTCCCGATCTGGGAGTGGCCGAGGCCTGAGCTCGTGAGAGGCGGACCTTGGGCTAGACTGCCTGGGTTCAAATCTCTGGTGAACCACTCACTACCCGAGTGACTGTGGGCAGGTTCCTTACCTCTCCAGGCTTAGTTTCCTTTGTCCTAAAATAAGGCTAAAATAGTGCAATGCTCCTTGGAGTTGCTGAGAGGATTAAATGAATGAAGATATACAAGGTTTTAGGGCCCTGTCAAACCCACAACAAGTGCTATATGAGGCTTGATGTTATTATAAGTAGTTGAGCACCAGAATTCAGGGGTCCTCTTCCCAGGTTCCATAACTGCCACTGCCCCTTTCTCTCTGGAAGGCCTGCCACGTAACCTCTGGAAGGTACTATGCATTGGTCACCAAGAACGGTAAGGGTGCTGGGCAGCCCCACCCACCTACCCAGCCAGTCCCCTCACCCTGGCCCAGGTGCCTTTCCCCTCTCCCAGCCCTGGGGAAAGCCTCAGTTCTCCTTGATGAAGGGAAGCAGGGAGAGGGATGTTCTGGCCTCACCTGGTCTGGATCACCCATCCGAGTGAGGAAAGCTGGCAAGGTCTAAAATCTGAATCCAGTCCCAGGCCTGTCACTACTTCTGTGACCTAAAGTCAGCCACTCTCTGGGCCTCAGTTTCTTCACGAGTGAAATAGAGACATTCGTGTGTGTGTGTGTGTGTGTGTGTGTGTGTGTGAGTTCTCTGCCCAATGTGGGGCTTGAACTCGCCACCCTGAGATCAAGAGTCGTATGCTCTACCGACTGAGGCAGCCAGGCACCCCAAGACATGCCTTTCTCGAGCCCACATTTATTAGATGTGAGACACTGGCCTGGCCTGCCCTATCTGAAGAATGGCTATGAAGATCACCCGGAATAATGCAGGTAGAGGTGAGTCATAAAGTTCTATACAGTTCCATACATACTACAATCCTCACATTATAATAGGCCTTCCAGGTCACCCTCTGCTTGTCTTCCCACTCCCCCCACCTTCCACCCATAATTCCCTCCAGGAGATTAGGGATTTCTGTCTGCTTCATCTTCAGTTGTAACCCCAGCACCTAGCACCATGCACATAATAGGTGGTCAATAAATATGTGCTGAATAAATCAATGAATGGTTCAAATTTGGCCTCTCCAAGTAGAAATCCTCTTTCTGGCCTTCCCAACTTTTTCTGTACAAAGATTTTAAACCAGCACAGCCCCCCTTGGGTGCTCTAGTTATTAGAACATTATCACTGCTTCTACTAGGCTGAAATCTTCCCCCTAACCTTCCAGACTCAGCCTTGCCAGCTAGAGCTACCCAGAGCTCCCTCTGCCATAAGGGTTCATGTGTGAGTGATTACTATTATCCTAACCTGGGTAGGGGGAGTCCAGAGCGCTGTGTAAGGATGAGCCCCACTGCTGGCCTCGGCCCCACCTGCCCCAGGCATGAGCTGAGGAAGCAATCCTCTGCTTGGGAACATCTCCAGGAGGTTTTTCAGTGATCCTTGGGTCTTAGGAGTCTGTTGCTACCAAAGGCCCTGATCAGAATACGATGAAGTGTCTGGTGCTGCAGCAAGAGGGATTTAGAGTAAACTGGGGATTCGAAGGCATTATCCTGCCCTGGGCCCAAAGCCCACAGAGTTCTCCCCCACCCCTTCCTCAGGCAGCAGGGTTGAGCGGGCCTCTGCCACATTGGCTGAACTTTCTCCACCCACTCAGGAGATCTGAAGCCATGCATTTACGCTACTGAGCTTCCCCCCAGGCCCTTCCCACACACGCCTGTGTTTGAGTCCTGCTTTGTGTCCACTGCTAGAGCTGATGATTTACACTCAAGGCCCGATGAAAAGGCTGGGGAGCCAAGGCCAAAAGGGGACAGGAAGGCAGAAGCTTTGAAGCCACCCAAGTTTGAGGAGTGCATTCCAGCCCCTTGGGGCTCATGGCCCCCCACCCAAGTTAGTCACCTTTGCCAGACATACGCTGTCCCTTTCCCTCTTCTTCTTCCCTACACCGCTGGGGCCTCTTCCAGGATGACTTCTCCACCTGTATCAACTCAGCACTGCTCTGCCCCCATCACCCTGCCCCACCCCCACTGACATCAAAGCAGTGTTTTTCAAACTGCAGGGTCTGAGCACAAGAGTTGACCAAGCAGCACAAATTTTTTTTTAATTTTTTTAATGTTTGTTTATTTTTGAGAGAGAGAGAGGCAGAGCACGAGCAGGGGAGGGGCAGAGAGAGAGAGGGAGACACAGAATCTGAAGCAGGCTCCGGGGTCTGAGCTGTGAGCACAGAGCCCGACGTGGGACTCAAACTTACGGACAGTGAGATCACGACCTGACCCAAAGTTGGATGCTTAACTGACTGAGCCACCCAGGTACCCTGCATAAATGTAGTTTTAATAAAACGAACAGAATAAGGTAGAATAAACTAGATCAGAGCATACCATGTGGTAAGGTAAGAATGAATACTGTTATACTGTTTCTTGGAACATGTCACACACACACACGCACACACACACACACACACACACACACACACACTCCATCTAGAGCACTTGGTTCTGTCATTTTGAAGGTCTAGCCTGGGTCTGGGTATATGACCCATTGACCTCGCCCATTCCTCTTCCTCCTTCTGCTTCTAGACAACATCCAATAGAACTTTCTGCAGTAATGGAAATATCTGTGTTGTCTAACATGGTAACCACTAAGTACATTTGGCTATTGAGCCCTTGAAATATGGCCAGTGTGACCAAAGAAATGATTTTTTTATTATATTCAATTTCAGTTAATTTCAATTTAACTCACCACAGTAGAGTCTAGTGGCTAATGGCTGCCATATTGCACCAGTGCCATTGTAGACTGTAAGCTCCCCATGGGCAAAGACAAGGCTGTTTTGTTCACTGTTATACTCCTAGGACTTAGCATGGTTCTAACATAGGCTAAGTCACCAATAAATGGGGGGGGGGGGTGCGGGGAGGAAGAGGAGACACCAAAGAAAAATGTAGCCCAGCCCAGACCTATAGAATTTTCCAATCTCCATAGTGTAAATACTCCCGTGGTGGTCAATTTCATGCTACTAGGGGATTCATTCTGGCAAGCAAAATTTCTGAACTTAGTGATCAGCTCTCGTTAGCCTTGGAATGAATGAACAACAGCAACAACAACAACAACAACAAAAATGAACAAACAAACTACCAGGATGGAACTCTGCAGGCAGAACACCCCAGGGAAGGAGACATCAGGAGAGTGGACAGAAGGGATATTTTAAGCGGTCAATAATCATCTTTCTCCCTTTGTGGCTCCTCTCTGTACCAAGAGATAGAACGTGGTGGGGGGATGGCTGACCTTCCTCATTCTGTGGCCCCACTCCACAACTTTAAGAAACCCCAAGCACTCTCCAGCAGGCCTAACTAAGTCAATGCTGCCAGAGGAAAATCCTATATGCCACAAAAGCTATTGAATGAATATCAAAGCACGTGGAATGAACCCTACGCTTAGTGTGAGGTAGTTGCTACCATTTTTTTAAACATGCCCCAGGTCCAGAAGTTACACAGTCTCCCTTGGTCACTTGGACAGCCTTTGTAGTGGGGCGGGGGCGGGGGGGGGGTGCTAAAACTATAAATCTTGCTGTCATTTAGGAATGCTTAGTGCAAATGTTTATGGGCCCAAGTCACCTTTTTCCACCTCTCTTTTGAAGGGCGTTACAGTCCCCCCCCTGGGGTCACGCCTGCATTCCACACATGTCCAAGGAAGGAGGGGCAGGTTGCCTACTTTGGGGATAGCCAGGACCCAGGTGGAGACCCTTGGTCTTAGCGCTAAATGATTCGGAACACAGAGCGTTCAAATAAAAATTCAAGTAACCAAACCGAAGACAAGGATGCAGGAAAGCTCGGGAGATGAATTCAGAGCAAAGGAACGGTGGGGCAGTAAACGCTACAGGCATTCAGAGGAAGGATGGTGATCATGAGTCACGGCGGAGGCGGAATTCGAGGGAGGCTGGGGTTTGTGCAGTGGGAGAGGTGTGCATTCCAGATGAGAGAATGAGAACATAGCCCCCGAGGCCCAACTACCAGCCTCGCACGTAATAGCGACTCCATAAACACGTGTTCATAGGGTCCCAGAAAATCTGAGTCTGCTCTTGGCCGTAGCCGTAGCAAGGGAGCACAGGTGGGCAAGTGCCAAGCCTCAGGCACTACATTACCAGGGAGATAACCTTGAGATGGCAGGAGCAGCAGAGGCATACAGGGAACGGAGCTGAGCCAAAAGCTCGGAACAAAAGGGTCTTGTCCCTGCAGCCACTCTCCAGGATTGCAACCCTCCGGCTGCCCCAAGGCTCCAGGCCTGAATAAGGAAGTAACACCCTGCCTGCAGAACGTTGCTCTGCCCAGCTGGGGTCTCAAAGGCCTGCTGCCCATCTTGGCACTGCCTTGAGCCCTGACTGGCACCAGGCCCAGCCACACTTCGCTCCTCAAAGCTATCAGATTCCTCTGTTGGCAGGGCTGAGGGGGGCTGGACGGTCGCAGCCCCGGTCTAATCAGAGCCTTCCCAGGGTTCCCTGGAGCTCTCTCATGTGCCACCACTTCCAGGCCCCGGTCACCCCACCCAGCCCTTCTCAGCAAGGTCTCTGGCTTATCCAAGCTCCCACCATATAACACAATCATCCTTAAAAGACAGAATCTGGCTATTCAACTCCTATCCCAACAATTCCAAATTCTAGAAGCTCTGAAGACCAAAAGTTCTCTGTAATTCACTTACATGTTAAACCTGACATGGAGCTATTTAGTTTAGTTTTTTTTGTTTTGTTTTTTTTAATGCTTATTTACTTTTTGAGAAACAGAGAGACAGAGCACGAGCAGGGGAGGGGCAGAAAGAGAGGGAAACACAGAATCCGACGCAGGCTCCAGGCTCGGAGCCATCAGCACAGAGCCTGATGCGGGGCTCAAACCCACAAACCATGAGATTATGACCTGAGCCAAAGTCAGATACTTAACCGTCTGAGCCACCCAGGCACCCCGAGTTTTTATATATCCAATTTAGTGTGACTATTCCTGGATTTCACTGCAGAAATAAATGTTCAGTGTCTGATTCCATAATTCCAGGGGCCACCTCAAAGCCCACTGTGGTTTTCGTTATACATTATACATTTCATTATACATTATACGCACTACATTTCCTTTCTAAACTCTGAAAGTCAGAAAAAGAGTCATCTGGACCCAAGGCTTAGGTTAAGGGATTGTGTACTTGCAGCCTAAGCCCAGGCTTAAGCTCCTACTGAAAGGATTTTGAGCCTGGGTGCCTGCTCCTTAGAGTTGATGGTGGGGAGGAATCCCAGGAAGACAAGCCAGGGCAGGGGGCACTTCAACAGCTCAGGCAGTGACAATTTACCAACAGGGACACCAGTGCAGTGTTTTGATGCTTTAACAACACGCAGCAGCCCAGAGGCCTACTGGGAGCCATGCGGCCCGGAGCCATGGCTTCTCCCTTCCAGCCACCAGAGTTTGAGACAAACTCCTATCCTCACCTGGGTTTCTTCCTCATTTGAATGAACCCACCTCGGCGCCCTGGGTGGGGGTGAAAGGAACAGAAGCATGCGGCACACTTAAGGAACTCAGTGGGTATCAGCTACTTTGATTGTTCTTTCATCCAGTATTTCTTGACCTGCTAGGCCCCTCTGGCCAAGACAATGTGTAATTTACAGGGTGAACTCAAGGAGAGAAAGAATGTGCACGTACAAGTAAAAGCAAGATTGGACTGAGCAGATTAAAATCGGATTTCGGACGAGAGGAGAGTCTGGAGAAAAGGAAGTGGGAAAGGTAAGAAACATGTCCTGGGCAGTGGCAGGAGACCCGATCAGGTCAGGCTGATACACTGGACAACTTTCCCATGGTTCTTTCCTCCCTGGGCCCAGTTTCCCCCTGCATTTAGCCTTCTATCTCCTCTGAGTTCCTTTCCACTTCCTGTGATGCCAAATACCTGAAGTAAAATTGGACCAAGTCTTTATGACCCCCAGGGGTACAACCAGACCCAAATGTGGAAGCCACGGGAGGCCGATTTCCACTCAAATGAGGTACTTTCCCCACGCGGTCTCCTGCAGAAAGGAGGTCTGGAAGGCTGGTCACCTCATCCTCATCCCAGCGAGAGGGCCTGGGTTTGGGCCTTGGGCAGAGTCAGAGCAGATGGCCATGCCCACCCAGAGGGGCTGGGGTGCTGTAAGCTGAACCTCAAAAGAGGCCCCATGTTGGGGCCCCTGGGTGGCTCAGTCGGTTAAACGTCCGACTTCAGCTCAGGTCATCAGCTCATAGTTCGTGAGTTCAAGCCCCGCGTCGGGCTCTGTGCTGACAGCTCAGAGCCCGGAGCCTTCTTTGGATTCTGTGTCTCCCTCTCTCTCTCTCTCTCTCTCTGCCCCTCTCCTGCTCCTGCTCTGTCTCTCAAAAAAATAAATAAATAAATGTTAAAAAAAAAATTTTTTTTTAAAGAGGCCCCATGTTGGCAGAGCCCTGGCCAGCTTACCAAACGGGTCCATCTAATTCCATGCCTGCAGCAGGTCTGAAGATAGTGGGGGAGGAACTCAAGTCCCAGTCCTTGGGACTGGGGGTCTAGGACCCTGGGTGGAGAGAAGCAACATCCCCTGGGGTGCCGGATGTGATGCACATTACACTTTAAGGGAGGGGAATCTATCTATGCACATAATATACAAAGTGCAAATTATACATCAAAGAGCAGAATATAACTGGTAGGGGCTTAGCTGTGACAAGGGCTGGCAAGGGTTCAGGGGACAGTCTGTGTCCTCACAGCTTCTCCATTTGGGCATTCCTGCCCCTGCTCTCTTTGTCTTTCTCCGCCTCTCTGTCTCTGTCTCTCTCTCTCTGTCACACACATGCACACACACACACACACACACACACACACACACACACCATACTTCTTTCCTCCCTCTGACCCCTCACCCCATCCTCTCTCCTACCCCATCCCCACCCACCCACCCAGGAGGGGATGCAGCCATTGCTCTTGCTCAGGAAACCACAGGGGACCAAGGTCCAGCAGAGTCTGCCCTGCTTCGTTACTACTGGAGAGTAGAGGCACACCCAGGACTACAGAAAAGGAGGCAGCCAGGGGGAGGGACTGGGGGAGAGGGGTTTCCTGGAGGTGGTGGGCATCTTGCTGATAGCTAAGGATGAGTGCAATGTAGGTGGAAAGAGGAAGGGGGGCAGGGAGTGGTGATGGGAGCACCATAAGTCAGGGGTTGGAGAGTCATTTGCCTTGATCCATGGAAAACTCCCCTTCCGGAAGTAAAGGGGCCATTTTTGGAGAGGACCTAGGGATTGTGGAAGGGGGGACATTGACCTAATAATATGAAAATACCTCTTCCTCCTTGACATTAGGAAGCATGCAAGAGAGAGAGAGAGAGAGAGAGAGAGAGAGAGAGAGAGAGAGAGAGCGCTGGAGGCATCTCTGGTTCCAGAGCCATCCCGGGGCCAAATTACACCCCCACCCCAAGACTGAAGCACCTGCAGACAACACCCCGGCACCGAGCTCAGAGCTGAGCTGGCATCCCCCACCTTTCCAGCCCTGACCTGAAGGAGAAACAGATGGGTGGGGGGAACCAGGGCATGAAGAAAGGCAAGTGGCCTACGTTGGGACAAAGAGAGCCCTTCCTGTGAAAGCAGCCCCAAACAGCACGGTCCCAGATTCCCAGACAGGGAAGCCCAGGCTTCCCAGGCTATTAGCCCAGCCAATGCCCCTACAAGAACAATCCTAGGGAGGTCGCTGCCCCCCTCCCCCTGTCTCTGGGACATTCTCCCAGACCCAAGGCTCAGCGTGGCTCTCCATTCCAGTGGATTCTTCCCTAGACCTGACCCCTGAGAGAGGAGGGAAAGCAGTGGGGGCAGCAAACCTTGGGTCTGGGGATCACAAGGAGAGAGAGGGGACACTCTGGCACACCTCTGTAGGGGTCCCCAGAGACCCAGCGAGCTTGTTCCAAACCATCCCCCTTAGCTCTTGAGGCCTCGGTGAGAGAGCCCAGAGGCACACGGTCAACTGAACCCTTCCCTGGACAATGCCACGCCCTCAGGCCCAGAACAGTTCATCCTGTCCCATGCTACCCGAGACGCAGGGAAGGCTTTGAGGCCCAGGCTTTATTGTGGACAGAACCCCTGGCCAAGTGTGGACCCCGTGTCCGAGAGTCCCCAGACTGAGGCTTCTTCTGTTCCACTGATTCTAGATCTTCGCTCCAGGGACTTCTGGGCTGGCTGAGACAAGGGTCCCAGCTGAGGGGAAGAAGTGGGGGAGATAAGAAAGCATGGGGCCCTTGCCTCTCTGCCCTGAACAACAGTCTGAACTTTGCTTCCAGAATTATCTTTAAATCTGCATCTGTCCCCCTATCACCAATCCCTCCCCCAATAGTAAACACCTTTAATGGCCTCCCATTGTTGAAGGTCTAAAATCCAGTCTCCTTAAGCCTGCATTCCCTCTCTCCCACCACCCCCTCACTCCTTAACTCTTTCTCCAAGCTTCTCCTTCTCTAAACCATCCCCTCCACCTGAGCTGATCCCAAACAGTGTCTCCTACGCTGCCTGCTGCCTCCGGCCCATGCCTTGTCTCCTACATCCCAAGCTTCCCTCCAGGAGGCAAACCACACCTCGTCCCTGAGGCCTTCCTTGGAACTATGGCACCGACTGGCTGCTGAGGCTCTCCTCCTCCTTAGCACCACCTGCCAAGACCATTCTTTCGGTACTTGGGGTGCCTGGCCCCATACGTGGGCTGGCCTTGGTTATTTGCATGGACATTGTATCGGTCCAGTGACAGCACCTGCTCCACCATCCCGGAAGAGACAGGGTAGAGAAGCCCACAGCAGGGGCCAAAACCCCACAGCACGAACCCAAGAGATATCCACATACTGATTAAAATCAGAGGGCTCCCAGGGCATCTGGGTGGCTCAGCTGATTGAGCATCCGACTTCGGCTCAGGTCATGATCTCGCCGTTCATGAGGTCGAGCCCCACACGGGGCTCGCTGCTGCCAGCACGGAGCCTGCTTCGGATCCTCTGTCCCCCTCTCTCTGCCCCTCCCATCCCCTCTCTCTCTCAAAAATAAATAAACATTTAAAAAAAAAATCAGAGGTCTCCCTCCAGTTTCAGAAGGCAGAACCCGGCCTGAGACTGCTAAGCCATTGGGGTTACAAAAAGACCCAAATATGGAGACCAAGCCTAAGGTCGGGGGCATGGAAAGCACTTGGGAGGTAGACTCCTTACCCCCAAGGAAGAAAATGAACAGCAGGAACTAGAGGGGGCAGAAACTAGCTCTTGGGAAAGAATGTTCTTGGGAAAGAACTAGCTCTTGGGAAAGAAGCTAAAAGAAAGAAAATGGAAGTTTTCCAGAGAGGAGGGGGGCCTGGTCTTATCTGATGTTTACATTCCAGAGGGCCCCTGTTGCTTTTCCTCGTGTTAATTAGAAAATACCTGAGGATCCATGTGTGCTGGAGACAGGAATTCAGGCCCCTCCCCTGAACCCCACCTCATCCTGCTCCCCTCACCTCTGACCTCCCAGCTTGCTGTGTGGATGGACTGATGGAGGGGGGGGGGTGCTTCTCCACTTCTGTTTCTTCTTTTACATTGGGCAGATCCTCTAAGCTAGATTCCTTGGGTCAATTAATGTGAGAGAGTCTGGGAACCATCAGGGCTCCGCTCCTGCAGGGGAAAAAAAATTAGAAATAGCTGCTGAAATAGCCAGTTCTCTCAGTCAGCCTACCGTGACCCCCAGCACCCTTACCCACCATCAGGATGGCCAGGGGGCTGACACTTCATCCATTCATCCATCCAACTGTTCATTCAAGATCACATATAAGGGCCTGCTATATATGTGTCAGATGCTGTGCTTGGGTACAGACACTTCTGTGGGAATCTCTGTGCTCAATAATATATGATAAAAGCTATAATCCAGGGGCGTCTGGGTGGCTTAGTGGGTTAAGCACCCAAATCTTGATTTCGGTTCAGGTCATGACCCCAGGGTTGTGAGATCAAGCCCTCACATCCAGCTCTGCACAGAGCTTAATATTCTCTCTCTCTCTCTCTCTCTCTCTCTCTCTCTCTCTCTCTGTCCCTCTCCCCTGCTCCTGCTCTCTGTCTCTCTCTCTCTCTTAACGAAAAAAAGCTATACTCCAGCTATAAACATGCTGTGCAGGGTTGGAGACAAAGTTGTCCGGTAGGACTAGAGAAAGGTCCCAGAAGCAGTGACATCTAAGCTGGTTCTTGAAACAACATACAAGGTGAGCCTGTGGTAAGGCAGGGAAGGCATCACAGGCAGAGGGAACAGCATGAGCAAAGTCTGGATCCCATCCCCCCTCCCTCCCCCTGACTCACACACCTCCGCTGACCTTCTCTCTGCTACATCAGCTTTCTCTCTCACTCTGCTAGATCCTTCCCGTTAGCATTCAAACATGTTCTAGTGTTGCCCACTTTAAAACAGGCTCCCCAGATCGCCTTCCCCTGCAGCTCCTCCCCTGGCTCTCCATTCCTCTCCGTAGGCTCTCCTCCTCCTCCCCCTCCTTCTCTCCTCAGGCCACACCAGGCTGGCCTGGGCTCCACTGCCCCAGGGAAGCACTAGGCAAGGTTCCCAGAGACTCCACATTGTTAAAATCAATGGACATTTGACATTCCCTATGTTCCTTGACCACTGAGCTCTCAGCAGCTGAATGCTCCCTACTTTTTTTTTTTTAAGTTTCTTTATTTTGAGAGAGAGAGAGAGAGAGAGAGCCAGGGAGGGGCAGAGAGAGGAGAGAAAATCCCAAGCAGGCCCTGCACTGTCGGCGCAGAACCCGACGCAGGGCTGGAACTCACAAACCATGAGATCATAACCTGAACCGAAGTCGGACGCTTAAATGACTGAGCCCCCTAGGCGCCCCTACCTCCTTCTTGAAACACTCTCCTTCCCTCCTTGACACCTCACTTCAGGCTTTCCTCCGGGTGTAGCTCCTCAGGCGCTGTCTCCAGTGCATCCTCCTTTATCTGGTCCATCAATATTAACATTCCCCAGGGCCGGGCCCTGAACGCTCTTCGACTACTACCATGCACGGTCTCTTTGAGTAATCCCATCCATTCCCAGGGCTTCAATAGCACCTTCTGTATGGCAAAGGCTTCCACATTTAGGTGTCCAACCCAGATCTTTCTTCTCAGCTCCTAAACAGCCGACGGAGCTTTTTACCTGCTGCCCGCTTTGGGATGTATCTTTTTTGGCATCTCGGATTTAAACCTGTTCAAAATAGGGGTACCTGGGTGGCTCAATCGGTTCAAGCGTCCCACTTTGGCTCAGGTCATGATCTCATGGTTCATGAGTTCGAGCCCTGACAGCACAAAGCCTGCTTGGGGTTCCCTGTCCCTCTCTTTCTGCCCCTCCCCCACTCGGGCTCTCTTGCTCTCTCTCTCTCTCTCTCTCTCTCTTTCTCAAAGATACATAAACATTTTTGGGCGCCTGGGTGGCTCAGTCGGTTAAGCGGCCGACTTCGGCTCAGGTCATGATCTTGCGGTCAGTGAGTTCGAGCCCCGCATCAGGGTCTGTGCTGACAGCTCGAGCCTGGAGGCTGTTTCAGATTGTGTCTCCCTCTCTCTGACCCTCCCCGTTCATACTCTGTCTCTCTCTGTGTCAAAAAAAAAAAAAAAAAAAAGTTTAAAAAAGTAAAAAAAAAAAAGATAAACGTTTTTTAAAAAGATTAAACTGTTCAAAACAGAAAACAAACTTTTGATCTTAGCCCCCCACCAACTCCTTAATCATTGCTCATCTTAGTAAATGACACACCATCTATCTGCTTGCTCATGTTAGAAACCAGGGACTCATATTTGACCCCTTGTTCTTTCTTACCCCACCCCTTCTGCATCTAAGGAATTACTAAGTCTACTTCCAAAATATAGCCAAACCTATCCTTTTCCCCCCGTCTACATGCCGTGCACAGGCTGTGGTCATCCCTCCTCTGTACTCTTAACCCCTCCCCAGCAGAAAGTCCTTCTCTTGGCCACCTTAACCTTCTCCACACACCATCCAGTGAGGGCTTCTTTAAAAATCAATCTCATCATGGCCGTCACCTACTTAGAATCCTTCCGTGGTCTCGCAAAATGTCCAAACTGCACAGTCAGTCCCCTGACTCTCTCCAGCCCTATCTTTGTCAGTCTTCTCCTTGTTGACCAGCCTTCGGCCACACTAGGCTTCACTTGGTTCTTCTAACCAGTCCCATCTCTCCAGCGCAAGGACGTGGAAGCATGGTCCTCTCTGCCAGTCACACATGACGTGTCTACTCCATCCACATACATGGCCCTTTATGTAGCTCCCTCCCACCTCATTCTCACGGGTCTTTCCCTTACCTTCCCGGAATCTGGTTAACTGCTCTGATGCCCAGAAGGTGCTCCGTGAATATGGGAAAGGAAGGGAGGACACAGGGAGGGAAGGAAAAAAGCATGGTAGGAGGGTGAGGCTCAGAGCAAGGAGGTGTTGGATGCGAGCCGGGGAGGGCTAAGGGAGGAACTTGGAGAGGCGCCCTGAGCTGATCCTTGGAGCGTTTGGTTCCAAGGTCCGTGCCTGTTTGAGTGATTCTGTTTTGTTCCTGGCACTTCATTGTTATAATGATCCATTTTACTGAATGGCAGCTGAGGGCATTGTAGACTGGTGACTCCAGCTGGCCTTGCAGAAGCCGCCCTAACCTTCCTCTGCCCCCTGGTGGCCTCATACAAGCAGACGACTGACTGTTCCAGCCTAACCCAGGACGGCTAAGCTGTGCTCTGATCTCCTGCCTTTTAGCACCACCATTTGGCCAAAACTGCTAATAGCTTCTCCACCGGCACTCACTAGTTTCTTATCAAACTTCCTGCAGTTCAGAGTTCATATGGACAAAGTCCATCCAGAACTTCATCGCGGCTTGCCATTTATTCTGGAGGGCCATCTAGAGGTGAGGGTAGAGTGGCAAATGACCAGCAGTCAAGGAGCCAGCAAGATGAATGTCAGGTGTGGGGCCCCGACCCCTGCCATCTCCCCTGTGCCCAAGCTATCCCAGTTTTCCTGCCCTGCCCCCACCTGCCCATCGTCCCCCCACTTACCTCTCTTTCTCCTTCCCCTTGCCAGGAAAGTCTCCGACCTCCTACCAGATGCTTCTCCAGATTAGCTAAGTCCTATTTACACAGTCTTTGATCTCTGTCCCTCTAACTGTCACCATGCTTTAAAACTAAATGCCAGTTTTCGGGGTACCTGGATTGCTCAGTCGGTTAGGCGTCTGACTATGTCTCAGGTCATGATCTCCGGGCTCATGGGTTTGAGCCCCGCGTTGGGCTCAGTGCTGACAGCTCAGAGCCTGGAGCCTGCTTCGGATTCTGTGTCTCCCTCTCTCTCTGCTCCTTCCCCGCTCGGCTCTATCACTCTCTTGGAAATAAACATTAAAAAAAAATTGTTTAATTAAAAAAATAAATGCCATTTTTCCTCATTACAAAAGTGGAACATGTTCACTGTGGACAATCAGAAAACACAGATGAGCAGAAAAGAAAAGTTTAAAGCCTCCCAAACACCACCACCTAGAGATAACTATTCCCAATACCTTGAGGTGTACCCTTCAGGATTTTTTTTCTTTTTGTTTTTTTTTTTTTTTTTTTACATTTACTTATTTTTGAGAAACAGAGTGAGACAAAGCGTGGGTGGGGGAGGGGCAGGGAGAGGGGGAGACACAGAATCCGAAGCAGGCTCCAGGTTCTGAGCCTTAAGCGGTCAGCACAGAGCCTGATGCGGGGCTCGAACTCACGAACTGTGAGATCATGACCTGAGCCGAAGTCGGACGCTCAACCGACTGAGCCACCCAGGCGCCCCTTCGGGATCTTTCAACATGTACTTGTTTTCATTTCACAAAAGTGAGATTGCATTGTACCCACTGTTTTGCAGTCTCCTCTTTACACATAACAGGCATTTCTGTCCTTGACAATTAATATCCATCTACATAGATTCTCGTAATATTAGTTTTCAGGAGTGACTCGTATTCTCTCAAGGAATGGATATAGCATGACTTGTTTAACCAGTCCCCTTCTAGTTTTTTTTAAAGACATTTTTTTTACTTCTTTTTTAAGTTTATTTATTTATTTTGAGAGAAAGAGAGAGAGAGAGCAGGAGAGAGGCAGAGAGAGAGAGAGGGAGAGAGGGAGAATCTCAAGCAGGCTCCACACCGTCAGCGCAGAGCCCGATGCGGGGCTCCAACTCACCAAACGTGAGATCATGACCTGAGCAGAAACCGAGTCAGATGCTTAACTGACTGAGTCACCAGCACACCCCCAGTCCCACTCTAGTTTTAAATATTTGTGTTGGTTTTTGATGTCTGCTACCATAAATGGAACTGCAACAAACAGCCCTCTGGCTATGTTTTTTAAGTTGTTTCTTTTTTTTTTTTAATTTTATATATAGAGAGAGTGCGAGTGTGAGCTGGGGAGAGGAGAGGAGGGAGAGAGAGAGAATCTCAAGCAGGCTCCACGCTCAGCACGGAGCCCGACGCAGGGCTTGGTCCCACAGCCCTGGGATCATGACCTGAACCGAAATCAAAAGTTGGATACTGAAAGAAATGAGCCACCCAGGTGCCCCCCTCTGGATATTTTTAAATTATTACTATTTTTTAATGTTTATTTATTTTTGAGACAGACAGAGCGTGAGTGGGGGAGGGACAGAGAGAGAGAGAGGGAGACACAGAAACCGAAGGAGGCTCCAGGCTTTGAGCCGTCAGCAGAGAGCCCGACGTGGGGCTCGAACCCACAACCGTGAGATCATGACCTGAGCCGAAGTTGGTCTCTCAACCGAGTCCCCCAGGGGCCCCAATTATTATTATTTCTTAATGTTTATTTATTTTTGAGACAGAGAGAGACAGAGCATGAACAGGGGAGGGTCAGAGAGAGAGGGAGACACAGAATCCGAAGCAGGCTCCAGGATCTGAGCTGTCAGCACAGAGCCCGACGCAGGGCTCGAACCCACAAACCACAAGACTGTGACCTGAGCCGAAGTCAGATGCAGGACTCAGTCCCCAGACACTGGGATCGTGACCAGAGCCAAAATCAAAAGTCGGATGCCCAACACACTGAACCACCTAGGCGCCCCTGTTTTTAAAGTAATCTTGCATTGCAAGTGCTCCCGCAGGCAGCACACTTACCCTGTTAAAATGTGAGGACCCTGCCCACCTCTTTCCCTCAAGCAGAGCCACATTGCCAACTCCACAGACTTTCCGTCCTTCTCTCCCCCTGCACACAGGGCTACCAGACTCATTTCTCGTCTGAACCCACCCGCCTCACCTCTCAACTTCTCCAGGGCGCCCAGGTACCTTACTCTCTTCTTACCTCGGACATAAATCTGTACCCATCTATGAATGCGTCTAAAAGGTGGTATTTTCACCCTGCTGTTTATGTCCCTTATAATAATACCTACTATTTGTATAACGTTTTGAAGCTTATCAACTATTTTATTCAGAGCTACCACTCTTTGAGTGCTCACTGTGTGCCAGGTCCTGGGCGTGGACTTTGACCTAAACGCTCCCTGAGCTTCTCATGATAGGCAAGTATGAGTGGCCCTTTGTAACCGGAGAGGAGACGGGCTTAGGGCAAAGCCAAATGACATGGTGGAAAGGGGTTTGAAGTCAGCCCTGACCTACGTTTGGATCGTTTGGATTGTTTGTTAGCTGTGAGTGTCACAGGCTGTCAGGAAAATTGCCTGTGAACACCTCTAGGCAGGACATGCACTCTGTAACTTACACCACTTCGCAGGGTTCCTCTCGGAACCCTGACGGCTTTTGAATTTGAGACCCCTGAACATATCATCCCAGGTGATCTTTAACAAGGACCTTGTGAGGGACGCCTGGGTGGCTCAGTCGGGTAAGCGTCTGACTTCGGCTCAGGGCATGATCTCGCGGTTTGTGAGATACATATAGTTTTAATCCTATTTTACAAATGAGGAAACTGAGACTCGGCGAGGTTGCATGACTGCCTGAGATCATACAGCTCATGGAGCTAACTGTTACTAGATCTTTTCCCTGATGCCATGCTGCTACCCAGGCATCATCCTGTGCTCGTAGATATGTCCTTAGTGTGTATCCTGGATTGAGGACCCTTGAAGAGAAAGGGCTGCACACGGATGCTGCTCAGGGAAGTACCCAGCCCTGGACCAGTGGGCACTGCGGCAGGAGGCCTGGATTTGGCCCACAATTAGACGGCTGTGTGGTGCCGGGCAAATCTCTTGATTTCCTCACCTGGCCTCCTTACTGCGCTATGTTGGGACTGAAACAAGCTAGGTGGAAAGAGGTTTGGGAAGTAAAAGCGTCATAGAGATTCAAGGAAGGGAGGGGCGGATGTTGATGATAGGGTTAACTTTGTACTTTAATTTGGACGTACCTGTCCTTGTTCAGATGTCAAGTCTGTAGAAGAGTGTTCTTTGCTGCCTCTCTTCTTTGAGTCCCCGGCCCAGTGCAGATAATGAGCCGGTCAAGGGCCCTGCATGGGCACCTAGAAGGTTTGGGGCCACACCACATACCCAGGTAGTGACACTTCCTTCAAGGAGCAGCACAAGCATCCCAACCAGCTGGGGTGCAGGACAGCTGAGCCAGGAGATTCAACCATGGTGAGCAACCCATATCCCCAAAGAATCATTTGTCCTCTGCCCCTAGCTGACATTCTATGAGCACACAGACAGGACTCTGCTAGTTGAGCCATTGCTGCATAACAAAACACACCAAGACTTAGAGGCTTAAGACAGTAACCATTTATACAGGTGTCTGGGTGGCTCAGTCGGTTAAGCATCCGGCTTTGGCTCAGGTCACGATCTCATGGGTCATGAGTTTGAGCCCTGCATCGGGCTCTGTGCTGACAGCTCAGAGCCTGGAGCCTGCTTTGGATTCTGTGTGTGTGTCTCTGTCTGCCCCGCCCCCGGATGTGCGCCCTCTCTCTCTCTCTGTCTCTCAAAAATAAACATTAAAACACACGCACGCACGCGCACACACACACACACGGTAACCATTTATTAGCTCACAACTTTGCAATTTTAGCTGGGCTCAGTCGGACAGTCCTTCTGCTGGTCTCACCTGGAGTTGCTCGTTTGTCTGCAGTCACTGGGACCGGGATAGTCCAAGTTGGCCTCATTCACAAATGAGGTGGTTAGCCGGGGCGGTCAGCCAGGTGCCTTGGTTTTCCTCCATGTGGCTCTCCGGTCAAGATAACCTGGGTTTCTTACATGGTAACAGCAAGTCCCAAAAGGGTGCAAGTGGAAGTTTATGGAGGTCTCTGGAAGTCTGGGCTCCAGAAGTCATACGTTGTCATTTCTGACATACTTATCAGCCAAGGCAAGTCACTAGGCAGTTCCAGATTCGAGGAGTAGGAAAGTAGACTCCACCTTTGATGAAAGAGCTAATATTTTGGTCATGCTTTCCCATCTACCACAAGCTTTATATTTCATCATTCAGTAATTCTCATCAGTTCAACCAGCCTGCACTGATCGAACACCTGATATGCACTAGATATGCAGCTAGATGCTGAGGTATAAAAGAACTCTAAGACCAGGCTACGCAGGAAAAGTCGTGAAAGAATCTGAAATGAACAAAAGTTTACTGGGTGCCTTTCAGTGGAATCCTGGGCTTTGTCTAGGAATCCTTGGGTGTTGTTTGATTCTGTAGGGGTCTGCGCCTTTGTTTATTTTTAATTATAGAATAGTTTATTTTCAAGATTTTTAGAACTTACACTTCTTTTTTTGATTTTTATATTTTAGAGAGAGAGAGAGAGAGCAAGAGCACGTGAGTGGGGGAGAGGGGCAGAGAGAGAGGGAGAGAGAATCTCAAGCAGGCTCCACACTCAGCGTGGAGCCCCATGCAGGGCTTAATCCCATGACCCTGGGATCATGACCTGAGCCAAAATCAAGAGTTGGACACTCAACTGACTGAGCCACCCAGGCTCCCCTAAAACAGGTTATTGGAGTCTGGAATAATCCAGGAAGGCTTCCCAGAGGAAGAGTGGTTTTAGCTGGCCCTCGAAGGCCAGGATTTGCAGAAGGAAAAAGAAGGGGGAAGAGACCAACCCAGGCAAGGCAAGGTCATGGTGGGAAGAAGATAACTTAGCCAGGCTCTGTGGTGAGGTAATCCCTAGCTCCTTCCCTTATTGCATTTAGCTTTACCTTTGATTTGTCTATTAGAGAGTACTTCACTATTCATTTCTCATTTATCCACTGACATACAATAAAAACATTAAACGGGGCGCCTGGGTGGCTCAGTCAGTTAAGCGTCCAACTTCAGCTCAGGTCATGATCTCACGGTCTGTGAGCTCGAGCCCCTTGTGGGGCTCTGTGCTGACAGCTCAGAGCCTGGAGCCTGCTTCAGATTCTGTGTCTCCCTCCCACTCTGCCCCTCCCCCACTTGTGCTCTGTCTCTCTCTTCTCAAAAATAAATAAACGCTGGGAAAAAAATTAAAAAAAAAAAAACATTAAACAGGTGAACTATTTCTTTGGCAATACTTGTCAAGAGCACACAATTAACCATAGATTTGTAAACTGCTGAGAGGCAGGGTTCTGGCTTTTAGTTGTTTCTTAAACACACCTCAGCATTAAAAAGTTTGACCTGCTAAGTGAGAAGGAAAGAGGGAGAACCTGAGCCTGCCAATGTCAAACCAGGCCGTCCTAGCAAACAACCCCAGACTGCCCTCCTGCCCAGCTCCACAGTTGGGTTCAGGTTTGAAACAGTACATGGCAAATTTTTAGCCAAAGTCTTCACCCGTCCCTCTTCTGACTAATAATCACCAGCCCAGGAAGTGGTAACCATGGCATCTTTCATAGCGCAGGTTGGATTTGGGGAATAAAAATAAATAAATAAAAGAATCTTTTTTTAAAAAAGACCCCCTACACTCCTCAAGCAGAAATTCTCATCAAAAAGATTATTACAGGATACATGGCCTTGGAAGAGAGGAAAAACAAACATGTATAAAATACCTCCTGGAGTTTATAATCTAATTAGGAGGATAAAATAAACCAATTACAAAACTAAATAGGAGACCAAGCCAAAAGGATGTCTTAGGACACTGATTGGAATAGGTAGGCTTCTCCTGCAAGACTGAGAAGGTACAGGCTATTCAAGGTGAAGAGAATAGTAATACTGGGAAAACTCAGGGCAAGACAGAAGTTGGGAGTGACAGATAAGGTTAGAGAAGCAAGATGAAGGCAGATTACTAAGTGCTTTCAATGCTAGAGAGCAGTGCCTTGGAAAGAGATGGGATGTGTGTTAGAGTTCTCCAGAGAAAACAGAACCAACAGAAGAGAGAGATTATTTTAGAAATTGGCTCACATGATGACGGACACTGAGAAGTCCCAGGATTTGCCATGTGCATGCTAGAGAACCAGGAAAGCTAGTGGTATAATTCAGTTGAGCCCAAAGGCTGAGAAGCACAGATGTCTGAATTCAGGAGTAGATGGATAACTTAGTATAAGCAGAGAGAGCAAATCTGTCCTTCCAGCTGCATTTGTGGTCTATCCAAGCCCTCAGTGGATTGAAGGATGCCCACCAGCATCAGTGAAGGTGATCTCTATTCACCCTATCAATCTAAATGCTAATCTCTTCCAGAGATACCCTCACACAAGCACCCAGAAGGAGTACTTTACCAGCTCTCTGGGCATCCCTTATCCCAGTCAAGTGGACAGACTTAACCACCACAGAGCCCAGGAAGGTGTAGGCGTGTAGGAAGATTGCTTCAGACACCATGTGCTGGGTGGACAGGGGTAAACTGGGTGGAGATGAAGTGGAGATAGTCCAGAATGGAAAGGAGAATCATAACTAGAGCAGAGGTAGTGAGAATAGGTTGGAAGGGAAGGATGAGCTAGGTGGGCAGTGACCCCTACCACCCTCTCCCTTGCTCACCCAGTGCCAGCCACAGTGGTTTCCTTTTTGGACCCCAAACATTGCCATGCATGCCTTCACCTGAGGGTCTTGGGCTTTGCAGTGCTCTTCCTGGATATGTCATCTCAGTTCCTCGTTTTCCTTCATCTCTATTCCAGTCCCCACCACTGCCAAACACAAAATAACACCCTTCCCCTCCATGGAGCCCCCTAGCTCTTTTACCTGGCTTTGTTTTCCTCCATGGTACATATCACTACCTGAACTAACATATATTTATTCGCTGTCCGTCCATTCCCAATAGGATGTAAACTCCGTATCCCCATTGCCCAGAACAAGGCACACAGTGTAAATACTAAATGAATATTTGGGTTGGTTCTGGGTGAGGAGGTTAATATGATAACAAGGGTTTAGACTGCGACTTGGAAGACAGTAGCACCGCTAACAGAGATAGGGAAGCTGGGATAGAAACATGAGTATGTTCAACTTGGAACAGTTTGAACTTAAGCTAAGAGATAACTGAAAACTCAGGACTAGTCAGAGCAAACCCACAGGGCCAAGGAAGGCAGAATCCAAATTTCCAAAGAGTGAAGAAGAAGAAGAAGAAGAAGAAGAAGAAGAAGAAGAAGAAGAAGAAAAGAAAAAACTGAGAAAAAAAAAGTTTAATGGCAAAGAAGTGTCCAGTACAAGGGGAACAATGTGAGGCCACAAAATAGGAAAGTAAATCACTAGGTTAGAAATAATAAACGATTAGGTCGAATATGAAATATGTCAGAAAAAGGAGATGGGGTCAAGACCACGAGAAAGAACCATTAGGCCTTTTTACAAGGCTGCATTTGGGGGGTGCTGGCTATAGAGGGCCAGATGGGACAGATCATTTAAAGTACACATAGGAGCTGCCCTCCAGAATTTAGGCCAAGGTGAGAAACCCAAAATTGGAGGCATCTATTGAGCCCACTGGGAACTGTGATACAAAGATATGGACTTTGCCCCATCTGAACAGGAGTGACAACAGAAGCTTTGGGAACTGGTGAGTCACTAGAAAGAAAATGTAGAGCACAAGTTGCAACGTGCCCTGGGGGCTACATTGGCCCCCAGATGGGTTTTATGTGGGCTTCACAGGGTTTTAATTTTCCAAATTAAGTCCACTTTTAAATGTTGAAATTTCTTTTTTTAAATATAATTTATTGTCAAATTGGCTTACGTACAACACCCAGTGCTCATTTAAACGTTGGAATTTTCACCCCAAAATCCTTACTTCTGGTATATCTCGTAAAAACTGCAAGATCTAGGGGTGCCTGGGTGGCTCAGTCGGTTAAGCGTCCGACTTCGGCTCAGGTCAGGATCTCACGGTTTGTGAGTTCGGGCCCCACGTCGGGCTCTGTGCTGACGACTCAGAGCCTGGAGGCTGCTTTGGATTCTGTGTCTCCCCCTCTCTCTGCCCCTCCCCTGCTCATGCTCAGTTTCTCTCTATCTCTCAATAATGAATAAACGTTAAAAAAAAATTTTTTTTTTGGGGCGCCTGGGTGGCGCAGTCGGTTAGGCATCTGACTTCAGCCAGGTCACGATCTCGCGGTCCGTGAGTTCGAGCCCCGCGTCAGGCTCTGGGCTGATGGCTTGGAGCCTGTTTCCGATTCTGTGTTTCCCTCTCTCTCTGCCCCTCCCCCGTTCATGCTCTCTCTCTGTCCCAAAAATAAATAAACGTTGAAAAAAAAAAATTTAAAAAAAAAAAAAAAAAAAAAAAAAAAAAAATTTTTTTTTAACAAAAAACTGGAAGATCTAGCTGACGTCAGGCCCCCATTTCACTTGTTAGTAGATGCCTGGGCTGAAGTGTGATTGCTGCCTATAAAGGCAGTATGTAGGGTAGCCTAGGCTACAGTACCAAAATAGAAGGGCCTCAACAGAATGAAGATTTGTTTCTTGTTCAAGCAAAGTCCAGGGTGAATTGGGCAACTCTCCAAGGCGGCTTTCCTCCTAGCAATGACTCAGGGTCCAGGCTGCGGACACCTGATGGCTCTATTTTACCTTGCATTCTTCACAATCAGCAGGGAACAAGAGCTGTTGAGATCAGGCTACTCAGTAGCTTTTACGTGCTTCCCATCTGATGTGACGTATATTACTTCCACTGACAGTCCATCTGCCTGATCTAGTCACATGCACCCCAGCAGGGGGCTGAGAAATGGGGAGCTCACGGGTATTGGGTAAGCAGTAAATGTCTCTGCCACAGGGATCATGTGCTTTGCATGTAATGCCTACATGCAAACGTAGTGCCAATATTAACCATCTCTTTATTATTTAAATAAGGCAGGCTGCCTTAAATCATTCACTTCATCTTCCTGATTCCTGGAGGCATTTGCATTTGGAGCTTTTGCTGCAAAAAACAGAGGAGGGCTTGGGAGAGAACCTTGTGGAATGCAATGAGTGAGTAGCTTCCCACAAAACCTGACATTGGCAGGTGTCTTCCTGCCTTTCCTCTCCTCCCCAAGGTAGCTGCTATAGACAGAAACTGGAGAGTGACCCGGCCATATTTTCCCCACTCTCCTGGGCACACCACTCTGGGATTGCCTGCTTCTTCCCCAAAGGTGAAGATTCTAAATGTTCTTGTGCTACAACCTTTTGCAGACATCAGATTCCTCACGGTCGAGAAGACTCTTCTATATTCGGTCCACTTCTCCCCGCATTGTGTTTCTTCTATCTACCCTTGTTCTGCAGAGCTGACGAGGAACAGAGCTGCAATGAGAATCTGCCTTACTATGCTCCGGACGGTACCAATCCCAGTGCAAAATGCTTTTCAGGAAGACTCAGTTTATGTGTTGTCCCTTGAAAGTGCTTGTTTTATACATCTTATTTTTCCCCTGTGTTTTTCAAAATTATTACCATCATCTGTTCCTCCTTTTCTGCCTTCTTTTGGATTAAATATTTTTTTAGAATTTCACATTGACTCATTTATTGTATTTTTAGCTATACTTCTTCGCGTCATTTTTAATTCTTGCTCTAAGGCTTAGAATATATACCCTTAACCTTTCATAGCCTACTTAGAGTTAATATTGTATCTCCCCAGTTGGAAGAACCATCATCTTTTATGCTATAGTTGTAATACACACATTACATCTAAAGACATAAATTCCACAAGGTTCTAATATTTGCTTTCAATGGTCAAAAGTATTTTAAATTTTTTTTTTCAACGTTTATTTATTTTTGGGACAGAGAGAGACAGAGCATGAACGGGGGAGGGGCAGAAAGAGAGGGAGACACAGAATCGGAAACAGGCTTCAGGCTCTGAGCCATCAGCCCAGAGCCCGACGCGGGGCTCGAACTCACGGACCGCGAGATCGTGACCTGGCTGAAGTCGGACGCTTAACCGACTGCACCACCCAGGCGCCCCAATGGTCAAAAGTATTTTAAAGAAATTAAGAGGGGAAAACAGCCTTTTGTAGTCACACAGCAAGTTCCTATTTTTGATACCCTCTATTCTTTCCTGAAGATGTGAATTTCCCTCTGGTATCATTTCCCCTCAGCTTGAAGAACTTCCCTTGGCTTTCATTGTAATGTAGGTCTACCCACAATGAACTCTTAGTTTTCTCACATCTGAAAATGTATGCATTTGGCCTTCATTTTTTAATTTTTTTCTTTAATTTTAGAGAGAGAGTGCACAAGCAGGTGAAAGGAGCAGAGAGAGAGAGAGAGAGAGAGAGAGAGAGAGAGAGACCCAAGCAGGCTCCACGCTCAGTATGGAGCCCAATGTGGGGCTCAATCTCATGACCCTGGAATCATGAGTCAGATGCTCAACCCACTAAGCCACCCAGGCGCCTCTGGCCTTCGTGTTTTAAACAGCTTTGAGACATTACATACCGAACAATTCACCCATTTGAAGAATTCAATTCAGGAAACGCAGTGGAGTTTAAAGTTCATAGTGGACCAAGCATCATACAATCACTTTTAGAACATTTCTGTCCCGCCCAGAGAAACGCCATACCTTTCAACAGGCGTTCTCCCATCCCTCTCATTCCCCACCCCGCCCCGCCCCCACTAACCAACCACTTTCTGTCCGTATAGATTTACCTACTCTGATCGCTTCACAGAAAGGAAAGCACGCAATATGTTGTGTTTTGTGACTGGCTTCTTTCACTTAGAATAATGCTTCCTCCGTGTTGGGTAGCGCGTATCAGCACAGTCTTTTTTAGTGTCAGATGATATTTTCTCTGGATACAGAATTTGAGAGTGACCCATTTTCTTCATTTGGCACTTTAAAAATCTTGTTTATTTATCTTCTGGCCTCCATCGTTTATAAGGAGCCCATGCCCATTCAAATTGTTCTCCTGTAGGGGCACCTGGGTGGCTCAGTCGGTTGAGCGTTCGGCTCGGGTCATGATCTCATGGCTTGTGAGTTTGAGCCCCACGTCGGTCTCTGTGCTGACAGCTCAGAGCTTGGTGCCTGCTTTGGATTCTGCATCCCTCCCTCACTCACTCGCTCACTCTCTCTCGAGGATAAATAAAACATTAAAAAAAATTTTTTTCAATTGTTCCCCTGTATATGATGGGTTACTTTATTCTGAATGTTTTCAAGACTTTCTTGTTATCATTGGCTTTCATCATTTCAACTGTGTAATAAGCCAATGCAGTTTTCTTCGTATTTATGCTGTTCAGGGTTTGCCGAGCTTCTTGAATCTTAACCAAATGTGGAAAGTTTCTTCAAGTATTCCTCTGCCCCCATCTTTCTCTCCTCTTCTGTTGAGATTTCAGTAGTATATCTTTTTATATAGTCTACAGGTTCCCTGAGGATCCGTTCACTTTTTTTCCCCATCTTTTTTCCCTTCCCTTCGAGATGTAATCATTTCTATTGATCTACCTTCAAGTATAGAGACTCTTTCCTATTATCTATGATCTGCTCTTAATCCCTTCTCATGAAATTTATTTCAGATACTGTATTTTTCAATTCTAACATTTCCATTTGGTTATTTTTTTTAATGTTTATTTATTTATTTAGAGAGAGAGAGAGAGAGCAGCAAAGGGGCAGAGAAAATCCCAAGCAGGCTCTGCACCCTCAGCACGGAGCCCAACACGGGGCTTGATCCCACAAACTGTGAGATCATGACCTGAGGTCAAAATCAAGAGCCAGATGCTTAACCAACTGAGTCACCCAGGTGCCCCTCCATTTGATTATTTTTATATTTTATATTTCTCTGCTGAAATTTCCTACCTTTTCATTCATTACAAGCATATCTTATTTTATCTCAATGAGCACGGTTATAACAGCTGCATTAAAGTCCCCCTCTGATCATTTCAACATCTGGGTCATTTTCAGATTGGCCCTTGTAATCTTACCCCTTGGGAATGGGTCACACTTTCCATGTCCTTTATGTGCTGAATAATTTTGATTGTAACCTGTACATTGTAAATGACATGTTATAGGACTCTAGATTCTGTTTTACCTCTCTGTGGTAGGCAGAATAACAGCCCCTCAAAGACATCCACATCTGAACCCCCAGAACCTGTGAATGTGCTGTCACGTGGCAAAGGAGAAGTAAAGCTGCAGATGAAATTAAGGTTGCTAATTGGATGACCTTAAAATAGGAGGATTATAGTGGATTATCCAAGCGGACCCATTGTATCACAGGGGTCCTTAAAACGGAAAGAAGGAGGCAGTGCCTGGCTGGTTCAGTTGGTAAAGCATGCAACTCTTGATCTTGGGGTTGTGACTGCGAGCTCCACGTTGGGTATAGAGAATTACTCTTTTTTAAAAAGTGAAAGAGGGAGGCATAAGGTAAGTCATAATAGAGTGATCAATATAAGAAGGATTCAACCTGGTGTTTCTGGCTTTGAAAATGGAAGAAGGGGACCAGGAGTCAAGGCATTATACAGATTCTCCTGGAGAGCTTCCAGAAGGAAGGCAGTCCTGCCAACAGTGTGATTTTAGCCCAATGAAGCCCATTTCAGACTTCTGACCCAGAGCCACAACAGAATAAATCCATGTTGTCTGAAGCCACTAAGTTAGCGGTAATTTCTTAGAGCAGGAACAAGAAACAGATGTATCTTCCAAAGATGTTAATGTTTTATTTAAGCAAGCAATGAAATTGGTTAGACCCAAACTGCAAACTCTCTCTCACTTGAAATAGATAAGCAGCTTAGATCTTAGTTCAGTTCTCTCTCTTTTTTTTCCTTTCCTCAGCTGAACTGTTTACAGCCTGCTTTATGTATTCATGGTACAAGGACCAGCCAGAGACTTGGACAGAATCAACACCAGAACTCTGCTCTCTTCTTTATAAGATTCCTCCTCACTTTGTGACAGCAGAGACTGTCCTGGGCAATGCCTTCCTCATGGCAGAAATGTGGCAGGTTTCTTCAGTACCCTGGTCCACACCAGGCTGTAATATCCCCTGTTGGTACCTTTTTCCAAGTTTCAGCTCTCCTCCAAAATGTTTGCCTTTATTCCACAGCTTTCAGATAGTTGTGGGTTTTCTAAATTTTTGTCCAGAGTTTATCTATGAGAGAGTTGATCCTCTGCCATTTACCATGCCAGAAACAGAACCCCTGTATAATGTTGATATATATATTTAAAGCTAACCTGGGGCGCCGGGTGGCTCAGTCGGTTAAGCGTCCGACTTCGGCTCGGGTCGTGATCTCGCAGTTCGTGGGTTTGAGCCCCGCATCAGGCTCTGTGCTGACAGCCTGGAGCCTGCTTCGGATTCTGTGTCTCCTTCTCTCTCTGTTCCTCCCCTGCTCACACTCTGTCTCTCTCTCAAAAATAAATAAAGATTTAAAAAATAACTTAAAGCGAACCTGACACAGTCAACACTCAGTGATAAAAACTTTTATTTTGGAGAAATACATATCTTTAAAGCACTGATATATTTTGCTTAGATTGTGAGGACATAAAGCGGCAAACAACGATCATTTGATTATTTCAGCTACCCAAGATTAACAAAACAGAAATAACTGGTATATGAACCATATTCCATTATTAATGGATTGGCTTAGTCCTGGTTATCTGAGGAATGTTTTTGCCAGTTTCCCTAGGAGGAAGATCATAATATCCACAATCAGCATCTCAGATTCATAAAATGACAAAATTAAAAAAAAAATCTTTGAAATCATCTAATTTAATGCCTTTGTTTCACAGATTAAAAAACTAAGGCTTGGAGAAGACAAAGGGAATGCTTTAACTAAAGCTTATTAGTGTAACTGAGATTTTAAAAAGGTCAAGCTTCTATATATAATTATTTATAAATATATATATTAGAAAAAGGGTAGTTTTCCAAAAAAAAAAAAAAATGTAGACAATTTCAATGACAATTGTAAGGACAATCGTAAGAACCTCAAATACTAAATTAAGCCAACTAGTTTAGTGAATTCAGACTCCAGAAAACAAATATAAACTTACATGCATTTGCTTGTTTTATTTTTAACTTAGTTTCCCAACATTTTTCAGTTTTGACTAGTCAGTCTAAAGGGAGAAATCTTTTTTGCTTTTTTCCTGTGGAAGAAGCCACTGCTTTTAAGGGCTATGTTTTCCAGTTCAATGAACAATAAATATATCCAGGCATATAAGTGCATAATATGCATTATGAGAACTTCTTGAAATCTCCTGAATGAATGTAAATTTCTTGAAAATCTGACTTTAGCACCAGCAAATACATATTGAGCACCAAGAGTGTTCCAGAGGGGCGCCTGGGTGGCTCAGTCAGTTAAGCGTCTGATTTCAACTCAGGTCATGATCTTGCTGTCTGTGAGTTCGAGCCCCGCGTCGGGCTCTGTGCTGACAGCTCAGAGCCTGGAGCCTGTTTCAGATTCTGTGTCTCCCTCTCTCTCTGACCCTCCCCCGTTCATGCTCTGTCTCTCTCTGTCTCAAAAACAAACGTTAAAAAAATTTTTTTAAAAAATTAAAAAAAATAAAATTGTTAAGGTGTGTTTAAAAAAAAAAAGTGTTCCAGATGCTAATGCATGAAAATCGCAAAGATAATCAAAATGGATGCAACCCGAAGTTGATAGACCAGGAGAGAAGGCAGTTCAAGAAGGAAGGTGACAAGTGTCAAAAGGAAGGTGCAGACAGTCCTGGTGGGGTTCTGAGAAAGGCTCAGGAAAGGCTTCCTAGAAAAGGTGACATTTGAAGAGCCCTTAAAGGATAGATTTTATTGGTGACCCATTTGGTAGTGAAAGAGGAAAGAGTATTCCAGGCAGAGAGAAGAGCAAAAAGACTCAACATTAGGAAAGCACTGGGTATCCACGACTGGAACATGACCTTAGACAAAGAAGGATAATAGGAAGTAAGTATGAACCAGGAATTTGTGACTGGAGTATATACAACCTTGCATGTCTGCCTCGGCTATAGAGTCATGGAAGGTAGTCAGCAGGGGAATGTTTTCAGACCAATGCTTTAGGAAAATAAATCTGGTAGCTACTTATCACATGGACTGAGGCAGGAATGTCTATAGTCAAGAAGACTCATTAAGAACTAATGTAGTGGTCAGGGAGAGAAATGACAAGGGAAACAACAGGAATGTGGAAAAGAGGATATGAACATGAGATGCTGCAAATGTCAGGACTTGGCATTTTTGATATCAAAACAAGTGATTTTTGGTAACGAATTTCTGACCCACAGAAACTGAGACAATAAATGTTTATCATTTTATGCCAGTAAGTTTCAGAGTAATTCATTATAGAGCAATGGATAATTAACAGTTTATTCCTTCTGGATTTCTTCAGAACAAATGATACCAAGTGGTTGCCATAGACTTATTTTTTTTAACAGTTTTATTTTTTAAGAAGTCCTTGGGAAACTGGAAAGAACGTGGACCTGAGAGACAGCTCTGGGTTTGCAGCTCTGCCACTTGTTGGCTGTGTGTACTTGGGTTAGGTACACATTGTTTCTGAGCTTCAGAGTCATTATCTAAAAACAGGATTAAGGGGCACCCGGGTGGCTCAATCAGTTAAGTATCTGACTCTTGGTTTCGGCTCAGGTCAGGATCTCCCGTTCGTGGGTTCGAGCCCCATGTCGGGCTCTGTGCTGATGGTGTGGAGCCTGCTTGGGATTCTCTCTGCTCCTTCCCCAGCCAAAATAAATAAGTAAACTTAAAAAAATTAAAACAGGGTTAATATTTACCTTAAAGGGCCACCGTGAGGACTAAATAAGCTAGCCTGTTAAGTGCTTGATATAACCCTAGGATATATTAGGTGCTTGGTAACAAAAAGTCTCTCCCTACCCCATGGCCCAACCTCATCTAGCTTTTCTGTGAACTTTCCGAAATCTACAATCCCCAATAGCCAAAGCATTTTTCCATAATTCCTGAATATCATTCCCTTTTAGTGATCCGAACCAGAAGAAATACAAAATCTCAGGCTTACCCCAGTCCTACTGAACCGGAATCTGACTTTTAACAAATTCCCCAGATGATATGTGTAAATTCATCAAGACATGAGAAGTACTGGACTAGTACATATCTCAAACTTAATATGGGCAAAACAGAGCCCACGCACCTCTCCAAACCTGCTTCACCACAGGCTTTGCCACCTAAGTAAATGGTATCATCCGGGTGTTCATGCCAAAAACATGAAGTCAGATTTGATAGTTCCTTCTCCTGTGCTCTTCACATCTAATCAATCCTCAAATCTAATTCCAAAATATATCTGCATCTGTCTCTTTCCATCCCCACACTCACATCTAAGGCACCAACTTCTGTCACCAGGATTACAGCAACCAGGTCAACTTATCCAGTAGGTACAGCAGGCACAGTGCCTGGGCTCTACTGTACTTTTAGGGGCCCTCAAACACATTTTATTGTAAAATTATAATAAAAAATAAATGTTTAGCTCAAAAAGTGTTTCAACGTATAATATTAGTATACTGGTCATTACCCCAACAGTCATAAAATGTAATTTTATCAATAATTCTGATAAGTTCTTACATATACACTCATGTAACTACCACCTACAGCAAGACACTAAGTAATCCTTTTCAAAATTTCATTTCACGTCATGACATTCCTTTGCATACCGTCTTTCCATGCTTTCCCAACCCACCTGGAATAAGAGCCAAACTCCTAAACCTCGTTTACAAAGGCTCACATGATTCAACCCCTAACACTGTCTCAACCTTCACCTTGTACCACTCTTCTCCTGCCCCTCTCATACCCCAGCCTTTAAATTCCTCAGCTTGCCAAGATGGTCGTGCCCTGGAGCTTATGACCTAGCTGTGCATCCTCTACCTTCTCCCAAAGCTCTTCCTAAAGACATACACAGGGCTGGCTATTTCTAATCCAGATGTTTAAATGTCAATTCCCCAGAGGCCTTTCCTGACCAGGCAATATAAAGGTGTACCCAGGAGTGCCTGAACGGCTCAGTTGGTTGAGCATCTGACTCCCACTCAGGTCATGATCTCACAGGTCAAGTTCAAGCCCCACATTGGGCTCATTGCTGTCGGCACAGAGCCTGCTTCAGATCCTCTGTCCGCCTCTCTGCTCCTCTCGTGCTCATGCTCTATCAAAAATAAACATTAAAAAATAACAATAAAATTTTAAAAATTCAGTTGCACCCAATCATCTTTTAATAAAATCACCTTAATTATCTGCGGGGTGCTTATTTATAACATTTATTCACTGCTTATTGTCTGTCTTTCCCTCAGTGGACCATTCATTACATCCTTTGGAGCTGTGCTTTCTGTTGTATCAAAAAATGCCAATAAACAGTGCCTGACAGAAGGTAGTCGCTCAATGATAATTCTCGTTGAATAAAATACTAATACAGCATATAAATATGTAATAAAACGTAGCATTAACTAGAGAAAGCACGGATAGCACTTGGCTGTGAAATCATAGCGCCTGGATTTGACTAAACCTAGCCCATAAAATGAAAGACTAAATGAGGTAAAAGTTCGTGGTAATTAAATGTTCGATATTTGTTATTCTTATTTCTTCTAAACATGCCCAATTAAAACCATCCTTATGCAAGATATTGGACTTGTTTTGCTTTACCAGAAAGTTACTTTTTTTAAAGCTCAGTAAATTAACCACATATGTCTTCACACGTGGAAAATAAAAGGAAAACAAACTTAGAATCTCCCCTTTCATAAAGTCAATTGTGGCACTCCCATTCCAGGTTCCAGCCCGCCTCCATTCGGTCCCAGACAACTGGGGCCCGGGGGCCCCGCCCCTTCCGCTTATCCGCCTGGCAGGAAGTCGGCCGATCGGGAAACCCGCCCCTTCGCGCGCAGTCCTACGTAAAGCGAGAGGGGTTTCGCGACAGCCCAGGCCTCCCCCACCCCCCCCCCCCCCCCGCTTTGGCCACATGTCGCGAAGGTCTTCCCGTCGGACGTCGCACCACCTCCTCGCGCTGCTTTACGAACCTAGAGCAGCACCGCCCCGCCTCCTGTCTCCCTCCTCACTTCCCCGCCCCCTCCCAGTTTCGCGTCTCCCAGCCCGACGCTCCCGCTATAATCACGTGATTGCCTCATCCGGGTCCTTTGCGTTCTCTCTCCCTCTCCCAACATGGCGGCCTCAGGTGAGTGAGCGGCCGAGCGCGGCCAAGGACCAGGCTCATTAGCTACTCTCTGAGCCTGATCCACTTATTCCCTGGAGTCGGGGAGCGGGCGGCACCGCTTTCCTTCGGACTCTGGGGCTGCGGCAGGCTGGCGGCTTGGCCATGTTAGGTTATCGCCTCGGGATGTTTGGGGGGAGGGGAACGTGTCCTTCCCCTCCCCCCTCACACTCTTTTCACCCCGTCAGCGCGAGGTTGGAGCGGGGAGTAATGGCTTGAGTTGGAGTGATGAGGCTCAGGAAGATCTGTGGGAGGCGTGAGGCCTTCTCATAGACGTGAAGCACTGTGTCCGCGTGGAGGAAGGAAGGAGGCAGTTGGCGCGCGGACGGGTGCACACTAGACTACGTCTCCGAGGCGCGAGGCCGTAGCGGACGGGAGTGGGGGCAGGGGAATAAAGAGGGGGGGCAGTTAGAACACGAGCGCGAGTCGGTGGAGGGGCGGGGGAAGGCGACGACGCGCGTGCGCGGTGAGAGAGAGGAGGGTAGCGGCGACCGGCGCGCCTTAAAAGCACGCGCGAGAGTCCAGATGGGAAGGTTTTACGTGCATGTGTTGCCTTCCCTTATGTCCTTCCACTCTCTGCTGTTCCCTTTTTAGAGTGTGGCCCGGCCCATGTATTCTTCTAAGGGTAAATCTGTAACGCTTGGAGGTTGAAGCCGCTGGAGTTAGGTGGGGGTGGGGAACCCAGTGTGGCGCGCCCACGTGTTGGAGGAGAAAAAGCAAGGATGGAGACCTGTATTTCCTCTAGGGTTTTTTTCTTAGTACGTATTTACTGACCGCAAACTATAAGCTAGGCATAGTTCTAGCTTGGGGATGGATAAAATGGTGAACAAGGTTAGATCCCTTGACAGCTTCCATTTTGGTTTATTTGGATAGCTCCGACGCTAGAGTTCAGCTTTATTTATTTGTTTTAAAGATAACTGCACAATTCCTGGGGAGTAGTTTTAAAATAATAACTAGTGGATAGAGTAGGTTTCCTTTTTGGACGAGTTTGGAGTAAGGAATACCAGTGTCCTTCAAGTCCGCTTGCTTTTCTCATTGGCATTGGGGGGTGTGGAGCATTTTCAGCATTCATTTTAGTTTGGGGGATAATATGGTTTCTTTCCCCCGCATGATCATATATTGTATGAAACATTGCTCGAACCCCTGCTATCTCTGGACACTCCTTTCTCACCAAGAATTTCCTCTCTATTAACCTAGGCTAAGAATTATGTGTGTTTTTGGAATATGTTGAGGGAATTGAAGTGCGTTTGAACATAATGCCTTTTATTGATGTAGCACTTGACAGTTGACCAGGCATTTTTGTGTTGTGTTGTCTCATTTGATCCTCTGAGATAATGTAGGCAGATGGTGGTGTCTCCCAGCTGAGAGAAATGAAATTATTTGTTCAAGGTCACATGGCTGCAGGTAGCAGAGCAAGGTTGAAATCTTTGAGACTCCTGACTCTTATCTGCTGTCAACTTGGAAGTAACAAGGTTGGCTTCTGTGTCATCACATTTTGGGGATCGACCCAAAAACTTCATCTAAATTAGAGTACTTACTTGGCCTGAATTTGCCATCTTGGCAGCTGTCATAATTTAGTGAAAAGCTTGTATTCCCTTTCACCATAACTTGTAGCACTTTTAGAGTTGGAAGACATAATAGCAATCTGTGCCCTTCATTTTACAGAATTGAGTGAAATCTGGACTGGTTAAAGGAATTTGCTTAGTGATGTCCCCTTCTCCTGTTCTTCCACATTTACTCTACCCCCTTTGAAGCCCTCATCTCCTGTCTTTAATTTGGTTCCGTAAATCTTTTTAGCTTTGTAGTATGCATAAAGGGACACTATACTAGTATCTGAGAGAACAAGGTTACATCTGACAGTCTGCCCTTGAGGAATTTGGGATTTGTCAAATTTCTTTTCCAACTTTGAAACTTTTCCTGTCATTGATTTTGTTGAGTGGCCAATGTTCCCAGATATGGCTGTGTTAATGAGACTATTCTTGGGGCACCTGGGTGTCTCATTTGGTTGAAGCATCCAACTTCGCTTTAGGTCATGATCTCACAGCTCCTGGGTTCCAGCCCCACATCGGACTCTGCCGACAGCTCAGAGCCTAGAGCCTGCTTCAGGTTCTGTGTCTCCCTCTCTTTCTGCCCTTCCCCAGCTCACGCTTTGTCTCTCTCTCAAAAGTAAATAAAAGTTCACAGTCCTCTTGTAAGTGAGACGGAAAAATTCTTCACAGCAATACCAGTGTCCACTTGAACCATTATGGATTTTCAAGAACTGAAAGTGCCCAGGAGCAGGTTACTGAAATGCTGTCTTTACTGACAGGGAATCAAATGTGTTTGATATAGGTTAACGTTTTTTGAGACAAATGCTTTCAAATTGGAAATCGTGCTTGTATGCACAGAACACCTTTAATTTACCTAACTTAAAAATTCCATGTGTGTCATCTTGTTTATCTTCACGGGGAGAGGATGGTGTCCCAATAGTTTTTTCATACAGTGCTGGTCCTTATAGTTCAAAATAGTTTCATTATATGCTGTTCACATACAGGTTTCCCTTGCTACCCAAAAGTAAAGTAGGGCATTTTGTGTTTTGTTTTAGTTTCATTTTTATTTGAGAGAGAGTTGGGAGGGAAAGGGGCAGAGGGAAGACAATCCCAAGGAGACTCCATGCTCAGTGCAGAGCCCAACACGGGGCTTGATCCTATGACTCTGGGATCTTGACCTGAGCTGAAATCAAGAGCCAGATACCCCAAAAGTAGAGCATTTTGTAAGTTGAAGTAAAATAAAGCAAAGAAGCAATTACCATTAGTTTTTAGTGATTTTTTTTTTTTTTTTTTTTTTTTTTTAGCATTCCCGAACCCAAAAAATAATCTCAAGGTTTACTGACACCTTAGGACATGTCTTGCTAACAAAATAAAGCACAGATGATCACAGACACAGTTCAAAGCTATGGTGGCTTGATGCTGAGTATAGTTCTGAGGGAACAAGCGTGGATGTGCCACTCTCAGTTGGAAGTGTGCTCTGCCTCTATAATGGCTCACTGGAAAACAAATCCTGAAAGCTATTTTCGCTTTTTTTTTTTTTTTTTTTTTTTTGTAAACAGGTTTAGGTTTTTGTTTTTTAAGTTGTTTTTTTTTTTTAATGTTGAGAGAGTGTGCACGCACGAGAGGGGGAGGGGCAGAGAGGGCGGGGCCACAGAATCTAAAGCAGGTTCCAGGCTCTGAGTTGTCAGCACAGAACCCAATGCAAGGCTGGGTCTCAAACTCACAAAACGTGAGATCGTATCCCGAGCACTCAACCAACTGAGCCACCCAGGTGCCCCTTTGCTTTTTGGGTTTGTTTGTTTTGTTTTTGTAAGAGCAAAAGTCCTCTTTGGATTTCTTTTGGTTAGGAAAAACAGGTAACAGCCTAAATCATAAAGGCAAAGTGACATAATGCAAACTTTTGAAAAGTGAGGGCTACCTGTATTACCTATCTTCAGATCCCATCCTCTACCATATATTTGTTATTCTGGGAGTAGGATACCTAGATTCAGGAGGCCAAGATTAAAACTCATAAAAATTCAAGGACAAAAACAGGAAGTAGTGTCAAAGTAATACATAGTGTTTCTTTCTAACTAATGTCATTTTAAATATATATATATATACATATAAATACATGTATATATATGTATACATATATAAAGCTTGAAACAGCTTTAAGGTATAATTCACATACCATATGTGTGGCTTGATAGAATACTCTGACACTTTGTATTAGTCTCAGAACATCCTAGAATGCATTCACTTTTCATGATGGAGAAAGAATTGATGAGTATTATTTTTAAAAAACAAGTGCATGTTTCTAATTATGTGTAAGTACACTTAAAAGTGCACACACCAAAGTCAATTTGAATTTTTATAGCTCTTCACTTACAGAAAGGTTCTAAGTTCTTTGTGTAGTGGTTAGCATGATGCGTATTGGGTGCTTGCTTTATATATTTTATGTAAATGACCAAATTGAGTGAGGAAAAGTAAGGGGAAGATGATAGGGCATTTTGCTAGGATTGTGTCCCTGTGAAGCAAGTTGAGTCATGTAACAGAACTGGTGGTTGAGGTGGTGAAGCTTATGAGTTCTGACTTGGTTTTTATTCTCTACTATGCTCAGCTATAGTGCAGTAAAGGTGAGGCTGCTTAACATCATGATATTGCATTGTATGAAACCTCTTGTCATGGGTGGGCTCTAAACAGCAGTGGAATTAGTCTAGTTCTAGGCACTCTGGTATAGGTGTTCTGATTGCATTTGTACAGTATTGTTTCTTTAAGGAAACATTTGTTAGTCACTAATTCATTTTTAATTTTGGAGGGTTTGGCAAGACTCACTACCCACAAAGAAATGCCTTGCCTATTAGAAGTCATTTCTCCCACCATCTGTTTCTTGGTATTTACAACTATTCTGAACATTTCATATAAATTAAGTCATATAATACAGGGACTTTTGTTACTAACTTCTTTCATTTAGCATATTTCCAGCATCCATCCATTATTGGTGGATGTATGGGTACTCATTCCTTTCTATTGCAAAATCTATTGTATGGACATCTACATTTTATTCATTCATTGTTTGATACGAGTTTGGGTTATTTACAGGTTTTGCCTATTATGAATAATGCTGCTGTGATCTTGTACAGGTTTTTATGACACTTTCTGATTTCTTAGTCTGTAGCTACTAACATTCAGAATTGATAACCCTATAAAATAAGTGGGACTTAGTCTGGCAAGATCTAAAATTAAGAAACTTAAGTTTTGACAGAGCCTTATCTGAACATTAAGAGCTTTCTGAATTCTCCTTCCTAAATAAGAAATAAGAGTTAAAGATGCAGAAGTAGGACTGCATTGTATAACAAATAAGCTTTACTGCTTATAGTGCTTTAAGGTGTCCTCTTTTGAAATAAAGATGTAGCAGCTAGTCAGTAATTTTGTCACTTCAGTATCTGTGAGTTGGTATTTTTAGTAAAAGAATGGAGTGATAGCAGGAAGACGTTCTGAGAAAACTAAAGGAATCCTGTTTGTTTGGGGTTTTTTTTAATGTTTTTATTTATTTTTGAGACAGAGACAGCATGAGCAGGGGAGGAGCAGAGAGAGAGGGAGACACAGAATCCAAAGCAGACTCCAGGCTCTGAGCTGTCAGTACAGAGTGTGACACAGGACTCGAACTCACGGATCATGAGATCATGGCCTGAGCCGAAGTCGGACGCCCAACTGACTGAGCCACCCAGGCGCCCCAAGGGATCCTGTTTTTTATATGGGGCTAACATTCCCTTTTGTTTGTCCTTTTATTTATTGATGTACAACCCACTTAAACCAGTGGTTCTCAATCAGGAGACAATTTTATCTCACCCACGCAGGGGTAATTTGACAGTGTCTGAAGGCATTTTTGGTTGTCACAGCAGGGTGGGGGTTTTGGTACTGGCATCTGATGAGTAGAGGCTGGGGATGCTGTTAAACATCCTATAGTACACAGAACAGCCCCACCCCAAAGAATCACCTAGCCTAGAATGTCAATGGTGTGGAACTTGAGAAACTCTAAGAGTTAAGTTGATCAGTTGTATTATTTTTTTTTTATTAAGCAGGCTCCCCATCTAGTGCGGTGCTTGAACTCACAACCCTGAGATCAAGACCTGATCCAAAATCAGAAGTCGGATGCTTGACCGACTAAGGCACCCAGGCATCCCTAGTTGTATTTATTTATTATAAGAAACCCTGTTTATCGAGGAAACAAATGTTTGGTTTCTTGTTTAAGGACTTGTAGACTTAAAACGTTTTTGAAAATGCTTTCTTCTAAGCTCTTTTATTTAATCTATATGAGTACATAAAGTACCTACTGCTTGTTCGGTAAATTGTAGTAGTAATTAAGTCAGCAGGCAGAGGATTTAATAACATTTTTGAGATGTGTGTTTTCTCCCTTAATCCATGTAGGTTTGGCCTTAAATAATTGGGACACTTAATTGTCTATTACTTGAGGTGGTTGGTTTAACTTTTTAACCCGATTCACATCAGATTTAAAGGAAATTAAGAGTTGGACCAGTTCAATCATGTGGCAAGGGATTGATAAACCTGGAACATTAAACAATGCTTTACTTACACAGAGAATGTTGTTGAAATCCTAAACATGTCATGGGCCCAGATATTGGATGAGCAAAGGGCATGGAGGATTTAGATAACATCGTTTCTCAGTTAGTGGAGTAAAATAGTGGAACAAACATTGGCACCCACTTTAGTTGACTGATTTTACTTCTTAAGGGCCAGTTAATTCCTTTAAATCTGTTTATATTTTGACTAAGTCAGTGCTGCTACTAGATTTAAAGAAAGATGAGTTACAGATCTTGTGAAAGAATTTTAGCCTGTCTTTAAATGAAGGCTATCCGTAACCTGGTGATTTCTCAACCAGAATTTTTTGGAGGGGACAGCAAAAGAACCCAAGGGAAAGAGAGATATGTGATTTAAAAAGACATTCTGAAATAAACAGTGCTTTAATTATTTTTAGTTGTGATGTTTATTTTGAAATTTCCAGTAACATTAAAGCAGAGTATGAGAGGTGTTGGTCAAGAGTCACAGGTTTAAAAAAAAAAAAAAAAGGCAAGGGGTAAAGTTGAGAAACTACAATCTAGAAAGTTGGTATAAGCCAAAATCAGACCAAAGAACAGGCTAATTCCAGATTTCTGCTGTTTTGGTATTAGATATACATACAGAACAAAGGGGACAGAGATGCTTTAACCAAATTATTTTTATGTTGAACTTTACTTCATTGTATGGACTGACCATCAGTTCTATTTTTATTTCCCCAGTGACCAGTCAGATTAATAATTTGGTATTAGCTGATGATACTAGGTTAAACCCCATGAGGGTAACAAGGATCTCTAGCTAGCATCATATTAGTCCCCAACACTGTTTTGATTTACAGGATATGGAAAAGACAAAAATAAGCATTCCACCTCAGAGGTATGCTTTCTGTCTTGTTCAAATTTGCTTGTTAAAATTTTTCCTAGGCCTTTTGCATAAAGCGAGGGGCAATATCAATGCTATAGGACCCTTCTTAGTGCATCCAGAGGCTGTTCATAACATTCATAGCAAACAGGTCATCTTTATTTCCTGAAAGTTGGATTTTAAAGAAAGGTCCTGGGTGAGAGCAACCTTCAGTTAAACAAATGGTTGCATCATGTTACAAATTTTTAGTCTTCTTGGACTGAAAATTAGATGAGAATTGGAACATGGAGGAGGAACTCATGATTATAAAAACCATGAAACTGATCTTTGTTACAACAAAAGCTGCTTGCTTTTTTCATATGTAGGGGCTACTCTCAGGAGCCAGTCTTAGAACTTTATTTAGTCCTTTTGGCTCTTCTGCATTAGCTGTTGATAGATGCCATCTCAGAAGAGGTTCTGAGAACTAGATAGAGAGCCAAGGTTAGTCCACTAAATAGAACCATTTGGAAATTCCTAAAGATTTCATAAACACAGAACATTCAAATGTGTTGGGTCTTAGGGGCTTCATATGTTTTACCTTTAGTGCCCTATCTCATCTTCATACGTGGTGTTATGGTAAAGAAGGAGAGAATTTTTTTTCCTAGAGGGCAGGGAGATCCAATTTTGTATAGTCTTAATCATACCCCCCATTACACACACGCACACACAATAGAACTACTAACAGGCTTCTTAGAGGCTGGGGCTCCTGTGGGAAGAGCCCTAGATTTGGTATCCAAAACCCTGGGTTTAATTCTAGCTCTGCTATCTAATATCTCTGTAACTGTAGGATAGTCATGTAACCTCTCTGAGACTTAGTTTTCTTTTTTGTAAATTGATAGCAATGATTCCTACTTTGTGTGGTTATTTTACAAGTATCAAACAATCCTCATAAATACCATTCAGAATATGTTATTAGGGGTAGGAGTTTTGTTTTAGTTCTTTGTATACCAGAAGCTACAAATGTAGTCACCTGTCTTAAACCCAAGTACTTACTAAACTAAAATTTTCAAATGATACACGAGTGAATATAGTAGAAAATAAAAGGTTGCCCCCATCCCAGTCTTAATGTTGAAAATCTTTTGTTGTTGTTGTTTTGTTTATTTTTGAGAGAGACAGTGCAAGCAGGGGAGGGGCAGAGAGAGAGAGGAAGACCCAGAACCCAAAGCAGGCTCCAGGCTCTGAGATGTCAACACAGAGCTCTATGTAGGGCTCGAACTCACGAACTACAAGATCATGACCTGAACCAAAGTACGATGTCTAACCGACTGAGCCACCCAAGGCGCCCCTATGTTGCTTTCTTTTCACAGCGCATTGTACGACTCTTTTAAATACCCAAGTAATGGTAAATAACCTTTTGCTTTTTTAAAACAGCAAAAAAGAAGAATAAGAAGGGGAAAACTATCTCCCTAACAGACTTTCTGGCTGAGGATGGAGGGACTGGGGGAGGAAGTACTTATGTCCCCAAACCAGTCAGCTGGGCTGATGAAACAGACGACCTGGAAGGAGATGGTAATTTTTTTAGTTTCCATCATGCTTGAAATTTTCATTCTCTTCTGAGACAAAACTCATTCCATAATAATAGTTCACACGTGTAATCTGAAAAGAATTTAATCGTTTTGTAAAACCTTAGGTCTAAGTTTGTGCATTTCATAGAATTTTAGGTTTAGGCGATAAGAGTTCATGATGAGGGACTGAAATTGTGATTCAGGAGAACTTAGTACTAGTTCTCCCTCTTGTTAACATACTTTTCTCAAGCCTTTTAATCCTCATTTTCATTGGAAAAGTTAAGGACTAGATTACTAAAATTGTATGATATCCTGTTATTACAGCATAATCTATAAGCTGTTTATACCCAGAGTTAAGGAATAATTTGTTCTAGGAACTATTTTTATGAAGGCATGGGTAAACAAAAATGGTCTGAGGAACAGGATGGAATTGAGTTGTTTTTTGTAAAGAGGGGGATCAACCATAAGGAAAACACTTTGTCCACCCAAAAAGTTAGGAATATGAGAGTTGTCAATAATGTTTAAATACATTTGGAATGAGAGGGACCTTGGTTTGAGTCCTACCTATACTAGGATTACCATCTACTACTCTGCCATCTTTGTAATCTTGGGCACGTTACTAAATCTGAAATCTGAGTTTCCTTTTCTGTAGAATGGGAGCAACCTCACAGGGTTGTTATAAAGATAAGATGGGATATAATGAATATAAAATACCTGCACACAGTAACATTCCATAAATAGTTGATACTTTTCTTTGCTGTATAAGGAATAAGAGTTACTATGATTCTGTTCATAAAAAGCCTGGGTCTTTAAAGGTCTCTAGAAACCAAGAGACAGTGAATACTGAGTTTTTTGCATTGCTAATCTGATACATTTCAGAAGCATTTTCTCTGTGTAAAATGCATTTATTTAAGTGCCTTTTTATCTGTTTTTTTTTCCTGGTGTGGCTTATTTAATAGTGGGTACTTAGCATGGATCTTTTTATTCTCCAGCAGCAGTGATTTCTTAAACATCCACTTTTCTATCCTAGTTTCAACCACTTGGCACAGTAACGATGATGACGTGTATAGGGCACCTCCAATTGACCGTTCCATCCTGCCCACTGCTCCACGGGCTGCTCGGGAACCCAATATCGACCGGAGCCGTCTTCCAAAATCGCCACCCTATACTGCTTTTCTAGGGAACCTGCCCTATGATGTGACAGAAGATTCCATTAAGGAATTCTTTAGAGGATTAAATGTAAGTGTAAAGGTTTACAGCAATTAACTCAATATGGAGAGTAGCAAATTGGCAGTGACCAAGTCTGAATTTCTAAGCTGAGAAAGATTCTGAGGTTGTGTCTAGACTTGGAAGAAATGGGTATATAATTTGACTAAGTGGTGTTTAGACCCTTTGGCTGAAAATATTCTCATCCCACACCAATCATAATCTCAGTCTTATATCTAATTGATAAAGAATCTCTCAGGAACCTATACCTCTTCTCATTGAGAATCTTAAAAGTGATGGGGGGTGGGTATTGAGGAGGGCACCTTTTGGGATGAGCACTGGGTGTTGTATAGAAACCAATTTGACAATAAACTTCATATATTGGGGGGAAAAAAAAATCTTAAAAGTGATATACCCAGAGGCACCTGGCTGGCTTAGGAGCGTGGGACTCTTCATCTCCAGGTTGTAAGTTCAAGCTCCACATTGGGCACATACATTACTTTTTTAAAAAATGATATACTCAGTTGTTTTGAAAGGTGGAAAGCTCCTCTGAACTCAGTCATTCTTCAGGCTTCTATCAAAATCCTTTTTTTAAGATTTTATTTTTAGGTAATTTTTCCACCCAACATGGGGCTCAAACTCACAACCCCAGGATCAAGAGTCACATGCTCTACTGACTGAGCTAGCCAGGTACCCCTCAAAATCACTTTTCAATGTTTGATATGAATACTTGCAGCTGAGAAGGTGTGTAATTTTTATTTCTTTAATTTTTAGTGTTTTTTAACGTTTTTTAACTATTTTTGAGAGAGACAGAGACAGCGTGAGCGGGGAAGGGGCAGAGAGAGAGGAAGACCCAATCCTAAGCGGGCTCCAGACTCTGAGCTGTCAGCACAGAGCCTGATGTGGGGCTTGAACCCACAAACCACGAGATCATGACCTGAGCCGAAGTTGGAGATGTGTAATTTATATTAATGATAGTGTGCTAAAATTATTAAGGGTTCTGTGAGCTTGCTGCCACATATAGTGGAATTCATGGTGATTATAGGCCATCTTAAAAAGCTTAAGAGAGGATGTTTGAAATGCTGATCTAGAAGATTTCAAAAAGATGGAAAAGTGAGTATAGAGGTGCTCAGGAGAAGTCCTTTTTCCAAACTTGGATTTAAAAATACTTAAGACTGGGGCACCTGGATGGCTTAGTCAGTTAAATGTCCAACTTGGATTTCGGCTCAGGTCATGATCTCGCGGTTCATGAGTTCCAGCCCCACATCGGGCTCCATGCTAACAGTGCACAGCCTGCTTGTGATTCTCTCCCTCTGTCTCTCTCTGCACCTCCCCCACTCGCTCGCTCTCAAAGTAAACTTTAAAAAAATAAAATACTTAGGACTTGGGGTACTTAGCTGGCTCAGTCAGAGCATGCGACTCTTGATCTCAGGATTGTGAGTTTGGCACCCCACGTGGAGGGTAGGTTTTACCTTTGTTTGTTTGTTTGTTTGTTTGTTTGTTTTAAGGTGCATTTCCTTTAAAGATCTACTCTCTGCATGGGGCATCTGTGTGGCTCAGTCTGTTAAGCATCCAATTCTTGATTTTGGCTGAGGTCATGATCTCATAGTTTGTGGGTTCAGGCCCCACATTGGGCTCTGTGCTGGGAGCGTGAAGCCTGCTTGGGATTCTGTCTCTCCCTCTCTCTTTGCCCCTCCCCTGCTTGTACAAGCTCACTTGCTTGCTCTTTCTCTCAAAATAAATAAACTTTAAAAAAAAAAAGATCTATTCTCTTCTTACTTTGTTTTTTGACTCCCTTCCTAGATCCTGTTCTCTGCAGTGGGCCACCAACTTCAATGGGTACTTTTTCTGATGTGATTTTTTTTTTTTAAGAGTTTATTTTTAAGTAATCTCTACATCCAGTGTGGGGCTTGAACTCACAACCCTGAGATCAAGAGTTGTACACTCTATGAATTGAACCATCCAAGCACCCCACAATGATTATTTTTTTATTGCCCCTACAAATCATCATCTCTGTACAAATACGTAGTACAGCTAGAAGGCTGACCTGTTTTTGATTTTACTTTCTTGGCCTCTTCTGTAGAATGCTGAATAATAACCTCTGACCCATTCAAGCTTTTCACTGAATGCTTTAGAACTGGTCTGGAGTTACTTCTCCCTTTCATATTTTGTTCTGCTGTGTTCAGGAGTTGAGTTAAACTAGAATTTAAAGAGACTATAACAAAATGTGTATCTCAGGAGCCAGAGTAAAGTATCAGATCAGTGATGCAGAAGAATAACTTGAATACATGCGAAATTCTAAAGAAAAAAGTTAAAGGGTGAGAAAATACGTGGAAGCCATCAAAAAGATGGTCAGAAGATAGAGGTGTTTGAAAATGGTTCTAAAATTGGAAATAATAAAATAATAAATAATAAATAATAAAAAAATTTGTGCCAGGTAAAGTTCTATGAAACTTTAAAATGAGGAATTCTGCAAACCTACAATTAGAAAACACAAGGTAACCTCAAAATAAAACCAGGTCAATGTAAATTCTTCTTGTATTTCAAGAGTAAAAATTCAGTAGTTTGCCATCTCAGAATTCAATAGAGGGAGTAAGGCTGGTGGGAGTTTATAATCCAATCTTTGATTCAGCCAAGGATGGTTAGTATACGAAGACAGTAACATTTCTCAGATAATTAAGTCTTTAAAAAATAGACCACCTAGAAAACAACTAAAAATTAGACCTGTAGAATGAGACAGAAGTCAGGGATACAGGGACTACTCTGAACTCATGTTAATTTTTTTTTTTTTTAAGGGTTAATTTCATACTGTTCTAATTGAAAAGGTCTGATGGCATATAGTGAACTCTCTCTTCTATCCCTTTGCACCAGTTTTCCTCCTGGAAACCACCAGGTTCTTCTTTGTGAATTCTTCAGAGAAATTCATTGCATATGCAGTGATTGGGTCGGGGGGGGGGGAACAAATGAACGAGAACACTTAATTGAGAAATCTGTTTCTTTACTCCTTCAGATCAGTGCAGTGCGTTTACCACGTGAACCCAGCAATCCAGAGAGGTTGAAAGGTTTTGGTTACGCTGAGTTTGAGGACCTGGATTCTTTGCTCAGTGCCCTGAGCCTCAACGAAGAGGTAAAATAAATAAGGTGGGGAGTTTGAGGGTGGGAGCTAACCAGTCTTAGACTTATCAATATATTTTTGGTCGGGTCACTGGCTGTTTCAAAGATTGTCATAGTATCTCTGACAGAAAAGCACCATGTGACACTTAACATTCAACATCTAGCAAGTCGTACTTCACTTGAGCAAACTCCGTAGGCCCCAATCATTCAGGGAGGTACTTAGGTGGAAAATTATAGAAGAAACCCACCACACCAACTCTTTTGTTGTTGTTGTTGTTGTTGTTGTTGTTGTTGTTGTTGGTTTAATGTTTATTTTGAGAGAGAGACAAAGCACCAGCAGGGGAGGGGCAGAGAGAGAGGGAGACACAGAATCCAAAGTAGGCTCCAGGCTCTGAGCTGTCAGCACAGAGCTGGACTCCATGCAGGGCTGGAACTAAAGAGCAGTGAGATCATGCATGACCTGAGGGAAAGTCAGACACTCAACCAACTGAGCCACCCAGGCATCTCCACCATACCAGGTCTAATAGAAGCTCTCATTTGTTGATTCAGAGCTTTGTCTCCGCTCTCATGGCTTTGCTTTTTCAATATAATCTGACCAGATCAAGGCAGATAGAAAAAATCATGTATATCAGTTTAGTGTTAAAAGGCATTCTCTGGTTTTCAGGGAAGTTAATGTTTTTTTTATGGTTGTAAAGAGTTTGGAAACATTTCTCAGTGGAATGTCATTTGTAATACATGTTCCTAGGAGTCTCTTAAAGGAAAATGACAGTGAACACTCAGTTCTGCTTTTTAACATTGCCCATAGATGTTTTTCTATCCAGATATGCCAGCAGTGTAGTAGAGGAGATTTAGCTGTTAATACATGAGGGGGGTGTGGGGATTAAATCTAATTATAATTACATTCATTTGAGTGATGGGTGCCATGTAGTGATTCTTAAGCTAGCACAAGCAGGATATTAAAGCATTCGGTTACCTGTTAGTAACAGAAGTTTCTAGTCTAGGACCTGCCTTTTTTTTTTTTCCTCCTCTTTTTTACTTCTAGTGACTAGAAATCAAATTATATCTGGGAAGGAAAGGGGCTCTTTTTTCCATTTCAATGCCAGAAACCCCTCACTTCTTGAGAAGGTAGTTTGTCAAAGTGCAGATTTGGGCCATTTGTGCCATAATTCTATGGTCCAAACCTGCCACTTGGCACAATTGAAATCAACACCTCTCAAAATATTTTACCTGTGTCATAATTGAGTTACAGCCATGAAAATTTGAAGTAAATGTCAAATAGGAATAATAATCTAGGTATATAAGTTAAATATATATAAAGCTTAGTTCCAAAGTTTTTCTTTTCAGATCATTTTTAGGTTTTATTAACATTACTCCTTTTTAACTGTTCTATCTGGATAAGGGAAAGAATACCATACAGTTATCTGAAGTTTGTTGAATTATCTATTATGTAAAATGCTGTCATGGTCCAGACTTAGGGGTTTCTTTGTTTCTAGAGATTTCGTCATAGTAGTGTTTAATATAATTCTGGGTGTTTGTAACTAAAATTCACTGTTATCCTTCTTCAACTGTAGATTCTACTGGGAAATGAGGAAAAATCAGCAGTAGAATTTATTGGGTTCAAAGTGTATAAATAAATAATGATGTGGGAAAGGGAAGTCAGAGGGTATCCTGGAGGAACTGATTTATCCAAAGGTAATATTGAGTGAAAGAACTTGAGATAATAGAGACAATGCTTTATGTACTGTTGCTGGTGCATATTAGGGGCTCTATAAATGTCTGAGTGAATAATTGCTCTGGACCCAAATATGCCTTTTATTTAGTTTAGTTGCCTGGGAATTATTTCTTGATAAATTGCCTTTGATAGTTAAAAGTCTCATTTTATAAAGTATATATATCTTTATAAAAATAGCTAATTGATGTGGCATTGATACAAGCCCAACTTAAATCTGTTAATTCTAAGGGATTATTTCAGTTTTCAAGTCTTTGTAAAGGATTCTTTAGCCAACAAATTGGAATGTTGGCTAGATTACAGTGTTTTTCCTTTATCTTCCTTCCCCCAGTGCTTCTGCTATGCCCAGACGTTCAAGGTCACTCATGGGATTTGTGCATAATGGGGCAAAAGGTTGGTTAATGTGGTCCTATCCTCTCAGTCTCTAGGTAACAGGAGAATTCGAGTGGACGTTGCTGATCAAGCACAAGATAAAGGTAAGAAATCTGATAGAAATCTTCCTGTTTTGTTTTGGTCCTAGGATGACAAAGCAGAGGTGCCTGTTCCCAGAAAATTTTAATAGAGATGCAGAGCAGTAGGCCTGCCTGAATCTGGAGCACTAGTTGCCAGTTAAGGATGATTTTGCTCAAGGGGGCATTTGTCAATGTGTGAAGACCTCTAGAGTTGTCAGAACTGGGAAGTGCTACTGACTCCTAACGGGTAGAATCCAGGGATTGCCGCATAAGACACAGCAAAGAATTACCCACCCCAAAATGATGGAAAGACCCTGATTGATCTAGAGGAACGTTAAATATGTAATAAATAGATTAGGTGTGCCTAGCAGCACAAGAGGGGCCTCATTCATATGTATTTCAGAGGTTCCTGGCCTGTACACAGAATGAGACCTATAGGCATTAAACTTCATGGTTAATTAAATAAACCATGAGGTTTAATACTTACCATGAGGAAGTGAATCATTCAGTTAAGTTGAAGAGTGCGCTTTACGATGATGGGGCATCAAAGTTGGGACAACTTTGTGATGATATGAGGAAGAAATACAGTATGTTGGGGGAAGGCTCTGTGCATGTGACAAATAATCAGGCAAAAGTTTTTGTGGGCTAACTTGTTTTTATTTTATCTCTATAGACCGGGATGATCGTTCTTTTGGCCGAGATAGAAATCGGGATTCTGACAAAACAGATACGGACTGGAGGGCACGTCCTGCCACAGACAGCTTCGATGACTACCCGCCTAGGAGAGGCGATGATAGCTTTGGAGACAGTAAGTTCATTTTTATCGAGTGAGTTTCTTCTGTGTTCTGAGAACTGTTTTGTAATAGGACAGATATGTCAATGTAAACGATCACATTAGCAGAGAGGGAGTAGGAGATACAGAAAAAAAAAATTTTATGATCTTCAAAAGAATTGATAGATGCAGAAAAAGAATTTGATAAATTTATAATTTAAAAAAAAACACAGAATTTTGGGGTGCCTGGGTGACTCAGTGGGTTGAGCGTCTGACTTCAGCTCAGCTCATGATCTCACAGTTCGTGAGTTCGAGCCCCATGTCAGGCTCTGTGCTGACAGCTTGGAGCCTGGAGCCTGCTTCAGATTCCCTGTGTGTGTGAGAGAGACACACACACACACACACACACACACTGCCCTTCCCCCGCTCACACTCAGTCTCCCTCAAAAATATACTAACATTAAAAAAAATTTTTTTTAAACCTTGCCAAAGATTAGGCGGGAGATTTCACTCTCTTTAGGAAATAGTTGTTTATAAAGAAACCCAACAGATCTTACAAAGTAAGGAACTATAAAAAAGTTCGGCAAGATTGCTGGGGTAAGAACATTACACAAAAATTGGTTGCATTACTAGCAGCCAGCAGTCAAAATGGAATTTTTTAAGACACCTTTCAAAATAACAGAAAATTCGTTCTTTTCAAAGATACTAAATGTTTACCCTGTACCTGATAGTGTTCAAAGCTCAGGATATAGCAGTGAACAAAACAGACGAGGGGTGCCTGTGGGTGGCTCAGTCTGTTAAGCATCCAGCTCTTAATCTTTGCTACAGGCACGATCTCACGGTTCATGAGTTTGAGCCCCACATCAGGCTCTGCACAGACGGCAAAGAGACTGCTTTGGATTCTGTCTCTCCTTCTCTCTGCCCCTCACCTGTTTGTGCTCTCTCTTTCAAAATAAATAAATAGACTTAAAATTCTATCCTCATTGGACATTGCTTATACTAGGGGAGAGAAACTGTGTGCAAATAAACAATTCAAAGAAAGGAAATAGAGAATGTCATGGGGTAAGAGTTGGGGTGAATTACAACGTTCACACAAAGTACCTAAATCTAACAAAAAATATGCAAACCTTGGGGCGCCTGGGTGGCGCAGTCGGTTAAGCGCCCGACTTCAGCCAGGTCACAATCTCGCGGTCCGTGAGTTCGAGCCCCGCATCGGGCTCTGGGCTGATGGCTCAGAGCCTGGAGCCTGTTTCCGATTCTGTGTCTCCCTCTCTCTCTGCCCCTCCCCCGTTCATGCTGTGTCTCTCTCTGTCCCAAAAATAAATAAATGTTGAAAAAAAAAATTAAAAAAAAAATATATGCAAACCTTTATGGAGAAAGTGAGGCAACTTTATTGAAATATGTGAGGAAAGAATACTAATTCGATGAAGAAATGACGAGATAGCAGTTTGTCCATATAATAAAATCTATGTGTAATGATAGGGATAAAGTTTAAAACCTATAATGTTGAGTGGGGGGTATAAACATTTGAACAACACTATCATATAGTAGTGTTCATGCATACATTATAAAAATGTGTGCAGGGTAACATAACCACCTTCGTGAGTGGGTGAAGGTAGAAGGAATCCTTTAGCTATATTTGTGACATATTACTTTGAATCTAGTTTATATCTGACTTTTCTATCAAGTTTTTGTGACCAGACAAAGCCTTGGGGAGAACTACCTGAGGTATTGCACGTCAACATTTATGCAAGAGGTTCTGTTGTTAACAGAAAGAAATGGCTCTTGAAAGAAAAAGCAGTCAGACCAAGGGTCCTGTTTTGAATCCAGGGACATGACTATTTCCTCACTTGAAACCTTGAGTTTGGAACAAGCAAGATGGATAACAAGAATGAATGTGCTGTTGTTATCCAAAGCTGCCAAGTTGTTAGAGATTCCTATTCCAAGCTTTGGGCCCATAAAAGACATGGGGAAAGGTATAGTTGTACTAAATATTATTGTAAAATCTTAGCAAACATTTGTATATTTCTCGGCCAGCTGTTTCAGTGAGTACAAGCTTATTATCATTTTAATATTACCTAAATAAAATTAAGTATACAGTTCATATGTCTCTCTAGAAATCAAATACATATTTCAGAATAAACACGTGGCTGATTTTTTGTGTTTTGAATTCTTCAGATTCTCTCCCGTGTGTAATTGTTTTACCAACATTAGCATGTCCTTTAACTTACCAATTTAAACTACCAGGGAATGTGGACAAAATGATGTTGTTTCCAAAATTAAATCATGGTTTAAAAGGAAGAAGTCATAAAAATAAAATCCTTGTTTGACTTGTGTGCATGAATTATTAAACTCAAAATGTTTTTAAGTTTGTTGTAATTGTTTCGTTCATCTCTGGAAGATGAAGTTTTCATATAAACGTTGGGGCTCCGGGTTTCTTAGAAAATTGGAAGATCTAGCAAGTTAGTCAAAGCTAAATAGCTGCTACCTCCTTTTATAAATGCCTCACACCATTGTAGTTTGCCGCCTGAGCTCTGCAACATTCTTAGATACAAATTTCTGGAATTTAGGCACCTCTGATACTGATATTCATGCATGTGTGTAAAATACAGTTTTCAAGTGTCATAGTAAATACATCTCTTAACTCCGTTTTTAGTGGTTGCTTTTTATAGATGCCCCCTGACTTAACTCATAGCTTGTGCACTCGACAATTTTTTAATATTATACACAACATTCCTGTGAATCTCCTTGTACATGTCTTTATTAAATGTCCTGTTATTTTCTCAGGATAAATTCCTTGAAGTTGAACTGTTGCCCCAGAGGGCACAAGTGATTTTAAAGTTTTTAACGCATAGTTCTGAATCCAGTTTCAGAGTGGTTGTGCTGTTTTAGACTCCTCAGCAGTGTGGGAATTCACTTACTCCCCCAAACTTGGCCAACACCAGAGGTAGCTCTTACTTACATCTTTACCATTTTGGTGGTAGAAAATGTTCTGTTAATTTTAGTTTCTGTTACTTAAGTAATAGCCAATCACTATCCTGTGTCACATATATTTTTCTCTTTTTGTTTGCCTTCCCAGACTTAGGGCTTGTGTATTTTCCCATGCGAAAGTTTTTAAGTGTTCTTTGATTGGTTCTTTGGAACCAATCAAAACTATAGATTTCAATTATATTTCCTACTATATTTGTCTTTAATGCTGAAAATTCATTATGGGCTGTATAGAGATTTTATTCTTCCTTAACTCCCTCATAAATTGTTGACTTAGCATTTATTGAATCAAAAATTTTTAAATCAACCAATAAAAGTTATTTCAGTACACGTTTCCACTTTGCATTTAAAGTGATTTGTTTTTATAAAAACACCTAGCAGTGGCTGTGAACTCATGAAACCAAGTTGACCTCGTGGTCTTTCATGCTTCTTCCTATTAATGGTGTCAAAGAAAAGGGAATGACGTTGCTTTGTCTGTTTTCTCTGCAGAGTATCGAGATCGTTATGATTCAGACCGATACCGTGATGGGTATCGGGATGGATATCGGGATGGCCCACGCCGAGATATGGATCGATACGGGGGCCGGGATCGCTATGATGACCGAGGCAGCAGAGACTATGATAGAGGTCATTAAAAAACAACTGCGTTAAATTTCTTTCTTTCAAGAACGTCTTGCTTGCCTTTATTTCCTCTGGTGTGATGATCATAATTTGGGATATATTTACAGGTTACGATTCCAGGATAGGCAGTGGCAGAAGAGCATTTGGTAGCGGGTACCGTAGGGATGATGACTATAGAGGAGGCGGGGACCGCTATGAAGACAGATACGACAGACGAGATGATCGGTCATGGAGTTCCAGAGATGATTACTCTCGGGATGATTATAGGCGTGATGATAGAGGTAATCATTTTCTTTTATTTACTTAATAGGGCAGACCACTGGAGAAACTGATTGAAAAATTATCAGTTCTGCCTCAGACCCCTGAAGTGGGTTTTGAAACAGGATAGAATTTACACGTTGTAAGAGATAAAGCAGAGCCTAGTAGAAAGAGCATTGGACGAGGATGACAGAATGGAGATAAAGCAAAGGCTAATTCTTTTTAGTTGCCTTAGCATATAGATTTTTCAGTTAAAATTTATTGAATATACAAAGGAGAAAAGGAAAACATTTGCCACGCAGTCTCCTAGCCAGTGATTGGCACTGTAGGGTTAAAAACCAAGTGTTGGTGATTTCAGTGCCATTATGCCACAGTAATTGACACTCAATTAATGGTAAGATGTAAGTGCACCTATTCTAAAATTATGCCCCTAATGTTAATAACACTTAAGTAAAAACATACTGTGTTACAAATCTGACCTCTCAACAACGTATTAATAAATGGCCAGCATCTGTGTTCTGACTTCATTGATATCAAAAAAAAACTGTCTAGAATTTCTCCAATTATTTTTAGACAGCTTGTCTACTACTCTTTTTAACATCCCCGTGTGAGCCCTGACTTTGTGCCAAGTGCTTTTTTTAAAAACATTGCTATTAACCATTTCCTCTATTTCCATGCATGAAACCTAGAAATAACAACTAACATTTATTGAGCATTTACTCTGCACCAACGGTGAGCGGAGTACACTTACAGGTAGTATATGATCTTAAGCATTCTATCTAGTATAGGTACAATTATCATCTCCACTTCACTAGTGAGAAAAGTGGAGGCTTGATATGCGTTTTGAATCTCAACTCCTGAGCTTTTTCCTCTCTCATGCCATTGTTGCCTCCCTCAGTAACTGCACACCTGATCTTTTTTTCTGGTGATCTTGTCTACAGCTCCCTCTAAGATCTGCCCCCTTATCTCCAGAGTAGCTGCCACTGGCTTTGTTCATACTTCATTGCTGTGCTCACATTACTAACAAATTTCTCTGCCTCGTTCCATTCTTTACACTGGCCCAAATTGTCTTTCTGGAACAAGAGCTAATTAGATTATTCTTTCATGGCTTTTTTTTTTTTTTTTTTTTTTTTTTATATAGCACAAGTTGGGGAGGGACAGAGAGTAGCTGGGACAGAGGATCTGAGGTGGGCTCTGCAGCAACGGCAGGGAGCCCAGTTCGGGGCTCAAACTCAGAAACTGCGAGCTCATGACCTGAGCCAAAATCAGATGGTTAACTGACTGAGCCACTCAGGCCCCCCATTAGATTCTTTTAAAAGCCTTCCTAGTCTCTCCATGGCCTAAAAGATAGCCTTTCTTCTGTTCCTCTGACATACAAGGGTCTTTAGTGCTGTCTCCCATCCCTTGGACATCTACCATTAAGCTGCTCGCTCAGTTTTCTGGACTTTCAGGAGTCACCACTTGGAAGCCTTCACAGGTTTCCCCAAACATAGCCCCAGTCTAAGAACTTCCATATGGATAAATCTGTTTTGTCCAGTTTAGCATACTGTATTCTTTTTTTTTTTTTTTTTTTTTTTTGATTCTCTGCTGAATTGCGCTCCTTGCAGGCAGGAACTAAATACTACCCCCAACTGTCATATTCGTGGCCTTAGAATGATATCTAAAATATAGGTGCTCAGATTATATGTTGAGTTGGTAAAAGAAATGGAAATTATCAGACGGAGAAGAAAAGGATGTTATTGTGTACTATAGTGAAAGGAGCATAAAGTTGCTTTGATTTTATCCTTTGATCCACAAAGTACTAACTGTAGGGCTTAAATGAGTTAACTCTTTCTGACCCCCAGTATTACCCTATAAAAGGGAAGTTAATGAGCCCTTCACAAAGTTATACATATTAAAACTGTATCAGTTAGAGGTACCTGGCTGGCTTAGAGGGTATGACTGGACCTTGGGGTCATGAGTTCAGGCCCCATGTTGGGTACAGAGATTACTTAAAGATCAGATCTTTTTGAAAAACTGTATCTTGGAAGTTTATATAAATTGGCAGTTAAAAACCCGTCTAGAAAATTTAAATCTTGGGGTGTGTGGGTGACTCAGGTAAGCCTCTGACTCTTGGTCTCAGGGCCATGAGTTTAAGCCCTACATTGGGCTCTGCTCTGAGCATGAAGCCTGCTTAAAAGGAAAAAAAAATTAACATTGCCAAATGATACCCTTTTTTTGTAGATACATACATATGTTCTGTAGTGAGAGTATAAAGACCTGCATGGGGATGATAAAACCTGAATTCAGTGTAATGGTTGTGAGAAGACCGAACACAGTTAGGCGTGTCATCAGAGGAATGCTACTCAGGAACCTTCAGTGGGTATTGTAGTGTTTTATTACTGAAGCCAGGTGGCTGACACATAGGCCTTATACCTTCTTTATCTTTGGTATGTTGGAAATACTTAAGATAAATACTAATTTTGAGAAATAGGATTTCCTTGAAACGTTCTGACAACTTGGATCCAAAACGAAATCAAATTCTTTTAGACTTTGTAATCAGCTATTCAATGTTCTATACTGTACTCTGTGAATCGCTATAAGTTTACACTACACAGAGAGACAAGAGTATAGGCAGTACAGTCTTACTGTTACAAGCTCTTAATGAAGTAATCCATCATCCAGACCACATTTTTGACCAAGATACTCTTCCATCCAATAGTTTATCATAGACAGTTCTTCCCAGGTAATCAGTAATCGTGATGACTTACCATTTAAATTTTTACCCTTTTTTAGTCTTTCCCTCAGTCTGGCACTGCATCATCAGCACTGTAGTGGAAAGATTGATTGGACTTGGTTATTTAAGCCACGCATTCTCTAATGATCTCCCTTCCCTGCGGGATTGGTTAGACCACTACTCTGAATCCCATAGAGCGTTTTAGAAGAGCTGCATCTGGGAATCTGGCTTTCAGCCATCAGCTTCTGGTGATTTTGAAGAACTATTACTTAGAGTTTTATTTAACTTAGGTCCCCCCCAAAGACCCAAACTGAATCTAAAGCCTCGGAGTACTCCTAAGGAAGATGATTCCTCTGCTAGCACCTCCCAGTCCAGTCGAGCAGCCTCTATCTTTGGAGGGGCGAAGCCCGTTGACACAGCTGCTAGAGAGCGAGAAGTAGAGGAGCGGCTACAGAAGGAGCAGGAGAAACTGCAGCGCCAGCTGGATGAGCCCAAGCTAGAGCGACGGCCTCGGGAGCGGTGAGCTTCCCCTTGACTGTGGGCTTCCTGTCCACAAGTCTAGTGGCTCCGGGGCGGCGGGGGGGGGGGGGGGGGGGGGTGCATCCCTAGGGCACACTTGGGAAATTTTGACCTTGTTGGTTGTCACTAGCATTTAGTGGACGTGGGCTGGGACTGCTAGGCATGCTGGAGCGTATGGGACACTTTTCATCCAGTGAAGAGTTGCCTGTTGCTCACAATTTGTAAAAGGGCTTAACCGGGCTTAAACTGTGACAAATATAAATTGGTGATAATTGGTGCTAATTTAATATAGGAGTTGTCAAATTATGGCCTGTTCCTTTTTTTATAAATAAAATGATCAGGGGCGCCCTGGTGGCTCAGTCGGTTAAGCATCTGACTCTCTGTTTCAGATCAGGTCATGATCTCACAGTTCATGAGTTTGGGCCCCCATGTCGGGCCTCTGTGCTGACAGCCCAGAGCCTGCTTGGGATTCTCTGTTTCCCTCTCTCTCTGCCTCTCCCCCACTCACATTCTCTCTCTCTCTCTCTCTCCCTCCTCCTCCTCCTCCCTCCCCCAAAATAAACATTTTTTAAAAAATAAATAAAAATAAAGTTTATTTGACCCAGTAAAGAAAATTGCCAAACCTTGCTTTAGTATATGAAGTAAAGCCCCACCTTGGTGAGGCAAGTGGTTGAACCTCTTTCCAAGTTACTGGGGATAAAGTAGAGAGAAGATGTTTTTGCCTATATTAGACGTAAGTTGTAAGTTATTTTCCATTTATTTTTACTTGTGTGTATGTTACTTACTTTATCCAAGGGTATTTCAGGATCGTAAAGGAGTCGTTGCTTAAAATGTTTATTATTGAAAGGTGGCACTGGATCTAATAGGGTAGAAACGTTCTGAAAAATGGCCTAGTTTTGAATGACTTGTTGAATTGTGTTACCAGTAAGGGAGGAGGGCTGGAGATTATGTAGGAGAATGTTCTTAACCCTAGTTGGTGCTTGCTGGAGTATTTAGAGCCAGAGTATCTTCATGTCTGCAGCTTTCAGATGGTTTGAGAGACAAGATGCACACACGCACCCACAAGTAAAGCAAGCATGATAAAATATCAATAAGTGATGGTTCTTGAAGGGGCAGCACGGGTCCATGATGGCCTTCATTTAGCTGGACATATGTTTTGTTTTGTTTTTTTTAATCTCTTTATACAGACACCCAAGCTGGCGAAGTGAAGAAACTCAGGAACGGGAACGGTCCAGGACAGGAAGTGAGTCATCACAGACTGGGACCTCAGCCACATCTGGCAGAAGTAAGTCAGACCAGGGTGGGTATCATGTTATCGCCCTTTTCCATAAAGTAGCCATAACCAAACTGTGCAGAGCCTTTGGGGTGTTAAATTCAGTCATGGACATTTTATTTGGGTTAGCATAGATTGATTGGAGTGTCACATCTCATGGTTTGAAAAATCTGAGAAATAGGTGCCAGAAGCGACGTAGGTGACCTGTTTAATAAGCTTCCACTAAAGAGTATACTTGACTGCTGGATTTTCTCTTCCTTTTGCGGACATTCCAGAGTTTTCCTTTACTTAGAGCAGTCACAGTCCTACAGCTCTCTCTGAGCTGCTCCCAGGGCCAGCCTTTTTGGATGTCCTGTGCGACCGGAGCAGTGTCTCAAGCAATGATCTTCTGCTCTTCATCCTTCCTTCCTGCCTTGAATTTATTGTTATTGATTCGTCACACATATGTTTAGTGTTTTGGAAACAGCAGTTCAATTATAACACCTCCCTTACCTTATTACTGTGAGCCAGTGTTTTTTTGTTTTCTCCTCTCACCTCCAAACTGATTTGTGCTTGAGCACTTCAAAGTATGGCTCAAAGATGAATTTCCAAATCACCTCAGCCAAGTGTTGCAGAAGTTTTCTGTCAAACATTCATACTGGAGTAGCCTTTTAGTGACAGGACAATAATGCCTCTCTTTGTAGCGAGGTGGGAGTATGGTGGTTGGGTTGATTATATACCTCCTGAGGAGATTGCACTTAATGTAGGAAGAATCTAACAAAATGAACTTTTAGTTTTGAGGAGATATTTAGTGCCTTTAAGAAGAAAAAAAACATAATGTAGGTTTTGTTTTTCATAAATGTATATCCCATTTTGTTCTATGTATGTGGATTTGAGGCTGCATCAGGGTCCTCTTCACACATGTTTGTGTATCCTTCTCCAAGTACAAACATTTTAACACAAAACGTAGCAAGGCTATAATCCCGAAGTAAAGAGTACTAGTTCCTAGGAAAGGAGGTGGCTGTCCTTGAGAAGCTGTTGTATTTCCTATTTTTCTTGCATCCGTAAAACATTTTCTCAGAGTAACATTTGGTAACCACTAGTTCGGGGATAACTTATCTGTTGGGAGTTGGATGGGGTCTATATTTAAGAATAATGATGAAAAACAGTAAACTTGGGTGTGGACCATTTTCTATTCTGTCTGATTGTAATAGATGGTTGTATAATAATTTTTCTCAATAATTTAACCTTCCTACTCTGACTTAACAGATGCACGAAGGAGAGAGAGTGAGAAGTCTCTAGAAAATGAAACACTCAATAAGGAGGAAGACTGTCACTCTCCAACTTCTAAGCCTCCCAAACCTGAACAACCTCTAAAGGTAATGCCAGCCCCTCCACCAAAGGAGAATGCTTGGGTGAAGCGAAGTTCTAACCCTCCTGCTCGATCTCAGAGCTCAGACACAGAGCAGCAGTCCCCTACAAGGTGAGTCCGCTTAGAAGCACAGCAGCTGCTTAGCTGTAGAATCTTAAACATTGTGGTATCATGGTAGAAAGTGCCCTGGATGCGGTATCTGGGCAGCCCAGTCAGTTGAGCCACTGACACTTGGATTCAGCTCAGGGATTTTAAAAAATTATAAAGAAAAACAAAGTGCCTTACATAGCAGCTTTTAAGTTATGCTCTTTGCTCTCAATTCAAATTCAGTGGTGTGCTGGAGCTGGCTCATTAAAGCTAATTGTTCAGCTTTCTAGAGTTTTGATAACTGGTTGGCATCACTTTGGCTGCTTGAAACCTGCAACCTGGTCATCAGAACCTGCTGCAACCACGTTTGGCAGCGTGGCTTTGGGGGTCGATTCACTTCCCTAAGTCTTAGGATCCTCATGTGTAAAATAGAGAATTGTATTCACCTTGTGTGATCGTGATGATTCTACAGGACATGGTACTTAGTGAGTGTTCATATAATTGCTTTCATTGTTGTCTTTTCTATACTTTAATGTTCCACAGTGTTAAGTCTGTATTTTTGGTTCTCTGTAAAGCTTACTACTTTATAAGTTTCTTACCGGTTCTTTCCCTAAGACTGATAAACTTGATTACATGTTTTCCTTCCAGTGGTGGGGGGAAAGTAGTTCCGGCTCAACCATCTGAGGAAGGACCAGCAAGGAAAGGTAAGACCAAAAGGAAGTTGGTTTTTCACATAGATAAGAGGCCTAAATAAAAAGCCTATAAAGATAAAGGAGTCCCTAAATAATTGAACTTAAGTGTAATTTTGCACCTGTTTTTGTATTAAAGGTTCTTAGATTGTCTGCCTTTTCTTGCCAGTAGAGGGCAAAAGTGGTCTCTTTGGAAAAAGCATGGAGTCCTGCCCTTTCCTGGTAGAACATTTCTTTGAAAGGGGAAAAAAAGAATCGGAAGGAAATTAACATGCTCAGTCCAGATTAGAAATGTCACCATCTGCAAGGCCAAGGTCACTACAACAGCGTCATAGTCCTTATTTCCAGTTTGCTCTTCATGATGGCGTAACCCTAAAGTGGAATTTTTTAGTGGGTCTTATTTGGGGGCGAAAGGAATGTGGAAAGAAGGGTTTAGGAGAGAAATCTGGGTTGGGGTGAGGTTGAGTTTCCTTCAGTGCACATGGGCACACTTTTCTGCAGCTGAAAGGAAACTTAGGAGAGGGACAGTACTTAATATTTTACTTGCCTTCAATTTATTTTTGCATCTTCACACAAACAGATGAAAACAAAGTAGATGGGGTGAGTGTCCCAAAAGGCCAAAGTGGGAACTCCAGCCGTGGTCCAGGAGACGGAGGGAACAAAGACCACTGGAAGGAGTCAGATAGGTATGCGTGTTCTCTCTTGCCATTTGTAATCTGTCATCTGATGCTGGATACATGTGTCCCTGTAGTTAAGAAGTTCTTGGTTCTCCAAGTGTTGCCATATCTCCTATGGTAAACAAAGGAAAGTCAACCAGTGTGGACAATTAACAGTTCCAAGGATCTGGAAGCAAAATGTCCAGATAGCAAGCACTGTTGGCTGGAGGGGCCCGTTCAGTGCCTCCCACCTGCTTGTGGGTGTTGAGAGAGTCCTCTCCTAAAGACATGGTTTTACACTTACATCTCTGCAGGAAAGATGGCAAAAAGGATCAAGACTCCCGATCTGCACCTGAGCCAAAGAAACCTGAAGAAAATCCAGCTTCCGTAAGTGTTAGATGCTAATAGATTTCTCTCAGCTCACGTTTGCCGTTGAACTCCTTTATGCTTGGGGCTGGAATCCGAGTGGTTGGAAATTGTCAATCAGGCATCGTTGCTTGTTTGAAATTGTAAAAGAAACTTAGTTTTTTCCAGTTTTCTGCCTTGCAGTCTCACTACTCTTACTCCCTCTCCAAGATAAAAGGAGGTGGAGGTCTCCTGTAAGAACACCTGGGCCTCTGGCCTAGCCTCCCTAGCTACTCCTGGCCAGCGGAAAATGCTAATGAACAAGGAGGTGGGCCTGACCTGGCCCCTCCCTTTTGCCCAAGTATCATTGTCCTGTTTCTTGAGTTTTGATGTGCGAGTTCAAGGCTTTGGTGATTTTCTCACTCGTCTATTCCAGAAGTTCAGTTCTGCAAGCAAGTATGCTGCTCTCTCCGTTGATGGCGAAGATGAGAACGAGGGAGAAGATTACACCGAATAGACCTCTGCATCCTGTGCTTTCTCCTAGTCTCTCCACCCTGGAACATTCGAGAGCAAATCAAACCTCTATCCAGACAATAAAACTCACCATCTCCTGGAGACCTTTCTTAACTTTTTTTTAAAAAAACAAAAAACAAAAAAACAAAATGAAATGAAATTCTTTTGCATGCTGCTGCAGCCTTTAAAGTATTGAACTAACTGGAGAATCGCCAATGTAGCCAGAGAGAAAGAGACGTACAGCTTTTAATGGAAAAGTTGTGCATTTTTACGACACATGCAGTTGCCTGTGTGATTAGTGCCTGGGGGCCTCCATTTAGCAAAATGGCAGTGACAGTGATGCAGCGTCTGGATCTGGTTGGGCAGTAGGACAGGTTTAAGGAAGAGTGAGAGTTCTATCTTTTCATTCTTAATATCCTATTGTGGCACATATGAATTCTCAAGCATTACCTGAATAAATTTTCCATCCTCGGAAAGGTAGGCTTAGTCTCTCAAGTTGTTTTTTAGTCTCCAGGAGGCTGCCAGCCCCTCTTAATTCTGAGTTACTGGGGCCAGCCTAGGGGGAATTCCTTCATTTTTACCCCCCAGGGGGGTAGTGGAGAGTGAGTCTATAGGCCACAAAAGAATAAGGACTGCTCAGTGACCAAAATAAGTGGGAAAAGTTGTGGTTTGAAAAGAAGCTGCGGGGAGGTGATGGATTATTTTGCACCAGTAATAAGGGGAAATGGTATGACCTCCAGTAAACGCCAAGTGGTTACTTCCTGGAGCAGGAAGCACTTACGGGTCATGGGAATTCCCAAGTCTTGTATGTCCTGGTTTTGCCCTTCCTTAAACGCCATCCTTCCTGAAAGTTCACATCCATCTACATTCTGCTGAAATCTTGAAGCTTTAAAAATGTAGACTCTCGTCCTGGGCTTCTGATCTTAATGCTACTTTTTGCTGTCACCTCCCAGAAAGCAGCTTCTATTTAAATCACAGACCTGATCTAGGCATTCTAGACCCGCCCCAGGGAGCAGAAGCTAATGAGGAATCACTGCTTTTCTCAAGCAAATCTTGGCTCCTTCATGTCTTTTGACTCTCACTTCTTCCCTCCTCCATTCCTGCTCCTACTTCTTTGACTCCTTTTACACCTCAGAAGATTATAGAATTAACGGTCTTAGGTGGTGAGTGAGGGTGGATAAATAGGGTCAAATTGTGAGCCGTTCTTATGACCTTGATTGGGGCTTTTTTTGTTTTTACAAGTTTCCTTCTCTCCATTGAAATCCCACACCAATGTTTGGATTGATAATGTGGCCTCAACCAATGTGTGGTTTTTTGGTGGGTTTGTGTTTCTTTGTTGTTTTGTTTTTGTTTTTTTAGCTTCCCTTGAGAGAATAAATGATAATGGAGAGAACTGTGTGACAAGGTCCTGGTTTCTCTTGCAACACAATAGCTTAACTTGCCTGCTTTTATGTGCACCTTTGTACCGTCAGCCTGGTAGACGGCATCCTTCGGGGTGATCTCAGTCTCTCGTTCACAAGCCCTTCACCCATCGGTCCTAGATTAGACCCTGTCTGGCCACGCAGACCTTTTGGTTTAGGAGTGCTGCAGCAGTGGGCATAATGAATGAATCGTTTAACCAGTGGACATAAAGAGGCTTACCAAGTGAAGTAACTAAATAATTGGCTTGGATTGGCCAGTAGCTGGGAAGTGGCTTTTAGAGATACCCAAGGCTGAAAGGGGTTTGTTTTTTGGGTTTGTTTGGTTGGGGTTTTTTTGTTTTTTGGTTTTTTTTTTTTTTTGGTTGAAAAAAACAAACCATTTGCTGTAGGTGATGAAAAAGTAGGGTTTGCCCTCTACAGGTCTACTTCCAAATAGTTGTCTCCAAAACTTTTTTTTTTTTCCCATTCCCCTCTCCTGTCCCCGTTATAACAGAAACGGGTTATGTCCCGCTCCTTAATACGTGTAAAATTTGTACAAAATATCTTCTATGAAAATGATTTGTAATCTGTAGACTTAATACCTGGGAGATGTCTTGAGATGTAAAATCCCATCCTTTGGGTTGTGGGGTTTTTTTTGTTTGTTTTCTCCAAATAAATCTGATCTTTAAAGTTCACTTCAATGCTGAAATTCTTTTGACCATATACTCCACTCCTGTGCCTTTACAGGCTCCCCACCCCTGTCTCTGAAGTCCTCTGGGCGTTAGAGACTGTCCTGGGCTAGGGGTGGGGTTACCAGGGGAATCTTTACTGAGGCCCAGGAACTGGGAATTAGCATCCACTCCCCTCCAGCATTTTGGCCTGGTGGTAACCTTTAATATTTAAAAGTACCTGCAGTCCATTTCCTACTTCATCGCCTGGAGGCCGCGCCTCCACCCTCCACTCAGCAGTCTGCAGAGGCACTGCCTCCACATTCCGTGCTACGTGGCACAGGCAGGCTGGGTTCTTGTTGATGAGCTGGTCTGGGTTACAACGGAGGCCCCAGATGGCGGTGGGAAGTTTCCAAATGGCTAGAGATGGGCTGTTCCGTGTTGCAAGGCAGGAAAGAGGACCGTGGCAGAGAATCCTTAAGGTCACAATGGGGTGAAGCAGGGAAAGCCCAGGAAAGCTCAGTCAACAATTTGGGGGAAGATTGGGCAGGGGGGGTTGCTGGCACGGGAGCCCAGCTACACAAGTGGCTTTCCTAGGCCCATCGCAGCAACTGCAGTTGTGGTTCTTGACGGTGCACTGATCTCTTCAGATGTGGAGGGGTAAGAGGCTCAGCATGCTGTGCTGACTCAGCTTTCCGTGTGGGAAAGGAAGCTTTTAGGTGGGAAGGAAACAGGCCGCTGCCCAGGCTGCCTGTGGAACCCACCTCCACTGCCCACATCGGTCTGCCACTTTCTCCAAGCCCTCATTTCCAGCCACTCGCCAGAGGCTGGGTAAGTGACGATGGAAAGGAGACTAGGGGCGCCTGGGTGGCCCAGTCCGGCTTTCGGCTCAGTTCATGATCTCATGGTTTGTGGGGTGGAGCACAGAGCCTGCTTGGGATTCTCTCCTCTCTCTGCCCCTCCCCAGCTGGCACGCTCTCTCCCTCCTCTCCCCACCTCAAAAAATAAAAGAATACGAGTGGGAAAGGCTAACTTCAGAGAGATTCATGTTGGTTGGGCACAGGAAGGGTAAAGAAGGAGCTCCCTGTACTGTGTCCCAAGAGGGTACTTGAAATCCAAGGGAAAGGTAGGCGCTGGTACAACCCCCATCTTCAGAAGTAGATCCCAGGACCGGTGCGCCCTGTCAACCTGCCGTAAATCTTGAATGACCAGAAGGGTACAGGTATAGCATCCGACTTTACAAGGGTCACTTCTAGGCTGCTCGGATCCTGAGTTAAGTCCACGTAGCTTAGATTCTCCTAAACAGAATCAAGCACCAGGCTCTGGATCCCAAGGCAGTGAGGGTCCCAGTTAGTGCCAAAGGCGTCCCCTAAAGTGCTAAGCAAGCTCACAGCATCTGGTTTCTCAGGAAGTGGGAGAGCTACACATCTGCTCCTGGGAAGCATTATTTCTCAAATAAAACCTTGTTTCCTGGCAACCGTCATAGCCCCCAGGGCCACAAGTGAAGGGGGGACTCGACTTCCCTCACCCTCCCGCCTCCCCAGAAAGGAGTTTGGAAGAGGCGAGCTGTGCTGTGCTGCTCCACACCCAGCTGCAGCAACCTCCCGGTTGGACAATACACCCTCTGTCCTCTGTCCTGGCCAGCAGATCCGCCTCTGGAGTGAGCTCTGCCCCTTCCCCCGCTCTTCCTGGTTCCCAGTGCCCAAACCCTCCACTCAAAGCCTCCTGACCCAGTGCTCTCCCCGCCAGGATAGCCCATGCCCCTCAAAGCCCTCCCACCCCAAGGATCTGAGCACACTCAGTCGCAGGCATGGGATCACCCCAGACCTTGGAAGAGGGGGTCCAGCCTTCAGTCCCAAGATGGGCTGCCCTCTGCATAGTCAAGGTAAGAAAACCTGCATGGAGGGAGGGGTCAGAAGGGGTCATGATACTGTTCCTGAAATGCTGTTTCACCTTTGCTAACATCATCCTGTCTTCCTTCTCCCTTTCCTCTCCCTTCTGAAGCTTCTGTTGCTCTGAACTGGTAGTCAGAATGTCTGGCTGGCTCCATATGCCACCCGTGTTTACAGCACTCCCAGCAAGCCACCTCCTGTGGATAATTTTTCACTCTCAGCCTTCCTCATCAGCTTCCCTCCTGCAGCCCCCTCAGCCCCTGGTCCCCAGGTTGACAGCAGGAATCAAGTCTGAGCTGAAAGTTCAGCTGCCCATCTTATGACTCTCCCAATTCCTTGAAACCTCAAAAGTTCCTCATAGGGACAACCACACCAGCATGAGTGTGAGGCTGAAGCCCTGCCTACCTCTCTGGGATCCAATCAGGTGCCTCTTCTCTGAGCACCAGTCTCTCCTTGGTACCTTTAAACATTAGAACTTGGGGTATCTGGCTAGCTCAGTAGGAAGAGCATGCAACTCTTGATCTCAAGGTAGTGAGTTCGAGCCCTACGCAGGGTGTAGAGATTACTTAAAAAAAAAAAAAAAAAAAATAGAACCTACTAACCCCCTTCGGCAGGCATCCCAGGCACCCAGCCAAAGACCCTAATGAACTCTGGAAAGGACACGATTTTTAAAAAACTAGCTAAGACTCCAAAGAAATGAGCAAATTTTCATGCCTCATGTGTCTCGGTTACATAATCAAATCTTAACCAAAATACACACACTGACCTTCAACCCTGCCCCCTTCCCGCTAGCCTCTGATCCCGGTCACTCTCCTTGGGGCTTACCCAAAACTCCTGCCTCTCCCCTCCTCCCAGTGCCTCCCCACCTCTTCCCTCCTGCACCCCATTCCAACCCCCCCCCCAGCCCTCCCTCCAGCTCCCAGCAGTTCCCACTGCTCTAACCTCTGAGATTGAGACGACCTACTGGACACCAACTCAGCCAAGAGCAGTAAGCTCTAGGCTCCCCAGTCCCAGCCACACCCACCCCTTCCAAATGCCAGTCTCTGAGGGACCGCATTGTCACCGTGCCTCTTCCCCCAGCCGCCAGATTGGAATCAGAACCAGACTTCCCAGCCTTTGCCAAAGGCAAGATGAGCAGAGACGACCCAGTTGGGAGTTGAGACAGGGAGGGACAGAGGGCTTTGCAGCTGGTGGTACCGGCTGCCTTGAGCAGGCACTGGACATTGAGCCCTGGGCACTGGCTTCTCAGAATCCACACCCCCAACACACACCAGTTTTCATCATGGAAAATTCAGTGGGGAGGGTGAGGGAGGGCAGGAGGGAGTTCCAGGAAGTACTCAATACTAGAGAACACTGGTGAATCTGAGAATGGGAGTGGATTCAGTTTCTGAAAAGACATCCCTTCCCTCTATCTTCTCCTCCAGGGTGACCCAACTCAAATCACCCCCAGGGCCCATTAGTTTCTAACCAGTATCAGATCCCGACCCTGGAAAAGAAGGGAATGAGATTAGACCACAGACTGAATGAACTTCCATCTCCACTGGGAAACCTGTGACTTGAGTTATATAGGAGGGGGGAGGACTTTCTTTATAAGCAGAGTCAGGGAGTGGGAATGACGGTCCAGGTCCAGTTCCAAAGCAGAGCGATGGATGATGGGCTGACTGGAGCTGCTTAGGGGGTGGGAGCTTGAACTTGATGTGGAGGTCCTCAGCTTCGAGTCCTTTGGAGACAAGAGGTGGCCTAGACGTCTCCCCTGTGGCAGAGGACTAGGGAAGAGTGTCCAGCGACTGGGGACACAGGGGGCAGCAGGTATCTTTGTCTGAATCTGGCGCCCCTTGAGTAGGTGGGTCCTGACTTTGGGGTCAGGCTCAATCCCAAATACTCCCCGCGGAGGGGGCGGATGAGAGGCTGTTTCTAACGCCTTCTGGACCCATGGCCGCTTTTCTTCTACGTCTGTCTGGTTCCTGTGTTTTGTTTTGCTTCTTGCTCTGTCCTGCCGGTTAGTCTCCCCGGGGCTCGGAGGGTTTCTCGGCTCTGCGTCCTGCGCGTCCGCCTCCTCACACTCTCCCCATCCCGGTCTCTTCCTGTCCCCGAGCGCCCCTCCGCCAGTCTCCGCGTCCCTCCTCGCCCCGGGGAGCGTGGGCCCGCAGGAGAAGGTGGGGACGACGAGAGGGAGAAGGAGGAGGCCGAGGGGCGGGGAGCGGGGGAACGTGGGGATTGGAGCCGGGAAGGAGGGAGGAGAGCAGCGCGGGAGGGAGCGAGGGCGGGCGCGGGGCGCGGCGGGCGCGGGAGGGAGCCCGGGCGAGCGCGGCGCCCGCTCCCGCCTCCTCCGCCTCCTCCGCGGCCGCTCGGCGCGGGCCCGGCAGGATGGGCCGGTCCGGGGGCTCCCCCTGCTGCTGCCCCGCCCCGGCGCGCCCCCGCCCCGCCGGGCGCCCCCCGCAGGTGAGTGGCCGCGCGGCGCGGGGCGGGAGGGCGGCGGCCTGTGCGTCACGGCGGCCGGGCGGGGCCGGGGCCGGTCGCCAGGGGGCGCGGGGCCGCCCGGAGGCGCTGGGGCGCGGGGCGGCCGCCGGGGTGGGGGGCGGTGGGGGACTGGGGCCGGGGCCGGGGGCCGCGGGAAGCCGGGAAAGGGAGCAGGGGGCGGGGCGGGGCCCGCGGTCACACGGCCGTCCCGCCCTCGCGCGTCTCCGGCGCACTCGCCGCCACGGGGCGCACGTTGCCCCCACACGCGGGGCCCCGGACCTGGGTGGGAACTGCCGGCCCGGCCCCGGGAGCGTGTGTCGCGAGGGTTTTCTTTTTCTACTTCACTTCTGGGACACTGAGGCCCATTTCGCTTTTCCAGCCCCACTCGTCCGCCCCCCTTCTGCTTCTCCCCTCAATTCTCTAGCTCCCTCAGGGCACACTCATATATCCCGCCTCTCCCTCTCTCCTTCTCCGGGCCTCACCCCTCCTCCGCGGCTGGGCTCCCAGCCTCTCATCCAACCACAGCTATTTTCCAGGAAGGGGGAGTGTGGGTGGAGGGGTTTCTCCAAACAAACCCAAGGCTTCGGAGTGAGAGGGGGCCAGGCTGGGGGAGAGACTGACAGGCTCTGGAATGTTCCAGGCAGGAGTAGGGTGAGGGTCCTACCGGGGTCTGGCCATGCCTTCCCAGCCCTGCCCTGGTGAGCGCCTTTTCCTCTCAAGCCTGTTTCCCCCCTCTCCATCTCACTACAGAGGTGCCCCCCACAGAGTGGGGAGAGACTCAAAGGCATTCTTCCCTGGCCACCCAACACGGGTTAATGAGTCCCCCACGAAGGAACTACCAGGTGAGGGGACTTTTCAGCCCCTGTGGAGGCAGCAGGTGTAGAAAGAAGCATGCTGAAGGGGCACGAAGGGGCAGAGAAAAGGCACCCCAACCCACACACCCACCATAGTGCTTCTCCTACAGCAAGGCTCTGAACTGGACCAGGCCGGGCCCAGTTGCCCACACTGGCCAGGGGCCTGGAATGTCCTGGGACCCAGCCAGGGTTGGTGGGATAGGAGTGGGTTGCAGAGCCAGTGCCCCCTCTCCAGTTACACGCTAGGGGCCCAAGCCTGGCCACGGAGATACCTCCCTCTGGCCAAGGTACCCCGGGGACAGACTTCCTGACTTGGAAGGAGAGTTAAATCTTCAAGGGCAAAGCCTCAGGCCAGGCCCATGCCAGGCAAGTCCAAAGAAGTGTCCTGAGTGGGCTCTCCTAAGGGGGCTCATCCCAGAGAAGGCAGGATTAGACCAGTCCCTTGGGCCTGAAGGAGGGAGAGGGAGGTCTAAGGACCAAGTGGGAGAAGGCTGAGCACCGGTACATTCAGTAAATACCATGCAAATGAGGGGAGGCATATTTGCGCATTCTTTCAAGTGACAGCTCCAGCCGGTCAAAGGGCTGCTGTCCAAGGCTTGGGGCTGAGGACCCCTGGCCCTTAACCCCATTTATTTTTGGAAGATTACTGCCCCCCCACCCCCCACTTCCAAGGCTCCAGTCCACCTCCTTCCCTTGACTCTTGGGACAGGAAGTTGGCCATGTTCCCAGGAGGGAGGTAGGAGGCCCACAGAGGGGGGTGGAGTATGTGTTGGGGGGGGGGGGGGGGCCTGTCCAGTCCTTAGGACCTGGGACAGCTGCTGAGGAAGCAGAGCAGAGCTAGGAGAGCCATGAAGGTAGTACTCAGGCTTTGGGGGGCAGGGGGCATAGGGCCCAGCCCTAGGGTCTGGGTGAAGGGCCTACACAGCAGGGCTGGAAAGAGGGGCTAGGGACTGGGAGGTCTAGCACGAACAAGCCATGGAATGGGGGGACAGAGGGGATGACTGTCAGGAGCAGAGCGGGTGGGGTGCTCTCAGGAGAAGAGCCTCAAATGCCTTGGGCTGGAGCAGGAGAATGGCTCACTCCTGTGGGCAGAACAATCTTGTGGCTGGAAGCAGGCCTTCCAGTGCGTATGGGGGCGGCAGGAGAGAAGCAGTGAGTGCTTTCCTTTTCCTGTACTTCACAACCAGTGAAACTGAGGCAGGAAGCTGGCCCTCAGTCCTATTTTCCCCGGCCCCTCAGGATGCACCCCGATTCTGAGCTGGCTGGGGTAGTGAGTCCCAGCTCCCCCTTCCTCCCCACCAGAAGTCCCCTGAGAACCTGAGAGTTCAGGCTGGGAGACTGGCCTGGCCTGGCCTGGGACACAGTGTTCCCCACTGGCCCTTGAGCCCTGCAGGAGACCTAAATTCCCACCCTGCCCCCACCCCACTCCACTGGGGGCTGGATCTCAGGATCCTTGCAGATCCCTGGATAGGGTGGATCCCCTGGGCAAGGGGCAGCTCCACAGCAAGGGGCTGGGGGGCAAAAGATCCTGGGCTGACACTCCCAGCAGGGTAGATCCTGGGAATCTGATCTCCTGGCCTCCCCCACATCCTCCCTCCCCCCCCCCCCCCCACTTCCTGGAGCAGCGACCTGCCCCTTTCCCGCCTGCACTCCCCTCCACTTCCAGGGCCGGGCTTCTCCTCACACCAGCCAGACAGCCTACCCTCCACCCAGGGGAAGCGGCTGCCTCCGCCAGGCCGCTTCCAGGAAGCCCCGGGCCGGGCCCCAGCATTGTTCAGGCCCGCAGTCGGCACCCCAGCCAGCCGCCCGGACATCATGAAGTCCAGCGGCCCCGTGGAGAGGCTGCTCAGAGCCCTGGGGAGGAGGGACAGCAGCCGGGCCACCAGCAGGGTAGGAGTGCCCGCTGGCTGGGCAGAGGAGGGGCAGGGGGGGAGGGGTGGGCAGTGGGGGAGGGGACCAGGACTCAGGCCAGAACCTTTTCCCCTTGCCCCGAATCCCCTCACTACTATGCCCCTTTGGAATAGCCAGAGCTGTGGTGTGAGCAGCAGAAGTTTGGATTAAAGCAGAACCTGGTGTCCACTTTCCCTCCTCCAACTTCCCTACTCTAATTCAGGCCAACCCTGGGGATCCTGGCCCCCTAAACCTGCATTCAGGTATACTTCATTGTAGGACTTTTCCAGGTACTACTGGGGAGCCCCAGGGCAGGGCCGAGATCAGGCCCCTTCCCTGAGCTCAGAAGTTTGGGAGAAATGGGGTGGAGGTGGCGAAGGGAGAGGGGTGGCCAGGTCTCAGAAGTGCTTTAGACACTGGGACTTTCCCCTGACATCATCAGTGCATGCCGTTAATGTCAGAATGCACCCAAGTTTCCTAACGGGTCCAGCAAGGCTGGCCCATAAGAGTTCAGGTTGGGTTTAATCCAGGTTCTTGGGGGACAGCCAAGAGACCAAAAGTGCTGCCTGGGTCCCCAGGATGGGGGGCCTGGATGCCTATGACTCCATTTCCCCATATTTTATCAGCCATACCCCAAAAGAAGCAGCTCAGGGCAACATGAGATAATATTATGGGGGGGGAGCTTGAACACTTGAGGGAAGAGAAAAATGGGTAGAAGGGAGAGGAGGCATATGGACAGAAGATGAGTGGAGTGAACCCACAGTGGGAGGGAGGGGGATGAGGGCCATAACGGGGCATCCCTGCCTCACTGCACTCTGGGTGGGGAGAGGCCCAACAGGGCATCTAGCCCACCCCTTCCCCCATTCCATGCTGGAATCCCACTTGAACCTCAAGTGACAGGGTGCTCACTACATCCAGAAGTAGCAAGGCAGCTGAACATTTCCCCCAATGTCATGCCTCTGTCTGCCTGTCTCTCCAGCATTACCACCCCCTCCTTACACAATTGCTGCCTGCCGCCTCAATGCACAATGAGTAAACATGTTGTTCTGACAGTAGGGGGAGGAGGGCATGTCAGCTGTCTGGAGCACGGGGACAGCGGGAGCCAGGGGAGTAGGACTGGCTCAGGCCACTCCCCGCCAGGTCAGTCTGGGTGCTGCGTGACTGACATTCTACGTTCATTTCTGGACCCCCTCCTGCTCACTCTCCACAGGGACCTCCATCTGGGGAAGGCAAAATGGGAGGAGAAATGGGGAGCCCTCATAGAAGAAAGTCAGAGAGCACCCCCCCACCTCCCAGATCAGGAGGAAAGCTCTAGCACCTGGTGTGGCAGTGACCGCGAGGGTTTCACACACCATACGAGGGTCCCGAGTGACCCTCAGAGAGGAGGTGACCCTCAGAGAGGAGGTGACCCGTCTGGGGTGATGCAAGGGGGCAGATTCCACACACCATCAAGGACAGGCCCCATAAAAGCCAAGAAACAGCTGTGACCAAGTGTGTCTTAGGAGTTTAGGGGCTTTATCAGGATGGAGGAGAAAGAAACCAGGGCAGTGCTAAGACCCCAGCTAATCCCAGAGATGGGTCCACTGAGAACTGACACCTCTGCCTGTGTGTCCTTCCGTCCCTAGCCTAGGAAAGCCGAGCCACACAGCTTCCGGGAGAAGGTCTTCCGGAAGAAACCACCAGTCTGTGCAGTGTGTAAGGTGACCATCGATGGAACTGGCGTCTCGTGCAGAGGTGAGGTGCCTGTCCTGTGACCCTGAGAGCCTCTAACCCAGCACCATTGTGTGCACAACTCCAGCGGGTAGACTCACAAAGAGTTTAAACCGTAATGTGCACGCTGCCCCCTGGACAGCATGGGAACCAAGAGGGTGTCCGTCACGGGGAGCTGCCTCCCCTCCAAACAGCCCTTGTCCCCATGACGGACACTCCCGCCCCAACCCAGGAGACCCAGTCCTCTCCATCGCCTCCCCAGTGGACCTGTGATGGGGACTTCCCTCCCTCCCCCCTCACCCCCAGTCACCCTGGAACATTAGCCCTTGCCCCCTCCCTCCCTGGCCTGAGCGTACTACCCCGCTGCCTGACACTTCCCTTGAACTCTGCCCCTGCTCCCCCATTCCATCTCAACAGTCTTGGAAGCCCCAGGATCTGGTTCCAGGGGTTGGGGAGATGGGGGAGGGCTACCCCAGTACGTGCCTGCTAACCCCTCTCTTCTCCCCACCATCCCTCTCTAGTTTGCAAGGTGGCAACACACAGAAAATGTGAAGCAAAGGTGGGTACTTGACTGGGGGTGGAGGACTAGAGTCTCTTCCTCTGAAACAGGCTTCTCCAGCCACATCGGCATCAACCGCAGCCCCTCTCATCATGGGGGAACCCCTGCCGGAGTGGGAGAGGGTGCTGTACTGGGCCCTTTAAGAACCACCCTACTCCACCCCCTGGAGGGCTGGCCCAGGCGGGTGGACAGGAGACAGGGTTTGTCTTGGTGCTGTGCCCAGGCTGCAGCTGGCGAGAGGATGGGGGTGGGGAAGAGGAGGAGAATGAGGACGAGGAAGGGTGGGGTGGGTGGGTGGGGGAGCAGGATTTCAAAGACTGGGTAGCCGGATGGGCTGTGCCTTCCCTCTGGGGAAGGGTCCTCAGGATGCCTGGGTGGGTCTCATCCTGGGCCCTGGAAAGGCCGGGCGGAAGGTACAAGCTGTAGATAGCACCACTGTCCAGTGGGGACCTGAGGCAGCCCCATCTCTGAGGAGGTTCCCTCGTCCTCCTCCTGCAGTGCGGGGGGTCCCAGGGCCTTGGAGTTGGCCTGGGGGAGCTGTGTGCCCAGGGGCGGGGTCTCCCGGTGAAAGAGGCCAGTGTCCGTCCCTGGCCATGGCCTGCCTACATGGCTCTATATATAACTCCTGCCCCGCAGCTGGATGAATGGGGGTCTGTGTGGGCAGGGGGCTGGGAGCCAAGAGCAACAAGTGGGGGGCCTAGGGGTGGGGGACCAGAGAGGCCAGAGGGGAGGCTCCCTTAAATAGAGGAACCTCAGCTGGAGTGTGTGCCCATCTGCTGACAGCCCCTCCACCTTCTCGCTGAAGCTGAGGGGTAGCCCCATCGTCAAGCCCAGGAGACCCCATTTCAGCAGGAGCTCAGCCCCTCACTCGGGTCTCCTTCCAGGTGACTTCGTCCTGTCAGGCTTTGCCTCCGGCGGAGCTGGTGAGTGTGCTCTGAGATGGGGTGGGAGTGGCAAGGAACCTGGCTGAGGTGTCCAAAGTTCTGGTGGCCACAGAGAGGGCCCCCAGGAGGTTAGCTTGAATGGACTGCTGTGGGTGCCGGTCATCCTGAGAGACAGGAAAAAAATGAGCCCTCTGATCTTCTTGCCCTTGGGCCTGCTGGGGGTTAGGACTCCTCTCCCTTGGCCCGGTGCAGCCCCCACAGGAAGGCCGGCGTGCCCTCTCCACCATCCCCAGGCGCAGACTGGTCCCTACCCCCGCCCTAACCGCCCCCTTTTCCTCCTCCGTCTCCCTCTAGCGGAGAAACACGGCCCCCGTGAGGCGCATAGAGCACCTGGTAAGTGATGCTGGCGGAGGGGGCGGAAGCAGGTAGCTCTGGGAGTACGGACCTAGGTATCTTGCGAGAACGAAAGTTCACGGGACTCTGGAGCGGGGAGCCTAGAGTGGGGGGCACCCAAAGAGATGTGCACCGTCTCATCTCATCCACCAGGGATCCACCAAGTCTCTAAACCACTCAAAGCAGCGCAACACTCTGCCCAGGTAAGTGAGGGCGCCGGGGTGGTCCCATACCTCAGCCCGGCGCAGCGCCGCACCCCCCCGCCCCGGCAAAGCTCTCCTAGGCAGCCCCCCACCCCGCCCCCGAGCGGCCCCACCTACCCTCGGGACCCCGAGGCCTCGCCCTCCCCTCCCATCTGCCCCCGGAGCCTCGCCCTCGTGCCTGACGCAGACTTTGCCCCCTCCCCAGGAGCTTCAGCCTGGACCCGCTTATGGAGCGCCGCTGGGACTTGGACCTCACTTACGTGACGGAGCGGATCCTGGCTGCCGCCTTCCCCGCGCGGCCCGACGAGCAGCGACACCGGGGCCACCTGCGCGAGCTGGCTCACGTGCTGCAATCCAAGCACCGCGACAAGTACCTGGTGAGGGCGGGGCCTTCCGCAGTCAGCCAATGAGAGGACTGGGAGGCCCAGGTGGGCGGAGCTGCTGCCTGACAACATACTCGCGGAGGCGCCGGCCTAGGGGGCGGGGCCTCGGGGCCGCCGGAGCCGATAGGGAACGCCCCCGCTGGGCGGTCGTAGCTAGGCCGGGCCTTAGCGCCGTCCTCGTTCGGGAGAAAGACTGCTTAGGGTCGCAGCAGGGTACCGCGCCTCGCCGCCCGCTGCCCAAGGTCACTTCCGTCTAAAGTCCCCTCTTTACTTGCAGCTCTTCAACCTTTCAGAGAAAAGACATGACCTGACCCGCCTAAACCCCAAGGTAGGAGGGGATTAAAGCCATTAAACTCAACTCCCACCCCAACGAGCCCCCAGCTCCTCCTTATTAATAGTAGCAGTTGGCACCTTCCCAGGTGACTTCTTACTTGAGACACTCCAAAGCATGGTGCAGCGGGTATCAACCCCATTGTACCCATGAGGAAAGTGTTGAGCCTGTCGTGGACAACCAACAGTCTCTTGTCTTTGGTTGGCCCCCACCGACCCCTACACCTGGTCCCTTTCCCATCCCCACCCATGTCTCTTTGCTTGTGGCCCCCACCCTCAGTTGTACCCCTGCGCCCCCCCCCCCAGGTCCAGGACTTCGGTTGGCCTGAGCTGCATGCGCCCCCCCTGGACAAGCTGTGTTCCATCTGCAAAGCCATGGAGACGTGGCTCAGTGCTGACCCACAGCACGTGGTTGTACTGTACTGCAAGGTGAGCTGGGACCTGGGGTTCACAAGGCCGGGGTGACCTCAGCCTGAGGCCTCAGCAGGCCCTGCATCCCTATCTTTCTACCCTCAGGGGAGCAAGGGCAAGCTCGGGGTCATCGTCTCTGCCTACATGCACTACAGCAAGATCTCTGCAGGGTGAGACTCCCTGACCCCTGACTGGCCCCTCCCCAGTGACCTGCCTCCCCCAGTTGGCCGAGATGAGCCCTTCTCCCTGGAAGCCCGCCTCTGTGTTCGGAGAGCCATTTACCATAAACTTGGCCTTTCCACCTCCTTTTTCTCGCTTGTACCTCCTCCACCGTTCCCAGCAGAGGATTTTTATCAGTTTCCTAGGGCTGCTGTAACAACGTATCACAAACTAAGTGGCTAGAGACAACATAAATGTGTTATCTCCGTTCTGGAGGCTGGGAGTCTAAAATTGAAGTGTCAGCAGCACTGCACTCCCGTGGAGACTCTGGGTAGAGCCCTTCCTTACCTCTTTCTAGCTTCTGGTGGTGACCAGCAGTCCCTGATGTTCCTTAGCCTGCAGCTGCGTCACTCCACTCTCTGCCTTGGTCGTCACATGGCTTTCTTCCTGTGTGTGTGTGTGTCTGTCTGTCTGTCTCTTCTCTTCTTCTAAGGACACCAATCATATTGGATTAAGGGCTCATTCCTCCTCCAGTATAACATCTTAACTAATTCCATCTGCAGCGACCCTATTTCCAAATAAGATCACATTCAGAGGTACATATCTTTTGGGGAGCCAAAAACCCAACCTATAGCATGGTCTTATTTCCCCATTTTACAGAGGAGGAAACTAAAACTCAGGGAGCACTTGCCTGAGGCCCAACAACTAGTAAAGTGACTGTCTGTGGGGTTTCTAGTCCTCTTCACCACCACTCTGGGCTTCCTCTAGCCTTGGGGGGGATCACACGTCTCCTCCCTATCCTGGGGCTTAGGGTTGAGAGGCCAGCTTTGATACCAGCCCCTAATCCCCCACTCTGGTCCTGCTGTCCCCAGGGCGGACCAGGCATTGGCTACGCTTACCATGAGGAAGTTCTGTGAGGACAAGGTGGCCGCGGAGCTGCAGCCCTCCCAGCGCCGGTGAGCAGCCCGGGTAGGGATGGGTTGGAGGAGCAGGCTCCCTCCATGGCTGCCAAGACCGAGATTCTCTCGCTCATACAGCATACCTTAATGGAGCGCCTTCTGTGTACCAGGCACTGTCAGGTGCTGAGAATTCAGAACAAACACGGTCCTTGCTCTCATGGAGCTTGTGGTAAAGAGAGACTTGCGGGACAGTCAGAACCCATCTCTGTGACGGGAAGCAGAGATCTGGGGGAAGAGCATTCTAGCCAGAGGGGCCAGCAAGTACAAACCTTTGGGACAGCAAGAAGGATTGAGGTTAGATGCAAGGAAGAACTTTCTGGTGAGCTGGAAGATGTGAGGGAAGTGCTAAGAAGGGCAGGCTTTCCAAGTGGGGGGGAGGCGGGTGGTGGTGAGCATGGCTGAAATGATACAAAGGGGCCTCCAGAGGAAGGGGCTTATGTTCTGACACACCCCCTCCCAGATATATCAGCTACTTCAGCGGCCTCCTGTCCGGCTCCATCAGAATGAACAGCAGCCCTCTCTTCCTGCACTATGTGCTTGTGCCCGTGCTGCCAGCCTTTGAACCTGGCACAGGTGAGTCTGCCTGGGGTGTGCTCCACAAGGAGGGCCGTCCCCACCCCCTCCATTCAGCAAGCCCCACATGCCTTCTCCTTCCTGTCCCTCCAGGCTTCCAGCCCTTCCTCAAGATCTACCAGTCCATGCAGCTCGTCTACACATCTGGAATCTAGTGAGTGCTCTCTTCCCAGGCCCCTGCTGCCCACATTCCTGTTCCTCCAGCCTCCCCAGACACAGGGTCCTCCGGTTCCTGCCACTGCACCTAAAAACGTTGGCCATCATGGAATCCATTTTACGGTCGGAGAGGCTGATGTTCAGGCTAAAGGTCTCTCGCTCAGGGCTCGGACTCCAATCTCCCAAGTCCCTCCAGACTCTTCATAGCTCCCCACCCCAGCCCGAGTGCCTCTGACTCAGCCTGTGCCTCGTCCTTCCTTCCTCAGTCACGTTGCAGGCCCTGGGCCACAACAGCTCTGCATCAGCCTGGAGCCAGCCCTCCTCCTCAAAGGCGATGTCATGGTGAGGGGACCATCCTGGGAAGGGGCAGGGGTCCAAGGGGTGGTGGTGTATCCTGCCTGCTGCACAGTCTCTGGGGACTCATCAATTCAAGGCAGATTGGAGGGTGGAAAGTTAGTCCCCTAGATGGGGGGAGGGGCCACCTTGAGGTTGAGGCCCGGGCAGAGCTGCGGCCAGACAGTCCCCAGGGCGGAAGCACAGAGGAGATGCAAGTGGACAGGAGGGCCTGACCCCTAGTCTCCCTTCCCTCATCCAGGTGACCTGCTATCACAAGGGTGGCCGGGGGACAGACCGGACCCTCGTGTTCCGAGTCCAGTTCCACACGTGCACCATCCACGGACCACGGCTCACCTTCCCCAAGGACCAGCTGGACGAGGCCTGGGCTGGTGAGTTGGAGACGGATGTGGGGGCTGGAGCCCAGGTGAGGGTGGGCAGGGGCCCGGCTCCTCACGGCCACTCCCCGCAGATGAGAGGTTCCCCTTCCAAGCCTCGGTGGAGTTCGTCTTCTCCTCCAGCCCTGAAAAGATCAAAGGTAAGAGCCAAGCCTTGGGTCAGGGGTAAAGGCTGTCTGCCCGTTTCTCAACACCTGGGCGGCCCGTTCCACAGGCAACACCCCACGGAACGACCCCTCGGTCTCTGTTGACTACAACACGGCAGAGCCTGCCGTGCGCTGGGACTCCTACGAGAACTTCAATCAGCACCACGAGGACAGCGTGGACGGTGTGTGGGGCAGGCCCAGGGGCGGTGGGAGGTGGAGGTTTCAGGGGCACACTCCTTCCTCCCAGGCAGATCCCCCTCCCGAGGGACACCCCTGAAGTGGAGTCCCCTGTACTGTTCCCTCTCTTTGACTCCCTCTCTCTCCTTTCTTTCTGCTTGCCCTCCCTCCCTGGTCCTGTCCCCACTCAGGCTCCCCGACACACACCCGGGGACCCCTGGATGGCAGTCCTTACGCCCAGGTGCAGCGGGCCCCCCGCCAGAGCCCACCGGCGCCCTCTCCAGAGCCGCCTCCACCCCCCATGCTCTCTGTCAGCAGCGACTCCGGCCATTCATCCACACTGACCACGGAGCCGGCTGCCGAGTCCCCTGGCCGGCCACCCCCAACGGCTGCGGAACGACAGGAGCTAGACCGCCTCCTGGGAGGCTGTGGAGTGGCCGGTGGGGGCCGGGGAGCCGGGCGCGAGACGGCCATCCTGGATGACGAAGAGCAGCCGCCGGTGGGCGGAGGCCCCCACCTCGGAGTGTATTCAGGCCACAGACCCAGCCTCAGCCGCCACTGCTCCTGCCGCCAGGGCTACCGGGAGCCCTGCGGGGTCCCCAATGGGGGCTACTACCGACCAGAGGGAACCCTGGACAGGCGGCGGCTGGCCTATGGGGGCTACGAGGGGCACCCCCAGGGCTATGCCGAGGCCTCTGTAGAGAAGAGGCGCCTCTGCCGATCCCTGTCTGAGGGGCCGTATCCCTACCCCCCTGAGCTGGGGAAACCAGCCAACGGGGACTTCGGCTACCGTTCCCCAGGCTACCGGGAGGTGGTGATCGTGGAGGACCCTGGGATGCCTGCCCTGTGCTCCTGCCCTGCCTGTGAGGAGAAGCTGGCGCTGCCCACTGCAGCCCTATATGGGCTGAGGCTGGAGAGGGAGGCTGGAGAGGGGTGGGCGGGCGAGGCTGGCAAGGCTCTCCTGCACCCGGTGCGGTCCGGGCACCCACTGCCCCTGCTGGTGCCTGCTTGCGGGCATCACCACGCCCCGATGCCCGACTACAGCTGCCTGAAGCCACCCAAGGCAGGCGAGGAAGGGCATGAGGGCTGCTCCTACGCCCTGTGCCCTGAAGGCAGGTATGGGCATCCAGGGTATCCTGCCCTGGTGACATATGGCTATGGAGGAGCCGTTCCCAGTTACTGCCCAGCATATGGCCGGGTGCCTCATAGCTGTGGCTCTCCAGGTGAGGGCAGAGGGTATTCCAGTTCCGGTGCCCACTCCCCACGGGCTGGCTCCATTTCCCCGGGCAGCCCGCCCTACCCACAATCCAGGAAGCTGAGCTACGAGATCCCTGCAGAGGAGGGAGGGGACAGGTACCCCGTGCCTGGGCACCTGGCCCCCGCAGGAGCCTTGGCATCTGCAGGTGAGGGCACTGGGGTGGGGAGTGCCCGGGGAAGAGGAGGGTTCTGGAAGATGGTGGGGGAAGGTGCAGAATGAGAAAGAGCTAAGACAGACAAAAGGGACTTTTCCGGCTCACGGCCCCTTCTCCCACCTTCCCTACAGAATCACCTGAGCCAGCATCCTGGAGGGAGGGCCCCAGCGGGCACAGCACCCTGCCTCGGTCTCCCTGTGATGCTCAGTGCAGTGCCTCTTCTGAGCTGTCTGGTCCCTCCACGCCCCTGCATACCAGCAGCCCAGTCCAGGGCAAGGAAAGGTATACAGAGGGACCGGGGCTGTTCGGGCACTGAAGCTGGGGGTGGGGGCAGCTCACACAGGGGCTCTGCAGCCCTACCAATGTACTGACCACCTGCCCGCCCTCCCAAACTGCAGCACCCGACGGCAGGACACCACGTCCCCCACCTTGGTGCCCACTCAGAGACTAAGTCCTGGCGAGGCTTTGCCGTCCGTTCCCCAGGGAAGCGCTGAAAAGGCTCCCGAGCTGCCAGCGAGAAGCGGGCTTGAGCTTCCAGCCCCAGGCCCCTTCTCCCCCACCTCCCCGCCCAGCTCACCCAAGGACTGGCCTCAGGAGAAGAGCCCGGGGAGCCGCTCAGACAGCGCCAGTCCGAGGGGCCCTGTGCCCACCACACTGCCTGGCCTCCGCCATGCCCCCTGGCAGGGACTTCGAGACCCCCCAGATAGCCCGGATGGGTCCCCCCTCACCCCTGTGCCTACCCAGATGCCCTGGCTTGTGGCCAGCCCAGAGCCGCCTCAGAGCTCACCCACGCCTGCCTTCCCCCTGGCTGCATCCTATGACGTCAACGGCCCCACCCAGCCCCCACTTCCCGAGAAACGCCATTTGCTGGGACCTGGGCAACAGCCAGGACCCTGGGGCCCAGAGCAGGCATCACCACCAGCCAGAGGCACCAGTCACCATGTCACCTTTGCACCTCTGCTCCCGGATAATGTCCCCCAACCCCCAGGTATAAAGGCCTTGGGGAGGGTGGGGCCCCCTTGGGAGAACCCTGTCTGCCAAGGAGGGGCATGGCACAGGCACTGGGAAGCACTGGGGCCAAGCTCGGTCCCTCCCTGTCCTAGAGCCCCCTATGCAAGAGAGCCAGAGCAATGTCAAGTTCGTCCAGGATACATCCAAGTTCTGGTACAAACCACACCTGTCCCGTGACCAAGGTGAGAAGGCAGCCTGCCCCACCCCTCCCGTTTTATGGCCCCTCTGGGGCTCTGTCTTGGCTTAAGGACCCATCCTTCAGTTAACACCCCTGGTGCCTCCTCCCTGTCTCAGCAGGTCTACCCCAGGCAGTCTCTCACTAGCAGGTGGTTCTGGGCTCTGGGCCCACGGAGGTTTCAATTCAACACTGTCAATACCCTTTTAACTCTGAAGTTCCATCCCCAGGTGCCCCAAAACACCACGGCTGTTGGGGTGAAAGGCCTAGGGAGCTTGGGTAGCAGAGGTAGAGAGGGGCTACGTGGGGCTCAATCCACCACTGTGAAAACTTCTCCCACCTCCCCCCAGCCATTGCTCTGCTGAAGGACAAGGACCCTGGGGCCTTCCTGATCAGGGACAGTCATTCATTCCAAGGAGCCTACGGGCTGGCCCTCAAAGTGGCCACACCTCCACCCAGCGCCCAACCCTGGAAAGGTAAAGAATGCCCACACCTGGGGGAGAAGGGGAGTGGAGTGGGGGGAAGGCACCAGAGACAAGACAAGGCAGGGTAGGCCATGCCACTTCTTGGTGGGGAGAGGCAGGAAGTGACCTCTCCGGTGCTGGAAAGAATCCCAGCACAGGAGAAAACTGGAATCTGGAATCTGATAAAGTCTATTTCTTCTCTCCTCTCCACCCGGCCTCCTCCCCTCCCCTCAGGGGACCCCTTGGAACAGCTGGTCCGTCATTTTCTCATTGAGACTGGGCCCAAAGGGGTGAAGATCAAAGGCTGTCCCAGTGAGCCCTACTTTGGTGAGGCGAAGGGGCCAAGGGGGTCTCAGGAGGGTGGAGGGAGAGCTGGGGAGGGGGGGATACCTGTGGGCACCTCAGGGCTTCTGTCACCTCCCCCTGCAGGCAGCCTTTCGGCCCTGGTGTCCCAGCACTCCATCTCCCCACTGTCCCTGCCCTGCTGCCTGCGCATCCCCAGCAAAGGTGGGTGCTTGTGATCTGCCCTCCCGCCTCTCCTCACCCGCTGCAGCCCAAGGCAGCGTCCCCAGGTCCTGGCTCCCAGCCTGCCTTCCCTTGGGACAACAGAGTTCTCCAGCTCCTAGGGAACGTGACTCCCTGCTGAGCATCCCTGTTGGCCCTCATTGCCCCCAGATCCTCTAGAGGAGACTCCAGAGACCCCAGTGCCGGCCAACATGAGCACAGCAGCCGACCTCCTACGTCAGGGTGCCGGTAGGACCTCTCCCTCCCTTCTCTCCCTGGGTGCAAAGTGGGGTCCTACGTGTGCAGGCACGGGGCACCGAAAGGCCCTGAGGTGGGTGGGCCCCTATATTTGCAGTGGGGGTGGGAAACGGGGTCCTCAGTCTAGGACCTCAAATTCATGAACGTGAAAATCTTTGGAGGGAGGCTTGTTAGAATGCAGATTGTCAGGCCTCTTTCGAGCATTTCCGACTGTAGATCTGGCAGAGTTGCAGAATCTGCCTTTTTAACAAGTGACCCGGATTCTAATGAATTTTGAGCAGCACTAGCTGGGGAAGGCGCAAGAAAGAGCCGGCGGTGTGGGGCGATAGGGGAAGACAGACTTGGGTGCTGGCAGAGCCGGCGCTCCCCTGCAGCCCTCTCTTGCCCTCATAGCCTGCAGTGTGCTCTACCTGACCTCAGTGGAGACAGAGTCACTGACGGGCCCCCAAGCGGTGGCCCGGGCCAGCTCTGCAGCTCTGGGCTGCAGCCCCCGGCCAACCCCAGCCATCGTCCACTTCAAGGTCTCAGCCCAGGGCATTACGCTGACGGACAACCAAAGGAAGTGAGTGTGTGCGCCCAGCCCCTGGGGGACCCTAGGGACCCCCGGTTCCGGTTGTGACTTTCCCCACGATCCTCCTTGCAGGCTCTTCTTTCGCCGCCATTATCCAGTGAACAGCATCACCTTCTGCAGCACTGATCCTCAGGACCGGAGGTGAGCCTCCCTCTCGACCCTTTCTTTGCTCCCATAGCCCCACGCTCCCATCAGGTTCCCCCAGACCAGAAAGTCCCCTGCCCCAGCCCTCCTCCTCTGGTAGGCAGACCCTGGGTGCATTCCGTCACGGTTCTTCTTTTTCTGCAGATGGACCAACCCCGACGGGACCACCTCCAAGTAAGCCTCCCCACGGGTGCATCTCTTCCCTCCCCGGGACAGAGGCGCTGCCTTCCTCCCCACCCCTGGCTTTGCAGTCCTTTGTGGAAGGCATGCTGAGCCCCCTCCCCACCCTGCCTCTGTGCTCCTAGGATCTTTGGTTTCGTGGCCAAGAAGCCGGGAAGTCCCTGGGAGAACGTGTGCCACCTCTTTGCAGAGCTTGACCCAGATCAGCCTGCCGGCGCCATTGTCACCTTCATCACCAAAGTCCTACTGGGTCAGAGAAAGTGAAGGAAGGCCACAAGCTCAGAGCCCACTTCAACACCGCGCACCTCTCAGCACCCCACAGTCCTCACTTCCCCTGGCCTGGGCCCGGGAGACCCAGGAGCCAGCCCCTCCCTTAGGAATGGGGAGTGGGCATCAGCCTGGGACACTGCTCTCCTTCCCTGCCCCCAGCCTGCTAAGCCAAGTGGATGGGCCTGTGAGATGACCTTGCACGTGAGCAGATGGCAGAGATGGGTGTGTGAAGGGTGAGGAGGCATGAGCGGTTGAGCCCTGGAGGGGATCTGGACAGCCCCACCTGCACGAGAAGAGAACATCAGCCCAGAGGGGAAAGCGGGCCTGCCAGCTCCACCCAGCTGCAGGTCCCAGCCTGGCAGGGAGAGGGGGAAGAGGTGTGGGGAGCAAGGCACGCCCTCCTCCGCCTCCCCCTCTGAGCAGAGAGATCAGAGTGGGATCACATGAAAAGGGGGGGAAAGAGTCTATTTTTGTCTAATAAAGAAATTCTATAACATTTACTCAGAATTGGAGTTGTACCTTGTTCATGGGAAGGTCAAAGCATCTCCTCGGGGCACTTGGGGGCTTCTTGGGGGCATCCCAGGTCCATGAAATGTACACAATCCCCACCCTTGGCCTCACATGGGTCCAAGTCCCCCTCAGCAGTCCCCAACTCTAGCCCTGGCCCCGGCCCTACGGACTGGAAAGGATTCCCTTGTCCAGGCCATCCTGATAAATACAGAAACTCCATCTTTATTGGCTGTATAAACATCTCTGGGCTGTACATACATTTCATACATCGTAGTGGAGGGCCGAAGGGGGGACACCAGCAACACAGCAGCTCACCCCCTTTCCCCAAGGCCCACCCACTCTGTGCAAACCAAGGCTAACAGCTCCCGCTCCCTCTTCCTCCCAGGAGAAGTCACTGTATGGGAAGGGGGTCAGGGGTCGTGGCGGTGGGAGACAGGAGGGCTTGGTAGGGGAGGACGTATGTAAGTGCTAGAATCAAACACTGAAGCAAAACAGGCAACTGGCACGGGCAGCAAGCTGGGACACGGGTGCAGCAGGGAAGGGGAGTGAGGGGCCGAGCCGCCTTCTGCGCTTGCGACCACGGCTCCGGGTCTTGCCTTCACCGTGCATCCCAGGGAACTAGGGACAAGGGTACCACGGGTGTCCCAAGGATGGCAAGGAGGGGATGGGAGCAGAGGCCCCAGGCCCCCTCACTTGGCAGCCCCTCTCTCACTCCATTCAACACGTAACAGGCACCCGACTGTGTGTACAGTTGCGGGGAGCCAGAGACTCAGATTCTCTGCGGGACTACGGTGCCTAAGCAGGCAGTGAAGGAGAAAGCGGGCTCTCAAGGGAAAGAACAGAGACCCTAGAGTAGTCTTCCTGGGACAGCAGTCAGTGGAAGGAGAGAGAGGGCCCAACAGAGCCCCCCGAGCCCAGCCAGGGGGATAACAGCAGCAACTGGTTCACAATGAGGACAGGGAACAAAAAAGGGAGATGCAACGGGAAATACTGTGATAAATAGAGGAGGGGGATGTCTCTACTCCACCCCCTGCAAAGCCTCATGCCCAAATAGCAGCTGAGACAGGGTGCTCACTCCTCTCCACTCCTATGGCCGGTGGGGAAAGAAAAGGTGCGGGAGTCCACCAGCCAAAGCAAGCGGGACCCACCAATATACCAATTCCATTCTTAGGGCCTGTTCCTGTCCAACCAGGGACTCAGGTCCAGGACTGACTGATGATCGAGGTAGCACCAGGTCAGAAACATGGGCACACAGGAGCTCGGCAGGGGCCTGATCTGGGGGGAGGCGGAGGGACTATGAACTCCCTGGGGCTGCTGGGTAAGCAAATCCTTGGGGAAGGCAGGAACTGGGCACCCGGTTCTGCAAAGGGCGAGGAAAAGGAGACGGGGCAGGTCTAGGGAAGAAGCCCCTAGCCACTCAAGGGATGCAGATCCACTTTGACTTTCTCCCCACAGCTCAGCATTCCAATGGTGGGGAAGAAGCCGCCAGAAGGTACAACAGCATCCTTCTTCCCGATGATCTTGCCGTTCCGAGTGAAGAAAACCTGGGGGTGGAGGCATGTAGAGGAGTGGAGCAGGTGGGCTCTAGCCTCTTCTGATGATGCTACTAGAGCCACACAGGCCTGAACCCCAAGCACTGCCAACTCCCAGAAGCCCTCGGGGGGAGAGACTTAGGGTGATGTGGGAAGTGACCACAAGGGGGCGTCTGGAAACCAGCTCCCCACCAGAGTCTGGGCAACGTCCAGCACCTCAGAACAGAACACGCCCACGGCCAGGCCTTCCCCTCTTCCCTGCGTTGGCTGGGGGTCCTATTCCCCAATGATGCCAGCCCCTGCCCAGGCCCAAGAACCCTAGTCCAACGCCACCCTGTCCCCACTCACCACCACCTTCTTGCCCTCATGCTCCTGCTCAATCTCTTCTCCATCTTCTTCTTCTTCCTCTTCCTCTTCTTCCTCTTCTCCCTCCTGGTGCAGGTACATGACATTCCGGACATTCCGGACGGCTCGGGCAGTTGGGGACAGGATCACTGTGTCACAACTGTCATCACTGTCACCTAGGAGGCCAGGAAACTGAGCTCCCGTGGTACTGCCCCCACCATCTGCCTGACCAGCCTGGTCAGCCACCCCCACCTACTCACCCTCACTGTCCAGAATGTAGTCCCGGGGGAACATGATTCCACAGCCCATAATGTCCCCTTTGTAACAGCGTGGCCCGAAGGGGTCCCCCACACCACTGCCGTGGAAGATCTTCCCATCATCTATGGGAGGGGGGGGAGAGGGGGAGGAGGGGAGGGAGAAGACACACACTTGAAGGAAGGGCTGATCCTCTACCCTCCACCGGGCGAGAGAGAGGTCCCTGCTTGAAGTTGAATGCTTGCTCCTCTCCCTCTCTGGCACTGAGGAAGGGAAGGGGTCAAGGTGAAACAAAGATGGAAAGACAGGAGTAGAAAGAGGGCATATTAAGAAAAAGAGACACAATATTCGCTCAAGATGCTAAGGGGCAGCAGACTCCCTCAGGATGCTGGCAGGAGAAGGGAGAGGGGTCAGGGGCTGAGGAGGGGATGGGGATGGCACTGGGAGCTCATGGCAACTCCTTTCTAAAGAAAGCCCTAAAGGAAATGAAGCAGACCAAAAAAAGAAACTGCAGAATCTGCAAGAAGGGCGCAGAGGGAGCCAACTCAGAGGCCTGGAATGTCCAGTTTGGGCCCAGATCTCCCGCCCCTGTTTCGGCTCCCCTCGCTTTTCAGGCCGGGAGGAAAAACACAAAGAGAAAGCACTAGCAGCTTGGGAAGGGGAGATGAGACAGCAGCAGGGGAAAGTCTCACCAGCCAGACGCTGGAGGGGAGGCCTTTCACTGGGGGTCAGGAAAATGGATGTCCCTGTGCCTCTACAGCCCCCATGTCCTGAGCCGCCCCGGGGCAGCCCCTACCCACCTGCATGGTAAGCCACAGAGCCTCTGCTCCAGCCAGGGTGCCTGTTCTTGGGATAATCCTGCACCAAGAAGGAAAGAGAAAACCTATGGTCCCATGCACAGAAAAAGAACAGGAGAGAGGGCATCTGCACATTCAACCTTCTGAAACAGGCTACAACCCCAGAGGGCTGCTCACTCCCCTGCAGCCTCCCACCCCCTTCAGGCACTTGAGGTTGCAGGGGACGCAGGGAAGGTAACAAGGGTGTTTGGCTTTCACAGCCAGGGCTGCAGGCTGCCCCCACCCGACCTGCAGGCCCATTTGAGTGCTGCAGTCAGGACCCTCTATCTGGTTGTGGGTCATGGGGGGTGCGTACCCTCCCACAGCGAACACACACAACCATGCTCGGGTAAAGACCCTTCTCCCTCCACAGCCTGCCCCCCCTGCTCCCCGATTTCCCCAAGAGCTTCTGAGCCCCATTCCAACAGCCCCAGAGCTGAGCAGCTCTCCAGGTAAAAAGCCAGAATGAGTCCCCACCTTCCGGGCCAGCCCCAAGGCAATGTAGCATTTCTCTCCAGGGTCCACGATCTCCACCTCAAAGTAATGGCTCCGGGTGCTCAGCGGGTGCCGGGCCTGGGCCAGCCCCACGTCAACGATGCTCTTGCCCTTGCCCAAGTACTCCAGGAGCTGTGGGGGAAGAGCCAGGGGCAGCAGGTGGTGCAGAGGGCAGACTGACACCTGCCCTAGAAACCTGGTCCAGAGGCACTCAGGACCAGTTTCCTGAGCGTGACAAACCCTTGGCTGGAAGGGAAAAGATCCTAGAAGAAACTGGGCCCCAACGTTCTGGGCAGGCATGGGAGAATGAGGCGGAGGCGGGGAAGCAAAGGAGGCAGCACAGGCAGGAGGGCTGAGCCCCGCACCCATCTACCTACTGAGCCAAAGCCCCTCTCCTTGCTTTGGGGGAGAGGCGGGCAGCAGCACAGCACCCCAGCTGGCTGAGCACCCAGGACCACACTAGGGGTCTCCAGGCTGTCACCTCCCTGCCCTGAAAGACCCTGCTAGAAGAGGTCTACCCAGGGGCCCTGAACAGGAGAAAAAGAGATGTGAGGACGTGAAGCCTGTGCTGAGAGGAGACATGAGGGGGCCTAATGGGGACAGGGAGGATGCAGAGGTTAGGTGCCAACTCCAGATGTCTGAGGGAGGGGAGACAGCTCAGAAACCACTTCTGCCTAGGATGGGATGGACGTGATTTCTCAAGGGCTGTTTGACTTGGCTGTGGACAGAGCTGGGTCAGGGGGGTGCCGCGGGGAATCAGGGAACCCAGAATGACCAGATCCACTCTTTACTTAATGTGAAGGAGGGGAGCAGGCAGGTCGGAGACATGAAGGCAGGCTTTGCTGTTCACAGCCCCTCTCGGCCCTTTCACAGCAGGGGTGTGGAGGTGGAGGGAGAGGGGAGGCGACTGATGGACTCCTGGGGCTCTTCAATTCCACAATGGTCCTGCCTGGGCATGATGGGGCGGCCACCCCCAAGCTGGGAGGATTTATTTATCAGTTGTCATGGTAATGGTGGGGTTATGACTCAACCCCATCCCCTCTTTCCTCACCCTCAGCATCACCTGGGAGTCCTTAATCCCTTTTTAATTAGCCAAACTGCCCCTCAAGACTTTAGTCTACCCTCCCACCCCTCCAGCCCAGAAGAAAACACTGCCTGGGGACCTCCTCCACTCATCCCTGGCAAGCCTTGGGATGCTGGCCTCTCACCCCCAAAGAACTCCTGCCTGAACAGGAAAGGAATTATGCTGGCCTGCACCAGTGCAAAAGCCTAGGTGTCTGTGGCAGAGGCAGGGCCTGCACCCTCACCACCCCTTCAGACAGAACACTTGAGGGACAGGGTCCCCTTCTCTGCCCTCGATCCCCAAAGCCCTGCCACCTCAAGTCCATCCTCCCCTCTTCTCCAAAAGAGAACTGAGGTGGGAGAGGCAACCAGAGGAAAAGCCAGAGCTGCATGGGAAGCCTCCTACATCCACACCCAGGCTTTTTTTCAAATTCCTCCAGCCACGACCTTCTGTGTTTCAGGTTATGCTGACCCTATTTTATTTACACCCCTAGCCCAGGTCTTCTTGGTTAGCTCACACTGCTTTCTTTCACCACAAGGGGGTCCCCCCACAGGCCATGTTCTGATTTACCGGGTACTAATTAAAGGCCCACACTGCTGGACTTCCCCTCACGGTCCTGTATCCTCTGCTGGGCCTGGGTTCCTCCTCGGCATCTCCCCACAAGCTGGGAGGGGTAGAGCCTGGTGTGCATTAACTGGCTTAACGCTCCACCCAGTGCGAGGAGCCCCCCAGCCCACCCTCTCCGGCCAGCATTGCAGAACTGGGTGGGGGATCCCACAGCTGCCCTCAACCCACTCCATCCAACTGGCCACGGCGTAGGAAACACAGTGTTCTCCACTTCCAGAGCCAAGAGGCAGCGGCTCCAGATCCTGATCCTTGGGAAAAACCCGCCCAACCATTCCCTCTGCCTCAGCCCTGAGGACTGCGGCCACTGCGGTCTTGTCTGTGGACAGGGTGGGGACGCTTCCTCCAGCTAAAAGGTCAGGAGGACGAAACCCACTAATGTGAGACTCTGAAACCCACTCCCCACCCGGCACAGCATTTCAGACAGACTGCCAACAGCTGGAAGACTAGGTCCCAGCAAATGCCGCCCTCTGCAAGAGAGGAACCACCCGCCCCTTAGGGCGTAAACTGCCCCAATTCATCTGATCCTCTCTCAGCATTTACAGGGGCAGGTGGGGAGTGTGGCCTCCCTGACAGATCCTAGCTTGAGTTCACTCCTCCCCTCCTGAGACTAGGGCTTTAGCAACCTAGTGGAGATGGGAGGTTTAGCCCCTAGGGTCTGAGTTGCTAGAATCTCAATGCTGGTCCCTCATCTGTGCCTCAAATGCCTTTCAGTTTGGAAAGAGAATCACACAGCCCTGGGTTCAAATCCTAACTCCTCTTAGTCACTAGAAGCTAACTTCGAGAAAGCGACTTTTTTGTTCCTTTAAGCCACAGTTTCTTCCTCAGTAAAAGGAATTTTCCTAAAATGGGCGAGAGAAGACTAAATGAAGTGTGTCAAGTGCTCGGCATGGAGCCTGCCCCCAGGTGATCAACACATGTTCCGCCTTTCCCTAAATCAGGAAAGGGGGGGGGGGTGTACCAGAACATACCCACGTATCAATGCTCCGTGAACATGAACAGTCACCCCAAAGCTACAACAACAGACTATAACTTCGCATCACAGACAGAAATGACCCTTCATCTCAGCCCTTACCTCCAACTCCAGCAGCCCCATAGGCCCCAGAACTGGTCACCATTCCCCTAGGACAGATGAGCACGCCCCAGATTACTCTGTCCCCACTGACCAGCTGCCCTCCTCTTAGTACTTCTCAAATAATGCCCAAGCAGCAGGAATATTCCCCCACATCTTTGGTGGGGTAAGGGCATCCTTTCCTCAGTGCTTTCAAGCCCCCCGACTCCTGAGCCTCCCTCCCCACACCACCAAAGCCCTGAGAGGCCAAACAGGTGGACTCGAAGCCACAGAATGGAAGCTGCGGGCCAGAGTGCAGAGAGCCTCCTGCACTCCAACCCCCCACCTCCCAGTAGCGCCTTCCCAGTCACTTCTCTCTGGCTGGTATCCGCCCTCCTCCTCTTGCCAACAGAGACCCTAATCCCTCTTGACAGGAGCGAGGGAGGGCTCAGTGCCCTGAGGGCCTAGAAGCAGCTGAAACAGGCACCAAGAACGTGCTCCACACTCCCCACCGGCCAGCTCAGGCCCCAACATGGTCTCCTCCTGGGTTGGGTTGGGTTGGGTCCGGGAGGACCCCTGGAGGGTGAGGCCTTATTCACCCCTCTCTGTGTACCAAAGCCGTTGCTCCATCACTAAGGAGTTGTCAGAGGAGCTATGAGCAGGAAACAAAGACAGAATGAGTCTAATCCCCCAGCTTTACCTACTGCCCCCCACCCTCCACACATTACCTCACTTTGCAAAGCCTGGGGGCAGGGATGAGGTGAGGGGTAACACCCCCATCCCTGAGCAAACACAGCAGCGGTTCCTCAACACCCTCAGAGCTCTGCAAAGGAGGGACTCTTCAGGAGGGGAAACTGAGGCCACAGGATGCAGGGGGAAGGATTCCACTCAAGAAAGAGCCAGGTCTGTCTATATACAGGTGCTCAGATCAAACAGACACAACTAAATATCAACTGTTGAAGCTAGGTAGCAGGTAAATGGGTGCACACTGTACCATTTTTTCAACTTTTCCATATGTTTGAAATTGTTCATAATTTAATGTTGGAGGGAAAAAAGAGGGTCAGGAATTCGTTCTTCTCTGTAGGAAGAACCAGTGAGAAGGGAAGAGAGAAGATAACAGAGACTCCAAACTGAGAGAAAGGCCCAGGAGGCAAAGGGTCCCAGACAGCAAGGTAAGCTCACCCAAAAGGGCCGTGGCTAAGAGCTAGTCAGGAGACTGACAGGGGAGGTGGGGACTTAAAGCCCAGGAACCCCGATTCACCTTACAAGAAGGACGAGGAGAGATGACGGGCTACAGAAGAGGGGTTGGAAAGAAGGGCGCAGCATGTGTCTGGCAGTGGACAGAGTGGCAGTGGCAGTGGCAAGGGATCAAAGAATAAATATCTGGACTTAGTTTCACTACTAATTCACTGTTTGACGTTTGAACAAGTCTCTTCACTTCTGTCTGGTGCTGTTTTCACTTCTGTCTGTGTTTTTTCATCAACCGCACAAGAGATCTGGGAGCATGAGGGCTGTCACAAACACTAGGGGAGGGAGCTCCCAGCACCCTGGGTCTGGGTGCCTAGGATGCTAAACATCCTGCATGTCAAGGTGAACGGTCTTCGGCTCCGCACTGGGAAGCCCTGGACTGGATGGCATCAGAGCCTCCCCCAGACCTTTATGGTTCTAAAGGGCGCTCTACCGGGAACGTCACCCAAGGCGGGAGAAACAGGGCCCATCCAACAGCAGAGGTCTTGAGGCTCCAGGGAAAGGCTCCCCACAGAGGGGACAGGAAAACAGGAAGGGCAAAATGGAGAAACAGCTGAGCTATACATCTTTAGAAGTGGGAGGCACAGGCCTCCAATAGCCCAAATGACCTCTCCCAGGCTCCTCCAGGAGATACAACTCCGATCCCCAGATCACAAACACAATGGATGGTCAGAAGGGACAAGAAGCAGCAGGGCAAGAGAGAAGCAGGGATAGGGTCCGAGGGGATGGAAGGAAGAAACCGGGTATGTCACCCTCATTTGAAAGATGGAGTCGCTGGCAAAAGAAGAAAGGCATATATTTCTCAAGAGGCTCATGCTCCAGTCTGCCCCAGAGGAGCAGGTGCTCAGGGAAGAGTGTGCCCACCCTGCCAGCTGTCCCCAGCTGGGGTGAGGGTCTGAGAGAAGAGCCAAACAGCTTATGTCTAAGAAAGAAAAAATTCTCAAATGTGTGACCTGAGGGCATTGGGGGAGGGCAGAGAGGAAGGAAGGCTATTTATAAATGTCTACAGGATTCTACATCAATTAGAAAAGATTGCCTGGGAGGAGCTGGGGCCAGAGTGGGGACAGGTCCAGGCAGGGAAAAGATGCCAGGAAAACAGTCTTGAGGAGAGGTCAGGGATGAGAGCTGGAACATCGCCCTGGCTCAGTCCCAAGTTCAACTCTGTAGATGTTGTCAAAATGATGGTGGAAGGGGGAAAGAAAGAGATGAGGATCAAAGAGTGGGCATCTGAAGCCTGCCGGCTTGCCGCCATTGCGGCCCTCAGACCCCACTGCCAGAGGGGGTGCAGAGTGTCAGGAGCAGCAGGAGGGCACACGTTCTGCCATTTTCCTTGAGTCTGACTCACCTTGAACTCCAGAAATGGGGGGAGCCTTGCTCATAATCCACTCCCACCCCCCACTGCTTCTGTTTTGCTATCAAAGGCTAAGCTGAAAACAGCCTGGGTTGGGGTGAGAAGGCCAGAGGGTGGAGAAAAAGGTTGAGCCGGGAGCAAGAGGGCGGCAGAGGGACAATTCGAAGTGGGAGGCCGGAGCAGCCCACTGGAGGCCAGGGCCAGACCCCTGACTCAGCATCCATTCACTCCCAGCCCAGCATGAGGCATCGAGGGTAGATGTGAAGAATTTCCCTCTCCCAAGGTCCATACACTCCCCAAGAAAGTTTCAAATCCAGGGAGAGACCAAAGCAGGTATGAGGAGATGGTGTATTAAAAAAGCAGACTCTGGAGGATCAAGGATTCTCAATGAACCTTCATTTGCCTTCATTCGCATTCCTCTATCAAAATGTAGGGGGAAGACAGAAGACATTGACATTGACACTTACTCAAGACAGATCTCAGAACCTTCCCCCACCGGAGCAGGGCTTGTGACCACACATAACCTGCAGCACAGTGAGTGGAGAGCTTGGGCCAGCTGAGCTAAGACTGGGCTTTTGAAAGGAGGATCCAGCCATCCCACCTCCAAATGAGGCCGGATGTGCAGGGCAGCAGAGGCCACCAGATGCAAAAAGAACCAAAGAAGGCAAAGGAGAACTACTGCTGTTCTCAGAGTAAAGCAACTAACCTGAGCTCTCAGTGACACAGAAGGAAGACAGCCAATCGGCACTAAGGAGAACACAGATCTGGATTCAAGAAGTCGCCTCAAGGCCCCAAGTTCCCGTTTCCCAAAACCCTATAAAAGACACTGTCCTCACTCCCCATTCTAAGCAATTCAGACATGCGTATGTGGCCCACAGAGTTCAGCCCAGGCCTCCCGGTCCAACCCCCACCACTCCACCCCCTCCTCCACTTACAGTTCCGCACACTCTGACATCATGCAGCCGACCCCACTCGTCCTCGTAACTGTCCACCATCATGACGCTGTCGTCCTCGCGGCCCAGCTCAGCGTTGAGGTGCAGCCTCACCTCTTCACCCAGAGAGTGCATGCCCACTGCTGGGAACAGTCCATCTGGGGACATGGGCATGATGGTGGAGCCCACCTGCAGCGGAGGGAGGGAGGAGGGAGCTGCCGCCTGGCTCACTTTTCCACAGCTCACCTAATTCTCACAAGGGTACTTTTGAGATGATGCAACAAATAACTACCACACACGCTGACGGCAAAACAGAGGTACGGAAAAGTTTAAAAAGTTGCTAAGCACGCCTGGCCAAGCAAGGTATCCACAAAGCTAGAGGGCAGACAAAAATCCCTTGACTTGCTGCCAAATGCTTTTGGCACGTGTGTGTTCTAGAGGCACAGACGCTAAGGAGGGCCCCCCCGACCCCCACCAAGGCCTGAGAGAGCAATCTTCCCAGGGTGGGAGATGGAGCAGGACAGGAGACGAAAGACAGCTGAGGGTCTCTCTTCCATCGCTCTTACCCATCTCTTCACCGCTACTAGCCTGTCTCCAAAGAGGGAAGGAAAGGAGAAGCGAAACAAGAAAAATAAACACAGAACGGACATAGCCCTCAAAAGCATTCAAGTCAAATCTCCGAAGAGGACCTCCAGCTTATGCAGCCAGGCTGTAACCTCTTCCTCTCCTTTTCTGCTCAAAACTTTCCCCCAAATAACCCAATTCGGTCCCCTACAATCTCTGCCCATCCTCCACTGCACTAACCCACCCCTGTGCACATATCATCTAGCCAATGTCCTGGCTTCCCCTGGGCAGGGAAAGTGTCTTGTCCCGTACACAGACTTCAGAAGAACCTGAGGCTGGCCTGAAGGAGGTGGAACTAAAGCCTATGGGTCCCTGAGCAAGCCCAGCCAGATGATTTCCACTCCCACAGATCCTCGGATGGCTTCAACCCGCTTAAATCCCACCTGGGATTTCCCACTCACCCGCTTCCCATTTTTGGTGAAGAAGATCTGGGCAGTCTGTACATCAAAGGACACGGGCTCAATGCCGCAGCCAATCCGGTCCCCGGAGTTGCACTTTGACCCAAACTGGCGGCCCTTGGCTCGGCCATTGTACAGCCTGCAAACAGAGCGGCACGGACACAGGACCTGAGCCTGGCCTCCCAACTTCTCCACGGCACTGACCCCTGGGGCCTACCTTGCTGCTCCCAGTCACCCTGCCATGGCATCTGTGTCCACGCATGAGCTCCACCCTCCCCTCCAAGCCTACAAACCTCCAAGGGTAGCTATCAGGCCACCTTCCCATCCTGATCAGAAAAGTCTATGAAAATACCCCAAGACAGGTGAAGGAATGGCAAAAACCACGTCCAGGTAGTCCTTTATATCTAAGGTTCCCGAATCCACAGGAAAGGGACAAGGTTCCACAGGAGGCAACTCACTTGCCATCATCAGCGTGGTAGGCTACAGAGTCGGGCAACCAGCCAGGCTGGTGATCCAAGCTGTAGTACTGAGGGACCAGCCCCACAGCAATGGTGCCCCGCACCCCGCTGTCCACAATCGACACCTACAAGGAAGAGCGCAGGGGGAAGGAAGTTAGCAGGCATCGGGATGAATTTCTGCCGGGGTGGGGAAGGGGAGTCAGACATCAAAGGCTCAAAGAGCCTCAAAGAGACAAAAAACATGGTAATCAAAGAAAAAGAAAGGACACTGAGGGGAGAACTGGGGAGACCAGGGGCCTACTTTGTCATGATTACTCAGAAAATCATTTGGAAGCTATGGAAAATGATAGGAAAATGAGCAGATGCTGGGCTCGGGTTCGGAAGTGGGAAAGGACATGGGTCCAAGTCTGGGGTGTGGGTCATAGCTCCTCCCCTAGCTGAGGGGCAGGAGAACAGAAGAGACACGGTGACAGCACTGGGGCATCTATCTCTCAGCTGAGGCACCATGGTATTCTGTGCCCTTTTCTCAGCCAAGAAGACAGCCCTGATGGCAAATTAAAAGAGAGCAAGAATCTCCTTGGAGCTTAACAATCTCACCCCCTGCTCTCCCCCCACACTGCCTTGATCACCTCAAAATAATTGCTGTCCTTGGTCAGGGGTCGAGAAGCCACGTAGCAGCCAACTTCACCGGAGTTTCCATGGTAACTAACAGAAGAATGGGGGGGGGGTTCATTAGCAGCCTAGCCCAGGAGTGGGGGGTAGGGCCTCAGCATCCTCACCACTGCCCCATCCCCCGGTAAGGGCCAACACAGAGGAGAATCTATCAGGCCACACTTCGGGACATCTGCACAGACACCGTAACAAGATACTTGAGGTCACCCACCCCTCCTGCTGCCTCCAGCCAGGGTCCAACCCACATCAGACCAACAAGAGCGTGGCTCCTTCATTTCTAGGAGGCAAAGAATGCGGAACCTCCCTTAATTGCCTAGCCGGGGTCTCACAACCCTGTCTAACCTCAATCCCTCATGCTGCAGCTTTGGCCTTTTTCTCTGGCTCTGTCTTCAGTGGAACTGAAGCACAGCTGGTCTCTATCCTCTGCACCAAAGCCCTTCGTAGACTGGAAGACGGTTATTCAGTCCCCACTCCTCAACTTTTTTGCCTTCAGGCTAAACAGCACTACTTCCTTCCCCCCCCTTCAGGGACAACTTTGTGACAGAGTTAGGCTCAGAAGGAGTCAGGGAAGGGGTTCAAGCCAGAAGAGAGAGAAAACAAACACAAACACACAAGCCAAAGGGGCTGGAAACTGGTGGGCAGGACGCACTGTGGGACTGTCCTCCCAAAACAGGAAATCCACTGCCTCTGAAACGGCTACTCTCCACCAAACCCCACCCCCTGAGATGCAGGCAGAAGGAGACCCAGACAAGCCACACACCCACTGGAGTCCCCTCAACGAGGCACTTGGGCGACTCGACACACCAGCAGCTTCCTCTCTCTTACACGACTGCTTCTAATGTGGACCAGGACAGAGTGACCCAGAGACACAGCTCCACCCCGCTCCACTCAGAAAGGCCTCCAGGGTCAAAGGCCCTCGCAGGGCAGGTGCCAACAGTCGTCTGCCTCTGAAAAGGCCCCTTTTCATCTCTAAGACCTGGCAGAGCAAGGAAAATGCGGAAGCACTCCCCCTAAACTCACCTCAAAGTGTCTCCGTCTACAAGAATGTGCTTGAACCTCTCCTGGTATCGGAAAGCCCGGACCTCCCGAATTTCCCGGATCCTCCGGCGCCAATTCAGAAACCGGTAGTGCAGGTTGAGGTCATCCATCTTGTTCATGAGAACAAACCTGCCATGGGGAGAAGGAGACTGAGAAGGAGACTGAGAAGGAGGCAGGGCCCAGAGCACACCAGAACGTGGAGAGGGCACTGGACTCAAAGTCAGTCAACAATCCCCAACCTCGTCCTTACATTCAGCATTTCCTGAGCTCCTACTATGTGCACTGTTCTTGGTGTTAGGAGTACCGCTGTGAACAAGATGGGTGGGATTCCTGTTCTCACAGCACTTCCGTTCCAGTGCGGGAGGCGTGACAGGGAAGACACGGACCTGACGACGTCGGACAGTAGAGGAAAAAAGTAGAGTGGGGTGACGCAGAATAAAGGCGTAAAGTCTAAAGACTACTTTGGATACAGCAGACAGAGGAAGTCTCTCAACGTTTATTTATTTTTGGGACAGAGAGAGACAGAGCATGAACGGGGGAGGGTCAGAGAGAGAGGGAGACACAGAATCGGAAACAGGCTCCAGGCTCTGAGCCATCAGCCCAGAGCCCGACGCGGGGCTCGAACTCCCGGACCGTGAGATCGTGACCTGGCTGAAGTCGGACGCTTAACCGACTGCGCCACCCAGGCGCCCCCAGAGGAAGTCTCTCTAAGGTGACACTTGAGTTAAGAAGAAGCCAGGCGTGGGACAAGCTCAAGAAAGAGTATTTCAGGCAAAGGGGCCAGCCAGGACACAGGTCGTGGGGTGGAAGGCAGGCACGGTAGAGGAATACAAAGGCCAGGGTGGCTGGTGGGTAGGGAATGCGTGTGGGAGAGTGTTCAAGAAGAAGACGGGAAGAAGCCAGGAGCCAGAGCAGACCACAGGTTAAGGAGTCTGGATTTTATCCCAAGCGGGACAGGAAACCTCTGGAGGGTTTTAAGCAAGGAAATGACGGGATTTTTAAGGTTTATCAGATGTTAAAGATCATTCAGGCTGTTGGCTGGAGAACTGATCACAGATATACAAGAGCAGAAGGAGCGAACAAGTAAGAGGCTGTTGGAGCAGCTCCAATGAGAGATGGCATCCACTAGGAGGGTAGCAGTGAAGATGGAGAGGAGTAGGATGACCTGGATATTTAAATCACCAACGGTGCTAATATATGAATGAATGAATGAATGAATGAACGAACGAATGAATTTTTCCTGGAAGCCAAAAGTGACGAAAATGGGAGGTACTTTTCTCTTCCCATCGCCCACACATTGGGACAGAGGTTCCATCAAGGCCTGACAGTACCCTGCATACAGTAGGTGCTTAAATGAGCCTTAGCTGGGCTGAATTCGACCCCAAAGCGCTTGTTACACCCTTCTGCGGTAGCCACAGGCACCACGTGGCCCAGAAGGGTTGGCACCAGCGGGGCTGCCCTCCTCACTCGCCGCCTGGGCTCCACCCCAGACAGATAGTGGCCCCCAGACCTAAGGACGTCCGCTCGCCCAGAACCGCACAGCCTTGGCACCCGCGAGCGGTGGCCGCACCGGGTCCCGCCTCCAGCCCGGACACCGCCTGGCCCTCAGACGAGACCCGGGGGCAGGAGGGCCGGGCTCGTCAGCGCGACTACACCCAGTCTCCCCAGGCCCGGCACGGGGCCGAGGAGGGTCCCGAGGCAGGAAGCCCAGGGACCGGGGCGCAGGCCCCGCCTCTGACCCCGAAGCCTCCGCCCAGGACCCCCGCCTCCCGCCTCAGGCTCCGGGGGGGGGGGGGACCCGAAGCCTCCGGGACCCCGCCCCCCCCGATCCCCGCCTACCGGGGCCGCCGCGTTCTCCTCATCCATAGGCCTCTCAGCTCCTCACACTAGCTCTTCGGCCGCCGCCACCACACACATCCGGGTCCCCGCCCTTCCTACGCTCTCCGAGACCCGCCCATCCCCACCCTCTCCGGCCAATCTGCAGCGGCCCAGGACGACAGGCATCTGCAAGAACCAATGGGAGGGCGCAGGCAGGCTCGGGCGCGGCCCGGTGAACTGGCTACCTAGCGCAGGGTAGGGGCTGGTAACCCGAGGGTGGGAGGGTGGAGGCAGCGACGTGGCGGCGCGGACGCCGCGCCGGGCGCCGTGGGCGCGGACTGGGCGGTCAAGGGGCGGCTCCCTCGCCGGGCGGGGCGGGCGGGGAAGGTCCCTGCGCACCTACAGCTGCTGCCAGTCTTGCCTGCGCGCTCGTTCTGTGGCACAGACGACGCTGAAAGCAAGCTTCGTTGGAATGTCCTCTTAAGCCACCCAGCAACCTTATGAAATGACCTTATGAAATGAATCTTATCATTATCTCCTTTTTGCAGATGCAGATCTTGAGGCTGGCCTCCATAGCTCGTGCGCCTGTTACCATGTGCTTTATATTTATTCTCCAGAGCTATGCTATTACCATGTGCTCTTTATCCCCACCGCTCACCCCCCACCCCGAGCTCCACGTCTTGTCACCTTCCGCTCATTCTGGGAAGGACAGTTCATTCCAGGAAGAGAGAACTTCGGATGCAAAACCACGATGGCATGAAACCTCTGGCTGTTATGGAGGGGAAGCTTTGGGTGTGACCTAAGGAAAGTTAGGCCCGAGTCATTATATGAAGGAAAGGATACTCATATTTATTGAGCACCTACTAAAGGGTGTTTATTACCACTCTCGGGAGGGCTGCCCAGGTCGCCTCCCATCACCAGATGTCTCTTCCAGATCAGAGGGTTTTCCCTCCTCTGCGTTCTCATACCATTTCATTTGCGCCTCATCTAAGCACTTTTTACAATCTTTCATTACCTAAAAGTCACTTCTGTATATAGGTCTGTCTCTGCTAGATATACAGTGGCCATTTGGCATGATGGAAATAGGTGATGGAAGAAAATGTAGATGGGAAATTAGGAAATCTGGATTAGAGCCCCAGTTCTATGCTTGAGGTCAAGGTCTTGGTGTTCTTACCCATAAACAAAAATTTTGAAGCATGTGGTCTCTTAGCGCCATTCCAGCCCCTGGATTCCATGAATCTGGAATTACCCTCCCCAACTCATCTCCAGCTCCTGTTTCCTTTATTGCTTTCTTCAACCTCCCCTTCCTAAACTATAAAAAAATACCCCAAGCCTCAACTCAGCTGTTCCCAAAGGCAACCAGAAAGCAACAGCCCAGGGGGCTCTCAGAGTCACAACACAGGGTCTCCTGGCTCCTTCCAGAAACTAGTTAGCTAGTTAGGGCCTCAAATGGTGAAAGGGCAGAAGAAGGTGTTTCCAAAGTGTTACTAATGGTTGGTGATTCCACTCGAGAATTCCTCATCTTTGGGTTCCAGGTGTGGGGCTGGCCCTTTTGGTGAATCATCAATCTGTTAACATTCTCAGGATTTGATTGGCAATTTGTGTTTGATATCTAACTGTATTTGATTAAACAACTTTGAGATATAATTGACATAGGATAAGCCCTACATATTTAAGGTGCACAATTTGATAGATTATGTATACACCCATGAAAATTTCACCACAGTCAAAGCAATGAACATACATAATATCACTTCCAAAAGTTTCTTTGGCGATGGCTGGGTGGCTCAGTCGGTTGAGCATTGGACTTCGGCTCAGGTCATGATCTCACGGGTCGTGAGTTCAAGCTCCCCATTGGGCCGATTGCTGTCAGGGAGTAGCCCATGTCCAGTCCCCTGTCTCCCTCTCTCTCTGCCCCTCCCCCGCTCATGCTCGCTTGCTCGCTTGCACTCTCTCTCTCAAAAATAAGTAAAACATTTTTTAAAAAGTTTCTTTGTGCTCTTTTTGTAATCCCTCCCTCCCACCCTCTCATCCCCAGGAAACTAATCTGCTTTTTGTCACTAGTTTAGTTTGCATATTCTAAAACTTTACTTAAGTGAAATCACAGATTTCATACACACACACACACACACACACACACACACACACACACACACACACATGTTCTTGTGGGGGAGGGATTGTCTGGCTTCTTTTATTCAGAATAAATATTTTGAGATCCGTCTGTGTTGCTGCTGCATGTGTCACTAGTTCATTCTGTTTTATTGCTGAGTAGTATGCTACTGTGTGGATATACCACAATTTGTTAATGATTCATCTGTTGATGGATGGACATTTAGTTGTTTCTGATTTTTGGCTTTTACAAATAAAGCTGCTATGAACGTTCACGCACCAATCTTTATATGGACATACATTTCATTTTCTCTTAGGTAAGCCCCTCGCAGTGACTGGCTGGGTCACATGGTAAATGTATGCTTAACTTCTTGAGAAATTGCCAAACTGTTTTCCAAAATAGTTGTATCAGGGCGCCTGGGTAGCTCAGTCGGTTAAGCATCCAACTCTTGATTTCGGCTCAGGTCATAATCTCATGGTTCATGAAGCCATGAAGGTTCATCAAGGGGTTCATCAAACCCCAAGTCCGGCTCTGTGCTGACGGTGCCGAACCTGCTTGGGATTCTCTCTCTCCCTCTCTGTCTCTCAATAAATAAATAAACATTAAAAAAAATAGTTGTGTCAGTTAAAAAAATTTTTTTTAATGTTTATTTATTTTTGAAAGAGACACACAGAGCGTGATCAGAGTAGGAGCAGAGAAAGAGAGGGAGACACAGAATCTGAAGCGGGCTCCTGGCTTTGAGCTGTCAGCACAGAACCACAAGCTGTGAGATCATGACCTGAGCGGAAGTCGAACGCTTAACCTTAACCGACTGAGCCACCCAGGCGCCCCAGTTATATCCTTTTAAATTCCTGTCAGCAGTGGATGAATGTTCCAGCTGTTCCACATCCTCTCCAACACTGGCATTGTCATTCTTTTTAATTGTAGCTATTCTAATAGATATGTAGTGGTATTTCATTGTGATTTTAATTTGCATTTCCATAATGACTAATGATATTGAATATCTTTTCACATGCTTATTTGTCATCTTTGGTGACTCTTATTATTATCTCCTTTTCGCAGATGAAGATCCTGAGGCTGGCCTCCATAGCTAATCCTAATAGGTCCACAATAAAGATAGTGACCATGTCTGTTCAAGTCATTTGCCCAGTCTTAAAACTTGAGTTGCTTTACTTAATATTGCATTTAGAAAGTTCTTTATATATTCTGAATTCAAATCCTTTATCAGATATGTGATTTACAAATATTGTCTTCCAGTCTGTGTCTTGTCTTCTCAGGTTTGAACTGTGCGAGTTCACTTGTACATAGGCTTTTTTTCCCGATACCTACAGCATATCTGCATGTATAACTTTTGACTCCCCCAAAACTTAACTGCTAATAGCCCATTGTTGACCAGAAGACTTACCAATGACGTAAACAGTCAGTTAACACATATTTCGTATGTTATGTATATTATATACTGTATTCTTACAACAAAGTAAGCTAGAGAAAAGAAAATATTCCTAAGAAAATAACAAAGAAGAGAAAATACAGTGCTATATCGTGTTGATCGGGAAAAAAATCCACCTATAAGTGGACCAGGTCAAACCCATGTTGTTCAAGGGTCAGCTGTATTTGAGTGTGATGTATGAGATTTAATTGCTATCTCCCTAAACTTACTCTGGTTGTTTAATACTAAATTCTGGGCCCTCAAGCCAAAATTTTAGGGAGGAAAAAAAGAAATATTTACTATGACCAATGTTTTGTTACAGCCTAGGATACTTTCTTCAACAGCTCTGCCAGAGACAGGTAATAAAGAGGGCACAGCTGGGCTGCCCAGAAGGGTAGGAACCCAGACCTCGAACAACTCCAGGTTGCCTTTGGAAAGAGGCCAGATTTAGGCTGAGGGTGTTCTCATAGCTCAAGAAGAAGTAAAAGAGGGGGCGCCTGGGTGGCGCAGTCGGTTAAGCGTCCGACTTCAGCCAGGTCACGATCTCGCGGTCCGGGAGATCAAGCCCCGCGTCAGGCTCTGGGCTGATGGCTCAGAGCCTGGAGCCTGTTTCCGATTCTGTGTCTCCCTCTCTCTCTGCCCCTCCCCCGTTCATGCTCTGTCTCTCTCTGTCCCAAAAATAAATAAAAACGTTGAAAAAAATTAAAAAAAAAAAAGAAGTAAAAGAGGAGGTCTAGTCTTTTCATGACTTGTCAGGGATCTTATACCTATGATTTTATTAATTCTTTTCTAATTTCTTTCTTTTTCAGTTTGTCCTGCTTATCATAATAATACATTTCTTGTGTTTCTTCCTACCCTACCCCGAACATAAGTCTACCCTTTCTTTTATTTGCCTTAAAACAACTTCTCTCTAGCTCTAGAAATTACATGTGGTTTGAGTATTTAGACACTTTAGCAAACAAGTCTGTATTTAACTTATCCAAAGTCTTAATGTTTTTCTACATCATGAAAGTTTTTATGTTGAAATGTAAAAAGCATTGAACTTGGAATCCAGTGGATCCCACCGTCCAGCTGTGTGGCCTTCAGTCAGGTATTTGGTGTCTCTAAATATGCCTTCTTATTTGCAAAGTGGAGATGGTAATAGAACATTGTGAAATTATGCAAAATATAAATAAGCATTCAGTGAACTTGAGTTGAATCTCAACATCTTTGCCTCCTCTCCAGACTGGACGGCCCTCATCTGGTTAACTCTCACAGGCAGGTATCATCACCCTGCTGAAATATTGTGTCTCTCTGGATCTTTTCCCATCCAATGAGGCCTTCCAAAGCAGAGTTCAGATGTGAACACAACGATTTTGAACCAGGGTAGGATCATTCATTCATTAAGTGCTGAGTATATTATGTGGGCCAGGAACTGAGTTAGACACTTCATTCCATTCATTATAGGAAAACAAAAACACTGGATGCCTACCATGTACATCACATGAATTTCCCCTAACATAACAATTCTACAAAGTGGATATTGCAACAAGCATTTTATGGATGGGGGAATAGAGGATGTGGCCCCTAATCTAAGGGCATTTATAAGCCAGTTATAAGAAGAAAAGATCTGGTATATGAAAGTGTGCTAGAAATACAAGACAAACTATCAGAAATGTTAACAGAAGACACATGATGGACAGCCACATGATTGGTAAAGACAGGTGTTGCTCCCTCTGCCTAGAAGCCTTCCCCTTACTCCTTCCCTAATAAGTTTCTACTCCAACAATCAGCCAAAGCATCATCTCCCCTGTGAAGCCTTCTCTGATTCTCCCAGGCAAGCTTAAGTTTTTCTCCCTCTGTGTCACTTAGTCTTTGATCCCTCCTATCCTTACATAGTGTCATTGTTGATTTCCTTGTCTATTTTCCCCAGAGACTGTGAGTTTCTTGGGATCAGGGTGAAAAGACTTATTCAATTTCACCCAGAACTTGATCATAAAAACTAGAGAATACAAGGCTAGAGAAGAAGGGCAAGGTTAGGCGTGTAATTACGAATAAAAACTCCAAAGTATGAATTCAAAGAGCATATTTGGTCAGGGTGGGTGGTTCTTGAAAGGTAATAATAGGGGTTATAGAACAAGAGGATTGAAAACCAAGGATTTGGACTTGATCCTGGAGTTAATAGGGAGTCATTGAAGGTTTCTGAGCAGAGGAATTATATGCTCTATTTTCATTTCAGAAAGAATAGTCTGGGTACAGAATAGATAATGTCTGAAAACTGGACAGTCCATAGGAAACTGTTGTCATGGTCCAGGTGAAAGACAATGAGACCCCAAATAATCAAGGTGGCCACAGAAATGGAAACACTTTAAGACCAGATGGGGGAAAGCAACAGGAATAGGTAATTTCAGGAGAAAAGAGCAAAGCATGGAAGATGACTGGGAAATTGGAAGAGTGCTGAGACCACGCCCAAAATAGGAAAGTTGAGGAATGGTTCGTGGGAGGAGAAAATAAGTGTGATTTTAGACGTGTTGGGTTTGAAATAGGGACAGGTGGAAAATTCCATTAGGATCCTAGGTAATCCTTCCGATGCCTAATGTTCTGATAGCCATGTTGGCCATGGCTCAGAATTAAAGGCTCAGAATTTAACCACAGACACTCTGTGGAATGGCCCTTTTCCCAGTCCAAGTGATCATGTTTAAAGAGGTCTTTTGGAGATGGATTTGCCCAGCAGATGGTTCTGAACAAAACCCTCCAGCAACACCATCAAAGATGACTAGGAGGTTGACAACACTGAAGCAGCTCACAGAGGGCTCAAGTGAAATCTGAGTTCAAACCCCTGCTCTGTCACTTCTCTATTCGAAGACTTACTGTTCCCCTATAGGAAGAACAATGCAAATAATAACATCACCCATCTTAATAACTTACAGTGAGAATTATATGTAAAGTGCTTGGTGCAGTTCTCAGCATATAGAAAGTATTAGATAATGTAAGCTATTATTTTTATTGACCATTATCATCATTATTATTATTATCATTGTCAGTAATTCACGTGGCCATCCTCTATAGACTGTGATCTCCTCGGAAGCAGGGGGCCATCTTACTTATTTCTCTATCTTCAGCTCAGGGCATGGGACATACAAAATTTTTGTTTGTTTGTTTAGAAACTGAGGTGAAACCATTACTGTGATATATACTTTTAATAAGCTCTTTATTTGGCAATAATTTTAGATTTATAGCAAAGTTGCAAAGATAGTGTGGAGAGTTGTCCAATATCTCTTACCCAGTTCCTCCCACTGATAATATTTTACATGGCCATGGTATATTTGCCAAAACTAAGAAGACAACATTGGTATGTTGCTATTAACTACACTCCAGACTTTATTTGTATTTTTTAAAGAATTTTTTAAAGTTTACTAATTTTTGAGAAAGAGAGAGAGAGACAGAGCATGAGCAGAGAGAGAGGGAGATACAGAACTCAAAGCAGGCTCCAGGCTCCAGGCTCCATGCTGTCAGCACAGAGCCCAATGTGGGGTTTGAACTCATGAACCGAACCATGAGATCATGACCTGAGCCAAAGTCAGATGCTTAACCAGCTGAGCCACCCAGGCATCCCTTAAGATTGTACTTTTATGTAATCCCTACATCCAATGTGGAGCTGGAACTTACAACCCTGAGATCAAGAGTCACATGATCTTCCAACTGAGACAGCCAGGTGCCCCTCCCCCCCTTTAATTAATATATATATTAATTAAATATTTTAATGTTTATTTATTTTTGAGAGTAGGGGGACAGTGGATCCAAACCAGGCTCCATGCTGTCAGCACAGAGCCTGATGCAGGGCTCAAACTCACAAATGGTGAGATCATGACCTGAGCCGAAGTCAGATGCTCAACCAACTGAGCCACCCAGGTGTGCCCCTCCCCCCTTTAAAAGATTATTTGAATTTGATCAAAATCTGGGATTCAATCCACAGTACCACACTGCCTTCATTGTCATCTCTCCCCAGTCTCCCCTGGTTGGAGGCAGTTTCTCAGTCCTTCTTTGGTTTTCATAACCTTGACAGTCTTGAGGAAAATGGGCCAGGTATCCTGTAAAATTTCCCCCAACCTGGATTTGTCTGATGTTTTTCTTGCAGTTGGATTGGGTTATGGATATGTGGAAAGAAATTCATAGAGGTGAAGTACTTCCCATGTCATATATGGGGGAGGGGGGATACATGAATACCCATTTGACAATCACTGGTGAGGTTAACCTTGATCACAAGGTTAAGGTAGTGTTTGCCACGTGTCTCCCCTATGAAGTTACTATTTTTCCTTCCCCTTTAGAAGCATGATCACCAAGTCTAGCCCAAGGTGGGAGAGTTGTTAAGCTCTACCTTCTGGAGGTCAGAGTATCTACATACATTGGAAGTCTTCTGGAAGGAAGATCTGTCTCCTCTTCCCCACTTATTTGTTAATTTATTTGCTTAATCACTTATTTGTATCAGTGTTATAGATTGAATCGTGTCCCTCAAAACAAGAAATGTTGAAATCTTAACCCCAACACTTCAGAATGTGACCTTATTTGAAAATAGGGTCTTTGCAGATTTAACTAAGTCAAGATCACTAGGGTGGGCCCCAATTCAATATGACTGGTGTTTATATAAAAAGGGGAAATTTGGACAGATACCCACAGAGAGAAGCCAATGTAAAGATGACCATGTGATTACAGAGGCAGAGATTAGCCTGATGTATCTGCAAGCCAAGGAATGCCAAGGATCAATGGCCACCACTAGAAGCTAGGAAAAGGCGAGAAAGGATTTTACCTAGAGTCTCAGAAAGCCCATGGCCCTGCCAACACTTTAACTTTGGACTTCTAGCCTCCAAAACCGTGAAACAATAAATTTCTGATGTTTTGAGCCACCTAATTTATGGTACCTGGTTACAGCAGCCCTAACAAATTAATACAATCAGTATGCACTTGGATTTTTATTTTCTACTTTATTCCCCTTACTTATCTGTAGCTTCTCCCACCAGCAATGAGAAACCTGGCTCCCAATATCCGTAACTTATTTGTTCAACACTGCTCTACATCTAAAGCAGTTTCTAAAGTTTGTAACGTATAAGCCCAGGAGAAAATGTATCAACTAGAGCACAGTGTTTATATAGATTATGCTGTGCCTTTTATCTTTAGCCTTACAGTTTCCAGTCAAAACACTGTTTTCTAGAGTTACTGAGGTCAGCACCGTTTTTCCCCTCACCACCTTCAGTGTGCTTACTTCATAGATCTGTACTACAGTTAGATTCGTTTGCAACAGTCTACATCCTATCCTGGAATACCCTAGCAGCCTTGTTGATTTTTTTAAGTGTTTATGAAGTATGTGTTGGATGAAGAGGTATAAACTCTAAGCTCTCAGAGAGCACCAGGTCTCCCTATTACGTCCATCTAAGCTAGTTATATCCACATAAATAAAGACTCTATGAATCTATTGACTACGCCTTGTTCATTTAATTACAAAGAAGCAAATCTCAGATCCCCAGTTGCTGCTTCTTGTCCACTAATGATTCCCCGTTCCCAACTGTCTGGCCGACTCCAGCCCAGTCTAGAAAAATGCCCTGCTGCCTTCCCATCTCTTCTCCCAAGCTCTGTTATAAAGCCTCATTCTCTAGGATGCCCTCTTTAACTTATTCTGGAGCCAGATGTCCCTCTCTTATTGCACCCTACCATACTCTGGGCCTCTTAGACTCTTCGGCCTTTACTCTGAATGCAAGAGGAGGAAGAAGAAAAGAGAGAGAACGGCTGAAGTGGTGGGAGGGCCAGGAGACCTCCTGGGGTGGGTTGGGCTAGCCCAGAAGCACAGGAGTGATGGTGGAGCCTCCAAAAGTGGTACAGTGTGCCCCCTTACCTCTCAGTGCTCTCCCCCAGGACTATCTCTGCTCCCACCCAAAACACCAACTTTTACTTGCATCAATTCCAAACTCCTTATACAGTAGCTGGGGGCCCAGAGATGAAGAGGGTGTGGGGCTCCTGTTCTCAAAGCACCAACAATCTAACGGGAAAAGTAAGACACATGAAAGGATAAACAAAAATTGACGATAGCAGCACAATAATGTGGATGAATTCAAAGGAAGGCACAGAGCTGGCCTGCCTGCTGAGCAGGTGAGGATGAAGTGATGGGATTTGGTTTGTGTTGAAGGGAATAAGGGTTCTGTCCCTGTGAGATGAATGCTTGGAATCCAGAGGAAGAATTGCCCTCTGAGCCCCGATTAGGCCACACCTTCATTTCCCCTAATCTCAGTTCAGCCCCAGAGATGGGAGACTGCCACGGGGTTCTGGGAAAGGTGACCCAACCAGCTGGCTGAACCAGAGTGTGCTCCCAGGGTCACTGTCCCAGAGCCATGGATGGTAGATGGGAGCACAGATTTTTCGGGGTGAGGGGCAGGGGACATGGAGCACCACCAGAGGCCTTCAAGAAGGAGAGAGTCCCATGGTCAGGACTGTGTGCACCAGGACCAACTGGAAGGCTCTGTGGAGACTGCAGGGACCGAAAGCTGGAGGCCAGCTGAGGTTATCAGAAGAGTCCCCATCTAGCCCACGCTAGACTTTGGCCATGTCGTGATGTGATCATTGATCTGCATCCCCGGAGCTTTCTGCCTGTGAAATGGGCCACCACTTGTCTTTCCTCAGACTCAAAGCTCTAGGCGGGCCCTTTCCTTTACTGGGTGTGAGAGTCACAGAGCATAAGGGATCCAAAGAAGACAGTGTCCCGTACAGGAAGAGGAGGAGGCTCAGCAGAGTTTACCTCTGGAAAAGCCGAAGCAATAGCCCAAGCTGTTTTCACAGCCTTGGAAAAGCTTTCAGCAAACTCTTCTCCCTCAAGGAAGGCAGAGTCCCAAAGGACTGCATCTTGGCCCACACTCCATCCTGAGCACTCACCACGTGCTTCAGATCCCACGGCTCCCGGCGCTGTGGTGAAGGGCATCCCCAAGGGAGGAAAAGCAGAGTCCCAGAGTCTCAGTCTGCAAGGAAGACACTGGTGAGACTCCAGCACCCACCGTGTACAGCTCTGGACACCCACACTGGAGGGGTGGAGAAAGGGCAGTACTGTGCAACAGTACCGTGGTGGTGCTGGATTGCTCAGCCCAGCTTGCACTGCAGGGAGGGAGCAAGCTGGGCAGGTGGGAGCAGTAAACCTGGGGGAATCTGTTTGAGAAGGGAGTGGCGGATATGAGAGGCTAGCCAAGTGTTGGGCTTTCCTGCAATATAAGAAGCAAGATCCTGCAGGGAGCACGCGGATCCTGCAGGGAGCACGACCATCTCTTCCCCATCCCAAACTTCCCAAGGCCTTCCTGTTTTATGCAGGAGCAACAATTGGAACCCATGTGCAAGGCATAATAAATAGTGGTAGGGATTTGGGGACAGGACAGAGCTCTCCACCCTGGGGTCAGAGCTTGGGGCAGGAAGTCACAGAGTCTTCACACAGTGGAGGACAGTTGCCCCCTCCCACCCCCCAACCCCCCTCCTCCCAGCCTGTCCAAACTGCGTCCGTGTCTCAGAGCCACTGCAAGGCACTGCTCCCCAAATTCATGTTCTAGGGTCCCAGGGTAGCCAACGAAGGGGGCAGAGGGCTGCTGGGAATGAAGTTCTTTTTTTTTTTTTTTTTTGTATTTACCTAAAAGTTCAGGAAGCCCTTGCTGACGTTATTGCTTGGGGGCCCAGAATTTAAACTTAGCCACTGCCCAGAGCTCTTGTTTTAGGAAAGAATGAGATGGCCCTTGTTGCGTAATCCGGAGCCGGTGTGAGTTGCCAAAGGAAGCGGTCCTTCTTCCTGCCTCTAGGAAGGCCGGCTCTGCTAGGAGGCTGGGGATGGGTGGGGCACTGTCCCAGAGAGCCGCTGTGGGCGGTGGGGGTGGGGTAGACAGACAGCCGGAAGAAATACCCAGACTCTCCGGGTCCAGTGCCCCCCTGGGCAAAGCAAAACCTGATGAATCCAGAAAACCCAATGAGTGATGCCCGGGGTGGGGGAGGGGGGGGAGGGGGGCAGATGCTAAGAAAGGAAAGGAATGGAGGAGTGGGCTAACCTGGATGAATGACAGAAGAGGGGGGGTCTGTTTTCTGTCCACTGTTCCCAAGAGCCCCCAGAGTATGGGTTCATGCTAACTTGTGCTTCACCCACCCACCCCCATACACCACCACCTCCGTAATTCAATGGGCCAGTCCCTCACCACTACCCTGTCCCTTCCTGCCAGGTGTTCAGCGAGCGCATTGTCGCCCTTGCACACTGGACCCTCTGGGATACTCCCATGAGCCCACCGCGATCCTAGGGTTAAAGCCTGTTCATTCAAGGTGTGACTCCCCACCCTCTCCCCATCTCTCCCCTTGCTTCCCCCAACCGTTCTATCCCCCCGTCTGGCCCCCGGCCCGTGTTTTCCCACACTAACATCTCAGGCCCTGCTCTTCCTTGCCTCTCCCTTGGGCTACTTTCTCCCATCAGCAGTGGGCTATCCCAAGACCCCATTACCCATCATCCCTGCCTTCTCTCTTTCCCTCGGCACACATCTCCCTGGTGACTCCCACACACCATCCCTTCCCCATCCCTCTCAGACAACAGTCCCCTCTCCACCAGAGTCCCCCCCGGCGGCTTCAGCCCCGACAGGACACAGACACCCGCGCTGGATTCCAGGTTTTTCCCTTCATCCCAATTCCCGTCCTCTCCTTCTTCCACCCCTCCCCACTCTCCAGTGCCTCCAGCCAGCTGTCCAGCTCCCAAATTCCGGCCAAGAGTCCCGGGAACAAAGCAAGAAAAATCAGAGTAATTTGGGAAGTAAACAGAAACTGGGAAGGGAGTGGGCAGAGAAAAGTGGGGAGGACCAGGTGGGGGCGGGGGGAGCCTCCTCAGTCCCACCCAGTTTAGGGAATGCCCCTGCCTTCTCCCCCCACCCCCCTTCACCTGGCTCTTAAAGGGCCCGGCCCCTGACCGGCGGCTACTTAAGGCGGAGGGGCGGCGGCGGGCAGCAGCTGTGCTACGACTGCGCTGGGAGGAGTGGACGGGGCAAAAATCCTGACCATGACCCCCCACAGGCTGCTGCCGCTCCTGCTGCTGCTAACTCTGCTGCTCGCTGCCCGCTCAGGAGCCGCCTTGGCACGGTGCCCAGGCTGCGGGCAGGGGGTGCAGGCGGGTTGTCCAGGGGGCTGCGTGGAGGAGGAGGGGGGGCCGCCGGCGGAGGGCTGTAAGGAAGCTGGGGGCTGTCTCAGGAGGGAGGGGCAGCAGTGCGGGGTCTACACCCCTAACTGCGCCCCAGGACTGCAGTGCCAGCCGCCCGAGGAAGACGAGGCGCCTTTGCGGGCACTGCTGCTGGGCCGGGGCCGCTGCCGCCGGGCGCGCGCGCCCTCGGGTGAGTCCGCGCCCCGCCCCTGCTCCGCCCACGTGAGACCCGCAAAGCGGCCGGCAGGGTCCTGGAAAGGACGCGGGCAGCCCTGCGAGCCCTGCGATGGGTTCTGCCATTGATGCTTCCCCTTCCTAACCCTGGGCGTCACGTTTGCGTGGGGGTGGGGGGGGATGAAGGGGCAAGGGCGGGGAGCCGCTAGAAGGCCGGGGTGCAGCTAGGGGCCCCTGGGGATAAAGCAGGGACATGTCCCAGCGGTCAACCTTTTTGGCCCCTTCTATTTCCTCTTGAGGGGAAAGGTGAGGGTGGAGGGTTTAGGGCCATGCCGTCTGCCCCAGCATCCCAGATCCTTCCCTGGACCCCGGAGCTGGAGAAAGGACCCAGGTGTTGTTCGCAGCTTCCATTTGGAGAAAGAGGGAAGGGAACCCCGACTCCCAAATTCTGCACACACACTGAGAAATATCCCCTCCTCTCCTCTTACTATCAGGGTGTCCAAAGCACCTGAACATAGGGCCTAGAACAGAAGATGTCCCAAATCCTGAATTGTGTCAGACTACACTGGGGTCAGAGGGCGGACTCTGGGGGCCTCAAAAGGATGGGATAGAGGTGGGAAAAGAAGGAATCTGCCAAATCAGGGTTATGATTTAAAGCTGCTCAGAACCCTCCACCCACCCTACCCCACCCTACCCTAGGGAGGAAAATAGAAGGCTGAGTCATTGGGTGGATGGGACAGAAGTGAGTCAGAACCCAAAAGATGGGGGGCAGCAGGGAGAGATAGGGCAGGAAATAAAAGCAGCGCACTCCCTCCCCCCAACCAGGCATCTGATCTCCTGGTTTCTTCCACGGAAAGGGATGAGAAATTAACTTGGAATTTCTTTCAGTCCCAAATGCCTGGGTCCAAGCTGCTAGAGGGTCCTCATAGGAAGGGGTGTGTAGGTGGGTCAGAGGAGGCAGTGGGAGCATGGTCGTGGTAGGGTGCTAAATGGAGGGAATGAGAGGCAAGGTCTGAGAAAGGTGGAGGAAGAAGGATGCGAGTCAGGATTGCAGAGGAAATTGCTCTTGGGTTGCAGGTAGTAGGCAGGTGGGAGCAAATGTCTAGGTCTGAGGACTGGGGACTTGAGCAGAGCTTGTCTTTGGCCATGGAAAGGGAGAGACGATCCCTTTAGGGGCCATAATATCTCATTTTACACCTGGGGCGATTTCCAGGCAGTGCACACTCTCCTCCCTGCCTTTCCCTTGCCCTGACGCCCTGATTTATTTCCTCACTTCCTCCCATCCTGAGCTCTCCCTAGGCCCCCCAGACACCACGTGTGACATTTTCTCCAGAGCCAAGAGCAGCCTGTAGGTCAGAAGCCCTTCATTCCCTGCATCTTTGCAACCTGCCCTCCGCCTGTCCTGGTTAAGGGCTGAATCGTACCTGCTCCTGGGACCACTGGGGTTGAGCTAGGCTGAGCTATGGGAGACCAGAAGGGAGAGGCCCCCAGTGCAAGCGCCCCTAAAGTAACCATGTCTACAGCCTGGGAGGGGGTGGGCTGAGTCACCGCAGGGTCACAGCGGGGACACACATTCCACTTGGGTCCCTGCTAACCCCCTCCCATACCCCTTGTTCTTCTGCCTCATCTCCCTGGCTTGGTGCACCCCCTGCTGGCTTCAGGGGGAACAGCCAGGTCTTTTCTCCCCAAGCCAAGGCCTCCCAATGTACTTGTACTCGTCCTAGGTTTTTGCTTTCCAAAATGCTTCTCCCTTATAAGCCTTAAAACTAGTCTGGGTTTTTTTTTGTCAGGAAAGCTAATATCACCATTTGTCGGAGAAAGTAACTGAAGCCAAGAGAAGGTAACGGAGCCAGGTTCTAACCACCCTCATTTCTCCTACTTGGAAAGCCCCTCCCTTCCTCCTGCTTCAGGGAGTCAAGGTGAACAGGGCTCTCTTCCGTTTGGTTCTGGTCTTTGACATCTGGCTGATTTCTGGACTCTTCTTCCCCCATTTCCCTTGTGGCTGTAGGGGAGAATCCTAAGGAGGGTAAATCCCAGGCAGGGACCACTCGTCCACAGGATGTGAACCGCAGAGACCAACAGAGGAATCCGGGCACCTCGACCACTCCCGCCCGGCCCAGTCCGGGGGGTGCCCAAGACACCGAGATGGTGCGTTTGTGAATGGCAGGGAGCAGGCAGGGTGGGGAGTCCTACACACTCCCGTCCGAGGCTATCCCCTTGGGCCTGGAGAAGTCTCCCACATGCATCCTGGGAACCTGGCTGGCGGTGGGAGGGGGGTGGACAGTGGAGGTAGGCTGGACGGGATCTGAGCTGCCTGCACTCTCTTCCCCCAGGGCCCGTGCCGCAGACATCTGGACTCGGTGCTGCAGCAACTCCAGACCGAGGTGTACCGAGGGGCTCAGACCCTCTACGTGCCTAACTGTGACCATCGGGGCTTCTACCGGAAGCGGCAGGTGAGGCCCCCACCTCTCCTCCCCTCGGTCCTGTGGCACAAGGCTCCTACCAGGGATGGGGTGGGGGGAGTTTACAAAGGGGCACAAAGAGGGGCGCCTGGGTGGCTCAGTCGGTTAAGCATCTGACTTTGGTTCAGGTTGTGATCTCACCGTTCGTGGGTGCAAGCCCCACCCTGTGCTCTCTGCTGTCAGCTCAGAGCCTGCTTCGGATCCTCTGTCCCCCTGTCTCTCTGCCCTGATCTCTCTCTGCCCCTCCCCAGCTCGTGCTCACTCTCTCTCTCAAAACAAAGAAACAAACAAACATTAAAAACAACAACAAAGGGGACACAAAGAAGACACCGCCGCTGCCTTTAATGATCCCCCAACTTTTAGGGCCCACAGAAACCTAGAGAATAGCCCCACGCTGTGGCAGAGGAGCCAGACTGCCTGACTCAGAGGTTCACATCTGCGAGGCGGCTCAGAGTCACGGAGGGCTGGGAACGCCCAGGTGGCTGAGCCCCTCTCAGCCCAAGAATTCGCGTTTCTAACACAGTGCCCGCTGCTGCTGCAGCTGTTGGTTTGGGAACCACGCTTTGAGAACTACTGTTCTGCCTAGAAGAATGGGCACCGTTTGGTGGGTGGAGAAGAGGAGAGCAAGAGAAAGGGACCCAGGTTGTCTCCTTGTCCTGAGAGCTCTCAGAGGTCTCTGCACATTCGGACTTGGGGCCCACAGCCCATCCCCCAGCCACGGGCCCTCCCATCCCTCCTGCGGGAGCCTCAGTGCCGCACCTCTGATCCGTGTGCCTCTCTCCCCAGTGCCGCTCCTCCCAGGGCCAGCGCAGAGGTCCTTGCTGGTGTGTGGATCGGATGGGCCAGCCCCTGCCGGGGTCCCCAGAAGGCGAAGGAGGCTCCTCCTGTCCCACCGGGAGCAGCGGCTAAGGCTGGGCAGGGGGCGGGGAGGGGGAGGCTGCAGGACCATTGGCAGGAGCATGGAGCTATCATCTTGGGTCATTTGTTGAATGACGGAGTAACTCGGGAGCCCTGAGCCCCACACTCCACCGTCAGGCCCTTTCCCAGTGTCCCCCTCACCCCTGGGACCCCACACATGGAAAGATGGTTGGTGTTGGCTTGGGATGTTAATAAAGCTGTGTTGGGGGTCTCTGGCCTACATCTCCGGGTCCACCTCTCACATTTATGGAGTCCCTGCCCTTCTCTCTACCCGTCCCCCATAGCAGCTCTCCTTTCCCGTGGACTACCTTCTGTCTCTCCTGCTGCACTTGGGATGCAGGAGACAGCCATTGGCGGAGGTTTCCAGCCCTCAGCCCTCACCCCAGTACCCACCAGGGAGCGAGAGCAGGGGAGACATTGAGGCCATGACCTTGGTCTGAAGTTGTGACCTTGTTTCCAACACTCATCTTTGGACACAATGGGAGAAGGGAGAGAAAGGATTAATAGCTAATCCCCAGCAGAAGCCCAACAAAGAGGAAACTCTTGAAGCACTTATCCTTCTATTACATCCTACTAAAAAAGGGAAGGAAATTCTTATTTACTAAGCCCTTCCCATGGGCCAGACCCTGGACCCTGTGTTTTTACCTGCACTACCTCATTCTGAGCTTACAATAACCTTGTGAGGGAGGAACTTTGGCCCCTGTTTTTCAGAGGAGGAAACTGTGGCTTAAAATATCTGGGTCGTTCGCCTGAAGTCACACAGCTGGTAAATGACAGAGGGAGGATTCAAATCTCGCTCTTCCTTCAGAGTGGTCTGTGACGATACCTGGTGTTCCCTAGGTGCTGAATAAGTGTTTGTTTTGCCCCCTTTCTGCCCACATGCTAATCCAAGCAGGTGTAGAGAAGAGCTGATTTGGGGGGGGGAGGTCCTGGCACCCAACACTTCCTGGAGGGGCCAGAACGCCACCTTGTCACAGAACATTAGTCACATCAGAACATTAATCACTTGCACACAGTGCTTTTGAGCTGACAAGGTTCTTTCCCACACCTTATCTCCTGGTCTAAGGGAGCCGACTGCACTGATACCTAAAGATCCTTCAGGCTGCTGGGAAAGAGATCAGGCTGCTGGGAAAGAGATCGGCAGGCAAGTCATCCTACGTGATAAGCCTCAGAGAGGCAAAGTCCCCCTCCCCATGGACATACATAGGTACACAGTGCACGGCCACTGTCCTGGTGGGAGGGATAGCTCGCTCAGCTGGGCATCTGGGCGGCGGGTAGGGCTGTTGGGGTGTTGCAACCCTCCCTGGGACAGCCAGCCGAGCCGAGCCTGTAGCTGAGAAGTGTTACCCTCTAGACCTGATAACCTATTGTGCTCCTGGAGGTCTCCTCCTCCTGAAAGGACTTTAGTCTTTGGAGCTGTCAGATGAACCGAGTGAGATAAGAGCTTGGCAGGCTGCGAAGGAAGGGAGGGAACACTCCATAGCCGCCTACTGCCCGGTTGAGACTCACACCATGGAGCCAAGGGCGGCCCGATCGCGGAAGGGAGAAGGGCCGAGAGGAGAGCAAGAGCGCCGACGCTCCGGAGGTGGTGAGGCACCCTCTGGGGGTGCAGAAAGCTCAGGGGGCGTTGGAGGTGGAGACGCATTGCTGCGGGGGAGGCTCCTACTCTCTTGGGAGGATAGGGGAGGCAGCCCCTGCCTCTGTCCCTCACTGCCCAGCCGGGAAAGGGAAGTGAAAGGGATATTCGGAGCGGGGGCCTTGCCTTATCTTGCAGACTCTTTCACCCCAGAGGGTGAATGGAGTAGCTTCCCAGTCCTGGGTATTGTCATCCGGCTCCCAGTGGCCTCACCCCCTGCAAAAATGACTTCCCCTTCTGATCGCCTCCCATAACTTCCCCTTCTGATCGCCTCACTGTGATACTACATATCGACTGGTTGGGGGCAGGGAGGCTGCTGAGCTTGCAGAAAGCATTTCCTGGAAAGAGGATGTTTCTGGGTCCGTACAAGGTCACAGAACCCTAACTCCCCCTCCCCCTTGGGTGTGCCCTTTGACCCTGCCCCCTAGGAAACATTGAGAAGGACAGAGGCCTGGACTTGGTGCAATGGACCCGACATATGGAGGTGAGGGAGGTCAAGGGTCAGACGTCAAGATGGACAGGTCTTGGGAGTGGAAGGAGGCAGGGACGAAGACCAGCCTGGTGATAAAGACCATTTGTTCTTGGGTTCAAAACCTTTCAGATCAGGTTGGAGCCAACGGCTAAGACGGAGGGGGTTGGAATACAGGTCAGCAGGGCAGGGGCCAAGAGTCAGCCAGTGAACAGTCTTCTGTTAGTCGGGCTAAAGGTCAGCAGAGGGAAGGCTGGGGACAGGGGGAAGGGAGTAGGGTCAGAGACGACAAGGTGGTTGGGATCCAGGCCCTGGCGCTGGAAATGTCTTTCCTTGGTCCTCACTGCTGGTCTGGGAAGCCAGAGAGAGAGAAGTTTGGGGGGAGCCTCTCGGCAGGAACCGTGCCTGTTCATGTTTCTATCCCCAGCGCTTAGCAATGCGCCTGGCTCAGAGAGAAGAAGCTCAGTAGATATATGGGGAACCAGAGGATGGCTGCCCGGGTGGAGGGACAGTGGGCCCTGCCCTGCTTTGCCCTGTAGGCTGTGAAGACACAGTTGCTGGAGCAAGCACAGGGACAGCTGATAGAGCTGCTGGATCGGGCCGTGCAGGAAGCCATCCAATGCTACCCACCACAAGGCGGACCCCTGTCCTCCATTCCTCCAGATTCCTTGAGCAAGTAAGAGTCTGAGGACCTGGGGGCTGGGGAATGGCTAGAGCGGGCTCCTCTAGCATAACGGTCATGAGCCCTAAATATCATCTCATACTTCCTTTGCCAGCACTGCCATGACCCCGACTTCAACCTTCCCTCTTTTGTTCGTATTGCCTCTGCCTGCCCAACACTGACCTCCACCTTTGGGGCCTTTTGCTGCCCTGGCCCTGACCTTCCACCTGCTCCTGCCCTCTGGCCCTGGCCCTGACCTACCTCTACTATTGCCTTTGGCTCCCAAATATTGACCTTCTGCAAGGCCCTGCTCTCTACCCAGGGACTTCTTCCTCTGGGTCCTGATCCAGAACAACTGTCTTCATTTAGGGCCCGGGAGCCATCCCTGGGGAAGCGGAAAATTTTCATCATCCGAAAGTCCCTGCTTGAGTAAGTCCACGTAAAGGGCAGGGGATGGAGGAAAAGAAAGGGATTCAGCGAGGGTCCCAGGACACCTCATTTCTCATCCTCGGGTTCTAGGTGTTTGGAGGGAAGACTTGGAGAGGGTTTCTAAAGTTTAGTCTCCCCATTTGCCCTGGGTGTGATCGGCCCAGCCTTTAGCTGGAAGTTCCCAATCACTAGTCCCCACCCCACCCCCACCCGCGTACAGTGCCTGAGCGGGTCCGCGGGACCTCGAGGACCCTCCCACACTGACATTCGGGCCCCTGTCCCCCCAGCGAGCTGATGGAAGTACAGCATTTCCGCACCATCTACCACATGTTCATCGCCGGCTTGTGCGTCTTCATCATCAGCACCCTGGCCATCGACTTCATTGATGAGGGCAGGTAGGCGCCCCCCCCCCCCGCATGCCTGGGACAGGCACGTGGATCACACCCCCTAGGTCCCTAGTGTTCCACTTGCCACTGGCTTAAGACAGCACAAGCCCTCCTTTGATCCTGTGATTCCTGGACCCACATCAACATTGCTTCCAGCAACATTCCCACCTAAAACGCACCTTGACTTCTTCCTTCCACAGCCTTTGGATGGCCCTTGCTCTGACCTTCCAGGTCAGCCACTCTGGGGACACTCTGTGGCCTGCTCAAATACTTCTCAGTAGGAAACTTGCCCCAAGGCAGATCCATGTAAGCTAGCAGGCTCGCTTCACACCACTCTCTCAAGTTCTTCCCAAGTTCAATCCAAGCAACCTTCATGGAGCACTTCCCAAGGACCCGCCCTGGGAGCCAGAGAGATGACTGGCCAGACCCCCTCCTTGTCTATGAGGCACTACCAGTCTTGGGGAGGGGGGAGACAGACATGCATACAAACGCCCCCAAAGAGCACCCCCCCCATGCTGGGGGTGAGCCTCAGAGGGCTCTGTAGCCCCAGGGGGTCTGTATTTGCATGTCCCCTACCTCACCCTAAGTAGGGCTTAGGAAGCAGTAAAAAGAAAAGGATCAAAGACCTGCAGGTTCTGCAACGTATTTCCTTCTGGTAAAACTGTTGTTGATTCTATGAGTGGTATAAGGATCAAATCTCAGTAAAAAGTCCAAATGTGTTTCAAGGGACCGTCCTTCCCGACTACTCCCTCAACCCCAGACCAGACGTAAGGGTTTTCACAGGTTTCAGAGAGTCCCTCTAGAGCATTTGCCACGCATTCACCCCCACGTGTCTATAAGAACCAAGAAGCGGTGTGTAGAAAGTTTATATAAATAAGATATTCACTGTACTTCTTGATTTCATTCCTTAACAACCTATCTTCCTGTCTCAGAGATCTTTCCAGGTCAGCCCACTGTTCTTAACGACTGTGGTCTGGAGGTGCCAGTCTTTTGCTCATTTGGTCCTTTACCAAGGGACACTTAGGTTGTTTCCAACTTTTCATCATTACAAGCCAAACACTCTTAACCTAAGCAAACAAAACACCTAACGACCTGCTTTCCACTAACTTGCGTCTGCAGCGACAGACGTTCCAAAAGAACAAAACTGACAAAAATCAAAGTTAAACTCTGAAAACCTCATATTCTAATGCCCACGGCATACAAAGTTCTGAGCCCTTCTGCAACACTGCAAAATTCAGAGGGCTCTAAAGGTCATTTGTAAGCAAACCCATCCCACAATCCAGTCTTTTCCAGCGACGCCCTGTGTTAGAAGTTTGGGACAACAGAGGTGCCATCTTGAACACCTTCAGATATGGGGAGCTGGAAACTCGGGCAAAATGCCTCAGTTTATTTCCCAAGAGTTCTGACTGCACAGGGAGGGGACAAAGTCGGGCCACACATTTGTCTACCTTGTCTCTTCCTCTCTACTCCAAGGCTGATGCTGGAGTTTGACCTACTGATCTTCAGCTTTGGACAGCTGCCCTTGGCGCTGATGACGTGGGTCCCCATGTTCCTGTCCACTCTGCTGGTGCCCTACCAGGCCCTGAGGCTGTGGGCGAGGCCCCGGGCAAGAGGGGCCTGGATGCTGGGGGTGGGCCTGGGCTGCATGATGCTGGCTGTCCACACCACCGTGCTCTGGGTCCTCCCCGTCCACGTGGCGTTGAAGTATCAGCTCCCGCCTGCCTCCCGCTGTATCCTGGTCTTTGAGCAGGTAGGTGATGGGGTGATGGGCAGGCGAGGCTGGGGTATGGCCCCTGTGGGGAAGGGGACTTGATACTACAGTATTGGTGGAGGTGGAGCTAGTTACTAGGGGCGGAGTCCATCTGGAAGGATTTGAGGGCACCAGCAGGAACCAAGGATATTTGCTGTTATGCAAAAATAATCGGATTTTGCAAGGAGTCAGGGGGGTTGGCTGGTTGGAGGCTCCGCCCTGGCGTTTCCTGTACGTCTTTACTCCTGATTCATCCCAGCAGCTACTGTGTTAGGTTAAAAGACTACCCGACAAAAAAATAAAGTATGGGCTTTGATCGTACAGATTTTGCAATCCGCCGGCCTCTCTCTTCGGTAAACAAGTGCACAGAGATGTTAAGTGATTTGCTCAAAGCCACACAGCAACTTAACCTCCCTTCCATTCCTTCTCAGGTCAGGCTCCTGATGAAGAGCTACTCCTTCTTGAGAGAGGCTGTGCCTGGAACCCTTTGTGCCAGAGGAGGTGAGGCACTGCTTTGAACTCAGTCATTTTGGCTGTTTGAATGAAGCCAGCCATACCAGGATTCTCATAAAAGCTCTGACTTCCTAAGCCTGTGTTGCTCCCAGGGCAGAATTCTGACCTCCAACTAGACTCTGTGGGCTTTAGTCATTAGGCATCTCTGGCCCCACCTCTGAGATATGGTACCTCTGTGGCCCAGGACTTCTGGCGCTTTCCAATTTCCAGGCTTAGCCTGGAAAGACCCAGAGTATGAGAGCCTCATATTAGCAAGTCAGGAGGTACCAGGATGACCGAGTGGTTAAATGTGGGACTTAAGATCTGATGGATGTATATCCTGGCTCTGTCGGCAGAGCATGTGACTCTTGATCTCAGGGTCATGGGTTCGAGCCCCACGTTGGGTGTACAGATTACTTAAAAATAAAATCTTTTTTTAAAACGTGGTGGGGGAGTCAGAGCAGAAGGAGAGAAAGAATGGGTGGTGGAGCTTATAAATGCCGAATGAAACTCTGGCCACAGCAGGTGCTGCGCCAGAAAGTAGGGTGCCTAGAATGGAAGCAAAAGAAGGACAACCAAAGAGCAGCTTCAGCTCCTGCCTAGTCTCACCTTCCCGACTGCACCTCCAGACCCAATGTCGGGTCCCTCCCACTCCACTCCCCCCCCTCCACCGCACCTCTGCCCCATCCAGGCCTCCACCCACCAGTCCCAGCCTCCACTCCCCCTGCCCTCTCTCCTTCCCCACTTCACTGATCCAAGCCCTCTCCTTCCTCCCCAGGTGAGGGCATGCGGGCCCCCAGTTTCTCCAGCTACCTCTACTTCCTCTTCTGCCCCACACTAATCTACAGGGAGACTTACCCCAGGTAAGACCCTGCTCCTCTTTCCCAAATGCCCAGACCCATCAGGGACCTTGCCTTCTACTTTCCATTCTCTGAGGCCTTTAGCCTCAGGCACTGACCACGTTCTCAGGAAGCATCCCATAATAAAAATGGGAAATAGGTGCCAGACAGACTACGCCTTCTCCAAGCCTTCTCCAAGCACAACCCACAAGGGTGGCCAACTGTCCTGGGTTGGCCCTGGGCTGTCCCAGTGTTAGCACTGAAAATCCTGCACCCGGGGAAACCCATCGGTCTGGAGCAACCTCCCGATGGTTGCACTTTAGTTGACCTTCAAGTTAAAAATCCATTTGCCATGTCTATTGGGGAAGGTCCAAAGTGTTCTAGACCCTTACCTGCCTAGATAATCCTCCCAGGCCCGAGCAATTGAGGGAGCTTCGGAGAGAGGGCCCTAGAACCTGTGTACCAGTGGGTATGGAACAAGCTAAAAGATAAAAAGACTAAAAACATATTGTCCCCATTGCTGCTGCAGGACACCCAATGTCAGGTGGAATTACGTGGCCAAGAACTTTGCCCAGGTCAGAAGATGGGGTAGAAGTGTGACTTGTGGTGACTGAGTGGGGCATTTCTGGAAGTGGGGTCCGGGAGGCCTGGGGAGGAGGTCAGAGGGTGGGGCTAAGGTAAGAGGAGGCAGATGCTGGGCCAGAATCCAATTCCAGAGTTGAGGGGGCAGCTGCTAGTGACCCCTGTCAAAGTTATGTACCCCCCACCCACCGCCCCCCCAGGCTCTGGGCTGCGTACTCTATGCCTGCTTCATCCTGGGCCGCCTCTGCGTTCCCGTCTTTGCCAACATGAGCCGGGAGCCCTTCAGTACCCGGGCTCTGGTGCTGTCTATCATGCATGCCACCTTGCCAGGTATGCCCACCGAAGGCAGGGCTGGGGAGGGCTGCACCCTGGGAAGGCTTAGCGGGGGGCTCCTCCCTCCCCTCACTCCTTTCCTTCAGTCAGATTCAACACCTCTCCCACATGTGTCCCCGGCCTCCTCATTGCTCCATTGCCAGGGCCTCAGTTCATTCAGATGGCCACTCCACTCCCTCTTTCCACATTGGCCTCCTCACCTGCCTGCTTTCCCTCTCAATCTTCCCACCTTCCCCTGACACTGCTGCCCAGATGAACTTCCCTCCTACAGGTTAATCATTCCCTACTCTGCTTCCAAAACTCCAGTCACTCCCCATTGCTGGCATCTCCAGATAAGATTTGACCCCTTGGCCTGGCATTCAAGACCCCTTCCCCGACAGCCTAGCCTATCTTCTTGTCCTGCCACAAGCTCAGCCATTCCTTGAAAGACATGTACTTTCATGCCTCCGGGCTTTTGCTCATACTGGTGTCTCAGCTTGGAATGACCTTTTCCCATTTTCCAGCTGTGAACTCCAGTCTGTTTCTGGAGGCCCATAACAGAGATGCCCCCTCCTCTAGGAAGCCTGTCAGTTTTAGCCATCAGTCACTATGACCCACTCCTTGCTCTTCATTCCCAAGCACCTCAGTGGCCACCTGTGCTTAGCTCCCAGCACATTTGACCTTGACGCATGGTTGGACATGTCTCTGTCCCGATCTCTGCCTCTGTCTCTCTCTCTCTTTCTCTCTCTCCAACCACTCTGTGAACTGCCAATGGCCAGGGCTTTGAGATTCATCTGTGCATCCCCGACATGTGGCTTGGAGTTCATGAGCAGATGGATGGATTAATGAATGTAAGAATTTGTGAGTGACAAATAATTGGCTGGAAGGAGTTGGGGCGCTAGTTGCTGATGAGGACCTCTCAGGGCTTCCCAAGGGAGCCAGGTGGGCAGTCTGACATGCAGCCCTTGTCCCCACTCACCAGGCATCTTCATGCTGCTGCTCATCTTCTTTGCCTTCCTCCACTGCTGGCTCAACGCCTTCGCAGAGATGCTACGGTTTGGAGACAGAATGTTCTATCGGGTGGGGCCTGGACCTGGCCACTTGGGAGCTGGGTGCAGGGAGGTCTGGGGAGCGATCTGGGGAGGATGATGGCTCCATTGGGTGTCACCTCAGCTGTGCTGTCAAGCTCTCACGTGAGAAATGCGCTCCTCTGGGTGTGGCTCTAATGCCACCTGTCCACCTCTTGACTAGCCAGGGCTAACTGCTTCTGTGCACATGGTACACTGGAACCATCTTCTCCTGGAAGGGGATGAAGGAGGGAGGTGGGCCTCAGGTCCTGAAGAGACTGCAGGGAAAGTTCTTGCTGTCCCTCTTCAGCCAGGGCCCAGCCCCTTGTGGAAGAAAATTGGGATAGGGTGCAGGGAGCAAGGGGGAGCCACTGGGGCCTGGGAAGAGTCAGGGCCCTGATGCTCACCTCCTTCCCCTAACCCTGACCCACTCTTCCCCAGGACTGGTGGAATTCAACGTCCTTCTCCAACTACTACCGCACTTGGAACGTGGTGGTCCATGACTGGCTGTACAGCTACGTCTATCAAGATGGGCTGTGGGTATGGGCTCTGCAGACCCCCTCAGCTCCCACAGTTAATGTAGGCTCCCCAGAACATTCTCCTTCTCTTCCTCTGCATCATCCTCCTTTTCCAGACCTAGGGGCCCCCTGGACTTTCATCTGCTCCTTTCTACCCAACCCAGTGGGCAGAAAATCCTTCTTAGGATCTAACTTCCTTCCCTTTTTACTCTTAACCCCACCTCTCCACAGAGCATTTCTCTCCTCCTTAGACTTCTAAGAAACATGCATGTAGCAATTCTCAGTTACCAAGGCTTTTCACATACATAATCTGCACTGTAATCCTGAGAAGTAAGTATTATTATGTTCCCTTTAAAAAATTGCATGTAAGGCCCAAAGAACTTAAGTAGGACGTATCACCCCTTGAGACCCCCAAATCTCATATTCTTTCCATTGTACTGTATACTTTCTGGCTTCCTTAAGGAGGGGACTCTTTGTGGAAGAGTCTTAGAGGGACTCATTCCACCCTTCTCCCCCGTCCCCTGCCAGCTTCTCGGTGGCCGGGCCCGAGGGGCAGCCATGCTGGGTGTGTTCCTGGTTTCTGCAGTGGTCCATGAGTACATCTTCTGCTTTGTCCTGGGATTCTTCTACCCGGTCATGCTCATGCTCTTCCTTGTCTTTGGAGGTGAGCTTGGCCTCTGTGTGCCACTGGAGGGGGAGCCATCCAGAGGGAGGAGGCCAGGAGTCCTGCTCCTGCAGATTCCAGATGGATGGGGGAGGCCACATACTCTTCTGGGAAGAGGCATGAAAGTTGGGGTGGGGAGGAACTTGGGAACAGGGAGGGAAGCAGCAGGAGGTATCCTGGGGGATGTGAGAGAAGATTTCTGGCTGGAGTGGAGCATCTGAGCAGGGCACACATAGAGGGAGACAAAGGAGAGAAAACTGGCATGAGGCTGGGAGGTGTAGTATGAGATCCAGGATATTGATGTGTAAACTGAGGAATCCTGGTTTTACATGAGCCGCTTGAGACCTCCATGGGTTGCCGGAGCTGGGCTCAAGATCTTCCTCAATGATGCCTTCCTGTTCCATCTCTTCCCAGTACCCTGGGATGGGGGGATGGGGGGGCATCCAGGGAGACAAGGCACTGGAATTGGGGTAACAACCTTTCCTCCTGCATCAGGGCTGCTGAACTTCATGATGCATGACCGGCACACAGGCCCAGCATGGAATGTGTTAATGTGGACCCTGCTCTTTCTGGGCCAAGGCATCCAAGTCAGCCTGTACTGCCAGGAATGGTATGCACGGCGACACTGCCCCCTACCCCAGGTAAGGGACCACCGCCCTCCCTCAGCTCCCCATCCAGAAGGACACACCTCCCCTCTCCAAGAGCCAGCCCCCTGTTCTTGCCCAAATCAATAGCCATGGTCAGGGGCTAGGCCTGGTTTGGGGGTGATGGGTTCCCATGTCTTGGACACGTAGGGTGGGGACAGGAGGGACTCACGCATAACTCACCTTTCTCTGGCACAGACAACCTTCTGGGGGCTGGTGACACCTCGATCTTGGTCCTGCCATACCTAGAAGTCAGAGCACCGTCACTGCCCAGAGGACGCCACCAAGTCCTTCTCTGCCTGCAAAGCCTCGGACCAGAGCACCTCTCCCTGCATTCCTAGATCTAGCTCCAAGTCAAGGGGGCCTGGCAGGCATGACCCCAGCAGGGAATGCCAGGGACTGAGATCTGAGGACCTGTAGAACCGCTAAGCACCTCTTGAGCCACCAAGCCCCACGGATTGGGCACAGAGCCCCCTCCTACCTCATCACTGTCCAGACTTGGGGATACTTGAAGGATCTTATAGATTTGGTGAATGTGGGGTGACTTAGAGAAATGAGGGCCATCAAGGTCTGAGAAAGGTTTGACTCTTTGTACTGCTTCCAATACAATAATAAAGTTTGTATCCCTTTTTATTCATTCGTTTATTCCTCCCTTCGTTATTTGTTGAAGGCCCACAGTGGACAGGCATGATTGAAGAGTTGTGTCTACAGCAGCAAGACTTTGTGCTGGCAGGGGCTGAGGGTCTTAGGTGGCATCTTGCCTCGCCTTTCCGGTGCCTTGCCCCTCCCCAAAACCCAACCTCGCCTTCCTCCCACCTCTTCCTTCCTCAGTTCATGTTTCCACACCCCTTAATCCTTCTACTCCTGGCAAGCTCTAGCACATTTGGAAAGGGCACATAGCAGGCCTCCTTTCCCTCCACAGACCCAGGAGAGGAACTGTCCGTATAGACCTTACACAAGTATTTTCATTTCGTGAGCCACAGTATCCACCGCTATAAAGTGGACCTTAAAATGAAGAGTGTCCTGACTGTATGGGTTCAGAAGGTCAAAATATTCATGTTCACAACCATCCCAGAAGCCAGACTTTGTAGTCACTCTAAGGAGAGGATCTTTTTTTCTAATTTTTAAATTAAATTAAAATTTTAAAATGATAGCCTGAGGTTTTTTTTTTTTTTTAATGCTTATTTACTTATTTTAGAGAGAGAGAGAGAGAGAGAGAAGGAGAGAGAGAATCCCAAGCAGGCTCCATGCTGCTAGTGCAGAGCCCAACATAGGGCTTGAACTCATGAAACCTCGAGATCATGACCTGAGCCAAAACTAGAGTTGTATGCTTAACCGACTGAGCCACCCAGGCGCCCCTTGGTTTCATTTTTTATATCATCTTGTATGTTCTTTTTTTTTAATTTTTTTTAACATTTATTTATTTTTGAGAGACAGACCATGAGTAAGGGAGGGACAGAGAGAGAAGGGGGGGACACAGAATCCAAAGCAGGCTCCAGGATCTGAGCTGTCAACAGAGCCCGAACTCATGGACCACGAGATCATGACCTGAGCCAAAGCCGGATGTTCAACCGACTGAGCCACCCAGGCGCCCCTTGTCTTGTATGCTCTTTAATCATTCCATAGCAAGTTGCTGCTATCCGTTCCCCTTTCCCTGCTCCCTTGTTATTTTGGAAGTTCTACTAAACCTTTCCATTCCCTTGATAGTTGCCTTCTTTCCCAGCACTGATGATCCAATACCTACTTCATTACCATCATTTTTAATATGCCAATTGTTTCTTCCATTAAGATGTTTTATTTCCTGCCAGATGTTTTATTTTCTATCCCAGTAAGAGAGACCTTTAGAATGCTTTTACTGATCTTTCTTATTGTGCTTCCAATTCCTAGGTTTGGCTGAGGTAGCACAGTACTTATGTTCCTAGATATAATTAGGTGTCTGTCAAGCTCCATGAACATTTAACAGTATGATATTTTGCCAACTTTCTTGCTCACTGCAGGGTTTTCTCCTCCCCTTCATCTTCCTCTACCTTGACTTCTCTATTCCCTAACCAAATTTTTTCTTAAGTATTTTCCTCAGGTGAGACAGGAGATTGATACACTCTTTGAATCCTCTATAGCTCCAAATATCTTTCTTTTGCTCTGACAAGTGAAAGCTTTCCAGCTGGGGATGAGGTCCCTGGGCAACCGTCCTTTCCTCTCACTGTCCCCACGTTAGTTAGCTTCCAGTGCTGCCGATGAAGAGTCCCCGGTCAATTGGATTCTTTTCCCTTTGTACAGAACTTGCTCTTTCTGTCTAGAAACTTGAAAATGTTTTTCTTTAATCTTGGAATTCAGGAGTTTCATGCTTAGATGTCTGTCTTTTCTTTCTTTTCTTTTTTCTTTTCTTTCTTTCTTTTTTTTTTTTTTTTTTTTTTTGGTCTTCCTGTGCCCTTTTGGTCTACAAGCGCAGATCTTTCTTTCAAGTCACTGAAATATTCTTCTATTTTTAAATTATTGTCTCTCTTCCATCTATGCCTTTTCACTCTTTTGGAGCTAATATATTTGAATGTTAGGACTACTGGATCTATTCTCCAAGTCTCATGTTTTCCTCGCTATTTCCATCTCTTCGTATTATTTGCTCCATGCTTTGAAATATTTTTTCCACTTGTTCTTCCAAGCCACTAATTTGAGTCTCAGAAGTGACCAGACTTCTCTCTTTCAATACATATACTGACTTTGTTTTGTTGAAAAAATGTTTCTTTAGTTCCAGAAAGGTTTTTGTTTTTCTGTTTTTGTTTTTTTGTTGTTGTTGTTTCTGTTTTTGTTTTTTGGTACACTACTTGAATCTCTTTAAGTGCTCCTGGTATTTTCTTAAGTTGTCTTATAACTCTTCAGTGGTCCCTATGCTGTCTGGTAGGCAGGAAAACCACCTATGATGACCTCATCCCTGTAAAGTCAAGGCCCTCTGAGTCATGTTCTTTCAAGATCGCCCATGGTCCTGACCTCAGCACAGGGGCTCTCCAAAGCCAGTCTCCAGACTCCTGTGTGGTGAAAATGAAGAAGCTCTTCGCCAGGTCTCCCCACATTAGGCCTTCATTTCACTAACTTGAACTTCAAGCCCTCACTTGCACATCTTGCCCCTGGGCCCAGCAGCAAGATGGCTTAGGAGAGGCATGTGTTTGGAGATGGGAGTGGAAATTCCCTTAGAACTGGAGCATACATTAGAATGCTTGCTAGTAGAGACAGTTGAGCCCGGCCGCAGAAGTTTCTGATTCATTCATCTAGGTGGCCTAAGAGTTAGCACTGCTAACCGATCCCCAAGGAGTGTTGGCGCTGCTGGTCTGGGAACCACACTTTGAGAAACACTGCATTAGCGGACACCAAACCAGGGGCATCTGGGTGGCTCAGTTGGTTGAGTGTCCAACCTCAGCTCAGGTCATGATCTTGCAGTTCATGAGTTCGAGCCCTGTGTCAGGCTCTGTGCTGACAGCTCAGAGCCAGGAGCCTGCTCTGGATTCTGTGTCTCCCTCTCTCTCTGCTCCTCCCCCATTCGTGCTGTCTCTCTCTCAAAAGTAAATACACATTAAAATTTTTTTTTAGAATACACAAAACCGAGCTGTCCTTCTTCAAAATTACAGCTTTTGTTTACGGTAAGGAAATTAATCCAATGTCAGGGAGGTATCATCTACTCATTTTGCGTTGGGTTCTTCAACTTAGTCCTAGTACTAAGGCTTGTATACAACAGGGCTCCATCCAGGACCCCTTGTCCACCAAAGCCCTTGTTGGTGCTTTGCTGCCCTGACTCCTGGCACAAGAACAGGGCAGTGGCACCCAGAGCAGAACACTTTTAGGCTGAACTGAAGTTGAGTAGAAGTGAGTCAGACCAGAAAGTCTCTCCTTTGCACAGGCTCCGGAGCCCTCATGGTACCTTTGTTTTACCCTGGTGCACAGAGGGTGGGAGCAGCACTGCCCCAGCCCTCCCTCCAGGATGTCAGTGGGGGTGGGAGGTGCCTGGAGTGGGGGTATGCATGTGAGGCAGGGGAGAGCTCTGCGGCCACCTTCCCGCCCAGCAGGGCTCTCCTCCTGGGCTAGGAACCACCTTGTTCCTAGAAAGGGTCTCCTCTCTGCTCCCCTATCTGTGTCCCTCAAACTCTGTGCCCATCCTCTGCCTCAAACACCTTCCCTTCACCTCTGTGATTTTGTCCAGTCTTTTATCCAAATCTCCTTGCCTGTCTTGGGACCTCCATATAACACCCACCTTCTCCTGTGGTCCCCTCCCCAGTCTGTGTTGGCCCAGTGGCCTGCGGCCTCCATAACTGCCCTAGCTGGAGTTTCTCCCTCCCATATCGCTCCTCCCTTGCTCTATTGCTTGGAGCCCTCCTCCTATAACACACACTCCGCAATTCTGAAACACAGACCTCAAATGGGCATTTCAGCAATGTCCAATGATCTTCGAATTAATCTGGAGGACTCCCTTCCCACTTGCCAAAACAATTTCATTTCTTCTCTCCCCACCATCCATTTCCAAGTCTAGGATCCCCCCAAAACATACAAACATACGCTCAGCTTTTCCCCCACTCCAAGTCCCTCCTATGAGCTGCAGGAATTCGCCCTCTTTCCATCACAGACCATTCTCCTGCCTCTCACCATCTCCAACACTAAGTCCCTTTTACGGTGTCAACCCCCTCCTTTCTCCTCTCTACCAAATGGTTCCCATAAGCATCCAGACATGCTCCTCCACTATGTCCCATCTCTAACTTTCTCCCTCTTAGCCCCACATCCTCATGAAGCTCCTACTTCTCAGCTTCCTTCTGGAAAAAGTTGTCTGGGCTCACTGTGGCTGTTTTCTCACCTCCATTCACTTTTGTGCTAATCTTGGGTCCACAAAGGTGTCTCTTCATAGTTTAGTATGGCTTATTACTCCAGTACCCATCCCTTCCTGTCATCTCCTTTTGTGCCAGACAGATTCACTCTAATACATGACACATCTCTACGTATGCTTGAAAAATAGAGTGTTGTACTCTACCTTTTTAATTTATATGAAGTAATTTATGCCATAATTCTCATCCCATTCATATTCATCGCTGTTTGAGATACATAAATGGTGCTACATTCAAATATGTACATTTCTGCTGATACCTGTGTAGCATTCTATATATGCACACACTGATTTTTTATGTATGCCTTAACCTAGTAGTGGACATTTAGTGTGGGCTTAAGGAAACAGGGATTCTCTCTAGGATTTCCTAGGAACTAATATTTAAGATATGTTTAATTCCACTAAAAACTACCAGATAGTCTCCAAAATGGCTAGACCAGGAACCATCTACTTTTTTTTTTTTTAACCAGAAGTGCATGAGGTTTTCAGTTTCCTCACATTTTCAGAGCATGAGGTATTTAGCTAATTTTGCTTACAAATAGCCAATTGTACCACAACCATTTGTCGAAAAGCCTATTCTTTCTTCACTGAATTGCCTTTGCACATTTGTTAAAAATCAATTGATCATATATATGTGGATCTATTTCTGGACCCATTTCTGTTCCATTGATCTATTTGTCTCACACCCTGTCTTGATTACTAAAACTCTCTTTAGGTCTCAAAATCAGGGGTGCCTGGGTTGCTCAGTTGGTTAAGCATCCAACTTCAGCTCAGGTTATGATCTCACAGTTCGTGGGTTTGAGCCCCAGGTCGGGCTCTGTGCTGACAGTTCAGAGCCGGGAGCCTGCTGGGGATTCTGTCTCTCTCTCTCTCTTTCTTTGTCCCTCCCCCGCTCATGCTTTCTCTCTTTCTCTCAAAAAATAAACAAAAAAAAAAAGTCTCAAAATCAGGTAGCGTAACTACTACAACTTTTTTCTTTCTTAAAGTTGTTTTTGGCTATTCTAGATCACTTGCATTTCCATATGGATTTTATATTATTATTATTATTTTTAATCTTTTTTTCAACGTTTATTTATTTTTGGGACAGAGAGAGACAGAGCATGAACGGGGGAGGGGCAGAGAGAGAGGGAGACACAGAATCGGAAACAGGCTCCAGGCTCTGAGCCATCAGCCCAGAGCCCGACGCGGGGCTCGAACTCACGGACTGCGAGATCGTGACCTGGCTGAAGTCGGACGCTTAACCGACTGCGCCACCCAGGCGCCCCTATATTATTATTTTTTAAAACAACACCAATTTAGGGGCGCCTGGGTGGCTCAATCGGTTAAGCGTCTGACTTTGGCTCAGTTTATGACCTCACGGTTTGAGTTCGAGCCCCATGTCGGGCTCTGTGCTGACAGCTCAGAGCCTGGAGCCTGCTTCAGATTCTGTGTCTCATTCTCTCTCTGCCCCTCCCCCACTTGTGCTCTGTCTCTCAAAAATAAATGTAAAAAAAAATCAATAAAACGACACTAGTTTATAAAATTTAATTAATTTTTTTTAATGTTTATTTATTTTTGAGACAGAGAGACAGAGCAAGTGGGGGATGGGCAGAGAGAGAGCAAGACACAGAATCTGAAGCAGGCTCCAGGCTCTGAGCTGTCAGCACAGAGCCTGATGTGGGGCTTGAACTCACGAGCTGTGGGATCATGACCTGAGCCAAAATAGGACGATTAACCGACTGAGCCACCCAGGTGTCCCTCCATATGGATTTTAGGATCAACTGTCAATTTCTATAAAACCATGCTAGGATTTCTATTGAGATTACAGTCAATCTATAAATCAGTTTGGGGAGAATTGGTGTCTCAGCAATATTAGGTCTTTCAACCCATAAACATTGCATATTTCTCCACATAAGACTTATTTAATTTCTCTTACCAATGTTTTTGGTTTTCAATGTACAGGATTTGCACATCTTTCATCAGAGTTGTCCATACATATTTCTCTCTTCTTTTTTGATGATATTGTACATGATATTGTCTTTTAATTTCAACTTCCAATAGTTTGTTGCTGGTGTACAGAAATGCAATTAATTTTTGTATATTGATCTTATTATATCTTGCAACCTTGCTGAACTAGGTCTAGTAGCACTTTCGTAGATTCATTAGAATTTTCTACATAGATGATCATGTCACCTGCAAATAAAAACAATTTTACTTTTTCCTTTCCAATTTTTATGTTTTTTTTCCCCTTGCCTTATTACCTAGCTAGAACTTCTAGTACAATATTAAATAGAAAGAGGGAGTGGACCTATCTTGTTCCTGGTTTTAGAGGGAAAGATATATACATATGTAGTATATCACCTTTACTCAAGTATATATACTTTAGCGTTACTCAAATGTAATTCATAAACCATTCAATTCACAAGTCAATGGTCTTAATATATTCACAGATTTGTGTACATTTAATCATAAGTTAATTATGTAAATCACATAAAATTAATCACAATTTTAGTACATTTTCATCACTGCTCTCTAAATTCTTATACCCATTAGAAATCACTTTCCATTTTCCTCAACCCCCCCCCCCCCCCCAGTTTTGGGCAGTCATAAATCCACTTTCTATTCTGGATATTTCAGGAAAATAGAAACATACCATACAGGGTCTTCTAAGATTGGCTTCTTTTTTTAGCATAACGTTTTCAAAATTAAACCATGTTGTAACATAACCAGCTCTTCATTCCTTTGTATGGTCAAATAACATTCCATTGTATGGATATACCACATTTCATTTACTCATTCATGAGCTGATGAATATGACAGTTAATTTTTTGTTCCCACTCGACTAGGCTAAGGGATGCCCAGAGAGTTGAAAAAAATTTTTTTTTCTGGAAGAGTCTGTGATGGTATTCTAGAAGAGATTAGCATTTGATTTAGTAGACTGAGTAGAGAGATCCTGTCTCGCCAATGTGGGCGGGCATCATCTAATCTTTTAAGGGCCCAAACGGAACAAAAAGGCAAGGGAGGCTGGGAGGCTCAGTTGGCTGAGTGTTCCACTCTTGATTTCAGCTCAGGTCATGATCTCCTGGTTGGTGAAATGGAGCCCTAAGTGGGGCTCCTCACTGACAATGCAGAGCCTGCTTAGGATTCTCTCTCTCTCTTCTTTCTGCCCCTCCCTCGCTCATGCGGTCTCTCAAAATAAATAAACTTTAAAAAAAAAAAAAGGCAAGGGAAGGACAAACTCTCTTCTTGAGCTGAACACCTATCTTTTCCTATCCTCAGAGATCAGAGCTCCTGGTTCTGCAGCCTCCTGCTAGGAGTGGCATCAGTGGCTCCCTGGTTCTCAGGCCTATGGACTCAGAATGAGTTACACTGTGGCTTTTCTGGCTCTCCAGCTTGCGGATGGCAGATTGTAGAACTTGGTCAACCTTCATAACCAGGTGAGCCAATTACTACAACAAATCTCCTCTTATAGATATCTATATATAGCCTACCGGTTCTATTTCTCTGGAGAACCCTGACTAAAACAATGAACACTTGGATTGTTTCCAGTTTGGGGCTATTATGAATAATGCTGCCATGAACATTTGTGTGCACCATTTTGTGTGGAGGTATGTTTTCATTTCTCTTAAGTACATACCTGGGAGTGGAATCCCTGGGTCGTATGATAACTCTGTATTTAACCCTTGGGGAACTGCCAGACTGTTTTTCAAAGTGGCTGCACAAGTTTACAATTCCACCAGCAGTGTATGAGAGTTCCACATTCTTTACATCCTCATCAACATGTGTTATTCCTCTTTTTTGTTATAACCATCTCAGTGGATACGAAGTGGTATCTCATTGTGGCTTTGATTTCCCTGAGGACTCACGATGTTGGGCATCTTGTTAGGTGTTTATTGGCCATATGTGTATCTTCTTTGGGGAAATGTCTATTCAGATCCCTGGCCCACTTTTTAAATTGGATAATTTGTCTTTTATTATTGAGCTGTAAGAGGTCTTCATCTATTTTAGATATAACTCCCTTATCAGATATATAACTTGCGGATATCTTCTTCCATTCTGTACATTGTCTTTTCACATTCTGGATAGTGTCCTTTGAAGCACAGTTTCTACATTTCGATGCGGCCCAATTTATCTATTTTTTCCCTTTGGTTGCTTGTGCTTTTGGTAACATATGTAAGGAGGCTTTGCCTGACCCAAGCTCACTAACATTTACTCCTCTATTGTCTTCCAAGAACTTTACGGTTTTAGCTCTTATATTCAGATCTATAATTATTATGAGTTAATTTTTCTGTATGACGTGATAAAGGGGTTCAACTACATTCTTTTGCATATGGCTATCCAGTTGTCCCAGCACCATTTGTTGAGAAGACTATTCTTTCCCCCAGTGAACTGTCTTGACATCCTTGTTAAAAATCAATTGACTAGAAATGTGAGGGCTTATTTCTGGATTCTCAATCTATTAATTTGGTCTATATGTCTATACTGTAGACCACAGTGTCTTGATTACTGTAGTTTTGTAGTAAGCAAAGCTTTCATTGTCCTCAGGACACATTACTCTTTCGTCATCAACATGTGACAATATGCACTGAATATGGCCAATCTGGAAAACTCACTTGGATAGAGATTAGAGCAGAAATCAATGAAAAGTAGAAAAACAATTAAGAAAGTCAGTAACACCACAGCTGGTTCTTTAAGAAGGTCAATAGCAATAAACCTCTAACTAAACTGAACAAGAAAAAAAGAGAGGAGACACAAATCATCAGTATCAGGAATGGGAGGTAACAATACTACAGATTCTACAGATACTGGGGCGCCTGGGTGGCGCAGTCGGTTAAGCATCCGACTTCAGCCAGGTCACGATCTCGCGGTCCGTGAGTTCGAGCCCCGCGTCGGGCTCTGGGCTGATGGCTCAGAGCCTGGAGCCTGCTTCCGATTCTGTGTCTCCCTCTCTCTCTGCCCCTCCCCCGTTCATGCTCTGTCTCTCTCTGTCCCAAAAATAAATAAACGTTGAAAAATAAATAAATAAAAAATAAATAAATAAATAAACATTAATGGGGTGCCTGGGTGGCGCAGTCAGTTAAGCGACCGACTTCAGCCAGGTCACGATCTCGCGGTCCGTGAGTTCGAGCCCCGCGTCGGGCTCTGGGCTGATGGCTCAGAGCCTGGAGCCTCTTTCCGATTCTGTGTCTCCCTCTCTCTCTGCCCCTCCCCCATTCATGCTCTGTCTCTCTCTGTCCCAAAAATAAATAAAAAACGTTGAAAAACAATTAAAAAAAATAAAAAATAAAAAAAATAAACATTAAAAATTTTTTTAAATAATAAGATAATAATAATAATAATAATAATAATAATAATTTATATCAATAAATCCTGCAACTTAGATGAAAATAGGCCATTTTTTGGAAGACAAAACTACCAAAGCTTGCTCAAGAAGACACAACCCTCAATAGCCCTCATCTATTAAAGAAATTGACTATGTGGTTTAAAATCTTCCCCCAAAGAAATCCCAGTATCAATACCTGATATATATAACCCTCAAGTCTATCTTTTCTGGCAGAAGGGAACAGCACCAAAACACCTCCGGTTGACGTAAAAACACTTAAACTTCTCATCCAACTTTCTTGGTTACAAGAAAAAAACTAAAAATAACACACTACAAACTAAGGAAATGTGCAAGCTAATTATGTTGGCACCAGAGAATTTGCTAAAAATGAACTTCAGGAATTTTTCAAAACTAGGCCATCAGACCACTGAATTCCTCTAACATGTGGAAACTGGATCTCAACAACTGACAAACTATCAGTCTAGAAAAGAAAGCACAGAATTATTGCTTTGGGGGGATAATATTAAAGAGATGGTGGCTTTTACAAACAAATGGAATTCCTTTTCAGAATAAACTGTATCTTCTGCTTAAGAGACACTTTTGTGACTTTGTCAAGAACCTTAGCTTTGCTCAGCCTCAGCAGCTGTATTTGTAAAATACAGTGTAAAAAAATCTGCCTTAAGGCCAAGGTTGTATCAAGCGAGTACTTATGGAGGCCTTTCAACTCCAAGACCTATTATTCTATGGAACTTGTAATGACAATGCTAAACCAAGGGTTGCCTTCTTTGTACAAAACCCAACAAGGTACTCTTAACATTAAAGAGTTAAGGTACCACTTAACATTAAAAAACCTCTCTAAAGAGAGAGAGAGAGAGAGAGAAGAATGAAGCACCACAACTCTGTGTTCTGGATTCTCCCCCCACCCCCCACCCCCACCATGCTTGGTTATCAATCCATTTTCTCTGCTGCCCCTGCGATATCTTCCAGGGAAATATCACTCCCCTCTTTAAAGCTCTGGCCTTTTGTTTCCCTTAGCACAGTTAAGATGGGTTGGGAGATCCAAAAGGATGTTAGTTTAAATTTTAGAAGTCCCTAACATCTACCCAGGAACTATGAACACACCTGGTGCCTAGATTGTGGTGTCTAAATGTCATTCTCCACTAAAAGGAATTAGGGTTCCTTGAAGACATGGCTGATTCCAACTGGAGCAGAGAAGGCACAAGATAAGCCTGGAACATTTTTGTTGTACCAGGAACAAAGGCAGGGCTTTAAAAACAAAACAAAACAAAACAAAACAAAACAAATCATGCCAAAAGGACATAGGAGCCAGATTAAAGGGGCTTCTTATGGCTAAAAGTGGTACAGTTTGAGCACATTAAAATAAGTAAGGATTGGGTGCCTGGGTGGCTCAGTTGGTTGAGTGACCAACTCTTGATTTTGGCTCAGGTCATGATCCCAGGGTCCTGGGGTTGGGCCCTGCCTCAGGCCGGAATTGGGTTCTGTGCTGTACATGGAGCCTGCTTGGGATTCTCTCTCTCTCTGTCTCTCTCTCTCTCTTTCTCTCTCTCTTTCTGCCCCTCTCCCCAGCTCACAAGGACTCTCTCTCTCTCACTTAAATAAATAAATAAATAAATAAATAAATAAATAAATAAATAAATAAAAATAAACAGTAAAATAAGTACGGATAGAAATGGATTATAACTTATTGAATAAAACAAAGTCCCATATTGATAGTAAATAGATGAACGAATGAATGAGTGAATGAATGAGTGAATTTATAAGGAGAAAGGAGGGTTCTTCTTTGTAACTGAATGCCACATGATAAAAGTGGAGGGAATGTTGGGATTAGAAAATCATCGTTTTGCAGCCATTATGATGAAAGTTGGCTTGGGCAAGGATCATGAGTGGATACTAAATCTAGCTGGGGAAGTACAAGCAGAAGAGGATATTGTGTAATCTCAGAATGACTCCACATAGATTGTTTATCAGTTGCAAAGGGGAAAATAGTGACTGTACTGTGTAGAAACCAGACAACATCTTGATCAAATGACATCACCAATAAGCAGATGGACATTGTGGACCCTGGAGAGTACTTCCTTGAAAAGAACATACATGATTTATATCACATTCCAACTCAGAAAGCATAACCTGAATCCAGTTGAGAGGAAACATCAGGAAAAACAAATAGACGAACATTCTTTAAAATGACTGGCCTGTATGCTTTTAAAATGTCAATGCCATTGGGGCGCCTGGGTGGTGCAGTCGGTTAAGCATCCGACTTCAGCCAGGTCATGATCTCGCGGTCTGTGAGTTCGAGCCCCACGTCAGGCTCTGGGCTGATGGCTCGGAGCCTGGAGCCTGTTTCCAATTCTGTGTCTCCCTCTCTCTCTGCCCCTCCCCCGTTCATGCTCTGTCTCTCTCTGTCCCAAAAATAAATAAAAACGTTGAAAAAAAATTAAAAAAAAATGTCAATGCCATTAATGACAAAGAAGGCTGAAGAACTATTTCAATTAAGCTTAGTTCACTTTAGTTTAAGGAAACAGAAATATAACAACAAAATGCGATACATGATCCTAGCCTGGGATCTTGTACTGGAGAGGGGAAATGCCACCGTGGGCACTATTGGGACAATTGACAATTTTGGAATATGGACTTTAAAGTATAATGTCAATGTTAAACTTCCTGCATTTGATAATTGTACTATAGCTACTTAAGATAATATTTTTGTTCTTAGGAAATATGCACCAGAGTATTAAGAGATAAAGGGGCATATTGTATAAAACCCACTCTCAGATGGTTCAGGAAAAAAATGTTATAGTATGTATATAAAAGAATGATAAAGAAAATTTGTCAAAATGTGAAAAATTAATACACTTAGGTAAAGAGCATATTGGGGCGCCTGGGTAGCTCAGTCGGTTGAGTGGCCGACTTCGGCTCAGGTCATGATCTCACAGTTTGTGAGTTCGAGCCCCGCGTTGGGCTCTGTGCTGACAGCTCGTTATCTGGAGCCTGCTTCCGATTCTGGGTCTCCCTTTCTCTCTGCCCCTCCCCCTCTCATGCTCTCTCTCTCTCTCTGTCTCAGAAATAAATAAACATTAAAAAGTTTTTTTTAAATAAAAAAAGAGCATATTGAAGTTCTATGTAACTATTTATGCAGCTTTTCTGTAAGTTTCAAATTATTTCAAATGAAAAGGTGTTTTTTTTTAAAGGTACATAAACAGAAGAGAACCAGCCAGATAAGGACCTAAGGTACATAAGAAAAGTTCCAAGTATTGAGTCAAATTCTGACCTTACTGTAGCTTGCTCCTTTTCATCTACTTTCTTAAAAAGGCTCTTACCATCAACCTCAAGAGCTACCATTTCATAGGTGCCCCACGCAGCTTTTAGCCCCTCGGCCCATGGCCTCCCTATCAAGGTACCACTTTCCTTCCCTAGCTGTGTGGAGTCTGGCCGCTTGAACATTTAGACTGCTTTAAACCAAAACCAAAACCAAAGCCAAAACCAAACCAAAACCAAACAAAACCTATTCCAACATTGCACCCACCCAGGTAGGTATTCTCAACATCCTTATTTGCTGTTTGATGCAAAATACAACTTCTCCAGGCCAAGGGCAAGATGGATGTCCGAACCTGTGCATGACTTCCTTCTTCCCACAAGCAGTAAATCCACAGCCTATAATTAATAAAACGGCCCTAACACCCTCACACCTGTGAGTTTATGTACACACGACAACAGAAGCAGGCTAGGTCCATGGTGAAGAACCGAAGAAAGATGGCCTGAATTTGGCTTTGACTCCACCACTTAGAAGTTACGTGACTGAGAGCAAGTCGACTACTACCTGGAGCTCATGAGGCATCTGGTAAATATCAGACTCCATTTTAGGAAGCAGCTCCCAGAGCTTACATTCTAGTCGGATGAGACAGAAAAAAAAAATAAATAAATATATTGATAGAAGATAGATAGATAGACAGACAGATAGATAGATAGATAAACTGAAATATAGACCATGCCAGATACTGACCCATGCCATGGAGAAACATAAGGCAGGTAACAGAATAGCAGATGCAAGAACAGAAGGTGAAAATGTAATTTTTTAGTAGAATATTCAAGCAAAACTTCCCGAAGGAGATGACAACTGAACACAAATCTAAAGTCCACGAGGGTGCAAACCGCATAGAAAGATGAATTTTGAGGCAAAATGGGATAGCAGGTGCAAAGGCCCTGGGGCAGTGACATGCCTCAGGTGAGGGATGACTTCTTAAGTCTCAAGCTCTTTGAAGGCAGCAAAAGGAATTACACATAGCAGGAGCTCTGTATAAATGGTGACGGGAGAGAGAGAGAGCAGGAGGGAGACTGCCATATTGTATCCAGAGATTTAGAGGCTGAATTTCTTTTTTCGTGAACAAATCTAAGTTATTTATTTAAGCCATCTCCTGCCATAAGCAAAGGGATGAAAGATCGGTGTACGGGTCATCATTTGATACAAGTAAGGAAGGTGAACTAAAGGTACCATATACTGTTCTGGTCTGTGTGCAGAGTCATGGTCCAAACCAGGGCTGTGGTCCTCACTGGGTAGTGGTCCTCTTCACAGCAGGTCAGAAGTGGATTCACGTGAGAGTTACGGAATAGAGAGTACGATTACCATCTCCCCATGGAAAGGGCTTGGACCTGATATGGAGATGGGGGTAGGCGATGAACTGGGGTCTCTCGTGTCCTCTGTGATGCGACTTCAGGAAGATGTTCAGCCTGCTCACCCTCATGTCAGGAAGAGCTATGAAGTAGGTGAGGGCCTTCCACGTTCAAGCTGAGCCCTCCTCGCCATGGGTGTCCCTCGACATGTACCGACCTAGCAGCTCCCCCCCAAAAAAAGGTTAAATTTTTTAAAAAATATTTATTTATTTTTGAGAGGGAGGAGGGGCTGGAGGGGAGAGGATCTGAAGCAGGCTGTGCACTGACAGCACAGAGCCTCATGTGGGGCTTGAACTCAACAGGTTGGATCATGACCTGAGCGGAAGTCAGAGGCTTAACCAACTGAGCCACCGAGGTTGAATTTTGGGAATAGGAAGGTAGGGGCACCTGGCTGGTTCAGTGGGTGGAACATGTGACTCCTGATCTCAGGGTTGTAGTTCAAGGCCATGTTGAGTATTCAGCTTACTTAAAAAAAAAAAAAAGAAAAAAAAAAGATAGTAGAAGCATTAGCTTATAAAGCTAATGGAGAAAACCTGGTGATCAACTGATTCTAGGTCTTATCTTTCCAACCTTAAAAATATTTCTCAAATGGAGATGATTTAAGGATTTTGAAGTCTTTGTTTTTGCTTTCTAGCTTTGTTTTGAGTTGAAAATAAGGTGTTTTTTTTTTTTTTAGTCTGTCTTTTTTACTAAGTTTAAGACATTTTGCAGATATGTAGAACTCTTTAAGAATAGGGGTTAGAGGGGCACCTGGGTGGCTCAGTCAGTTAAGCCTCTGACATTGGTTCAGGTCATGATCTCCCAGTTTGTGGGTTCAAGCCCCACAATGGGCTCTCTGCTGTCAGCACAGAGCCCACTTTGGGTCCTCTGTCCCCCACCCCACCCCCACCTCTCGGCCTCTCCTGCACACTCTCTTCAGCTCAGGTCACGATCTCAGGGTCCGTGACTTCGAGCCCCACATCGGGCTCTGGGCTGATGGCTCGGAGCCTGGAGCCTGCTTCCAGTTCTGTGTCTCCCTCTCTCTCTGCCCCTCCCCCGTTCATGCTCTGTCTCTCTCTGTTTCAAAAATAAATAAACGTTAAAAAAAAATTTTTTTTAAATAAATAAATAAACATTTAAAGAAAAAAAAGAATAGGGCTTAGAGTTCAAATTATTAATACTCTCAAGCAACTTTATTATTTGGAAGAAGTTAAATACCATTTATAGAGTAACAAGTTTATAAGGGAATTATTAGTAATTTCTGAATAGAAAGGCTTTTTCCCCAGGCCAAATTGTCAAGAGAATTGGGTCTGCGATTTGGATGTTCTTTTGCTATGGTTTCCATCCCTATTTGCCTCTTCAAATAACTTTGGATGATTTTTACATGACCACATTATTGTTCTCATAAACGGTATTTTTAGGAACTGGAAATCTGTCACTTGTCCTTAATAATTTGGGTAGCACTGTTTCCTCTTTTACCCAACCTGCCAACATGGGCCGCGTTGGCACCAAAGCCGTGAAGAAGGCAGCCCAGGTCGTCACGGAGAGGTACACGGGTAGCTATGTCCGCACCGGCAACCGCGTGTGCAAGGAGATGGCCACTATTCCCAGCAAGAGCTCTGCAACAAGAGAGCAGGCTGTCACGCATCAGACGGAGCACATTCAGAGAGGCCCAGTGAGAGGGCTCTCTGTCAAGCTGTTGAGAGAAAAGAGAGAAAATTATGGTCCTGAGGTCTCAGCCCCGGATCAGGAGAGCACGGAGGTAGATCCTCACACCAAGGAAATATTGAAACCCTTGCACTTTGCCAGTCTGTCCGACCTGCAGGTCACTTGGCCTATGGTTGGGATGTGTTTCAAAACACCACATGGAGGGGCGCATGGGTGGCTCAGTGGGTTAGGCGTCCGACTTCAGCTCAGGTCACGATCTCACGGTCCGTGAGTTCGAGCCCCGCGTCCGGCTCTGGGCTGATGGCTCAGAGCCTGGAGCCTGCTTCCGATTCTGTGTCTCCCTCTCTCTCTGCCCCTCCCCCGTTCATGCTCTGTCTCAAAAATAAATAAACGTTAAAAAAAAATTAAAAAAAAACAAAAACAAAAAACGCCACGTGGAGCCCTTTGAATCTTTCTGCTGGGCTGTGAGATCTTCAATAAACTTTGGACAACAAAAACAAAACAACTTATGTAGCTAATTGTCTCTTTCCCAAAAAGTGACTGAAAAGCAACAGTAGTCCAGGATTGTAAGTGTGAGATGGATGTTTTGTTGCTGGGCTCTTCTTTTCTTTTTCTTTTCTTTTTTAAAAAAAAATTTTTTTTAATGTTTTTATTTTATTTTTGAGACAGAGAGAGACAGAGCATGAGCAGGGGAGGGGCAGAGAGAGAGGGAGACACAGAATCTGAAGCAGGCTCCAGGCTCTGAGCTGTCAGCACAGAGCCCGACGCAGGGCTCAAACCCACTAACTGTGAGATCATGATCTGAGCTGAAGTTGGACACTTAGCCAACTGAGCCACCCAGGCGCCCCTCTTACACCTGCCTTTAGAAAAAAAAATCCCATTCTCTATTATCTGGTTGAAAAGTAACAAACTTCAAAACATACCAAAAAATATAGTTGAAGTTTTAACTTTATTATTTCCCTATATAAAAGTAATGCATATTCATTATATAATAAAAGGGGGGAGCACAAAAGGTATAAAGAATTTAATTATAAATTACCTATAATCCCATCCCAGGGAAAACTATTAACATTTGGCATATTTTATTTTATCAGTTTTTTCCCTATGTGTGTTTGAACATAGCTCAGCTATCACTATATATAAAGTCCTGTATCCAGCTTTTTCAATATAACATTAAATTAAAATCATTTTTTCTCATATCAATAAAAATCATTTGTAAACATAATTTTAGCGACAGAGTAACATTCCATCATGTGGATGTACTGTAGTTTAAATAGTCTCCTAATACATATATATATATATATTTTGTTTATTTATTTTGAGAGAAAGAGCATGAGCAGGGGAGGGGCAGAGAGAGAGAGGGAGAGAGTTAGAATCCCAAGAAGGCTCCGCACTGTCCGCGTGGAGCCCAGTGCGGGGCTCAAACTCATAAACCATGAGATCATGACCTGAGCCAAAATCAAGAGTCAGATGCTTAACTGACTGAGCCACCCAGGCATCCCAACAGCAAATATTTCACAGAAGAGTCAGTGGGTCAACACATATAAACATTGTTAAGATCACTCTGCTCTTGATAACACAGGAAGGGAATACACACAGACAGTGAGGGTGAGGGGGGGTTGTCGAGGCCAGCAGCAAGGAGGAGGCTCAGAGGTCCTGGCCTAGCCGTTCCAGCTCATTGAGAAGGAAGTCCATATCGGCCCGGGTCAGTGCAGGGTTGGCCACAATCATACGGAAGAAGTTGCCCCGGGTCCCATGGGGCTGGTAGCCAATCATCATGGAGCCCTCCTTCACCATGCGCTCCTTGAGTACTGGGGCCACCTGTGGAAGGGGTGAGGGAACTTCCAGCTACAGCCTCAGGTCAGGCTCCCCAAGATGTCTTTCCCTCTCACTCAACCACCTTCCAGAGGGAGTCCTCACTGCTCAGCTCCTGACCTTGGCCCCAGTTCACCTCTTCCACTGCATCCAACCTGCTTGGTCTTCTCTAGCTTCTGTATCATTTCCTACCTTACCTATCTCCAAGTTGTCACACAGGCCATTTTCTGCCAAATCCTGATTGTTCCCTGACTCCCAACACTGCTTTAGTCCAACATCTAGCCTTCATCGTCTTTAACACCTTCTTCTCCTCTCTCTGAATTCCCGGAATGGTTGTGATCTGTACCTTGTGATCTACTGTGTAATTTACAAGATTGCATCAAACATATTGGTTTCAAATAGGTAACTCTAATTTTCGAAATAACTCCTCAAAGGCAAGAACATTCTTGTCCTTTCAGACCATCTGCAGCATCTAGTACCAATCTATCCTTAGGGACCAGGACATGACATATCTCCTTTGCTCTAGGAGGCCTGTCTGGACTGGCCTTATAGAGTTGTTCCGCCCCCAGCATCAATGAATAAGGCCTCAAGCGTCTGTCCTGGGCCTGAGCACCCAGCAGAACTCCCACAGACTACGTACCGCACACTGGTGACTTCTCCCAGAACATCTCTCTCTGTCTTCCTTTTGCCTTCCAAAAACATACCTTATTCCCCATCCCCACCCCCACAGAAATGAGGACAAGCTGGTGCCCTTTTACAGTTCACGTCCCCACCTCAGGAGCAAACTAGCAAAGGGACCTGCTATGCCATTCACAGCCAGCAGGGGGCAGACACACACACCAGATGCGTCACCATTCCCTCAACTGGGCTAACCAGAGCCAGAAAAGAGAGAACCTACCTTAGCCAGCCTTTCACTGTAATCTGGGTTCTCCTGCTTCCCCCGCAGGCTGGGGGGCACGAACCAGAAACACACGTTGACAAACTCAGGCTGGGAGGAATGAGGGAGGAGAAGGTGTGGGCTGTGGAAGGGGTGATGATCCCCTCTCACTGTCCCTCTTCTGCATCAGGGCTTTTTGTGTGGGACAGACTGAGGGGGGGAGGGGCAGAGGGATGCCAAAGAGCAGACTTGGTCATACCTCTATAACCAACTCAAATCCTTCTCGCTTTTTCAATTCCTCCACCAGGTACCTGGAAACAGAGAGGAAGAAATCACAAATGGAGGAGGAAGAAAGCAGAGATACAGGAACAGAAGAGACCCAGAGAATGGGCCAAGAGACCCTGAGGGCAAGAAAAATGTGAGATGCAGGGGTGAAGGCGTGGGAGCGGGGGTGGGACAGGACAGGACTGGACAGGGACCCCGGGAGAGAGGAACCCAGACCGCCACCACTCCTACCAGGCAAGGGCAAAGGCCCGGTCCACACGCCGCTCCAGCCCCTGCCCGCCCTGCGCCTTCCACATGAGCCACAGCTTCAGACAGTCTACACGGCGGCCGCACTGCACCACCTTGTCTCCGGTGTCCAGAGCCACGTCATAGAACTTGTCCTGCTGGAAGAGGTAGCTGGCCTGGGAGCCGTGGCAGCGCCTGAGCAGGTTCTGTCGGTGGGGAGAGCAGGGGGGAGGACTGTCAGACCCCACCCTCCCCACCAAGGCTCCCTCTGGAGCCGCACAGGGGGGCTTCTTAGCTCAGCCCAACCCTTCTGTCCCTGGCACCAGGCAGAACTCCTGAGATGGCTGCCAGCTGACTCAGGCCCCTTTCTCCGGGTGTTCTCCCAACACCCGGAGTTCTCCCCAAACTTGGCCCAGGAGCCCTTCAATTACAACCTCAAGCTGGACACATTTTCCTTTGCATGAAGATGCGCCCAGTGGGGGCAGGGGTGGGGAAGCACTGCAGGGGATTCGGTGGTCGAAGCTACTCAGCTTCAGACGGGACGGTGAGAAGGACACAGCAAGGCCACGACCCTCTCTGACTTGGGACAGGGAGGAAGACAGAGGTCCAGGGTGAGAGGTAGGGTGAGGACAGGGGCAGGGCAGACCCACCGAGGTATCGTGGAGAAGAAGAGCTGAGCACTGCAGGCCTGCCGCGAGGAGTTTGTGGGGATTCCAGGCCACGGAGTCAGCCCTGGGGTGGGCACAGCAAAGCCGGATCAGCCGGCTCCTCCTCAAGCTGCCCAACCAGAGCCCCCCACCCCCGCCACTCCCCCCACTCTTCCACATCTCCGGTAAAGGGGCTTTAGTCTCATGTCAGCCCAGCAGTCTGCTCTCCAATCCCCCTTCCCCCAACCCCCTTCCCTCACTCCCATCGGAAGCTCCCTAGTCCAGGACTAGTCTCTGGAGCAAGGATTTGAACGGTGGGATTCAGGAAGTAGGTGGCCGTATGCACCTCTGGATCCCATCCAGGAGATGTCTATGTGTCTGTGACAACAGGACGCTCCCACCCCAGGCAGCCTGTGGAGCAAAAGGAATAACATGGGCCTTGGCCTTGGCTCGGCCCACCCCACCCTCAGGCCTCAGTCCCACTCACATCCACGTGGAGCCACAGCCCGTGACGCTGGCACACATCAGCAATTGCCTCCAGGGGGTCAAAGGCCCCCAGCACAGTAGTGCCAGAGGTAGCACTAACCAGGAATGGCACAGCGCCCTGTGGCAGAAAAACAGGGGGGAAAGAGGCTGTGAAGGTATCGCAAAAGCTTCCAGAGGGGCGCCTGGGTGGCTCAGTCGGTCAAGCATCCAACCCTTGATACGGGCTCAGGTCGTGATCTCCTGGTTTGTGAGATGGAGCCCCTTGTCCGGCTCTGTGCTGACAGTGTGGAGCCTGCTTGGGGTTCTCTCTCCCTCTCTCTCTGCCCCTTCCCCACACACTCTCTCTCTCAAAATAAATAAATAAAAACATTTTTAAAAATTGGGGCGCCTGGGTGGCTCAGTCAGTTAAGTGTCCAGTTTTGGCTCAGGTCATGATCTCACAGCTTGTGAGCTCAAGCCCCATGTCGGGCTCTGTGCTGACAGCTCGGAACCTGGAGCCTGCTTTGGATTTTGTGACTCCTTCTCTTTCTCTCTGCCCCTCCCCTGCTTGTGCTCGCTCTCTCTCTCTCTCTCTCTCTCTCTCTCTCTCTCAAAAATAAATAAACATTAAGAGAAAAAAAAAAAAAGCTACCCAGAGCCTGGTGACGAGGTCATCTCGAAACTCTTATTGCAATGCCTGACCTAGGCCCTTTCAACCTTACAAAATGTTACTGTCTTCCTTAATATCCAAGTGAGGACACCGAGATCCAGAGCTGTTAAGAAATTTACCCCCAAGCTGAAGCTCCAGAGATGGAATTCAATCCTAGGTCTATCTGCTGGTCTATTTCCAAAGCTCATATGCTTTCAGAAAATGTTAATCTCTTAGTGGAAGATCAAAATGGTATTTATAAAATTCTAACACTACAAAAGTTTGTGAAGAAATTGAATTTCTATTTAAAAAAAATTTTTTTTAATGTTTATTTATTTTTGAGACAGAGAGAGACAGAGCATGAATAGGGGAGGGGCAGAGAGAGAGGGAGACACAGAATCTGAAACGGGCTCCAGGCTCTGAGCTGTCAGCACAGAGCCCGATGCAGGGCTCGAACTCACAGACTGCGAGATCATGACCTGAGCCGAAGTCGGACGCTTAACCGACTGAGCCACCCAGGCGCCCCTTGAATTTCTATTTAAAAAAAAATATTTTTTTAACGTTTATTCACTTTTGAGAGACAGAGCATGAGCAGGGAAGAGGCAGAGAGAGAGGGAGACACAGAATCCAAAGCAGGCTCCAGGCTCTGAGCTGTCAGCACAGAGCCCGACGCGGGGCTCAAACTCACAGACCGCGAGATCACGACTTGAGCCGAAGTTGGACACTCAACCGATTGAGCCATCTAGGCGCCCCCTGAATTTCTATTTTAAAAAAATACCACCAAGAGGGGCGCCTGGGTGGCTCAGTCGGTTGAGCGTCCGACTTCAGCTCAGGTCACGATCTCACGGTCCGTGAGTTTGAGCCCCGCGTCGGGCTCTGGGCTGATGGCTCAGAGCCTGGAGCCTGCTTCCGATTCTGTGTCTCCCTCTCTCTCTGCCCCTCCCCCGTTCATGCTCTGTCTCTCTCTGTCCCAAAAATAAATAAACGTTGAAAAAAAAAATTTTTTTTTAAAGTTAAATAAAATAAAAAAATACCACCAAGAAAAGCCCAGGCCTATATGGCTTCACTGATGAATTCTATAAAACATCTGAAAAAGAACTGATACCAGTTCTTCACAAAAAGTCCAAAAAACAGAAGAGGAACACTTCTGAATTCATCCTGTTACCAAAACCAGATAAAACATCACAAGAAAACCACAGGTGATATCTCTTTGAATATAGACACAAGACCTACAAAACGCTAGCTAATCAAAATCAGCAATGTATAAGGGGCACCTGGGTGGTTCAGTCAGTTAGGCATCTGACTCTTGACTTCAGGTCGGATCATGATCTTGCAGTTCATGAGTTCGAGCCTCACATGAGGCTCTCTGCCATCAGCACAGAGCCTGCTTTGGATCCTCGGTCTCCCTCTCTCTCTGCCCCTCCCACGCACTCTCTCTCTCCCAAAAATAAATTTAAAAGCATTAAAAAAATCAGCAACCTATAAAAAATTATACATTATGACAAAATTGATTTGTCCCAGGAGTGCAAGCTCGGAGTAGCACCCAAAAAACCAATTAATGTAATACAAGTATCAACAAAATAAAGGAAAAAAATACATCTCAATAGACACAGAAAAACATTCGGCAAAATCCAACACTCCTGCTTGATAAAACTACTCAACAAACTAGAAGGTGATGGGAATGTTCTCAACCTAATAGAGGGCAACTCCAAAAACCCCAGCTAACATCGTACTCAATGCTAAAAGACTGAAAGCCTTCCCCCCACGATCAGGAACAAGACAAGGATGTCCACTCTCCCCACTTCTATTCAACATTATACTGAGGGTCTAGCAGGGCAATTAGGTAAGAAAATAAAATAAAAAGCATCCAGATTAGAAGGGAAAAAAGCAAAACTATCTCTACTTACAAATAACATAATATTGTATCTAGAAAGTCCTAAGGAATCCACTAAAAAAAAAAACTATTAATAAATGAATTCAGCAAGTTTTCAGGGTATAAGATCAATATTAAAAAGTCAACTGTATTTTTATATATTTGCAATGAACAATCCAAAAATAAAATTAAGAAAGCAATTTCACTTATAACGCTAAGAGGAAAAAATACTTAGGAATAAATTTTAAAAAGCAGTACAAAACATATACTCTGAAAACTACAAAGCATTGTTGAAAGAAACCAAAGAATATCTAAATGGAAAGATATCCCATGTTCATAGATCTACCAGTTGAACATAATCCCTATCAAAATCCCAGTTGGCTTCTTAGCAGAAATTGACAAGCTGATCCTAAAATGCATGTGGAAATTTAAGGGACCCAGAATAGCCAAAACCATCTGGAAAAAGAACAAAGTTGGAGGGCTCACCCATCTTCATTTCAAAACTTAGTACAAAGCCACGTCAGTCAAGGCAATGTGGTCTATAGTACAGACGTGCAGATCAATAGAACAGAACTGAGAATCTGGAAATACCACCTCACATTTACTAAGGTCAACTGATTTTCATCAAGGATGTCAAGATACTGAGTTGGGGAAAAAATATTCTTTTCAACAAATGATGCTGGGACAACTGGATATCCACATGCAAAAGAAATTGTTGTCATACATAAAAATTAACTCATAATAAATTATAGAACTAAATGTAAAAGTTAAAAATATAAAACTCCTGGGGTGCCTGGCTGGCTCAGCCAGTAGCGCACGCATCTCTTGATCTCAAGGTCATGAGTTCAAGCCCCACGTTGGGTGTAGAACTTACTTTAAAAAAAAAAAAAAAAAAAAAAAAAAACTTGAGGCGCCTGGATGGCTCCGTCAGTTAAGCGTCCATCTTTGGTTCAGGTCATCATCTCACCGTTCCTGAGTTTGAGCCCCGCGTCGGACTCTGTGCTGACAGCTCTGAGCCTGGAGCCCACTTCAAATTCTGGGTCTCCCTCTCTCTCCGCCCCTCCCCCACTTGCTCTCTCTGTCTCCCTCTTTTTCAAAAATAAATAAACATTTAAAAAGTATTTTTAAAATCTTAAAAAATGTAAAACTCAGGTGGGCATGCCAAAAATAAAAATAAAAACAAATTTATAACTCTTAGATGAAAATACAGGAATAACTCTTCATGAGCTTGGGTTAGACAAAGCTTTTGTATACATGACACCAAAAGCACAAGCAACCAAAGAAAAATTAGATAAATTGGACCCCATCAAAATCTAAAACTTCTGGCTTCAAAGGACACCATCAAGGAGGTGACAAGATAACCCACAAGATGGAAGAAGCTATTTGCAAGTCACATATCTGATAAGGGACTTCTATCTAGAACAGATGAAGAACACTTACAACTGAAAAACAAAAGACAACCTAATTAAAAACTGAGCAAAGGATACAAATAGACATTTCTCCAAAGAAGTTCTACAAATGGCCAATAAGTATGTGGCAAAATGCTCAACATCATTAGTCATCAGGGAAATGCAAATCAAAACCACAGGGAGATAACACTTCACACCCACTAAAATCAAAAAGAGAAAGTGAAAAATAAAAAACAAACAAACAAATAAACCAATTAAATAATGGGCAGGGGTGCCTGGGTAGCTCAGTCGGTGGAGTGTCTGACTTCAGCTTAGGTCATGATCTCATGGGTTGTGGGTTTGAACCCCACATTGGGCTCACTGCTGTCAGCTCAGAACTTGCTTGGGATTCTCTCTCTCTCTCTCTCTCTCTCTCTCTCTCTCTCTCTCTCTTTCTGTCTCTCCCCTGTACATGCTTTCTCTCTCTCTCAAAAAAAAAATAGTAATAATAATAAACATTATAAAGAACTTTTTTTTTTTTTAATGGGCAGTGGGGCACCTGGCTGGCTAAGTCAGTAGAGCATGCAATTCTTGATCTAGGGGTTGTAAGTTCAAGCCCCACATTGGGTATAGAGAGTACTTAGAAATGAAATCATAGGTGTGCCTGGGCAGCTCAGTCAGTTGAGTGTTCAACTCTTGAGATTCCATTCGGGTCATGATCCCAGGGCCATGGGATTAAGCCCCACATCGGGTTCTGCGCTAAGCATGGAGCCTGCTTAGGATCCTCTTTCTCCCTCTCCCTCTGCCCTTTCTCCCACCATTGCACTTGCACGCTCTCTCTCTCTCTCTCTCTAAATAAACAAAATAATAATAATAATAATAAATTAATTAATTAATTAATTAAATTACATTTGGGCAGAGGACCTGAATGGACATTTTTTTCAAAGAAGACAAGCAGATGGCCAACAGACACCTGAAAAGATGCTTAACATCATAAATCATCAGGTAAATGCAAATAAAAACCACAATGAGATACCACTCATACCTCTCAGAAAGGCTAGAATCAAAAAGATACATAGAGATCTTGCCATTAGCAACAATGTGGATGGATGTAGAAGGTACAATGCTAAGTGAAATAAGTCAGATAGAAAAGACAAATACCATACGATTTCATTTATATGTGGGATCTAAAAAAAAAAAAGAAAAGAAAAGAAAACAAAAGAAGAGAAGAGAAAAGAGAAGAGAAGAAAGGAAAAGAAAAGAAAAGAAAAGAAAAGGAAAGGAAAGGAAAGGAAAGGAAAGGAAAGGAAAGGAAAGGAAAGAAAGGGGCGCCTGGGTGGCTCAGTTGGTTGAGCATCTGACTTCGGCTCAGGTCATGATCTCGCAGTTTGACAAGTTCGAGCCCCGCATCGGACTCTGTGCTGACAGCTGAGAGCCTGGAGCCTGCTTCTGAATCTATGTCTCCCTCTGTCTCTGTGCCCCTCCCCCACTCATGCTCTGTCTCTCTCTACCTCAAAAATAAATAAAACATTAAAAAAAAATTTTTTAAATAAAGAAAAGAGAAAAAAGAAAAGCAAAGCAAAGAAGAGAAAAGAAAGGGACTCTTAAATACAGAAAACAAACTGGTGGTGGCCAGAAGGAAGGTGGGTGGAGACATGGGTGAAATAGATAAAGGGGATTCAGAGGTACAAACTTCCAGTAATAAAATAAAGACGTCATGGAGATGAAAACACAGCATAGGCAATACAGTCAACAATATTGTAATAATGCATGGTGACAGATGGTGACTGCACTTATTGTTGTAAGCACTGAGTAACGTATAGAATTGTTGAATCACTACGTTGTACACCTCACAGTAATGTAACGCTGTTAATTATACTTAAATTTAAACAAATGAGGCAAAAAAAGAGAGAAATAACAAGTGTTGTTGAGGATGTGGAGAAACTGGAACACTCACACCCTGCTGGTAGGACAGCTGGTGTAGCCACTTTGAAAAACTGGTGTAGCCACTTTGAAAAACAGTCTGGTGGCTCCTCAAAAGTTAAATACAGAGTTACTGTATGACTCAGCAATTCTGCTCCCGGTACATAACCGAGAGAAATGTAAACGTATGTTCATGCAAAAACTTGTACACAAATGTTCGGAGCAGGATTACTCATAAGAGCCAAAAAGTGGAAACAACCCAAGTGTCCATCAACTGATGAGCAGATAAGCGAAATGTGGTCTATTCCATACAATGGAATATTATCCAGCAATCAAAAGAATGAAGTACCGACACACACCACAACAAGGATGAACCTTGAAGACGGGGTGCCAAGTAAAAGAAGTTCATCACAAAAGACCGTGCATAGTGTAAGTCCATTTCCACGAGAAATCCAGAATAGGCAAATTCACAGAGACACAGAGGAGCTTAGTGTTGCCTAGTAGGAGGTTTGGGGAAAACGAGATTGATGGCTAAAGGCGGCAAGGTTTCTTTTTAGGGTGATGAAAATGTGCTAACATCTATTGTAGTGAATGTTGCACAACTCTCTTAAAAACCATTGAATGCAGGGGTGCCTGGGTGGCTCAGTCAGTTAAGCGTCTGACTTCGAGTCAGATCATGATTTCACCAGCCTTGAGTTCAAGCCTTGCGTCAGGCTCTGTGCGGACAGCTTGGCCCGTGGAGCCGGTTGCTGATTCTGTGTCTCCCTCGCTCTCTGCCCTTCCCCCACTCACATTCGTGTGTGTGTGTCTCTCTCTTTTTTAAAAATATTTTTAAATTAAAAAAAAATTTTTTTTAATAAAAAATAAAGTATAACAAAATTTGTAGAGACAGTGCCACAAGGCAGAGCATAGGGAATCTAGTCAATGACACTGTAATAGTGTTGTTACGGTGACAGATGGTAGCTACACTTGTGAGTACAGTCTAACACAAACTCGTCAAATCACTGCGTCGTACACTTAAAACGAATGGAACATTGTGTGTCACCTATACTCAATTAAAAAATATATATATATGTCCATGCATGGGCAAAGCGTTTGAACGCTCAACTTACCAAGAAGCTATAAAGAGAGCAAAGAAGCACTTTATTTATTTAAAAAAAAATTTTTTTTTAACGTTTTTATTTATTTTTGAGACAGAGCGAGACAGAGCATGAACAGGGCGGGGTCAGAGAGAGGGAGACACAGAATCTGAAACAGGCTCCAGGCTCTGAGCTGTCAGCCCAGAGCCCGATGCAGGGCTCGAACTCACGGACCGCGAGATCGTGACCTGAGCCGAAGTCGGCCGCTTAACCGACTGAGCCACCCAGGCGCCCCAAGAAGCACTTTAAAAGATACTCAACGTCATTATTTCTTAAGGAAACTCGATCACAAAATGATATCACTACGTAGTTATTAGAATAGAAAACCAACAAAAACAAAGTTAAAAACCCCTCCAAATAGAAAAAAAAAAATTTTTTTTATAGAAAGTGCCAAAATGCCCTCCAAGGTGGCTGCAGTGATTCACACGGGCCCCCAGTCAGCGGGGAGTGCTGGGGCCTCCACATTTCCCACTGCTCGGAGCTGGCACAAGCCTCACCGCTGGCCACCACAGCTTCCTGGGCTTCTCCCTGCACAGAGCCTCCCAGCTCACAGAAACCTTCCACGCTGCACTTAGGTCCCCAGCATCTTCCTTCTGGTGCCACCCTGGAAACTCCACTCAGTGACTCAGGTCTGCTCCTGTCTCTTCGGGTCCAGTCCTGCCTATGGGTCTCGGCAAAGTCCCTGAGAGCAGCACAGAGTGTCCTCGCTCCCACTGATCACTTTAGCCCATGGGGGAGATGGGCACCAAGGTCAAGAAGAGGAAAGAACAGGGGCGCCTGGGTGGCTTGGTCGGTTAAGCGTCCGACTTCGGCTCAGGTCATGATCTCACGGTCCGTGAGTTCGAGCCCTGCGTCGGGCTCTGTGCTGACAGCTCAGAGCCTGGATCCTGTTTCAGATTCTGTGTCTCCCTCTCTCTCTGCCCCTCCCCCGTTCATGCTCTGTCTCTGTCCGAAAAATAAATAAACGTTGAAAAAAAAAATTAAAAAAAAAAAAAAAGGAAGAAGAGGAAAGAACAGTGCCTTCAGTAGGGAGAGCCCAGAGAACCTTCCAAGAAAAGACCAAGGGGTTCTGCTCCACTGTCCCAGCGCCCCTTACTCACTCACCTCAGCCTCAGCCAGACTGATCTGCCTCTCCAGATCCTCAGGCATCATTTTCCCTCTGGAAAAGAAAACTGAGTGGGTAAATAAGTATTGGGTTTTCTCAGCTAGGAGGCAGACCTGTTGAGAACAGGGTAATGTGGGGTTCACTATGCAGAGGCCACAATGTTGATCTTTCCCTAAGGGGAGCAAGAGGATCTCAGGGGACAGGGCTAGAGACACTGGTAGACAGAAGTGGCAATTCTGTAGGAACAGCGGGGAGAAAAGCCCACTTGGGGCATGGGCCTGAGCCCAGAACTTCTGGCAGCAGCAAGGTACACTGTGCCACGCTGGGTCTGAGCCATGTGAATGGAAGGACCTTCACCTCTCATCTGTCTTGACTATCCAGACACTGTCGGTGCCAAGTCCCAGAAAAGCAGCTCCCTTCTTAATGGAGTAATGACACTGTGGAGAAAGGCAGAGGGCGGATTAGGCTGGGGGCAAGAGGGCAGGGAGGATGGGGAAGGGAGAGACTGGAAGGGAGAGACTGGGGATGAGACCCCGTAGACCGGGGCTTCTCAAACATTCCTGTGCCCACAGATCACCAGGGTGTCTGGTTCCAATGCAGATTCAGATTCAGTATGTCTGGGCTGGGGCCTGAGATCCGGCATTTCGGACAAGCTCCCAGGTGATCCTGATTCTGCTGGTCCACAGACCACACTCTGAGTAGAAAGGGTGTGGACTATGTCCGCTGCACTCACTGTCCCTTCGCTACCTTCAGACAGAAGGCAAGGTGAACGGAAGCCTTTACTCAGCCCCTTGATTGGAAGGGAGCACCTCTGCCTGGGGGCAGGCTGGCCCCAGAAGAGATGGGTCTGGGCAGGCTGACTCAGCTGGCTGAAGATTAGAATCAGGAGGCCCAGGGTAGGTCTGAACCTCTTCCCACCTCCTTTGATGTGAAGAGCGCCAGGGGTGGCAGTCCCCGGAGGCCCCTCTGCTTGCAATCCGGGTAGCGCTGATAGCGGGCCAGGTTCATGGCATACATGTTGGAGATGGAGCCACCTGTCACGGGGAGAGTGGCAAGAGGGAGGAGCAGTGGGTCAAAACTGGAGCTTGCTGCCCCTGACCTCTCCACCCAGGAGAAATGATCAAAGAAGCATGAGACACTGGCTCCCAGGGCTCTGCAAATGGCCTGCTGACAACACAGAACAGCCCCAGGATCCGCAGATCCCCCTGACTACTCCCCTCCACGTCCTGGGCTGACCCGGGACGGTGCCTCCCCTCCCCAGAGCAGGCACTGGAGTGCTGATCCCATGGACTGCTTGGCAAACATGAGGATACAGAAGACTGGGCAGCTTCTCTCTGGTTTGGCCCAAGCCCAGCTGGAGAGGAAACAAGGAGGAGTCACCCCTCCCTGCACAGAGCATGAGAATAGTGGGAGAGGAGGAACCCTCAAAAAGGCCAGAGAGAGGCTTCCTCCTTCTCACATACCAGGACAGAAGACCCCATCCCCAGAGCTCCAGCCCACCAGGGCCCGGAGTTTCTTCAGCACCTCTTCTTCCATGAGTACGAACACCGGGGCAATTTCATAAGTGTACCTGCCAGGAGAGGGAGGGATGAGAAGGGAAAAGAGGAGGGAGGGCTGGCCAGGTCAGACTCTCAGAGGAGTAGAAAAAGGAGGTGGAGACACTGAGTGAGGAAAGGTCCAAAGGGAGGAATGAGCTGGTGACAAAGAGCCAGACAAGCAAGAATGAGGAAAAACTGAGGTCAGGAGGCATGCGAAAGCTGGGAGAAAGGGAGCCCAAAGGGTACAAGGAGAAAAACTGCCAGTAGAGATGCCAGAAGACAGGGGGCAGGGGGTGGGGAGCAAAACCATTCTCCTCCTTCCCCCAGGGCTATGTCTCCCCAAAACCCAATCCTTTGGAGGGTGGGGGAAGTGGCCTTGGGAAGACTCACTGGCTGGTGTTGAGGCTCTCAGTGATAACGCGCCCGGCCAGAGAGTGGGGATCCAACCCTGAGAAGAGCTGGTTGAAGAAGTGCGGGTGACCTGGACAAGGGGGGCGGGGAGCTCAGAGTGGAGTTGCTGGGGCGAACTCCGGCCACTCCTCCCGCCACGACCCAGGACCCACAGGTCTTCACGCTATAGCGGATCACTGCCCGGCACCGCGCCAGGATCTGCTCTGGTGCCTCGCCCTGGCTGCGCAACTCCAGATCCAGAAGCCGCTTCAGCTCCTCTGGCTCCTTCCACTCGCAGACCTAGCAAGAGAAGCAGGGGATTCTGGGGGCCCGTGGACACTCCACCGACTGGCTGCCCGAGCCACATCTCAACTTGCACTGAAAACGAGTTAGAAATATTTCCAAAGCAACTCATGAACCAGGGTAAAGACGGTGTGACCCAGGATAGAATCCCTGAGGCACCCAGTGAGACAGTGATGAATTCTGGGGAGAAGCCTGGTGGGAGGAGGACAGTTCTGAGCCAGGTGTGGTGCGCGGCAGGAGGAGGGGGAAAGGACCCACCTTCTCCGAAGCACTGGTCCCTTTCCGAATGACCTCATCCACCACAATCCCAAACACATCCCGGAGCAAGGCTTCGGCAGCCACCAGGTCCCCATCAAGGGAGAAGAGTGGTTTCAAGTCAGCCATCAGGATAAAATCTGTGAGCAAAGCAGGAGTTATTCCCTACTCAGCCTGTGTACTCCACCTGGAACTGACCAGCAAGAATCCCAACCCCCATAACAGGCCTATGGCCCGAGTCCTGCAGCCCAGCCCCAGCCTTCACTGTACAGACAAGGGCAAGTGAGGGCCCAGGGAGAAAGTCAGTAGCAACAGCAGGAAAGTTAGTGGTGAGCAGGTGGAAACTCGTGGCCACTGCCCACACAAGGCAAAGATGAGAGGCGTACCTTTCCACTCAGGTCTCCGTTCAAGTGAGCCAGAGGCAGGGCACACAACTAACTTTGAGAGTGTTAGGACCAGGACAGCAGAGGGGGTGACGTATAGGCAGCAGTCACATGACCATGAGATCACTCTCATGACCCTTGCCCCTAAGAGAACTTACAGATTTGGGACAGGGACAGCGGGTTAAGTCCCTGAATAATCATTAGCTAACATGAAGAAGGGGGAGATGAGATGAAAGGCAAAAACATTAACATCAGGGTTAAGAGAACAGCCAGCAGGACTAGAGAATGAGAGGGCTGAAGTGGGACCTGGCTGCGACCACCACGACCACAGGGAGGACGTGGGGAATGTTCAGCAGGGAGATGAGGGCAGCCGGGGCAGGAAACCGCAGCAGGTGACCCTGGAGACCGAGGGGGAGGGAGCCTGAGAGAGAGACAGGTGGAGGTGAAATGGTTTATCTCTTTGCATCCCAACCCCCAGAGGCTTTTCAGACCCATCCGGATTTCCAAAGTCCTCTCCTAGAGCGGGAAGAAAAAGGGGTTATGTTGAGGAAGCATTTTGTTAAACAAGTGTCATCCTGTGCCCCGCAGGCTGAGAGTGCTCAATACACAGAAAGCAGTTGTTTGAAGTGAGCACCAACTGTGTTCACGACAGGGTGCTGGGGACTGAGAAAGTCCCCCTGTCTGCTGGGAGGACACAGATGCACCTGCAACAGTCACAGCCCAGGGCAGGCTGGATGCGGCCCCCACGGGCTATTGAGGAAAAGAGGAGATGGGTGGAGGCTGAAGGCTGGGGAAGATGTGTAGTGGGACTGGGGCTGAATCTTGAAAGTGGGCAGGAGAAATGGGATTGGCGAAAGTGGGGGGTGGGGGTGGGGAGAGGCATTCGGGGACAGGGGGCTGCCATGAGCTAACATGGGAAAAGAGTATGGAAGGTCAGTGAAGGCGCCAGGCTGGCTGGAGGGAGGTCTGCAAAGATGATATGGGAGCAAAGGCAGGGTGGGCAGGGCTGCATGATGATGGGGAGGCTTGAGTGCCACCTAGGCCCAAGGATCTGGATTTTATCCTGCAGAAAACAGAAGGCCATTGAAAGACTCTGTGGCATGGAATAATGTGATGAAAGTGACGCTCAGAAGACCAGTATATGGCACAGGGTTGCAGAATTAACAGGGCGTTGCTGCAAACCAGGCAAGAAGTGATCCACATTTGAATAAGGGTGGCGTGGGTAGGAAAGGATAGAGGAATGAGGAGGTCAGCCCAAAGTGCTGATGAACTGCTAGAACAGAGAGCAGATTCAAGAGTCAGGGTACAGCTAAAGCCTTGTGATGGGCTCCACTCCCCATGGGAGAGAATGTTCGGAGAGATGGTCAAGGAGAGGGGAAATCCAAGGCTTAGGAACCCTCGCCCCAAATGAGGGGGCGAGAGGATCCAGGAAACATGAAGAGGAACCTTCCTCAAAGTGGGCTGCTCTGATATAATCTGTCAACAGCTGCTGGAACCCCGCACTAGTTGAAAACACAGGTTCAAGGGACCGTAGTGGTCCCACCCTTAAACTTTCCCTCAGCAGACTGGGTTTGGGGAAAATAGGAGAGCTGACCCAGGCCTTGCGAATGAAAGAGTCAATCCTTCATCAATGTCACTTTAGCTCTCCTGACAGGTGGCAGCTGTGGGGTGTTTGGGTGGAGAGACTTGAGGGAGAGAAGCAGAGGAAGACAGCACTTACTATATGCCACCCTCTACTTAATATGTATTATCATCTTTGCAACTGTTTAGGGTAAGTTTATTACCCACATTTAAATTTTTTTTAATGTTTATTTTTGAGAGGGGGGTAGGGACAGAGAGAGAGAAGGAGACACACAATCTGAAGCAGGCTTCAGGCTCTGAGCTGTCAACACAGAGCCCGACACAGGGCTCGAACCCACAAGCAGTGAGATCATGGCCTGAGCCAAAATCAGACCCTTGACCAAATGAGACACCCAGGTGCCCCTATTACCAACATTTAAAGGTGAGGAAGAGGTACCTCTAAGATTCCAGAGGTACTATGTATATCACTTGTTGAGATCACGCAGCCGGCATGTGGCCAAGCTGGGTCTGAACCCACGTGTGTCAGGCTCTGAGGCCCCTGCTCCTAACCATTATGCTCGATTGCCTCTCACGCGGCTCTCTCGGGCACTGAGTTTGCTGTGGTGCAAAGACCACTGGGCCAGAAGTGAGAATGCTTCAGGGCTTCAGTGTCTGTAAGATAAGGGGTTTTCAAGACAGAACCCCCAAGGCATCTACTGGTGTTCACAGGAGCTCAGTGTGGGTAGAAAACAGGTTGCCAGGTTTGTAAGGAGGGAACAGCTGGTGAGCAACGAGAGACCCCTGCCAGGAGGGAGGCTTTTCCCAAAGCTCGGAAGAGAGGGTCTACAGGGAAGACTGTGTGTGGCCGCCTTCCCAGCACCTGCTTTACCCATTCCACCTCAGTCATGGCTCAGAAATGAAAACTGGAGGTGAGGGCTCTAGCACTCCCAGTTTCCTCCAGGGATAAACGGGGAGATGAGACATCACTACCCTTGTTCCCCATACGCAATCCTGCCCTGGGAACCTTAGAGAGGGAAGGGCCCCAGCCTGCAAAGAGTTTTTCTTTTTAAAAGGAAGAAGGACAAAAGCAAAGAAACATGAATGGAGTTAGGAATAGGGCCTTAGCCCCTAGCTGAGAAGATGGTGGTAGGAACAAGTAGCGTTTGTTAAAAAAATTCACAAGTTTCGGGGCGCCTGGGTGGCGCAGTCGGTTAAGCGTCCGACTTCAGCCAGGTCACGATCTCACGGTCCGGGAGTTCGAGCCCCGCGTCAGGCTCTGGGCTGATGGCTCAGAGCCTGAAGCCTGTTTCCGATTCTGTGTCTCCCTCTCTCTCTGCCCCTCCCCCGTTCATGCTCTGTCTCTCTCTGTCCCAAAAATAAATAAACGTTGAAAAAAAAATTAAAAAAAAAATTCACAAGTTTCTTCCAATTTCATGGGATCTCTAGTCCATCGACTCCTCTAACCATCAACTCCCACACCTGTATTCCTTTCACTTTTGCAACCCAGATTGTATGTTCTGTCGTTTCAACCACTCTTTGTGCAAAATCCTCAACTCCCCGGCCCTTTGGTGCTTCCACCAAATCCACCCGGTGAAACCCCAATCCAATTGGCCAGTCCTTCTCTTACCAAATCCACCAGGACTACTGGATTCTGCTAGTAAAAGCCACCCAACCATTCAAATCGACATCGCTACAAATTCATGGTCTCCGTGCTCATTCCAATTAAACACAGCAGGTTAAACACCTACGTTTACCGCTCTTCCTTCCTGAAACTGCTAAAATTGCATCAGTGAAATTTTAAAGCCGGGAGAATAAAGCAAATGAGAAGAGAGACAAGAGGTGAGAGATGTCATTAATCATAGACGATAGAAAGCAGATGAGAAGTGGTAACTGGTTTAGCAAATGGCAGAAAGTCAAACCAGTGTGTCCGCAGAAGGCCATGCCAATGGGAAACGAGCTGGTTCTTGGGGCAGAAGCCCAGAAGGGCTCAGGAATTAAAAACACCAGCCATCTTGGAAGGCAGGAAGGAGTTGTGTAAGTTTGTGTAACGAACAGTTAAACCCGCACTCTCCTCCCCCAACCTGTTCGGCCGGGAAACTCTCCTTCTTTCCCCCTACTTCCAAAGAAAGCAAGAGATTTGTTTTCTAGAGAAAATGAAACAGGTAGGGTGGGACTTAGGGAGGCCAGGGAAGCACAGCAGGTGAGTATGAGGCATTGCACTGAGTGGAGGAGGGTGAGAAGGAAGTGACTATCACATCAGCTCCTTTCTTCTAACCAGCATTCAGAACCAGTGGCCAGGGGTGAGCCTTCCAGGGCCAGGAGACTAGAGGATTCCTCTCCAGAGAAACTGACCTTGATAGCCCCAGAGAAAAGACCTCCTGACACTCTTATCTCAGTCTTCACCTGATCACCCGGTCAGTGGTGCCCACAAGTCAATATGGCCTACCCATGCACTTGGGCCTTCTAACATGCCTGAGTGCCTCCCTCTTCGATGGGAGCGGCCAGCCAGCCAGAGTTACCAGACCCTTGAGAAAAGCCCCTAACCTGAACCACAGAGGTAAAAAGACAAACTGAAAAAAGGCATTTGGTGGAAGAAGAGAAATGCAGGGAGAAGAAAGCCTCAAAATTTCAAGAAGATATTGCATTCATTAAAAAATAGGTCGCCCTCAAAAAGGAATACTCAGAGAACATGAAGAAGCTCTAGGATTTTAAAAATATGACAACTGAAATGAAAAATTAGAAATAAAAGGAAGCCAAGAAAATCACACAGAAAGATAAAAATATAAAGAGATGGATAAAGAAAAGAACTTTAGATCAATCCAGAAGGCCCAATAGTCGAGTAATAAAAGTTTCAGAAATAGACGGGGGGAGAAAAGGAGGAAGGAAATCAAAGACATCTGTAAAGAACAGAAAGATAGATTAAATTTTTTTTTTTACATTTATTTATTTTTGAGAAAGAAAGTGAGACAAAGCATGAGCAGGGGAGGGATAGAGAGACAGAAGGAGACACAGAAGCTGAAGCAGGCTCCAGGCTCTGAGCAAGTGGTCAGCACAGAGCCTGATGCGGGGCACGAACCCACGAACTGTGAGATCATGACCTGAGCTGAAGTCAGATGCTCAACCGACTGAGCCACCCAGGCGCCCCAGAACAGAAAGATAGATTAAAAGAATCCACTGAATGACCAAAACAAAGACAGATTATAATATTATTTTAGAACAATGGGGGATCTGAAGACTTCCAGAGATAAAACAAAACAAACAAATACACCAAAACCAGGTCATAGACAAAAGACAGGAGAAGCAGACCAAATCAAATACCTCCAACACAGGAGAGAGATGAAGGGAATCCCAGGGACTGTAATGAAGGCAGTAACCATATTCAGAGGATAAAAGCACTCAGTTTTGTGTTATCCGCCCTCTGGATACCTCCCCCCCTCCCCACCGCCTCCAACTTCCTCCTTCTCTTCCTCCCTTCCTTCTTTCAGTATTTGTTCAGTATCTAGTACGTACCAAGCACTTTGGTGGCCGCTAGAGGTACAATAGAGAGCAAAAGACCATAGCCCTAGGGGAACCTGGCTGGCTCAGTCAGTGAGTTCAAGCCCCATGTTGGGCATAGTGCTTACTTAATTAAAAGGGTGGGGGATGGAAATGCCATAGATCTGTCATGAAGCTCACAGTCTAAGCAAGGTCACTGGTGAGCCAACTCTCATGCACAGAGGTGGTTTTGTTTGGCTTGTATAGTATGTTTTGTTTGTTTGTTTACATAATCTCTAGGCCCAATGTGGGGCTCGAATTCACGACCCCAAGATCAAGAGCCACATGCTCTGCCAACTGAGCCAGCGAGGTGCCCCAGTTTTAAAACTTTGAAAAGTGATTGACCATACTATAACTTCCAGCTCCTCGTGAAAAAAATCAGAAGGCCTGGCAATCATCTGTAGTTGGAGTTGACCCTTTATTATTATTGCAGTTTTGCATTCATGCTTTCTTTCCGATTTTTATTTTTAAGTAAGCACTATATTCAGGTAGTTCAAAAATCAAAATATATAAAAAATATTAATAGTGAAAAGTCTAATTCCCAACCATTCCATGTGCCCCATTCCCCCTTCTGCTCCCACAAGTAACCATTTTTAATAGTTTCTTGGGTAATCTTTCAGAGTTTTTACTGTAAATACTAACAAATGTGACTATGTATTCTTACTTTCTCTCTTTTCACACAAATGATAGCATATAATCACTGATTTGTATCTTGTTTTCTTTCAGTTAACAATATATAGGTGACCTTTTATCAGCATATATAGAACTTCTATATTCTTTTAAGTTTATTTATTTTGAGAGAGAGAGAGAGAGAGAGAGAGAGAGAGAGAGAGAGAGGGAGAGAGCAAGTGGGGGAGGGGTGGAGAGAGTGATAGGGAGAGAGAGAAGATCTCAAGCAGGCTCTGCACTGTCAGTGCAAGCCCAATGCAGGGCTCAAACTCTCATATCGCGAGATCATGACCTGAGCCAAAGTCAGATGCTTAACCGACTGAGCCACCCAGGCGCCCTATTCTTTTTTAAATAGAACAGCTTTATTGAGATATAATTTACATGTCACAAAACAAACCCCTTTACATTGTGCATTTCAGTGGTGTTTTTTATATATACGGTAACAAAATTGTGCAGCCACCATCACTAATTCTAGAACATTTTCATCACCCCAAAAAGAAACTCATCAGTGGTCACTCCTCATTCTCCATTTCCCACCCCCTTATACCTCCAGCCACCACTAACCTATTTTCTGCCTCTACACATTTGCTTATTCCAGACATTTCATATAAATAGACGCATACAATATATGATCTTCTGTGACTGGCTTCTGTTACTGAACATAATGTTTTCAAGGTTCGTTCATTTTTGTAGCACATAGCGGCTACATATCGGAACTTCATTCCCTTTTACAGCCAAATAATCCATCACATGGATATACCACATTTTATTTATTCACCAACTTACGGACCTTTGGGTTGTGTCTACTTTTTGGCTATTGTGAACAGCGCTGCTGTGAATATAAATGTACAGGTTTTTGTGTGGGCACATGTTTTCAATTCTCCTGGGTACGTAGCTGGTAGTGGAATCGCTGGGTCGTATAGTAACTCTGTGTTTCACTTTTTGAGGAACTACCAAACTGCGTTCCAAAGTGCCAGTACCATCCTACATTCCCATCAGTATTGGACAAGGGTTCCAATTTCTCCAAATACTTGTCAGACTTACTATTATCTCTTTTATTTATTTTTTATTTTTTATTTTTATTTAAAAAAATTTTTTTAAGGTTTATTCATTTCTCAGAGACAGAGAGACAGAGGGTGAGTGGGGGAGGGGCAGAGAGAGAGAGGGAGACACAGAATTGGAAACAGGCTTCAGGCTCTGAGCTGTCAGCACAGATCCTGATGCGGGGCTTGAACTCGTGGACCACGAGACCATGACCTGAGCCGAAGTCGGACGCCCAACTGACTGAGCCACCCAGGTGCCCCTATTATCTCTTTTATTACAGCCATCTGCATTTGTTATTTTGATAAGGATTGCCAACTTCCGGAGGGTACCAGTATACGAAAGTGCCCGTGGTCTTGGCCTCGGTGGCAGAGTATGCCTATCAAACTTCTGAATCTTTTTAATTTGAGTACAATATGATATCTTAGAATGGTTTCGTTTTAGTTGAACATCTGCATTAGTCAATTTTGCTGTGGTAACTAACGGCTTCAAAATCCCACGGGCTTGCAACAACAGAAGTTTATTTCTCTTTCATGGTTTACATTGGTGGTGGGGTTGGCTCTAGTCCTGACCCACGTGCCTTTATTCCACGACCCAGGATGAAGGAACAGCCCCTATCTGGGACACGATGTTCTCATGGCAGAAGGAAAGGAACAAAAGGCAGAGAAAACCACGCAACGACTCTTAAAAATTCTGCTCATACCTGGCATATGGCACATCCGCTCATATCCCATTGACCAAGGCAAACCCCAGGTCAGCGGGGTGAGGATGTATGTTCCTCTCACAGGGGGGTGCTGCAAAGCTCACGGCGATGGGTGAAGATGTAATCTCTCATCACAAGGTCATGAGACATAGGCCCTTAAAATTTTGCATTCTGTTTCACCTCAGTCCCCACCAGCCCACCTCACTCATCTACATTACCTGCCTGGCCCTGTAGATACCCAAGTTGAAACCACTGGTCTGAACGCTTCCTCTCCTTTTCCCTCAAGGATACCCTCTCGGTTATCCCCTCACTTCTTCAACTCTCCTTCCTACTACTTCTTTCTCACAGCATTTTAAATAGCTTAAACCAAGGGGCGCCTGGGTGGCTCAGTGGGTTAAGTGTCTGACTTTGGCTCAGGTCATGATCGCATGGTTCATGGGTTCAAGCCCCCGCGTCAGGTCCTGTGCTGACAGCTCGGAGCCTGGAGCCTGCTTCAGATTCTGTGTCTCCCTCTCTCTCTGCCCCTCCCCCACTCGTGCTATCTCAAAAATAAACATTAAAAAATAAATAAATAAATAGTTTAAACCTCACACATTCCCACTCCAGCCGCCCCCTACCTTCCTAAAAGGGCTGTCCCCACTCCATCTTCATTTTCTCTCTCACGCTTTCCTCAGCCCACCACGTAGCTTCCACCTTCAAAGCCACCAAGAACTTCCAAATCCAATGGGCACATATCACCCTTATCCGAGCAACATTTTCTTTCACTGGCTCCATTGGATTACCACCGACTGTTTCTCAGTTCCCTTTGCATTTTCACCTTCCCCTGGCCCTTCCTGAAATGCTGGAGTCCCTCAGGGCTCTGTCCCAATGTTTCTTTTACCTGTAATCTGCACCACTCCCTAGACAACTGCATCTGTGCTTTGGGCTACCTCCTGGTAGCTCCTCCATTCCAGAGCTCTCTCCTGAGTCCACGTCCAGGAAGCCGCCTGCCCAACTTAGAAGTCTCATGGGCACTTCATACTCAGTAGCTCCCAAACTGAACTCAACATCAGCCCTCTCAAATACACTCTTCTTAGGTGTCCTGGTTTGATGAATGGCAACCATCTTGCACTGGTTACTCAAATCTAGATTCTGACTGATCTCCTGCCTCCTCATCCTCGACTGATTTTTTTTTTCTTTTTCATTTAATCCTCAAATATTGTCACATCTTTCTCTCATTCAAAAACATCAGCATCACAGTAAAACCTGGATAAAGCTTCACTTTTTTCCTATGGGCTATGTTGCAAAATTCCTTTCCTTAAAAAAAAAAAACACTTTAAGGGGAAAATGATGACCTTCTAGTGGAGAAACGTGGTGGACCACCTTACCCAAGATACAAGGCAACATCACCAATAATGGGATAGACTGACATACCAGCCCTTCTGATGTGAGGCATTGAGAAGCACTCAACATCACTCATGTCACATTTCTGCCAAAAATGCATAACCTGAATTTAATGGTGAGGAAAGAGGCGTATCTAAATTGAGTGTAATTCTACAAAATAACTAACTCGTTATTTTCTCTTTTTTTTTCATGTTTTTATTTTTGAAAGAGACATAATATGAGTAGGGGAGGGGCAGAGACAGAGGGAGACAGAATCTGAAGCAGGCTCCAGGTTCTCAGCTGTCAGTACAGACTCTGACATGGGGCTCGAACTCATGAACTGTGAGATCATGACCTGAGCCCAAGTCAGACGCTTAACTGACTGAGCAACTCAAGCACCCCAGTAACTTGTTATTTTCAAAAATGTCAGCATCATGAAAATCAAAGAAATATTGAGGAAATGTTCCAGAAATAGAGACATTACAATCAAAAGGAATGTTTGAGGGGCACCTGGGTGGCTCAGTCGGTTAAGCGGTTAAGTGTCTGACTCCTGATTTCAGTTCAGGTCATGATCTCTTGGTCATGAGATCAAGGGCCATGTCGGGCTTAGCACAGAGCTCCGAGCCTGCTTGGGATTCTCTCTCTCTCTCTCTCTCTCTCTGCTTTTCCCCCAATCCTACTCTCTCTCTCAAAAAAAATTTAAAAAGGAATGTGTGAACTTAAATCGGCTCCTGGAGAAGGAAGAAAAAACCTGCCACAAAGACCATTATTGGAACAACTGGTGGAAACTAACTGTGCATGGCATCATAAATATTAGTATTCAGTCAGTGTTAAATTTCCTGAATTTGATCACTGGATTGTGGTTATGTAAGAGAATATTCTTACATATGCGGAAACATTTAGCAGAAAAGGAGCATGATATCTGCAACTTGCTCTCAGGTCAGAAAAAGGCAACACTTTATGTATCTATAAACATTTTTAGAAGAAGAACAGCTTTATTAAGATATGACTCACATACCAGGAAGTTCACCCTTTTAAATTGTACAATTCAGTGGGTTGTTTTTTTTTTTTTAGGATATTCACAAAGTTGTACGTCGTTCACACTTTTTAATTCCAGAACATTTTCATCACCCCAAAGAGAAACCCCATACCTGTTAGCAGTCATTCCCCATGCATTTTTAAAAGACTTTAAAAAGATGTAAAAAGCCTTCAAAATATTAATAACAGTTATTCCTGGATATTGGAATTATAGATTATTTTCATTTTCTTTTCTAAATTTTTTTTCATGTTATTTTGAGAGACAAGAGAGCATGCATGCACAACAGAGGAGGGGCAGAGAGAGAGGAAGAGAGAATCCCAAGCAGGCTCCCACAATGTCAGCACAGAGCCTGACATGGGGCTCAATCTCACGAACCATGTGATCATGACCTGAGCCAAAATCAAGAGCAGATGCTTAACTGACTGAGCCACCCAGGTGCCCCTATTTTGATTTTCTTATACACCTATACTTCTAAAACTTTATATGATAACTTCATATTACCTGTGTAATTAAAATAAAGGTTATTATTTTTTTTTAATTTTTAACGTTTTTTTATTTTATTTTTGAGACAGAGAGAGACAGAGTATGAACAGGGGAGGGGCAGAGAGAGAGGGAGACACAGAATCTGAAATGGGCTCCAGGCTCTGAGCTGTCAGCACAGAGCCCGACGCGGGGCTCGAACTCACGAACCTGAGATCATGACCTGAGCCGAAGTCGGATGCTTAACCGACTGAGCCACCCAGGCGCCCCGGTTATTATTTTTTTTTATGTTTATTTATTTCTGAGACAGAGGAAGACAGAGCACGAGTGGGGGAGGGGCAGAGAGAGAGGGAGACACAAAATCTGAAACAGGCTCCAGGCTCTGAGCTGTCAGCACAGAGCCCGATGCAGGGCTCAAACCCACGAACCTGAGATCATGACCTGAGCCAAAGTTGGACGCTCAACCGACTGAGCCACCCAGGCGCCCCGTAAAATAAAGGTTATTTTTAATCAACAAGAAAAATTAAGGAATTTAAGGAACAGTAAGAACTCTAAAATATAAAAAATCACCAGGCTCAAGAATGACCCTAGTACCTCACATGGTTTCCCAACTCCTTGATCCACTATCATTAAAAAGGTCTAACTGGTCACAAAGGTAGCCAGCTATATAGTGCTCATTTCTATTACACAACCCAAAAGGCTCTCAGAGAGAGGAACGGGCTCAGCTAGTTCAGCAAACACTGACTCAGTATCTGCCTGGGGGGCTGTGTCTGCCCTGTGAGCTCCAGCTGACAGACCAGTAGGGAGGTGGACAGGTAAAATAAAGCCTCTCTTGCCACAATAGAATGGAATGCTCACAAGGAAAGGCAGGGCTGGTTAATTCTGCTCAGATTGGCCCAGGGCAGTCTTCAAAGGGAAAATGTTCAGGTCTTAAAGGCGATAAAGAGCTGGTGCAGGAAAAGACTAATCAGGAATCTGTTAGGATACTATTTGAATAACTAATAGGGTGGGCCTGAGCGAAGAGCAGCGCCAAAGAAGTTAGGGAAGTCACGCAGGAGGAGGCCTGCCTGTGGGCAAAAAAGACCAGGGCAGTTTCTTAAAGCACTTTCTGCCAGGCTAATTGTTAGAAAGTGACAACACCGACCTCTGTACTGTCCACCTGCTAACAAATCCCATGGACTCAATACCCACATCCATAAAGGCACCAATTCTCTTTATATGTACAGTGATTTCTCTGCTTCTAGATTGTAAAGTCCTGGGGGCTTAAGGTCTTATCTTTAAGGAAAGCACTACATACAAAACAGGCACTCAAAAAAAAAAAAAAAAAGATAGTTTCATCTTCCCAACTCTCCACTCCCTTCCCCCAAGGGCTTGCACAAAGGCACTCAATAAACATTTGGATGAATAGACCAACTATTACCTGATACTGAAGAATAATGCTGCATTCCACTTACATTTTATTTGCATAGACCAAAAATCTGTATTAATGATAATTTAGAAAATTTGCAAAGGGTTTTCTTCTTTCTCAAAGCCTTCTCATCTATGACCTCATTTGATCCTGGCAGTAGTGCCAGAAATTAGCCGGAAAGGTATTTATCTATTTGCCCCAGCTTTCAAGATGAAGACTCTCAGTCCAGAGTTAATTTGTCCAAGATTACAAAGGAGACACGACAGCAAGCCTAGATCTCTGATTTTCTGAATTCTAGGCTAGTACCTCTCCCACTACAGTATTGGTTACTTTTAGGTCTGGCATTTCTAACTACCTCTTACCATACACAAAAATAAACTGCAGCAGAGAAAGACAAAAGCTGAAAATATACAACTATAAGAATGTCAGAAGGAACTATGGGGAGAGACTTTTTTTTGTAATGTTTATTTTTGAGAGAGAGACAGAGTACAAGTAGAGGAGGAGCAGGGAGAGAGAGGGAGATACAGAATCCAAAGCAGGCTCCAAGCCGTCAGCACAGAGCCCAATGTGGGGCTCGAACACACACACCAAGAGATCATGACCTGAGCCAAAGTCGGACGCTTAACCAAGTAAGCCACCCAGGTGCCCCAAAGAGACTCTTAACAATAGAGAACAGGGGCGCCTGGGTGGCGCAGTCAGTTAAGCATCCGACTTCAGCCAGGCCACGATCTCGCGGTCCGTGAGTTCGAGCCCCGCGTCGGGCTCTGTGCTGACAGCTCAGAGCCTGGAGCCTGTTTCCGATTCTCTGTCTCCCTCTCTCTCTGCCCCTCCCCCGTTCATGCTCTGTCTCTCTCTGTCCCAAAAATAAATAAACGTTGAACAATAGAGAACAAACTGAGGGTTGACAGAGGGAAGTGTGTGGAGGATGGGCTAGATGGGTGATAGGTATTAAGGAGGGCACTTTTTACGATGGGCACTGGGTGTTGTATGTACATGATGAATCACTGAGTTCTACTCCTGAAACCAATATTGCACTACATGTTAACTGACTAAATTAAAAAAAAAAGAAAAGAAAAAGAAGGAACTACAGGGAAATATTTTTTTAATCTTGAGATAGCATCAGAGAAACCCAAAAGCCGCAGGCAGATTTGACTATGGATAACTTCTAAAATTCTGTATAGAGAAAGACACCATTAAAGTGGTTAAAGATAACTCATGGCTTTATCCCCCCCTCATTATTTTACCCACTCCATGTTTTCCAAAACAATTTTTGCTCTCTTTGCAATTATTCTTTTCCATCAAACATTTAAAATCAGACTAAGTTCCATGCAAAGTCCTGTTTTAATTAGAACTTAACTTAATCTAAGGCAAAAACTTACGCTGTTACACAAGTGTTTCTATTCACAGACATGGTAAAACTCTTCATTTAACTAAGACCTTTTTGTCTTTCACTAAGATAGTCTGGTTTTCTTAGTATATGACTTGTAGTTTTCTGTTAAATTTATTTCTAGAAATGTAAGATTCTTGGGGACACCTGGGTGGCTCAGTCGGTCAAGCATCCGACTTCGGCTCAGGTCTCACAGTTTGTGAGTTCAAGCCCTGAGTCTGGCTCTGTGCTGACAGCTCAGAGCCTGGAGCCTGCCTCAGATTCTGTCTCTCCCTCTCTCCCTGCCCCTCCCCCATTCATGCTCTGTCTCCCTCTCTCAAAAAGAAACATTAAAAAAATTTTAGAAATGTAATATTCTTACTGTGAGATTATTTCATTTTTATGATGTTATTGTTCTTATATTTGATATATACAATTTTTGTTTGTTAACCTCATATCTGGCCATGCTGCTAAGCTCACTAGTTTTAGTATTTTGTCAATCAATTCCCTTTCTAGATGAATATACCACATGAAAATAATGAGACTTCTCAATGTCCAGGAGCTCCAGTACAATATTAGCTTTGATGGTAAACATTCCTGTCTTATTCTTATTTTTGATAGAAGATTTCAAATATTTTCACATAAAGCATAACTTGCTCTAAAAAGGGGGGGGGGGCTAAAAGACAATTGAAAAACTAAGAGAAAGGATTTTAAATGCATATAACAAGTAAAAAGTTAATATAACTTAGAAAAGAAGCAACAGAAGTTGTCAACTCCAGTATTAGTGACATGCAAGTTTAAACGATGAAATTACTATTTTTCATCTATCAAATTGGCAACTGCGCTGAAAATTCATAGTATCCAGTATTGCTATGTTGTAGGAAATGGAGACATTCACACGTGGTTCTGAGTGAGCATGTAAATTGTTACAAACTGAAATTCAATTTTATAGAATTAAAATTTTAAATGCACATATCCTATCTACACATCTATAAGCACAAAAGGATACCTATATAAAGATATTCCTTATGGCACTGTTTATAAAACAAAATAATGGAACTAACCTAAATGTTCATCAGGATGAGTCTAGACAAATCAAAGTACCAATATAAGTTGGAATTTTATGCAACAACTGTTAAAATGTTAAAGAACTTAGATGTCTACAATGTAGCACTTGTGTCTTGCACTGTAGGTGCTCAATAAATATACTCTGGGTGAAAAAAAAAAAAAAAAGAAAAAGAAAAGTTTTGTATGAACATAGAAAAAAGCCTGGAGTGCCTGGCTGGCTCAGTCCGTTAAGCGTCCCACTTTGGCTCAGGTCATGATCTCACTGTCCATAAGTTCGAGCCCCGCGTCGGGCTCTGTGCTGACAGCTCAGAGCCTGGAGCCTGCTTCGATTCTGTGTCTCCCTCTCTCTCTGCCCCTCCCCACTCATGCTCTGTCCCTCTCTGTCTCAAAAATAAATAAACATTTAAAAAAAATTATAAAAAAAGAAAAAGAAAAAAGCCTGGAGGTGTATTTGCCAAACTGATAAAAGTGACTATCTCCAGGAGCATAGGATAGAAGAGGAAACATAACATTTTTTGCCTTTTATTCTTTTGTGTGTGTGCACTTGCCAAAATAAATATGAGCTAATTTTTTTTTTTAATTAAAGACTCATTTCTGATGACGTTTCTCTATGTTATCTCAATTTTACAAGTCTAAGAGCACCAAGGTTTGCGGTCAATGGCTCAAAACATGAAGTGCTCAGGGAAATGAAACCTGTATTATACAAATAGTTGGGAATTCCTTTCTTCTTTCGTAATTTTTTTTCTTTTGATATCTCAATTCTTCTAAACTCACAACCTGATGGCACCTACAGCAGAAGCTGGGACCTAAATCGAATTGACATTTCCTTCCATTAAGTACACTTGACATAGTCCATCTTTAGCGGGACCTCTCCAGAATAGCTAAAGTTGGGAGATTTTGAAGACAGGCTCCAGTTTCCATTTTCCTAACGCCGGGCCCAGGGGCCACCCTGCATCACCAAGTCTCTAACGAAACTAGTCTACTGAGGGGAGTCTTATGGCTTCTTCCTCCAGACGAGGAGACTAATGTCAGAAGCTGGAAAGTCTGGAATGAAGGAATAAGCAGTATAAGGTAACAAGACTGGCCTCGGGGTGCGCGGTGTGTGTACACGGCAGACCCGTGCAAAGTTAACCCTTCTCCCAGCTGACTGGGCGCCCCCCAAATCTGCAGAGCTGGGCCTGATAGAAAACTCAGATAAGAGGACCTCGGAGCTGGGCCTGATAGAAAACTCAGATAAAGAGGATCTCGGCCGAGTTACGTGAAAAGGCTGGGTACAAACTATTCAGGCTCTATTTGGGGCTCCAGGCTGAGAAGCGACACGGAAAACGTCCGCGAAGAAGGGAGACTGATGGCGCTTTTTCAAGGAGCCCTACTTAACCAGCCCACCTAGCAGAACCCATCAAACAGCTCCCGGAGAACGTCACTTCACGGTCTTCGTTCCTGCCCTCAGCCAAGATGGCCGCCGAGGCGCGCCCGTACCATGGCGCACGCGCCGTACAGCCGGTCTTCCCTCTTCCCGTCCTTCCGCGCGCCGGCACCGCCCACTCACCAGCTGCACCCCCTCCCAGCGTCCTCAGCCTCACCCCCTTTCTGGCTGCTCCCGCCGGTCCAGGCTCCGAGCCCGGAAGTGGATATTGCGGCTCGGCTAAGAGGACGAGGGGGAGGGGGAAGTACTTCCGGGGAAACGGGCCCCGGGTTGGTGTTTGTAAACTTGCCTCGGTCCCGGCAGGGCAGCGACGGCCACGGGGTTGGCACGGTGCGCTGGGACCTGGAGGAGGCGCCGCGCGGCGGGGGAGACTGCGAGAGGCCGCGCCTGGCAGGTAGAAGCACGCCTCAGGGAGCGCAGCGTCGTCCGGGCCGGCGGCAGCGCCTCAGCAGCTCGCAGGCCGTGGGGCGCCGCGCGGGAAGGGGGAGGGGAAGGGAGGAGGGGCGCGTGGCGAAGGGAGGGGGCCGGAGAGGGGAAGGGGCCGCGCGCGCGCGCGCGTACCGCCCCCCCCGCCCCGGCCCGCCAGTCAGGCCGCGTCGCCGGCCCGGCGGAGGGGGCTTGCTTGGCGGGGACGCGGACGCGAGCACGCACCTCGCGCGCTCCTCGGCGCTCTCCTCCGGCTTCTTGCGGTGGGGCGCTGCGGCTGGGTGGCTGGCTGGCAGGCTGGAGGAGGAGGAGGGAGGGAACGCGCAGCGCCGGCGTCCGTCCGCCTGCCTGCCTTCCACCTCCGCAGCGAGTTTCCGTACCTTCGGGCGGAATCGGAGAACGCGCACGTGTGGGCCGGCCCGGCGCGCACTGCCAGTCCGGTTGCTGCCTGCCGCTCAAGCGTCCAGCGATAGCCCTCGAGCTGTCCTCTACCCCAGTTCTGGCCTCCTTAATAGAGTGCGAGGTTCGCGGGCCGGCCCACTGGGCACAAAAGCCCCGAGGGGCCTCCGCCCCCTTCTATTCCTAAGATGGCAAATCCAAGCAGTTGGCCCGTTGCGGCTCCTCTATGAGAGGCCCCAATTACTTTTACTCCTGTTGGCAGCTCCTCTTTGCCCAGGAGACCAGTTTTTACTCCTGACCTAGAAAGAAAACTCTGCTTGACTAATGTTCTCTTTCTGAGGTTCACGGAGAGCGCCCAGCAAAAAAAAAAAAAAAAAAAAAAGTTCAACCTACCGCAGGTCCTATGGCCTGAGAATGTTGCACCTAACAGCCCCATTTCCTTTCTGGTTTCAGGTTTCTGAAACAGATCGTGAACTTCAACGAGAGGATTCAGTTGGAAAATCAAGACTGGCAAGCTTTTTCTTCAGACCATAGGCAGGATCCAGGCAGAGTCCAGGGATTCTTGGAACATCCATCTTCCCCTTGGAGGACACTAAGCTCTGTCTGAAGACAAAGGCAATTCAATATGGCAGCAGGACTGAAGGGACATGAAGGAGTTGTTACAGTGATTTGGTGACAGTTCTTCAAACAACAGTGTCTTAGGAAAGGTGGATTGAGAAACTCCTGAACTTTTGGGTTGCATAAGTGAGAAATCAGCATGGCTCAGGTAAAAAGCTATAGAATCCTCCTCCTTCAAGATCACTGGGAAGCGTGTTTGCAGTTTCACTCTTGAATGCTGTCCTAGTCAACATATTGACCAACCCAGTGAGCCAAGCTCTGTATTAAGCACCAGGGGGAGATCTAGAGGAAGGAAAGGAGACAGGCCACAGCCCCTGCCTTCAGGGAGCTTCCAGTCAAATGAAGGAGGTAGGCTATTCTGCATCACAGGCACTGATGGGACATTGCAAAACAGCTACTCAGCTTACACTTGGTACATTAAGTGCTGAGGGGCATGAGGGAGTGAACAGTCTGGTGAATGCTTCATTTGTTTTTTTTTTTCAACAGGAATTAATTGAACTCCTGTTACATGCAAGGCATTGTGCTGGGGATACAAAGATGAATAAGATTGTCCCTGTCCCCAGCAAGCTTCCAGGCTAGTCGGGGTGGGGCGGGGGGCGGGAAATGAAGAAACAGTCTATTATTTATCTTTATATTCACAATACCTTGCATGGTGGTTGGCTAGCAATCAATGAATCTGTTGATTGAAGGAACGTGCAATAATAGAGGTATGTACGCTGCAGAGGAGAGAAGGGTACCTCTGCCTGGATGGAAGAAAGTGGATGGAGCTTGAAGGATACAGAGGATTTTCCTAGGTAGACAAGCAGAACAGGGCAGTCAGATAAGGAGAACTGAATGGGCAGAGGCCTAGAGGCATGGGAGAATGCGATGAGGTTAGGAGTACTACAGGGTTTGCTGGTTAAGGAAGAAAAGATTCAAATGGGTGAGGGGGATAGGATAGGTAATGCTAGAGGGAAAAGTTAGGGTGAGGGAGTTGTTTCCTAGAGAAGTAAGAGTATAATCCCAGGGCTTTTTATGCCTTGCTAAGGAATTAGACTTTATTCTGTAAGGAATGGGAACTCTCTGAAGAATGTTAAGTAGCAGAGTGATGTCAGGTCAGTGTATTTAGAAAGTAATTCTCACTGTGAGGGTACAGGATGGATTGGAGAGACAGGATGATGTAATAGGTTGTTGTAAGTCTGGATAGCAAAGCCATGTGCAGGCACCCCCAGAGCTGCTCCCAGCTTTCTTCCAGGGACCCTCCCCTACCAGTCTCACCAGGATGGCAGCCTGATTACAGTATAATTGGCTTCCTTCCAGCTGCATGCATAGCTTCCTCCTTTCCATGCAGATTAGGAGCCCTTCAGTTTCTTCTTTCTTTGTTTGCAACCCACTTCACAGCATCATGTTCACTCTTGTTCTGAGAACACTGCCTTTCACGAATCACTAACTGGGCCCTGCTAGACATTTATACCTTAGTTTCATTCCCATCAACCATGTGAGAGTAGATACTCTCATAAACATTTTGCATTTAAGGAAACTGAGGCCCAAAGAGGTAGAGTAATTTGCCCAAGATTGTACAGTGTAAATGGCAGAGCTAAGCTTTTCACCTGTAGACTTTTCTATCCAAAGCCCTTGAAGGAGAGAGAAGGGATCCTAGGATATACTAAAAGGAGTTTCTTTCTTTCTTTCTTTTTTTAATGTTTATTTATTTTGGAGAGAGAGAAAGAGCACAAGCTGGGGAGGGGCAGAGAGAGAGAAGGAGACACAGAATCCAAAACAGGCTCCAGGCTCTGAACTATCAGCACAGAGCCTGATATGAGGCTCGAACTTGGGACTGGTGAGATCATGACCCGAGCTGAAGTCGGATGCTTAACCAACTGAACCACCCAGGTGCCCCTAAAAGGAATTTCTAAGAGGAATTTTTGTAATAAGTCACTTGTGGAAGTTTGCTGACCAACTATTTTTTTGAAGTGTTTCTTCCCCCTCACCTCCCCCCCAAAAAAGGTATTTCTTCAGTAAAAAGAGTAAATTCTCTAGTGCTGGCTAGACTAAGTCAGTTGGAAGAAGGTAGCCATAAAAAGGAAATTTTCTTAATCATCCTTTGTTTAAGTATTGTCTAAAGTGTATATAGAACAGAGGATGTGAAAATATATGGATATGCACACAGATAAATGACTGTGGGAGTCAAGAGAAAGTGATAATTCAATCCTAAAATCCTTCCAAGTGATTTAATTTTTATATCTCTTACAATTGATGGCACATAGGGAGTTTAAAATCCAAAGGGAGAAATGACCTAATTTTACTGATAAACATGTTTGTAGAACCTGATAGAATATATATGTGGCACCAGTGAGGTCTGCCAATCATAAGTGGGCTCTGAAGCTGCTGTTGAGAGAGGAAGGAGGCAAGGTCTGCTAGAAATCTCCCCTTTCAGTGAGTCAGCAGGGCAGACACTCATGCCCATTCACAAGGCCTAGAAAACCTAGTAACACGCAGACACACCACACGCTATACCTAGCACTCTATTAATGCCAAAAGTGTTGATAATACTTGGTTATTCACTTGATGTATGCCTAAATGCTGATGAATGACAAAATAAGTAACTTGTTCCTGGTGAGGTGAGTTAGGGAGGACTCTTGAAGGAAGCAGAGTTTCGCAGTAAGAGAGACACTCCCTAGAGAAGCACTTTGTTTGTGGCTGGGTGGAAAAGGTAGTTCTATAGAAGATGGCAGCGTGTTTTTGCCCTGCCCTGCCAGGTGACCTGACACCTCATCTCCTTTCAACTTAGGCAAGTCTCCTGGCTTGTGAAGGCCTAGCAGGTGTGAGTTTGGTTCCCACTGCAGCCAGCAAGAAGATGATGCTGAGCCAGATTGCCAGCAAGCAGGCCGAGAATGGAGAACGGGCAGGTAGCCCTGATGTGCTGAGGTGCTCGAGTCAGGTACAGCATTTGAGTCCGTTGTGGCACCTGGGGATTGGGTGGCCCAAGCTCTCTGCCAGGAGATGTCGAGTTTTGATTCCTCGGTGCTTCTGTTTAGGGAACTGGGGAAAAAAGGATCCAGCTGGGGAATGAATGAATATGGGTATTTTAGATAGCTAAGGAAGGTCTTTTCTATACCTACAACCCTTAACACCATAGTACTTGCAGAGGAAATGGATGGGTACGTTCGCTAAACTTTTGGGGCAGGTGGTTATTCTCATTTATAACTTGTCTGAAAGCAGACAAGTTTGTTTTCCTGTCTTGTGTTCTAAGATAGACTGTGAGTTTAGATTTGATTTGTTTTCAAAGGGCCACCGAAAAGACAGCGATAAGTCCCGTAGTCGCAAAGATGATGACAGCTTGGCTGAGGCCTCTCATTCAAAGAAGACTGTTAAAAAGGCAGGTAATGGGGTAATCCCCAAGTTGGTACTGTTTTGTAATGGGGTAATCCTCCTCTTCTTCCCTCTGTGGTTCAACCTGAAACTTTCCCTAGATGTTTTGGTCACTTAATAGCCAGTGAGTGTGTCACTCAGATTTCATCCATAGGTCACTTTGGTATTTGATGTCTGCCCTCTCTGGAACATCCTTCGTGAGGGAAGGAGGATCAGGGAAGCATGGGATCCTGTGCCAAAGAGGCAGGTAGACATTCAGAGTGTTGAGTTTGATGGGGGCAGACAGCTTACCCACACCCACCTTCTTCCTCAGAGGGTCTCTTAGTAAGCAGTGTGGGAGATGACAACATCAGAGAGATTACTTTGTCTGGCAACTGGCAATTGACCCAGATTAGAATGGAGGCAAAAAGGAGGCAGAGGGATAGCCTTATGACATGCCTGATTGTTGCCCCCAGGTGGTGGTAGTGGAACAAAATGGTTCTTTTCAAGTAAAGATTCCCAAAAATTTTATTTGTGAACACTGCTTTGGAGCCTTTAGGAGCAGTTACCACCTCAAGAGGCACATCCTAATTCATACTGGTAAGTCTTTTGCTCGTATTTTCAGAGGAGAATAGTCTATGGTTTGTATTGTGTGTGTGTGTGTATAGCTCTTGTTGGGTTTGTTTTAAAGGCTGGGTATTAGAAATAGAGGAGGAAGGTGAGTGAGAGAGCTAGAGAAATCACATGGCTCTGTTACAATCTAGCGTCACTGAGAACAGCAGCTTTGAGGACCTTTCCCATTAGGTGTCTGCACATTGCTGAAATTTAAAATTTCTGGAAAAATACCTGAAATGAAATCCCTGTCATGTGTACCTCCTTATATTAATTTCTCTCTCCACCTGGGCCAGGTGAGAAGCCATTTGAGTGTGATATATGTGATATGCGCTTCATCCAGAAATACCACCTGGAGCGTCACAAGCGTGTGCACAGTGGCGAAAAGCCCTACCAGTGTGAACGGTGTCATCAGGTAAGCTCACATGTCATCCATCCACCCCACACGTGGATTTTGCCTTCACCAAGAACCAGGGCCAGTTCCCATCCCCTGCCCAAAAGGGACCATCTAGTATTCCTGGCCATGATAGAGTTAGTACCTCAGTGGGAGGTGTATCTCTCTGGCCTTACTGCTGATTGTAGGGAGGGGCCATAAGAATAATTGTAATAACAATAGCAGCATTTCTTGAGGACTTATTTTGTGCCAGGCACTGTGAGAGCATATTTGACATAGATTATTTTATTTAATCTTCATGTTAACTCCATAAACTAGCTGTGTTCCTGTCATGTCACATGTGGGGAAATTGAGATTTAAAGAGGTTAAGTTTCCTAAGGATATAGCAGATCAAGGGTAGAGCCAAGATTCAGTCCAACTTTGGAGCTGGTGCTCCTGGAAGGAGAAATACAATCTCTGCCCTCGGGGTCATATGTGATCTGATGAGAATGTAAGAGCTTGGACCAAAACAAGACAAGAACAAAACATGAGAAATGATAACAGCTAACATTTCCTGGTTGCTTTGCTCCACCCTCTTAAACTGAATCTCAAAATACTAGAATAAAAACTCCATGAGGCAGAGAATTTGCCTCTCTGGTTCTCCACTCTATCCTCAGCCCCAAGAACTGTACCTGCCTTGAGACAGACATTCAATAAATATTGGATGAATAAAGCAGCCATTCTGTGAGTAGGTACTTTTAGTCCCATTGCAGATGAATGTACCAATTAAGTACTGTTAGATACCATGTCCAAGGTTGCACAGCTACTAATTGGTAGAGCCAGGATTCGGACTTCAGAGCTTGTGTTCTTAACCACTGTGTGCTCCTGCCTTCTGTGTACATGCTGAGGGCATATGGAATGGGACCTGTGCCTCCCGTGTGGGGAAGACAACTAGCCAACAGGTAGCTGAGTTTCTCCTCTCAAGCACTTAATCCTTCCTTTCTTCTCAGTGTTTTTCTCGGACAGATCGATTACTCAGACACAAACGGATGTGCCAAGGGTGCCAGTCCAAGACTTCCGACGGGCAGTTTTCTCTATAGGCGCAAGGGGCCCTGGGTGGTGGGAGTGATCAGAAGAATTTACCGAAGAGCGCACCCCCTCTGGTCTGATGGTCCCACCACCACCCCGTCTGTACCTGTCCCCCTCCTGGAGGAGTGGACCCAGGAGACCAGAAGAGTGCATCAGGGGACAGCAGCCTCAGAGCCTCAGCTCTGTAAATAATCTGAGACTATGAGTATCTCGGGGAAGTTCCTACAGCATTCCTGGGTAGGGAAGCTAGTCCCTGGACCCTTGGCTGAGGTTATAGGTGGGGACTCAAGGTACAGGACCAAGACTGGTGTGGCTCCCACAACCTTGGACTCCAGCTGGCAGCTGAAATGGAAAGGATTGGGGAGAGGGATTTGTTTGTTTGTTCTATTTTTGTTTTTGTTTATTCAAAAGCAATTTTAGCAGGTACACTGTGGATAAAGGTAATATGGAAGCATAGAGCCCTGGTCAAAGCAGGGACTATGGCTGGTCCAGCCCTCCCCAAAACTGAGTTTTTAGTTGCAGTTGATCCTCAGTGTTCCGCAGCCCTGCATCTCACCTCCTGTTTGAAGGAGAGTAGGATCAGGGATGGCAGCTGAGCTTACTTTGGCCTCCTTATACACTGTAGGGACAGAAGGAAGAATGGTGGGAGGAGCAGACGAGGGCTGGGTCCAACTGGAGTGGACAGGTACCTCTGATTTCCTTCGGGAAAGAGCAAGAATTGTGCCCAGGGCTGATGTAATGGCCCAGGCCACACTGGTACCTAATGGGGTCAGCTCAAGTGCCTTTTGGAGGAAACTTGGGTGAGAGTGGCCCATGAAGCCCTTTCGTGCCCCTTTTGGGCACTCGATCTTGGACATAGTTTGTGGCTACCTCGCTGCCATTGACTCCTGAGCCAGACAAAGGTGTCGAGCAGGTAGTCATGGATATCAAAGTGGGCTCTCTCTCCTTGTGCCCTCTTAGGAACAACCCGAGACTAGTCCCAAGTTGGGCAACAACTGTTCAAGAAACAAAGGAGTTTGGTGTCCCCTAACATGACTGTTGAGCAGTGTGAGCTGCTTTCCCTGCCCAGTCCTATCACTGTATTCAGGTAAAGGAGATAGGGGTGTGGCTTTTGGTCCCAAAGAACAAGATCTTGGCTTCCTTCTTAATGGCCATCCCTACCCGACAAAGAATGCAGGGGAGGGAGGTGCTGCAGAGAAAGGACTGAGGAGGAAACCTTTTGTGGGTTTTATTGTTAACTGTATTCTTTGCTCCTCTCTGCCCCAACACCACCACCTTATCTGCCCCCAAAAAAGTGATCAGGGGTGTGTGTGTGTGTGCGCGCGCACGTGTGCGTGAGTGTGTTCATTCACATGTGTGCTTGTGTTTGTATGCTTGGAGATGGCATATTATTGAGCCAAACCCTTTTCTGGCCCTCAACTCAGGGGAGGATGAGCATAAAGCAGCCCCCACCACCACCACCATGAAGGGTGCTTGGGGTCCCAGCAAGAGCTGAGGAACTCAGTTTAGGGGACTGAAGGGCTTTGTTTTGGAGGGAGTTTTTTAGATTGATTTAACAGGCTGGTTAGGGTGTTTAACCCAAGCCAGAGCTTGTGAACATGAATTTTCTAAAGTGAAATAAGAAACCCTCTTCCTGCTATGGAAGGTTCAGGGGGTTGATTGACCCCCACTGTGGCCTGCCCTGACCTGTTGGGGGAGTAATCATGGCGTAATCCTGGATGCTTGGTGAACCTGACCAAGGTGTCAGTGGGGATCTGAGATGGCAACTCCGGGAAGTGTGATTTCATTTCCTCCAAAATGTAGGGAACAGCAGCAGAAAATTCCTAGCTGTTACCTAATCAGGAGGAGATTGGGGCGGGGGGGGGGGGGGGGGAGGGGAGGGCGGGGGGTGTCCATACCTCTGAAATGTGAGGATTCCAGGGAAAAAGAAAGGTGTGGCACCTTTCAGATTTTCCCTGATGGCACCTGAGATCCTTTGGGAGAGACACTAGGGAATGTGTTTGCCACCTGTGCTCTTCTAGCTTTATGCCGGCACTTCCATTTGATAGGGTCCAGAACCTAGACCTCGGTCCTTGGAGCTGCCCTGTTGTCCCTGCAAGCAGGGTATCTTCCTGTGTGTGAGTGAGCCCCTTTCCTGTTAGAGGGCTCTGCTGGGGCCAGAGTTGATCATTCACATCTGGCAGTGTATTCTCAGAAGGAGGCTACATTCAGAAAACAGTTGTCCCATGAGCACTTTTGAAAATAGGAGGCTTTGTTCACTGTCACTTGCAGCTAATCTGTGTAGAGTTGGGGTGTGGGTGGCTAGAGTCCCAGGAGTGACCTATGCACCTACATGTATGGACGTGTGCTTAGGTCAGAATGTGCCCTGGCCCCCCACAGCCTCAGCCTTTTGCCTGGGTGGGTGGGAGAGAGGGAATGTGTGAGCAGATGTGTGAAGAACCATACCGGAAGCACCCCTGCCAAGGATTGGGTGTGGGGGAAACTCAGGAGCAGGTGGTTCGTTCAGTTGTCCAGGTGTTGAGGATCTGGGGCCAGTGATGTGTGAGGAGAGAGGAGCAAAGAGGTGAAAAGGAGTGATTCAGCCCCCCCCCCCAGAGGGTCCAGGAGCCCCACTTACACCCCAGGGAAACCACAGCCTAAGAGCGCTTGCAGAGGCTCCTGGGCCCAACAACCCAGCCCTCCTTAGCTGGTGGGGCCTAGCACTGGACAGATGCCTCAGGTGTGTGTGGAGTGAAGGGAAAGGGAGATAGGGCAGGCTCTCAGAGACCAGGACATGGAATTTGGGGACCTGGGAAAGAGAGTAGCACCCGTTCCAGGTGGGCCATTGTACCAGGCCCTACTAGCCCTGCCCTGTACCCATCTCTTCTCCGTCCACCCCCCTACAGCCTTTCATCACTTAGCTACTGATTGTGCCCCATGGCTTGACATTGGAGGGTTAAATGAGACATGGGGTCCCGCCACAACTTCTAACCCTCTCCCCAGATGCTCTTTGCCTCTGCTGCAGTCCTGGGGCTTTTATCTTAACAATCCCTCCTACTCTTCCTTTTTCCCTCCCACCTTCCCTCCCTCCCCCCCCCCCGCCCTTTTTTTTTTTTTTTTAATATACTTATTTTGCTATTGGGGGAGGGGAATATCAAATGAACAAGATCACTTTTAAATGGTAGTTTTTATAAGATGTTATAAACTTGTATCTTTTTACCATTAAAGTGCAGTGTATGTTCCTTCGTGATATATTTAGGATATTTAAATAAAAAGAAAATGGGGCTTTTCTACATACTATCTCTTTTTTGGGAAACCTTTTCTTTGGGGCCAAAGTGGTTATCCTTTTTTCCCCCAAATATCACCACCCCAGATGTCCTGCATCCGAGAAACCACCATGTAAAACTCCACAGGAGCAACAAGTAGAAGTGAAAACAGGATATCACTTCTGAATAAGAGAAAAAACATGCACAGCAGAACGAAATAAGGTCAAGTACCAGCTGTGTTTCTCCAAGTGTGGTTCTGTAGTCCTCCTGCAAATGCATGACCGGAGGATTCACTAGCCCACCCTGACCAGCCACTTCCCAGGCAGCCACATACTGAATCTCCTGCACACCAGGTTAGAGGACCTCTCCCCACCCTCAGGTGGCAGGAGGAGGAATGAGCAAGTTTTCCCGAGGCCCAGGCTCCACAGCCTGCTTTGGCCTTGGGTGAAGCAAGATGACAGCTGTGCTCTGAGGTCAGACTCTTTATTGTATACAGGGAGCGGGGGAACTGAGCCCACACTCCTTGTGAGGTAGGGAAGCAAGGTTGCAGTGGGAGGCCGCCCTCGACTGTCACTCTGAGAAGGAAGTAGGTGGTGACCATTCCTCAGCAGTGCCCTACCGGGCTGTTGAGAAAAAGAAGAGTCCTGGGATGAGTGTGCCTCTTCCCCCTTCAGAGAAAGGGACTCCTTGCCTCCTGAAAGCGGGGATTGACCGTGGTCGTGATGGCACTTCTGTAGAGAGGATTGCTGTCCTGAGGAAGAAGATGGGAAATGAGGAAAAACCTCCCGACTGCTCCTTTACCTAGTCCTAAGAGGCCAGCCTGGAACTTGAGCAGCACCCCCAGAGCTGATGGAAGTTAGCAGAGGGGTGGGGCAGAGGACGCACAGACCAAAGTGAAGGGGATGACCTAGGTCGGAGGAGTCCAGGTTGGGGGTGGGGCAGGGAAGCAGAGACCAGAGGTCTCAACCAGGGAAAGCAAGCAAAACCCAGCCCAGTGGGGTAGGACACAGTCTCCCTACCTGCTTCCAGTTGAGCTGCTGCCGCTCCTTCTCAAAGCGGTTATATTCTTGGCGGTCATAGATTTCCACAGAAAGCCGGTAAGCCAGGACCAGCCCCAGTCCCACTGCCACGATGCCCCCCACGCAGCCCAGCACGATGGCCAGAGTGTGATTTACTCCTGTGGGGAAGAAACAACACAGACTTCTGGGGGCTGGGGCATAGGGGTTGATCAACGGTTGCCCACAGTGTGTCCAGCTTCCCTAGCCCTGCTTGTCATTGAAAACAAAGGGAACCCAGCAGGGTCTGAGGTTATCTCTGTGGTACCCAGGGCCTTAGCTTTGTCCACTTGGTCCATCACCTCTGCTTTTGCCTGGACTCACTGCTCTGCTTCAAACCCTACCTGGTTTCCCATTATCTTCACCTGCCCAGCCCAGAGTTCTGAAGCCCCACCCATCAAACTTCCGGGGCTCCCTCTGGCACGTCTGCAGCATCTCTGCCCACTTACTCTCTTGGGCTCTCACTCTCAGTATGACCCTGCCTCTGGCTTCCTCCTCCACCAGGAAGAAGAACAGCTGGTTGTCCAAGGTCCTCTCTTTGCACCAGCCATCATCCGGGATAGGGTCCAAAACCAGGGTCACGTTGGCATCAGCACAAGCGATACTGCAATTGGTAGCCAGGGGACCGGTCCCAAAGGCCCCACACTCTGCACAGTCCCTGTCCAGTGGACACCAAGAACTTACCAGCTGGGCAGCTGTGCTCCCCACACCACACGGCAGAAAGAGGTGGGCAGGTGGGAGTGGCTCAGCGACCCCCGCCGTGCCCCTGTTCCCAAGTTGCAAGACGGGAGGCCTCACCTGTGTCTCTCGCATGACGTCTTGCAGCCTGGGCACTGCTCACACAGGGCACCGTAGTAGCCATCCAGGCACTGGCAGCGGTTGCACGTGCAGCGTCCATGCCCACTGCAGAGCACTCCCTCAGGACTGACACAGCTGTCCGTGTCCCCACTGCACTCACACGCTCTGCCCGTGCGATTGGCATGACAGTGACACGTTCCACAAAGGCAGCGGCCAAAGCCTGGGACAGAATCACGCTCAGGGTGACAGCCATACTCCTCACACACAAAGGACATCACATGCCACCACGGGATGCCTAGAGCTGAAGTGTTGTGTGCGTCCAATTCCCTCTCAAGTGTGCCAGATAGCTGCAACTCCTACACCAAAGTCTGAAACTTGCCCTTAGTGCCATGATGTTCCCAGAGCCGAAATATCCTGGGAGCCACTCTGACCCCACCCTTCCCCCAAAGTCTGCAGGTACCTCCACAGAGGATGCCCTCATGTCGTTCACAGCTGGCATCATCACACTCGCACAGGGGCCCGGAGCTCTGTCCACTGCAGGTGCAGCGTCCACACTGACACCGTCCCTTCCCGCTGCACAAGGGCCCTGTCCCGTTGGGGGCCCGGCACCCAGATTCCAGATCTGGGGAGGACAGTTCAGCCTCAGAGCATTCACAGAGTCGACCCAGACGGCCAGAGTTACAGCTGGGAGGGGAAGGCAGAGCCAGAGGAGGGAAAGGTGGGTCAGAGAGTTTGACCATCCCTTGACCTATCTTTCCCAGGATCCTCTAAACCTAAGCTCTCAAAAGAACTGGAGAGAGATGAGTGGCTGAACGGATGCCGGTGTATAGTTGAGCACCAAGGAGCAAGAGAGCAGAGGGAGTTCGGGGGGAGGGGAGGGTCTTGGCACATCTGGGAAGCTGCACATGAAAATCAGGATGGAGTCTTGGGACGTCTGGCAAAAGAGGTCTGGAGATGGCCAGTGGGAGGACAGAAGGCAGAGGAGGGATACCGGGGCTGGTCATGTGTGGACAGTCACATGGGTGAAAGGAAGCAGGAATCCTCACCTGCACACCCCACATTGCAGCAGCCCCTGGCCATCACTGCAGTGGGGAGCCCGGGGCTGGGTGTCACTGCAGTTACAGTCACACAGTGTGTGCAACTCCACGGTCAGCTCCTCTGAGAAGCCAAGGGCTCGGAGCCTCAGAAGATGGGGCTCTGAGAGGCAGTGAGTAGCTTGGATAGTAACCAAAAAATTCACCTAAGGACAGTGCGGGCAGAAATCAGCCTTGAGATCCTGCACCCACACGTGCACACCAGACCAAACCCATTGATCATCCAGAAACCTATTCCTTAGGAAATTAAGGGATAAGCCCATGCTAACACCCATCTCGTAGAAACCTGCTGGAGGAAGCTGCTCATTAAAGCCTTTTAGAAAGGATGGATGGAGAACTACCCCACGCTTTTGCATTGTTCTGTGTCTGCCCCCCATCTTTTCCTGCCTGCTTCAATTTCCCACCCCCCACCCCCACTTCCTTCCTTCTGCCTATCTCGGCTGGCTCTTACCGTCTGGTTGATTCGGACCTCGTTGCACTGGCCCCGGTCCCCAGCCTCACGCTCCCTCTCCTCAGGACCCCCACACTGAGATTCATAAGAGATGTGGACCCCAGGAGGGAGTGGAGAGTGTTCGAGGGTCACAGTGGACGATAGGCTCTGTGGAAGAGAGCAAGTAACCACGTGAAGGCAGGACTCCAAACCCCACCTCGTGTCCTCTCCAGCCTTTCCAAATTCTGCCATGACCTGCCCCAGCCTGCCTTGGGGACCCCTTGCATTCTGCCCAGTCAAGAGGTATTTCTGCAGGAAGGGCACTGTGAGAACTTTGGGTGCATCACACAGGAGCTAGAGGCCTCTCAGTTAGCATTTCAGTGCGGCTGCAGCAAGGGCCCCACTGTGGGGGGGGGGGGGGGCCCTGTCAATGTGCAGTGGCTGCTTCTCAAACCCCAAATGACAACACATAACCTGTGTGCATAAAAGGCAGAGTCTTTAAATCGAGTTTGCCCTGGGAAATTTGGTACCGTCTCGAATTTTCTCACCATGGGTTTAGGACATGGTGGTCCCTGTCCTAAGAAGCCTAGAGCATGGTTAGAGATAGGACCTAAACCCAAGAAGCACTTAAGAATCTTTGTGGTTCCCTCTACCTGTAAAACTCTATGGTTCCTGTGGAGAATATCTCTGAATTATCTGTAAGCTTAGTGAAAGTAGGCTCTAGATGTCACATTCCTTCTGTACAGATTGACTGGGGCACGAATGCCAGCCCTTCCGTCCATTAACTATGTGACCTCGGGCAAGTCATTCAGGGACCTGTGTCTGTATCGCCACCTATGAAATAGGGATGATAATAGCAACCAGGGGTTTAGCAGAGTTAAATGAGACGGCAAACAGTATGTGCACTTAAGACAGTGGTTGGCATGAAAGACAAGCTCAGTGAGTGTTCCTTCCGTTCCTTGCCCAGTGCAGGGCTCCGTGCTCGGCCCAAACCAGACGCTTCAGATTTGAGAATGTAAGATTGAGCAGATGAACTAGGAATGACAGCCACAGGCAAACCGTAGGTAGTTGCTAAAAGTGATCAGTCCCTGATAATTCTGCTGCCCCCCCACCTGAGGCCCCTTCCCAGTGCCCGCCCTCTCCATGCTCCCCCGGTCCCAGCCCCTCACATTATAGGCGTCCATGATGAGCTGTACCACGTTGCTGGAGTCCTCACTCAACTCCCCAACTGCGGACTTAGGAATCAGCTTACTCAGCTCCTGAGTTAAGAGGAGTCCAGGGAAATGGTGGGTCACAGCTCAAGGGAAATGGGCTTCTGCGGGTCTGGAAGGAGGGCATATGGGGGGGGGGTACGGAGAATGGGGTCTTTGAGGGAGTTGAGAAAGGCTTGAAGTGGGAAGGTCTGGCATTCAGCCAGCTCTCACCTGGTAGACAGGCAGTGTGGCACTGGTGACGGCAAAGATGGGCTGGATGTTTGCTGCAGAGAGGGCCTGGGCTACCTGACCCACAGAGGGGTAGTCCTGGGCAAGGAGTGGGGAAAGGTGAGCACCACAGGTCTCCCCCATAACATCCAAGGTGCCCTCAGCCCAGGAAATCCAGGAACCAGGGTTCCACCAGCTAGAGGAACACTGGAGGCTCGGAAAGGCAGAAGGGGCTAGGGAGTGGGGTGGCACAGGGTTCTGTCTGAGCAGTGGGGGCACATGGAGGGAGGAGCTGGTGGGAAGATGGCAGGGTGGTCACTGGTAAGGACAACGAGGCTGGGGAGAGGGAGGTCTGGGAGTAGAGGAGGTGTGGCTCGGATGGGGAGGGGTGGAGCAAGGTTGGGGACTCACAAACTCTGGGCTTCGACTATAGAGGCCATCACTGTCCAAGTGGCAGTGCCCGTCGCTGGGCATGAAAATGCCACCCAACTTCCCATCCCCAGCTGTGTGGAATGTGTCATCTGAAGTGAACACCAGCAGTCGGGACACATTTCTCCAGCCAATCTGCTCCTGGAATCGGGGTGGGGGTGGGGGTGGAGGTAGGCTGTGCACCTGGGCTCCATGAGCCAAGGATTTGCCAGCCTCATTCTGAGTCACTTTGTCTATCTCCATACCCAGCACCCCCCTCCGCCATCCCACCACCCCCCCATCTCCAGCTCCCTGCTTCCCCCCAATCCCCCAGACAGGGCTGCTGCTAGCGGAGGCCTTCTTATGAATTAGAAAAACATGCCTCTTCCTCAAGATATTTTACTCCAATCCACCAGGAAATTATTAAAATAAATATGCAAACTCCAGTGACTATGGCACAAAGGGCACCCCCAGAACCAGGCACTGCACGACCCTAGGTGGCAGTCTTGGCCCCAAAGGGTTCTTCAGACTCAGATCCCCTCCCCGCCTCCTCACCTGGCAGAGCGCAGCCTGCAGAATGGCATCAAAGCCACCTTCAGGCGAGTCCAGGTTGCCAGACACGCTCTGGCGTCCCACCTCCCGCTCGAAGGCCTTAGCATCCGAGGTCAGGGACAGCACGTGGCGAAAGCTGAAGGGAGACTGGCAGCGCTCCAGCCGGGTAGGGCAGGGGTGTCGAAGTTTGGAGGGCACTGTGCTCACAAAGGGCAGCACCGTTTTGTCCACGAAGGAGCCAAAGCCTGGGGGTGGGGGGGGGGGGGGGAGAATCGCGAAGGTTGTGCCCAAAGTCACTGGCCAGCAGCAGGGTGGAAGGTCTGCTGCTGAGGACTCAGAAGGCAAAGGTCCATGGGAAGTGGGGGGGGGGGGGTGAGGGGGACAGTCAGAGAGGAGCAGAGGAGATCACGAGAGCGGGTGCTCCTAGAGCACAGGGACTGAGTACCTGGCAGGGACAAAGGGTTTAGGCCACTGACTCAGGGCAGTGGGGGATGGAGGAGATTAAGAGGAGGATGAGGGGAGGGTCAGACAGGATCTCTCTCTCCCGAGGAAGAAGGAGAGGGTGTAGGGTGTAGTAGCAGCATGAGGCAAAGGAGGGGATCTTGAATAGGGCAGATGTGAGTGTGGAAGCCGCAACCAGGGAGAGGGACATTTAGACCTTTTCCTAGAGACACAGACAGGGCTGAGAAAGTGGCATCAGGGCAGTATCTGGGTTGGCAGGTCCAGAGTGCGCTGTCTGACCCCTGGGAGCTGTCTGAACGCGGTCTGGCCAGACTCTGGGCCTCGGTTACCCCCACCCGTAGTCTCTTAAATCCCCTCCAGTTCTGTCCTAGAAGGTGGATGTTCTGGGAGAGAGACGCCAGAAACCCGGGGCCTGGCCAGGTCTGTTAAAAACCGGGAGAGGGCAGGCAGGGCCCCTGTGCGCCCAGGACGCTGGCAGAGGCAGAAGCGGCTTTTGCAGGTAGAGGCCGAGCTCACCGATGCGCACGGAGTGGGTGACCTCCTGCAGCCGCGCCAGCAGGTCTTGTCCGAGCTGGCGCACGCGCTCCAGGTCGTCCTTCATGGAGTAGCTTAGGTCCATAAGGTAGTACAGGTCGACGGGGTAGCCCTCTGCCCGGAGGAAGCGCACCCGGAGCTGCTGGGGCTCCCCTGGGGAAGCGGGGTGGGGGATGGCGCGGGTCAGCGAGAGCCATCGAATCTCAGCCCGCACCTCCAGCCCAGCCCGCCGCCCCCTGACTCACCCGGCCGCAGCGTGACCCGGACCTGCTGCGGCGCCAGCTGGGTGGCCCCCTCGCCGCGATCGCCCTGGCCGAGCGGCTGGTCCTGCAGCACCTCCTGCCAGCCGCGGGGCTCCTCCAGCTCCCCCGGGGGGCAGCCCTGGGCCAGCAGCTCCTGTCGCTGGCCGCAGCGCCGCGCCTCCGCCACCCCCGACGCGGTGAAGTTCTGCGCCCAAGGGGAGGCGCGTCGGGGACTCTAGTCCTCCACACACCCCCCAGCCCTGTTCCCAGACCACCTCTCCCCCACCTCCCCCCACCCCCCACCCCCGGGATGCCGGCCGCTCCTAACCCTCCCCTCGCGGTCAGTTCCCTGAGCCCTTAGGATGCCCTCCCTTCCCCGTTCCCCCAACAGCCACCTCGTCCTGTCTTTGTCAGAGCCCGCTTCCTCTAGCACCCCACCAGCCCCCACCTTATCTAGACAACCCCCTTTCCCTAGCCACCTACCTTTCTCCTCCCCCTAGGGCCACAGACTTCCTGTTGAGATCTCAGGGACCTCACTACCACAAGAAAAAGAGGAGCCTGGCCTCCTAGTCCAACCTCCCCTGCATGCTTAGGCCCAAACTGGAAGGGGGTCAGGCTGAGACCCAGGCTAAATTCCTGGGAAGGGGAAGGACAGGGACAGAAGAGGAGACACCCCCTCCCCCCAGTTGGCTGGCACCCCTGGGACTGGCTGGGAAGTGGCAGAGGAAGGAAATAGTTACAATGGCTTCTCAACTGGCCCTGGTGCCAGACTTAGGTCCAGAGATTGAAGGAGGCAGACACATATCTGACTGTCCCCAAAGCCCCTGCCTGGCACCTCTGCTCTCTGCCTCCTGCTGACTCTGAGTCTCCTCTTCCGGTCCTCCCAGATTCCTGGGCTGGCTCAGCCTCTGCTCAGCCACTGTGGCTGTGCCTTCTCCTTCTGGTGAGTTTGCCCTCATCTCTCATCTAACTCTCCCTCTTCCTTTGAGGGAGACAGTTCTGTTCTCACCCTCGCCCCCAACGCAGTTACCTGCCATGTTCTGTCACTCCATGAGCCCTGTCTCTTTAAGGCATAAAGCAAAGAACAGCCTTGTTTGACCAGCCAGGGAGACACCTGCTCCCCAGCATCCTTCCTGGCCACTTAGGCAGATCAAGCCTTTCCCCCAAGGTGTACACACCTCTAACTCCTTCCCTTCTACTCCCCCAGCCACAGGCTGCTACATACCTTAGGAACATTATGAGGTACACACCCCCCCAACATAGACTCAGAAACCCAGTCACATACTTTCTGCTAAAGACTAACCCCCAGTGTGATGGCATTTGGAGATGGAGCCTTTGGGAAGAAATTAGGATTAGATGAGATCATGAGGGTAGAACCCTCATGATGGGATTAATGCCCTTGTAAGAAGAGGCACCAGAGAGCTTGTCTACAGCCTGCCTGCAAGCCAAGAAGAAGGTTGCCATCAGAAACCAAATTGGCTGGCATGTTGATCTTGGACTCCCAGCCTCCAGAACAATGAGAAATAAATTCCTGTTGCTTAAGCCACCCAGTTTTGTTATGGCTGCCCAGGCTGACAAATGCACTTCTTCACATGTATACACGTACCACAGGTCCCTCTCCCTGTACACAAGCATGAGTTCCAGCACAGACACACTTCCTCCAAATTTATGGTTACAAGTCTTTTCCGTATATACACAAACGCACAGGTACACAAACATATACACACAGGAAACTTGCATGCTTGAGTATGCACACACACACAACCACGCACAGGAGTCCTATGTGCACAAACTCAGTCACGCACAGGACTGCAGAGAGCACCCGGAAAACCACACAGTCGCAAACCTATCTCCGTTCTGCACATACACATACACAGGGTTCAAAGGCCACGGAGCCATCTTTACCAGTTGCTTGCACCAGGCACAGCTTGGGTGTGAGAGGATGCATTTCTGGCAGGTGGGGGCCGGCTGGCAGGACCCCGGCAGGGACAGATCAGGATTCCCCCGTTCTGTGACCTTCTCTGGGGATGAGATCTTGGCATCCAATTCACTCTCACCTCGGCTCAGAGCCAGCAGGAAAACAAGGACCATTGACAAAGCCACCATGGCCTGCAATACGATACAAAGGGGGGCACATGGGTCCTTAGGGAGGACCTCCAGGTTCTCAGTCCTCTAAAATTAGTCTGTGGTTGGGGCACCTGGGTGGCTCAGTGGGTTGAGTGTCCGACTTAGGTTCAGGTCATAATCTCAGGGTTTGTGAGTTCTAGCCCCACATCAGACTTGCTGCTGTCAGCGCGGAGCCTGCTTAGGATCCTGTGTCCCCCTCTCTGCCCTGCCCCCACTTGCTCTCTCTCTCTCAAAAATAAATAAACATTTTTTAATAAAATAAAGTAAGTCAAGGGGCGCCTGGGTGGCTCAGTCGGTTAAGCATCCGACTTCGGCTCAGGTCGTGATCTTCCGGTTTGTGAGTTCGAGCCCCGCATGGGGCTCTGTGCTGACAGCTCGGAGCCTGCTTCGGATTCTGTGTCTCCTTCTCTTTCTGCCCTCCGCAACTTGTGCTCTGTCTCTCTATGTCTCTCAAAAAGTAAATAAATGTAAAAAATAAAAAAAGAATAAAAAATACAAAATAAAATAAAGTAAGTCTGTGGTTGTCACTCTCAAAACTCTACCCCAGGGGTGCCTGGCTGGCTTAGTCGGTAGAGCGCGAGTCTTGTTCTTAGGGTCATGAGTTCAAACCCAACCTTGGGTGTAGAGCTTACTCAAGAAAAAAAATAAAAAAACCTCTACCCCAAATCTTTATCTCCCTTCATAGTTTCACTTCCCCCTGTGGATTCAGCAGTTTCTTCAAAATGTTGGGAAGGGGCAGGTCCCAGGCCTGGGTAGGAGCCTCAGACAAACCCTGTCCCTCCTGTGTGCAGACTTCCCTAGGGCCAATGTGGGCAAAATGGCCTAACAAGAGTCTGGGGACTAGGCCTGGAAGCACTAAGGTCTACATCCGCCCAGGTCTATTCACCAAGATTGCAAGCCACAGTGGAATCAGAACCGAACAGGAAACAGACCGGGTTCTGGTCCTGCTTCAGTCCCTCACTGGCTGTATGGCAAGTCAGACTTTTTCTCTGGGCCTTAGTTTCCACATCTGTAAAGAGAGAGAGTTGAATAAATAATCTGGCAGTCCTTGCAGCTTTCATAATCTTGGATTCTAAGTACAGGAAGAGGGTCAAGGATTCTAAATAAAGGAGGAAGGTCGGGGAATAGGAATGAGAGGAAGGAAGGCTGGAGCTGATGAAGAGGTGTGTGAAAGAAGCAGGGAAGGGTAGCCGACACGGTAGCAAGAGGAATGAAAATTAGACCATAAGAAAACTTTCTAAAAGTCTGGGATAACGGAGGAAGGCAGGCCATGGTTGGCAAAATTTTCTTTTTCCTGTCCTTTGCACAAAGCAAATATAGACTGGAGAAAGAGCCTGTGGCAGGGTAATTCCTGGAATGACCTCTAGGCAAATTTCTGATTTTAAAAAACGTATTAATTTTAAAAAAATGTATTAATTAAAATTTTGAATAGGCAATCCATAGCCATACTTCAAAACTCAAAAAGTTAAATCACAATGGCCTTTTTTTTAGAGGTGGGAAAGCTGATCCTATACGGATCCATTATATGGATTGATTCAATTATATGGAATTGTGGGGTGTCTGGGTGGCTCAGTTGGTTAGGCGTCCAACTTTGGCTCAGGTCATGATCTCGGAGTTTATAAGTTCGAGCCCCAGGTCGGGCTCTGTGCTGACAGCTCAGAGCCTGGAGCCTGCTTTGGTTGTGTCTCCCTCTCTCTGTGCCCCTCCCCCTCCTCAAAATAAATAAACATTAAAAAAAAAAACAATCTTGAAAAAGAATGAAATGGGAGGACTCTCACTTCTCGCTTGGCAAAACTCACTAGAAAGCTATAGTAATCAAGACAACGCGATACTGGCATAAAGATAGGCATATAGATCAGTGAAATAGAATGGAGAGTCCAGAAATAAATCCATCCATTTATAGCCAATCGATTTTCAGCAAGGGTGCCAAATTATTTGATGGGGAGAGAACAGTCTCCAACAAATGGTACTGGGATAACTAGATATCCACATGTAAAAGAATCAAGTTCAATCCCTACCTCACAACATATACAAAAATTAAGTGAAAATGGATCAAAGGCCTAAATGTAAGCCCTCGAACTATAAACTCTTAGAAGAAAATGTCAGGGTAAATCTTTGTGATCTTGGCCTTGACAGTGGATTCCTAGCTATGACATCAAAAGCGCAAGCAACAAAAGAAAAAAATAGATAAACTGGACTTCATAAAAACATAAAACTCTTGTGCATCAAAGAGCACTATGAAATGAAAAGACAGGCTACAGAAAGGGAGGAAATATTTGCAAATCATGTATCTGATAAGTATCCAGAATATATAGAGAACTCTTACAACTTGACAACAAAAAGGCAAACCACCCAGTTTTTGAACAGCAAAGGATTTAAATAGACATTTCTTTGAAGAAGATAGACAAATAACCAACAAGCACATAAAAAGATGCTCAACACCATTAGTCATCAAGGAAATGCAAATCAAATACCACAGTGAAATACCACCACACACCCAGCAGAATGGCTAGAATAAAATAAAATAAAATAAAATAAAATAAAATAAAATAAAATAAAATAAAACAGAAAATAAGTGTTGGTGAGGATGTGGAGAAAATGGAACCATCATACATTGCTGGTGGGAACAATTTGATAATTCCTCAGTAAATTAAAACAAAAACTGGGGCGTGACTGTTCAAAGCAGTGGTATTCACAGTGGCCTAAAGGTAGAAACAGCGCAAACGTCCATCAACTGATGAATAGCTAAACAAAATGTGATCCATCCATACGGTGAAGCATTATTTGGCCCTTAAAAAGGAGCGAGGTGCTGATTCAGGCTACAACATCGATGACCTTGAAAACACTAGGCTAAGTGAACGAAACCAGTCACAAAAGACCACATCTTGTCGGATGCCGTTCATGTGAAGTATTCTGATTCCCCAAATCCACAGAGGCAGAAAGTGGATGCCAGGGGTTGGGGAGGGAGGGGAGGATGAGGAATCACTTCTTGATGGGCAGTCTTCTTTTGGAGTGAAGAAAAAGTTCCAGAACTTGATGGTGGTGATGGTCGCACAACATCATAAATGTACTTAAAGCCACTGAACTGTACACTTAAAAAATGGGTTAAGTGATCAATTTTATGTGTGTTTTATCTTATCAAAAATCAAAACATTGAGATAGTGAGAAATCTCCCATACCCATCCTCCTCCTCCCATTTCCACACCTCACCCTAAATGAATAACCGTCATTTTAAGTTATCTTTTGTTGCTGATAATCCTTCTAGAGATTGTTTTATGCATACACAAACTAAGGTGAAAATATATACTCTTCAAATGGTAGAATCACATGACAGAAGTCTACAATCACAATTCTAGAATACATGCGGGTTTGTCCCCCTTTTTTCTTTTTTTAAAAGATTTTTTTTTAAAGATTTTTTTTTTCAACATTTATTTATTTTTGGGACAGAAAGAGACAGAGCATGAACGGGGGAGGGGCAGAGAGAGAGGGAGACACAGAATCGGAAACAGGCTCCAGGCTCCGAGCCATCAGCCCAGAGCCTGACGCGGGGCTCGAACTCACGGACCGCAAGATCGTGACCTGGCTGAAGTCGGTCGCTTAACCGACTGCGCCACCCAGGCGCCCCTAAAAGATTTTTTTTAATGTTTGTTTTTTTTTTAATTAATTTTGAGAGAGAGAGAATACAAGCAGGGAAGGGGCAGAGAGACGAGGGAGAGAGAGAATCCCAAGCAGGCTCCATGCTGTCATCGCAGAGCCCGATGCGGGGCTGGAACCCATGAACCGTGAGATCATGCCCTCAGCCGAAATCGAGACATTTAACTGACTTGAGTCACCTAGGTGCCCCTTTTTTTCTTTTAATTGCTTTTCTTGGAGATCCTGCTACTCAAGAAAATAAAGAACTTCCTTGTTCATTTTCACAGCGGTATACATTTCCGTGGCATGGATGTATCATATCCCAGTTAGTCTCTCAATGGGATTTAAATTGTTTCTAATTACTCACTGTTAAAACTAATGCTGGGGGCGCCTGGATGGCTCAGTCTGTTAAGCATCTGACTTTTGGTTTCCGCTCAGGTCGTGATCTCACAGTTTGTGGATTCGAGACCTGCACTGGGTTCTGTGCTGTCTCTGCTGAGCCTGCTTGGGATTCTCTTTCTCTCTCTGCCTTCTGCCCCCTCTCAAAATAAATAAATAAAACTATTGCAGTGAAAACCCATGCATTTATCATTTCACATGTGTGCAAGTGAATCCGGAAGATAAATCCTGGGAAGAGGATTTGTAGGGTCAATAAATTGGCATCATTTGTAATGCTGGCGAGTGATTGCTGACGCAACCACCTTCGCAACTATGCCAGTTTATATTCCCATTGGCGGTGTGTGTATGAGAAAGGCCAACTAACTCCTTGTCCCAAAACGTCTGCATCCGCCCCAGCCTGGGCTTAGATTCAGACTGGGGAAGGGGTGGGGTGACCTCAGCTGTCCTGCTCCCCACTGTGCACCATTTGGGACCTCAGGTGTAGTATATATATGTCTTGGAACCTCCACCCCCATGTGAGGCCGGTTCAGGCTCAGCCTCACTGTAACCTCAGCCCCGCTTGCTCTGCACGCCTGTGGTCGAGGAGGCCTGAGATGCTGTAGCACAAAGCCCAGTTTTGACTCATCTGTCACAGGTGGGGCCCCCAGGATAAGACAAACCAGAGACCTCAAGCCCACTCATGTCCCCTAAAGGGAGCCCCTGGGACTCTCTGGACAGCGTTCCCCCACCCTCTTCTCCCAATTGTCCCCCTCATTTCTTACTTGGGGATACATGGCCTGCCACTTGTTAATTTCTCTCTCTGTCTCCTTCTCTCTCCCCCACCACCCTCCTGTTCAAAAGTTTGATGACATCCCTCTGCTGCGTTTCTCTTCTCCGCGTCTTTACAGTTCTTTGTTTTACTTCCTTTTCCTCTCCTATCCTAACCAAAGGAAGGCAGAGCTGTCTAACTCAATCCCCTCTTACAGATGGAAACCTGAATCCCAGAGTGATAAGTGACTTGCCCACAGTCACACAATGAACAGGGATGAAGACAGGCCGGGACTCGGTCTGTTTGCCACTTTCCTCGCCTCCAACCCAGGCACCATCATCATCAAAAGCCGTGCCTTCTCCCTTCCAGTTCCAGTGGGCTCCACCTAATCCCCTTTCTCTTCCCTTGATGGGTCCTCTTCAGTCGGTCTTCTTTCCCCCCCCCCGTGGTTGTTCCCTTTTCCTGGGCTCTATCCTGACTCCAACACCCTAACACCCCCTTCAGCACCTGAGAAACAGAGCATTTTCCCAACCTATCCAGATCTTCCAAATCAAGTGGAATCCTCTGCTGCCCACTCAGTGTCCCAAGGAGGGAAGAGAACCGAGCCACGCTGCCACAGTCTTGGCAGCCACGCTGCCACCATAGCCAAGGTGCCACTGGCAGATCTGAGCTGAGCACCAGGCACTAGGCAGCAGGGATAGCAGCTGGGGAGTCCTCTTGGGAGAGCCCTACCATGACATAACCCTTGGCACATGGCAGGCACCCAGATGATAGCATCATACATCCCCTTCCTTCTTTGCCTCCCTCCAGGCCCACTTTTGGGAAACACATGCAGGAGAGAGAGGTGAGGAGGGTACGGGGTGGGGGGGTGCTTGGAGGGAGAGCTTGAGAAGCTGGAGGGAACAGGGATGAGGATCTCAGGAATGCAGAAAGGACTTCAGAGCCTTTCTCGAGTCTCACCTGAACCCTGGGTGTCTTGGGGTCAGAGCCCAGCGTCCTCTTCCCGGGAGATTGGGAGCAGGGGTGGGGGCTGGGCTAGTAAGGAGAGGAGGCTGGAGGGCTGGTGCCCTGGTACTCACAGGTGCGTGCAAAGCAGCCCTTCCTCCAGCCGCGGCGGCCTTTGTGTACTGATCTGGGAGGCTGCAGAGGAGGAAGTGACACACCCTGGGGTGGGGTGGGGGAGATTTCGGGGTGGTGGGGTAACTGATCTAGAAGGTGGGGCCCAGAGGGGTGGAACTGGGCCAAGGGGGTTGACAATACAGGGATCTGAAAGGAAGCACGGAGGCTCGTCTGTCTACTGAGCACCCACTACATGCCGGGCATATCACAATATTGTCATTAATCCTTGCAACAACTTCATGACATATCCGTATGTTAATGTCCCCCCAGGGTCAAATTTTACAGATGTAGAGGCTAAGAGGGAAAGGTGGACGTTGAGGCTCAGAGGTAAGAAATAAAAATCCTTGCCCAAGGCCACATAGTAATAACTAGCTGGTCTGGGTTTTCAACCCAGGTCTGCCTGCATGGCAAATCGATGGGACCCTTCCACTTCTTCACACAGGAACACGATAGCAAGGAAGAAATATGGAGGTAGTAAGTCCTGGAATGAGTGGGAAATCAGTGGCGACAGGCTCTAATTTTGAAAAACGAGTGCCCACTGTATGATGGTGGATGCTTAACTCCATGGGCTCTGGAGCCAAACTGCCTGAGCTCCAATCCTGGCTCTATCACTTACAGCAGTGGGAACTTAGGTAGTTGCTTAACCTTCCTGTGGCTTCTTCTCATCTGTCAAGTGGCACTCAGGATTGTTGCGGGAATCAAATGAGGGGACTCCTACCAATTGCTTACAAGAGAGCCTGGCACAACCTAAGGGCTTGAAAATAGACTCAGTGGCTGAGAAGGAACACAGTGAGAACCGGAGAGGCTGAGAAATCCAAGGTTGGGGCACTGGGAACTTGGAGAAAGACACAGGGCTGGGCTCAGAGAATGAGACTGGGAGGCCACTGCGCAGAGACAGCAGTGGCGGCTGGGAAAGGCGTAGAGGAGGCAGAGAGTGCAGTAATGGCAAGGATGAAGCCTGTCTGGAGAAGAGGGTGTGGAAAATACCTGGCCCTGGCCCACACTTGACCACAGGGAACTCAGAAGGAACTGGATGTGAGATCTGTCACAGGTCTGTCTTACCTGCCCGAAGGGGCACTCTGTGCAGCAGGGACTGACAAGCCAGGCACCGAGCCAGGTGCCCGTCTCTTAGTGGGTGCACAGGGAGCATCAGGTGGGTCTTAGGAGTGTAGCCGCTGGAAGGAGCAACTGGGGACAGGGGTGGGGGGAGGTGGGCTTCTTCGGCTGGCCTCAGGCTACCGGACCTTATACCCTTCCCCCACAACCAGGGGTTACCATGGTGATGACCCCTTCTTCCCCACAGGCCCTGTGGTTTCCTCTAGAGCTTCTTTCACTTTCTTCTTCTGCTTTTCCTCAATCTTCTCTCTCCCCTACTCCCACATCCTCAACCCCTCTCTCTCCCACAAGCACAGGTCATTCTTGAAGGCGGCCAGGTACAAGGTAGGCAGGGTGCTGTCCCAGGGAAGAAGGCGGGCCCCAGGGTGCGGGGGAGGGCAGCGTGGAGGGGGAGTCACAGAGCGAGGGGGGAGAGTCCAGGGGCACAGTGGGAAGGCCTGAGCGGGCTGAGGATGGGAGCTGTTGCAGAGGGGAGGCATGGAGGGGCAAGGATGTTAGTACAGAAGGTAACAGTGGGGTCATGGGGATGAGGTCACGGGGTGGGGTGGGGTCAGAAGGGGCAGCGGGAGTGATTTGTAAGGTGATAGTGGGGTCGTAGAGTCAGGGAGCTCATTAAGTAAAGGGAGGGGTGGTGTAAAACAGAAACACTGTAACTTAGATGCAGGCTGCGGTTCTTTTCTTCTGGGGCCAGAGACCCTCACGAGAACCAAGTGCAGCTTCCATGAACCCCTTCCCCAGAGATGGGCAGATATGCACATACACGTAACTGGGGGTGGGGACAACTTAAAAGACCTCCGGGCCCATTCACACCTCCCCAGAGGCCCACCGCATCCAGTCTAAGAACACACACACCTGGTGGCTGCAGGAGGCCCAGACACGCGCCTCCCGCCCACCACCGCCATCCAGACACATTTCATCCGATTTCCTTGGTTTCCCTAAGAAAGCTGCAAAATCCGGTAGATTGGGAGCTCACCTTCCTCACCCAGTCCCTCTCCAGGTCAGCTAGTCATGTCCCCTGCCACTTCCCAGAGAGAGCCACATGCCATGAGTTTCCATCACTTTATTTTGCAAAAATAGAAAACTCAGCAATATGCGATACAGCGGGGAAGGGGAGATGTAAACAGAGGGGAGGGAACAGCACCCTGACCCCCCAGAGAAAAAGGGGAGCCAGTGGGAATCTTATTTGGCAGCTAAATACAAACTGGGGATCGGAGGAAGAAGGGAGGGGTCACAGAGGCCCTGGGCTCCCCCTCCCAAGACCCCTGGAGGAAGGGGTCAAGTCCAGGGTGTAAACAAAAGCTAATAAATAAATAGAGGTTTCCTCTGGGTCAGGGAAGGACCAGCTAAGCAGCGCCCACCCCCCACTCCCTGGGCCAAGCTGCTCTGGAGATCAAGGGGGGTAAGGCACTAGGGGGAGAGGGATCCCCTGGCCCCTCTGTAGTGTAGGAGCGTCCCTGCCCCGGTGGCTGAGATGGGAGGCAGGGGAAGCCCAAGGCACATGACAGGGCTCAGGTAGGGGCTTGTAACGGAGGGCACAAGGTCAACTCTGGGCCCAAGCAAAGAGGTGCCGAATGTATGCGCATCTGTCCCTTTCACCCTCTGGCCCTCCACAGAAATGCAGGGCCCAGCCTGCCCCAACCTGACCTGGCACGAGGATGGGGCACAGAGGGCAGTGTGAGCCCAGCAGGTGCATTACGCAGCATGAGGCACCAAGGGCAGGGGCAAGAGGGTGGGCTCAGCCCTCCCCCTGCGCCCCTTTTTTGGTCTCTAGTGTTCCTGTTTGCTCCCAGAGGCCTAAGCACCTGGCAGAGGAAGGGGCTTTGGAACTGGCAGGGTCTTCCTCCTGCCCTGGGGAGCCTGGGACCCTGGTGTCTGAGGGGCAGCGCCGAGATTTGAGAGTCCAAACCCAGGCTCACTCCTCTGCCCTCTCTCCTGGTGGGAGCAGGGCAGGCCCCCGAGACAGGAAAGGGAGCCAGTTAGAACAAGAAAGGGATGAACACAGAGGCACCCCTGGAAACTTTGGCAAAAACAAGGAGCTCACTGGAAGGGGTGGAGAGAGGGCAGAGCTCGTCCTCCCCCAGTCACTGGCAGTGTCTGGGAGATGGTCAGTCTGCTGCCTGGAGCCCCAACCCCCATGGCAGGGGAAGTCAGGGGCCCTGGTCAGGCTGGGGGCTGCAGGCCCCTTTGCCCTGACCCCGGGGAACCTCATCCTCGCTAGAGGCCTTGGGATGGGGACCAGGCTGCGAGGAGTCGTCCTCAAACATTTCAGGGTTCTCCAGCATCTCTCGGATTAGGGGAGGCATCGGGCCTGGAATCTCCATCTTCAGGGTAATGGCCCTTTCTGCTCCTGCAACAGAGGAACAAAGGTTCAGGGGGACAGAGGCCCATGCCCCTTGAGGCCAACTCGCTAACCTTTCTTGGCCTTCCAGGGGCTCCCAGCACAAGCCTGCCACTTGTCTGTCTCAGATTCACCCTCTCTTCTGCAGAGCTCCTGGGGGCCACTCCTCTGCCTGCAGCTTCTACCTGCCTTCTCTGCCAAGCCCGTTGCCATTCTTTCAAGCCATCCCATTGTTCAGACCATCTCCTCAAAGATCACACCGAGTCCAACTGTCACCTCCACTCCCCAGGCACTCCATCCTCCTATGTCTGTGACTGGCCAATTGTTGCTAGGCCTGTTCTTACTCACATTCGTAACAATAGCTAGTATTTATTGAACACCTACTATCTGCCAGGCATCCTTCTGAACCATCAATGTCCAACAGAACTTTCTGCGATGATGGCATTATCTGCTTCGTCCAGTACAGTCATCACTAGCCACTGAGCACTTGAAATGCAGCTACCGCAACTGGGGAATGGCGTCGTTAATTCAGGGCGGTTCTAAGCCCGTTGTGTTAACTCGTTTAGCCTTCTCGATAGCTTATGAGGTAGATGTAAGTATAGCCCAGTTTACAAACATGAAAACAAGGTATCAAAAGTAAAGGAATTTGCCCAGAGTCTCCCCACGAGCCCGTGGCAGAGCTAGGATTCCAGAGCGTAGGCCGCCCAGTTCGCACCCACTCTGTTCTTGTCTCTACTTGTCTGCCTGCCTGTGCTGGGAGACCAACAGCTCCAGGGAGAGAAAGGGGAGGTTCCCTCATGACTAACCCTTGGTGCTGATGCCCCGGAGGTCAGTGATCTTCATGAGCATCCTTGGGAACATGTAGGGCTGGCTGGGCCGCCGCCGGCGGGCATAGAGCCTCAGGGCTTCCAGCAGTGGCTCCTGCAGCTTGTCTACTTTTTCAGGTTCCTCCAGGTCCATGCGGTCTACAGGAACAAGCACAGTGCAGTGAAAGAGAAAGAAATGGGGGACACAGTGACAAGTGGCTGATCCCCAGCTGTCCCTGACCTATGGCACTCCAAGCCCCAAACTCTGTCCTATCAGCCCTTTGCCTTATTGTTCCTGGGCCTACCCAGGCCACTTCCCCTGCTCCACGCCCTGTACCTTCTCCCCTCTGGTAAATCACTCCTGCCCACACCCCTATCTCGGCACCAGTATCTGGGACCTCCTCAGCTCTCTCTGGCTCTTCTCTCCTTTCTGTTCTATGCTCCAAGGTGCTAGAGGGCCTGTCCTGGGTCTGAGAAGTCTGTGGATGGGGCAGGTGCAACAATCCCAGGGAGAGGGACCAAGGTCTGCTGCCGGGTCAGAGATCAGGTGTGGGCTGTGGTGGGAAAGGAGTCTGAGCAAACGCCAGGGGGCGCCCCTGCACCTCCGCAGATGAGGCAGATGGCGCTGAGCAGTCCTGTCTCCGTGTCATCCATCTCCAGTGGCAGGAGCTGCCCAGCAAAGGCAAAGACGAGGTCTGTGAGGGGCCCAAAGCCGGCGTTGTGCATCTGTGTCCGGTTCAGAGTCAGCCCATCAGAGAAGGTCATGGTGTCCTGCTCCGGGGTGTACCTTGTGCAGATCCGCAGCATCTGGAGGTGGGCAAGGGGGAGGGTTAGTGCTGTTTCTGGGGAGGACCACATGTCCGGTGGGGAGAAGAGGCGATGGCATGTATATGGAAGGTGAGGAGGTTAAATCCAGAAAGAGGGCAACCTGCAGCAGGCATGGGGAGGAAGGCAGAGGTGGAGAATCTGAAGCCTGGGGAGGGAAGGGGAGTCAGAAGGAGGCAGAGTGTCCAGAAGCGTAGGATCGGGTCTTGGGGAGGGGAGTTAAGATGAAAAAAAAAAAAAAAAAAAAAAAAAAGCTTGGGTTTAAAGGCGATCTGGGGAGTCCCAGAATGGAGGGGGAAGGAGAGATAATGAAATCTTTGTGGTAAACCAACTCCTTGGGCTCACATGAGGGTCAGGCCTGGTGGGAGACATGCCACAGGGCTTAACTTACCAGGATGTCTAGGCAGGCAGCCTTGAGCAGAGTGATCTGGTCAGCAATGCTGAGCCCTGTAAAGCCAGGCAGCCGCTTGGCAAACTCCACGATCTTGATGATGCACTTGGTGGCCAGCTCACTGAACTTGTCCCACAGCCCCAGATCCAGCTGCACCCGGTGGTCTGCACTGGAGTTCTACAGGGAGGGCAGGTTGGAATGCAAGCTAAGCCCCGCCCTGGGGGCTATCTTCCTTCCACCCAAACCCCCAGCTCCCCCCTCTGCATTCTGTTGCCTTTCCTTGTCCCTCAGCACCAGACCATGGCCTCAATACAACCCGTACCTAGTCCCCAAAGCGAACAATCCCCTGCCCTCACTGGACTCACCGTGGTGTATTTGCCCAGCTGGCAGAGTGAGGGGAAGGTCTCCTGATGAGCTTTGCTGACCTTGGTGATGAGCTCTTCTAACTGAGGGCTCAGCTCATAGCTGTCAAGCGACCCTTCTTCCTTCACCTCTTTCTTCTTCTTATTCCGGTCATTCCGCACAGCTTGGGGGCAAAGGCACGGGAGGGTCGGGACCCTCAGAACCTCCCTCTGGGTATCCCCTCTCATCCTAATATCATGCGCTCAGTCCTTATCCTGAACATCTATTCCCTGGGACCCTAACCACTGCCTCAGTTTCCCTAGCTCCTACATTAGCTCCCATTCCCAGGCTGGCTCTCTCCAGCCCCACCCAGGGCCTGCAGCCCCTGCTCCCTTCCAGAGCCATTCGGCTCCATCCTGCCCTTCCTGTCACCCCTCAGGAGCTAGGGAGGGGGGGCAGGATATGCGGGCGGCAGGATATCCACTTATAGCCTTGGCAGCACAATGGCGCAGGGGAGGGGACTGGCAACCCCCCCCCCCAACCTCCCCATAAAACAGGGCAAAGTGAGCTGGTAGGTAACCCCCACTCACTCATTCAGAGGAAGGATTAAGCTCTGAGAGGGGAGAATGGCAAGGGGTGGGGCCTCCTAGGTGAATGGCACTAACCAAACAGGACTGGCCAGGGAGGAGGCAGCATCCCAGGGCAGGCCAGGTCTCAGAGGTCAGAGAAGTGGGGGTGGCCAGTGGGAAGAGGGCAGCAATGACAGGGGAGGGCGGGAGGGCTCCTGCTCAGGCCAGCGCTAGGGGCCTACCTTCTTTGGACATGCCCACTTCGAAGCACTTCTGTAGCCGGCAGTACTGGCAGCGATTCCGCGTCACCTTGTTGATGATACAGTTTTTGTCGCGGTGACACGTGTACACCATGTTCTTCTGGATGCTGCGGCGGAAGAAGCCCTGGAGTTGGGGGTGGGGGGTGGGCAGTGAAGCAGGATGCTGGGAGTACCAGCCTCTCTCACAGGCCCTGCGGGTCGCCCCAGGCTGGACCCAGCCCGCGAGCCACGTGTGTGCAAAGCAGCTCCTCCCCACTCCGTGGGAATGGCCACCCACGCACAGCGTCCTGCCCCTCTGGTCTGGACCCGGAGGCCCAGCGCGCCCCACCCCCACTATGCACACACCTTGCAGCCTTCACAGGAGCTGACCCCATAGTGGTAGCCAGAGGACTTGTCATTGCACACGAAGCACGGCTTGTAGACCCGAGGAGGTGGAGGGGGCGAGGGCGAGCTGGGCACCATCTCCTCTGAGCTAGTGCTCTGCGTCTCCACCGCTGAGGGGGAAAGCAATGACATGAGGGTCGGGGGAGAAGGACCCCTCAGATCTCCCCGGCATCCTCACTACACAGGCACACCCCATTCCCACTTGTCCCTCCAGCTCAGAGATGACAACACCATCATCACCACAGCGGCTTAAAGTCCCAACAACCACGCACGACCCCATAGTAAACACTTCCAGAAACCCCCGAACAACGGCTACCACGGAACAGTCCTGTCTCCGTGTCCTGTCCCGCCGCAGTCTGGCCGTCTCCCTGCACAACAGTGCCAGCCCGAGCCCTCAGATACTGCCAGCCCTCATGACACTGCGAGGTTCCTCAAATTCCAGGCCAAGGCCATCTTGGAAGTTAACTTCTGGGCCTCAGTTTCCCCAGCTGTGAAGTGGGTAGGTGGAGGGATTATGGGCTGTGGCTCTGCACCCTTCAGTCACTCTCTGTCACATCGGTCCACCTTGCTGGGTTATCTACTTCCCATCATCCTCCTCTTCCTGAGGCAATAGATTTGGGGCTGGGTAGGCAAGCACCAGCCACCTGTAGCTCGCGCCTGGATAAATGACTCAGTACCCCAGGTACCCCGAGGTCAAAGAGGACCTTGTTCTCTCTCAAGTAGTACAGGGTAAATAATCCTCCAATTCTCCCTCTCATACCCCCACCCCCCCGCCCCAGATAACGGCCAATGTCCTTTTTCCCAGAAACCACTGAGGCAGTGGAGGAAAGGGGACACAGGTATCAAGAAAAGTAGGTTAGCAGATATGCAACAGCCCGATTTTACACCTGAAGGAACTGAGGCCAAGGTGGGGAAGTGACCAGCCCAGGAACACACTGCCAATTGATGGTGGAGCCCAGGCTCTCAGGTTCTCTGACTAGACCTAAGTGGCCAGGCAGGGAGTCTGAGAAGTCAAGAAGTCGGGGAAGGAGAGACTGAGGTATTTGCTCAGAGCCTCAGGTTGAGAAGCGGTTGGGGGTGTAGCAAAGAGGGAAAAGTCAGGTGACAGTGGGTAAACAGGGCTCCTGGGGGAGGGGGAGGGGAGCTATCTCTGGACCCTCTCTGAGCCTATGTCTTCACTCCTAAACTTTCCCCACAAATACCCAATCGCAGCTCAAATGGGGCCTCGGCCCACGCCACACGGAAGGGGTGGGAGTGGGCACCCTCTGTTCAGGAGGCTGCTCAGTAAACCTTTTTCGGTTTGGGGGAGGGGGGGTTGGGGTCTGTGGTTCATCTTCAGAGGCAGAAAAACCTAGAAATTATTCAACCTGTAGGACCCGCTGCCCAAACCTAGAGGGCCCAAGTTAACGCAAGAAAACGCGAAGACCCTCCCTAAGGAGAGTCCCACGCACCCACCTCAAGAGCACCTTCTTCCTTCTAACCCGCTGCAGCCCACCTGGTCAAAAGTCCGCCCCATACCGCCAGAAGGGCAGAAGGAATGCCCAGGATGCTGGGGTTCCGGGCTAGCTCCACCCACCCCACAGGAGGGAAGCCCTCCCCACCCCCCAACACACACCGACACGATTAGCATAAGAATCCTGCTGGAGTGAGATTCCCCAATGGAAAAGGACAGAGAAGAGGGGAGGAAAGAAGGTGCCTCGAGTCTATTCAGGCCCCAGGGCGGGAGACTCCAGGAGGGGCACTGAGAGACGTGGGGCTGGCTGGAATGCCTTTCAGGACCCCTCCTGCAGTCCTAGGAGGGCACACGTGCTGCCTGCAGGCCAGTGCGTGGGGTGGTGCTCACTCAGGCGCTGACGCCCTCCCTGCCCGCAGAGCGCTGCCTCATTTCCTCTCTTGCGAAAGGGCCCTGGGTGCGGTCAGACTGGCATAGGGCAGTGCCAGGCAATTATAAAGACTGGGGGCCGCAAGGAGACAGGCCTGGGGACAGCTTTTCCTGTCTGAGTGGTACTGTCACCCCTCTGGCACAACTCGGCCCCCTGAACCCTCGAGTGCGCCCCAGTGGCTCTGGTCAATCTGAGGGTGAAGGGCACAAGAAGGCTAATTGGGTCAAGCCTGCTCAGATTCCCTTCTTCAGCCCTGGGCTGAGACCCCACCATCGGGATGCTGCTCCCAGGCTAGGCAGGGGCCCCTGCTGGGGAGGAGGGGGGTGGGCTCTGGGTTTTTCTCCTTTTAAAGCCCAAATTGCTGAAATTGAGGAAATTCCTGGCCAGGCTGAGCGGAGCTTCAAACAAACTCTTTATAACCGGCTGTAAACGCTCCCAGCTGCGAGGCGCAGGACTGAGAAGCCCAGACTCACAATCTGATACACACCTCCTTGGAGACACTCTCACACATCAACAACAGTCAGGGCACAAAAGTAGACATACTACCAATGGCTTCCTATGTCCCAACAGGCCCCTGGCACCGAAGAGCACACACAGGCGGGCGTAAAGGCACATTCACTCCAGCCACACTGTGGAAGTGAATGCACAAATCATAAAGCTGCCCCCCAACATCCAGCTTCCCATTTGCAAGGGAGCAGCTCAGCTACCAGACAAACACCCGGGCCTGCCAGCGCAGCACCAGGACACCGCCAAACACCTACAAACACACCATGTGGCCCTCCCCTCAAGGGACCTCTTTCCTTCCCTGCTTTAGACACAGGTCTCAACTACTTTCTAAAAGTGTGTGGAGCAGGCCTGAAGCCCACTGAGACCCTAGAGGCCAAATTAATTGGTCCAAATTGAAATGCAAAACCATACTGCCAGCCAAGTGGGGGGGGGGAGGGGCTGCCATGCTCCTGGAAAGGGCTGGATCCCTACCCAGCCCCCACAAAAAGCCCTCCTGGGAGTCTCTCCACCTCAGCACCCCTCCCAACATACCCCAATTCCCCTTTCTATTGGACAGTGAAAGGAAGGTTAAGAATTCACCAGGATTTGGTGCAAAGCAAGAACAGTTCCATGCTTTCTCCACCCTATAAATGCCACACTTTTACTTCTTGCCGCACCCCACCCCAAAGTACAGTCTCCTGTTTGCCACCTCCCTCCTTCAGTCTCGGAGTTGTTAAATCTGAGCAGCTCTGCCCTGGAACCAAAAAAAAAAAAAAAAGGAAAGAAAGAAAAAGAAAAAAAGAAAGAAAGAAAGAAAAGAAAAAGAAAAAGAAAGGAGAGAAAAAGAAAAAAAAAAAAAAGCCGAACTCGTAAACAGCGCTGCCGAGTGCCAAGCAGCGAGGCGCGTTGGCGGGGGCTCGGTGACCCCGCGAGCGCACTCCCCCAGCGCCCGCCGCCCCGCCCGCCACCCGCCCCTTCCCAGCTGCCCCCAAGCCCCTCGCGCCGGCGTCCGCACCGGGCTACCAGCGCGGTCCCAGCCCGGGGTAAATTTGGGGGGTGTTCCAGGCTCCCCTCTCGGCTCCTCCCTACGCCCACCCCCGCCAGGCACTTCGGCCCAGGCTTCAAAGCCGCCTCTCATCTGGACTTCATTTTTACTGCCTCTCAGTCCCCAGCTTTTTATTACCGCTCTGGAAAGGGGTTCCAGGGCCCCAGGCCTGGCATCTCCCATTTCACAGAGAGGGGAAGATGGATATTTGGGGACCCAGTAGTCTTACTCTCCGTGCCGCTGCCTCCTCCAGGCCACCGCCCCCCACCATAAACAGGCTTTGCTTTAAACTTTACGCTTCCTACTGAAGTTGTGTGTGTTGGAGCCCTAGGAAAAAGTCATCTCTCTGCATACAATCCTATACACATTACCACACAGTGCTTTTTAAGATGGGGGAGGGGGCGCCAGAGCCGAGCCTTCTCCTGGTTGTGTGCACAACCCGGTGCACCCCGCACGAAGAACACACAGGATGAACTCTCGAACGCAGCACTTTCCAAAATCGCCCCCGCAGCCACGCAGGGGCACACGCCTTCCCGGCCTCACGCCACAAACATCCCTACATAGGGCCGTGCGGAGGACCTGACAACGCTGTCGGAGGGCGACATTGCGTGGAGAGACCCCCTACCCTCACACCCACACTGCCGACGCCAGGCGCCGCACACTCCAGGGATTCACACGCTCTGCAAATATTTTTTACGCTCTCAACTTCCCACATGGACCCTACTAATGCCACCCACGGCCCTGGGTGCTATATCTCTCCTGGGCCACGGACCTGCGGGCACAAGCTACCAATAACACCTCGGTTTCTCCCTATCCCCAGGAATTCTGGAGTGGCATCAACCACAGCTCCTACCTAAACACCCACCATAAAAACCACACACACTCCAAACACTAATGCACACACCCAAAGGAGTCGCTGAAGTCCCACGTTTAAAGGGCCAGTACCTCTCTTTCGTACACACCCGCCCCTCACATAGAGAGGGTGAGAATCTCCGCTTGCACCCCAGTTCCACCTTTTACACACGGAAAGAGTGAGCCGCTGCTTCTCCTGCACCCCACCCCCCCACCCCTGGGCTCTGGTACCTACATTGCAGACTGGCGGGTTGCGGCCAGGCAAAAGACTCAAATCCGGCGAAACAGGAGCTGCCCGTGGCTCTGCGCAGCAAGCCGGCCCCGGGCCCCGACGCCCCGTACAGCCGTCGCGGACCCGGGGCAAATGTTTCCATGCAGTCGTACATCGCGACCCGGCTTGGAGGGAAGCTGGGTGCTAGGAACACCAAGGACCCGCAGCCGATTCCCCCTCCTCCCCCGGCGGCGCCCCGCTCCTGGAGGGGGGGAGGGGGAGGGCTAGCATAGGGCGCCAGGCTGCATGGGGGGTAAGGGGTGGGCGGGGAAGAGGGGGATCCCCAGCAGGGGAAAGGGACTGGGCGGGGCGCAAAGCCAGGGCCGCCGCTTCGGCCGCGGGCCGGCTCGCTCTGGGCGCCTCCGCAGCTAACACTGGGGAGACCTTTTGTAAAAGCGAAGCCCGGAGGGGTGGGGGGTGGGGCTTGGAGAGCGAAGGGGGCCGGGCACTAAGACGAGCTGAGCTGGGAGTGGAGCGCACACTTACACACACTCGCACCCGGCGCGCGCTCTTGCTTAGACACATACCCGTGCATGCATTTATCTAGGCAGGCGCCGCATATTTGCAAATATGCATAGTGCGCATGCATTTTTTCTGCACGCACATAAAATCACAGAGGCACACAGACATCTATGCAAGCACATATTTGTGCAAGCACATCTGGCTCGGGAAAATGCTTGCAAGCATTCTCTCTCCACAGCCCCGAGGCTTTGCACGCATTTGCACTTCGGCGCGTGCCCTGGTCCGGGATGGGGGGAAGGAATGGAGGAACCAAGCACACGCATTTCCTTTTGAGTTTTCCCCCTATCCCTCCCAACACTCTTTGCACACCAGTCATTACAGGCTGGGGTGTCAGGGAAGACGGAGGAGAGGGGAACATGCAGGTTCCCAGCGCGGGGCAGTTCTCCCGGGCCCGGGGACCTGCACTACCTCCACCCCCTCATTCCCAGGCCTGGCTCCTCCCTCTCCCTCCGCGCGCGCGCTTCGAGGCCGAACCGTACATTCCTGCGGCTCGGCGCGCGCGGCCTCCTCCTTCCTTCCCGTTCTCCCCACCCCCGGTCGAAGGGCCGGAGCGCGCTCCCGCCGTGAACTCTCCGGGAACCCCCCTCGGGGCGGGTGGCCGGGCGCGCTCACCTCCTCCTGACCCGGCCCCGCCCCACCCCGCCCAGGCCGTCGCCAGCGCCGCCGCGGAGTCCCCCGCCCCCTCCTGCGCTGCCTGGAGTCTACTCCTCCTAGCCCGAGCTGTCCTCCCTCCGCCGCGGCCCGGACTGCCTCCCTCCCCAGTCCCCGTAGCCCCGTCGCGCGACCGACGCTCCCCTGGCGCTCCACCGCGTCTCTCACTGCCCCTTTCTCGAACCTGACTTCACTTTCAGAGCACAAAACTCCCACCCCAAACTGCCCCTACGGTGCCAACCGCGCCTCCGACGAAGCTGCCCTGCTGAGTGCCAACTCCCCTCCCCCAGACTTTCTACCGTGCCAGTTGCCCCAAACTGCCAAGGGCCCCTCTCGGCTGTAACTGCGGGTCCGGTCGTCAACTGTTCTCACAGCCATTACATATCCCCCCCCCATTGGCAATAACAGCCCCTTCTCCCCTTCAGTGCCACACTGAGTGCCCTTCAGATCTCAGAGGGCCGCCTCGCTGTCCCCTCGGTAGCCCCTTCCGGGCACTGAGCGCCCTCGCCCGGCGGAGCAGGGGGTGAGGGGGGCGGGGGGTTGGCCACGTCAAGAGTTTGCCCTAGCCGCCCGGCCGAATCGGGGACCCTGGCCCCGGGACAGCTCCAGCGGCGGCGACTCCCGGAAACCGCCCCCTCCCCCGCGCCCCGCCCGCCCGGCCGCCCGGCCGCCCGGCGGGCCGGCCCAGCCGGCTCTGTCAGCGCGGCTCACACGGGGAGCGCCGGGGGAGCGGGAGAGGCGCCCGGCCGGCCCCTTCCCCCGCCTGGCGGCTGTGGCTGGGCCAGGGCGGGGCGCGCTTTTCTAAGAATCTGTTGTACCGGGTGGGGGGCGCACTGGGGGTGCTGCAGGAGTGGGGCGCCAGTTTGGAAGAATAAAAAGCAGGAAGGGGTGCCAGAGTAGGCAGGGAAGGGAAGGCGGGCGCGGAGGAGGGGCCGGGGTGGCGGCCGGGTACGGGGAGGCGGGGGGGGGGGGGGGGGGGGCAGGGCTGGGAAGGAGGGCCAGGCTTGTGGATGCGGGGGGCGGCGCGGGGTGCCAGGCCTGATTGGGGGGCTCGAAGTAGGGATGAAGCGGGACTGCAGTGTTCTCTCCAACCCAGTGTGAGCTCCTTGCTGTTGCCCCCAACCTGAAATACCCCATTTCTGAAGCCAGCCCCCCCACCCCCAAAAAAGGGGGGGATGATAGATTTCTGAATCAGAATCTGGGCAGTGGTAAAAAAAAGAAAATTAGGTACAAAATGGGAAATACCCCCCAACCAGGGGGAAAGAGCCCTGATTAGTCAACTCCAGGCTGTCAGTACCCCCCCCCCCCTCCTCCCAAATCTGAAAGGTCCCAATTAAGTCAAGCCTGCCTGGTTGGTAATTAGAACCAGAAGTGGCCAGGCCACAGGGAGGGGGGTTGGGAGTGGGGCACAGGAGGGGGGTGGAGGGCTCCAGGAAGTCATGAGTCCTCAATAGCTCCCCCTTTCTCTTCACCAGATGCACCCCACTCCTCATCACCCCATCTGTGGTGCTTCCCAGGCATTGCAGGGAGAGGGGGCCTTTAAGGGACAAGGCATTAGAGTGCCAGGCCCACCCTTCCCGTCAACCCCAACCCCCCATTCTAGGCAGTCTTATTTAGTACAGCCTTGAGGAGAAGGTAAGAGGATGGGGGGGGATCTAGTGCCCCCTCTTATCCCCAAAGTCCCCCCAGCCCTTATTGCAGCAATTAGACCCATTAGCCTTCTAGCATTTCATGGGAACCAGATGTTCTCCACCAGCCTGGTGGGAGTATGAGGGGGGGTTGCTGCCTGACTCACCCCCGTCCCCATCTATGATCCCCACCATCACAGTGCACCCCTCCCCACTAGAGCCCCACAAAGTCAAGACCCCGGAGGCAAAGAGAAGCATACCCCTCCCCCACTAACAAGGCCATTAGCACTGAGAGTCTTGTATGGTCACCCCTCAGAGCCTCTACAACCCTGGCAAGGATGAGTTTGGCCAACGAGGGACTGTGGAGGGAGGAACAGCTAACTCCTTATGCACCCCTCCTTTTCCCCCCCTCCTGCCACCTTCTGGATGGGGCTGGAGGATAACTGGCTCTGAATTCCTCCCCCTAAATTCTCCTTTTCTTCCAAAACCTTCCCTCAAAAAGGTGAAGAGGGGGCATTTCAAAGCAAGAAGCCCCACCCCAAGGGTAAGTCCTAACTTAGGAGTCCCACCTGAAGGGCGGTGGGGAGGGGTCTCTGGAGGAGGGGGCAGCAGAAGAGAGAAGGGAGGTGTGAATGGGGGACGGGGCCCAAAGCAGGGGTGTAAGGAGCGCTGGGCAGGATGGGGGCTGGGACTGGGTAGGGGGCCAGGAGAGGGGGGGTGCAGCCTGGGCCCCAGCGGCGGCGGCTTGCCCAGCTCCCCCCGCCGGAGAGGTTTCCTGTTGCAATCAAAGCCCCGTTTGTGTAGGCCTGGAGTTGGAGCCCGAGCCTGAGCGGCGGAGACCAGGGAGGGGAGGGGAAGGGAAGGAGGCAGTCGGCTGGGGTTTTTTCCTGGAGGAGGCCTCACTGCCGCCTGCTTGCCACCCTTACCCGCCTGCTTGTTCTGCTGGCCTCTCCCAGCGTCTGGGTTCTCTCTGTGTCTGTGCCTTTTGGCCTGTGTAGTGCTCTGTCACCTTGCTTAGGTCTCTGAGTCTCTCTTTTTCAGTTGCTTTTAAGTAGAACTCTTTTTCTTCCTGTGCCAGCCTGCCCTCAGTTTCTCCATGTGACTTAGTGTGGTGCCGCCTGGGCTCCTTGCCCCAGGGACACCGTCACCAAGTTCAGAGGATAAACAGGGCTAGGTCCTCACCACCACAGACATCTTCTCGAGAGGGGGAAGAGGGAAGTGGGTCCCTCCCGACCCACTCTGTTCCCTGTAGGCTTGTCAAAGCAAACAGAACACTTCAGTGTTCATAAGCACGGAGATACAAAGAGACACGGACCCCAGGGTTTCATGCACACGTGTGAGCACACGCACGTGCACACACATACACACCTCTGCCCTCCCATGCACACAGGCCTGTGCTTGTCTCTGCGGCACATGTCCCCCTCCCGCCGCCCCTCCTCTCCTCCACCACAGGGTTCTGAGATGCCTGCCTTACCCACTCAGGCCCCTGGAGAACCCCAAGGGGTGGGGCAAGATTTCCCTTCTCAACGTGGATGTCTCCAAGGTGCTAGGGACCCAGCAGTAGGATCCTGGAGGCAGCCTCAGGGAGAAGTTGCAGGTTCCCTCATGGACCACCCTCCCTCCCATAGACTAAGAGAGAGACACAGACTCAAGGTGAGTGTGGCTTTGGCATCAGACTTAGGCCTCCAATCCCCCTCCATTGGGTGGCTCCAGGCAAAAAAGGGACAGCAGGTCAGAGAAATGAGAGACTAGACCTTTTCACCCCTCAGCTTCTCTCCCACTGTGGGAGGTCTCCCAGACTCCAGGATCCCTTCCTCTCCCCTCTGCCTCCTCATTTACCACTGGGTGCTGCATGCTCCACTCTCGTGCAGGCTGTCTGGACCCAAGCCTTCCCCTCCTCCCCACCCCACCAACATCTCTCTGCCCGGGCCTGTCTCCTGCTGCCAGCCGCACCCTCTCCAGCTACCTGCCTTGGTTCTGGCTCCTCCCTTGGATTTCTCCTTTTGGCCCCCACCCCCTCCTTCAGGGCAGCCTTGGGGGATAGAGCCCAGGGTGACCCCTTCCCCAGTCTTGACCTTACTTTGATCCCTGACCTTGATCTCCATGCGTCCAGGGCGCAGGGGCCCAAGGAGAGCTTCCCTGGGGGCTTGGCCACTGGCTCTCAGCATTCCCCCACTACCATTCTTTTTCTCCTCTCCCACCTTCCTCCCTCTGCCTTAGTGGCTTCTCCCAGAACCTGAGAAACTCAAGTCCCAAGGGACCGAGTCGTGTGGTTCTCTGCAAGAAGTACATTCATGTGGGAGGATGGTTTCTTCCTACCTCCCCAGGCCCTGGGACAGATTCATGGGGTGTAAATGAGGTAGGGGAAGCCCAGCTGAGGTTTCCAAAAAGGGGGGCTTTGTGCTCTCCTGTTCACCTGCATGCCACCCAAATAACCCCTGTTGGGCTACAGACATGCCACTGGCAGGTCTCACCAAACACCAGACACACCGTCAGCAGCCCTATTAAATACCGCCTCACTCCTCACACTGACTCTTTGTTGCGCACACTGGAATTTTGTATATGAGCAGAGTCTCGGGGACATGCTGTGCACACACAACTGCATGTGGTCTACACACACACACACACACACACACACACACACGCCTTCTCCAGATGAGCACAGTCTTTCCACTAAAGCTGCCAGCCCCATCTAGTCACCCCTTTCTTTACACATACACACGACCCTCCGACTGCCCCTCCTGAAGGCAGGGCCCCTTTCTCCCACCTCCCTCTCCCTGAGCTTGTGGAGCTTATAAAGGATGTCTTTATCTTTTTGTCTTTTTTTCTCCATCTCTGTTTCTATGCCTCTGGAGCTGCCCTTCTCTGTGTCTCTCCTCCCATCACCTCTCTTTCTTTCCAGGTGAGGGCTTCTCACATGTTCACCCTTTACCCCACTGAACCTGGCGGTCCAGCCCTCCAGCTCATGGGCACCCACGCCTGTAATGGCTTGGTCAAGAAGACCAACTACCAAGTGGGAGGAAAGGAGATCCAGAGGGAAGAGGAGAGGCCTAAGGCTTGTCTGCTGTCAGCACTCAAAAGCTTAACCCAAAGAGGGCAGGCCTGAGGGACAAGTAGGGATCTGCAGCACGTGGGCACCATGCCAGACCTAGAGGGAGGGGAGGCATCCAGAACACACATGGCTGGAGGAGAGGATGCTTCTGGAAACACCCCCTCCACCTCCCTGGATTACTTATGGTGCAAGAGCCACCTTCTTTGCAACTGATTCCACCCTCCCTAGCACCAACAAGAGACTTTCCTGACCCCACACATCTTTGGGCACCTGGCTCCATTTCATTTCCTTTTTGTGCTGCCAGCCCCTAATTGAGAACAATATCACCTCTCTATCACAGTCAGCTGGTTGGCCTTCCAGACTCCTCCATTCCCCAGGGTGCTTCCTGGTACCCACCACTGCATGCAGGCAGAAGCCTCAGACTTCACCAGACCCAGCCTTGGCTGCCCATGCAAAGTGTTCCCCACTGCCGGTTGACTCGGGAGGCGATTGTAGACCCCAACATTCTAGACATCTTGGGCAAGAGAACTCTCATTTGCAAACAATGCCATTTGCGCCACATCCAAACCCCCTCCTGTCATGGCCACCCCTGTCATCTACTCCATTAGATCAAACCCCCATCCCTGCCAGTCTTGCTAACTAGGGTGCCAATTTTCTGTAGCACCCACCCTCCAAATGTCTTCCTATTGCCACCTGCCCTCATCCCCCAAGGTCCCTGAGACTCACACAGAGAGGCCATCTCCTTGGGGAGGTCAGGCTGGCCCAGGCCCCGGAAGCTAGGACTCAGCATCTCGAAAGGTGGAGACCCCCTGAGAGCCCCTGGGAAGGCAAAGGGGAAGCCAGCCCCTGGGTAGCCAGATCCAGGCCCCAGGACACCAGCCGCTGCAAAGAGTCGTTCCTTATTGGTGGCCATGGCAGCTGCGGTGAGGGAGGCTGAATCCCCTGGGGTCTGCAGTGGGCGGGGGAGGTCTTCAGCCACAGCCCCCGCCCATGCCCACTGCCCCAGCCTGGGAGGCTCCGTGCCCGCCCTTCCTGGCCTGCCCACTGGGTCTCCAAGAGTCCTAGGGAGAAAGAGAGGAAAGGGAGGGATGAGAGAATGATCACCCTAAGGTTCCAAGCCCCATGGCCCTCTCTCACTTGGAGCCTTTTCCCTGTATGCTTCCAGGGTCTGTACTGCCCTGCCTCAGGGCCCTCTATCACATGGTAGAGGGCAGGGCAGGAGCTAACACAGGTTGAGAAAAACTCCCCAGGGAAAGGTAAACTGGTTTCCAAAGTGAATAATGGTCTTAGGACTCCTGGCAGAGAGGACTCCCAAGCTGAGAAGGGACCATTAAACACCAGTGGGCTAGACACTTGATTCAACCTTCACATCAACCCTGTGAAGTAGGAATTATGATTCCCATTTCACAGAGGAGGAAACTGAAGTTAAGTGACTGGCTTAAGGTCCCATGGCTGTAAGTGGTGGAGCCAGGATCCAAACTCTCAGGGCGCGTGGCTGGCTTAGTGGTGGAACATGCAACTCTGGATCCCGGGGTCGTGAGTTCAAGCCCCATGTTGGGTGTAGACCTTACTTTATTTAAAAAAAAAAAAAAATATATATATATATATATATATATATATACACACACACACATGTGTGTCTATATACATGTATATATATCTGTGTGTGTGTGTGTATATATATATATATATATATATATATATATTCAAATTCTCTACTCCCCCGGGGAAAGCAAACATCTCTGTTGTAACTTTGGGGCCCTACACCTCTCTGAAGAGGAGTTGCAGTCCGGTGAGTAGGAACACTGACTCTGGAGCCAGACGCCCTGAGTTGGTCCCCACCACTTGTTAGCCGGACCTTGGGCGTGTTACTTAATCTTTCTTTGCTGAATTTAGTTTCCTCATTTGTCAACAGGGAATAATAATAGGGCCCACTTCATAAGGCTGTTGCGAGGATTAAATGATTTAACATATGTAAAGTGTTTTGAATGATATGGGGCAAATATTACATGCTGTGTGTCTCATGTTATTTCTCTTTGTACCTTCTCTTCCTCAATACCTCTCTTGTAATTAGCATTTCCTTCTGTCTCTATCTTCCTCAATACTCCTCTCCCAGTTTCCTCTCCCAGTTCTCTCCAGTTACCCCTTCCTCACTCCCTAACTGGTCTTGCATTCTCTCCTTCAAATCCATAGATGCTGATGGCCACTGTGTGCCAGGTATGATGCCAGGGAGCTCCTCTCCTTGTCCTCCCCTTACTTTGCTTCTCCATCTCCTTTTCTCTGTCTTCTCTGAGCCCTCTGCTTCCAGGAAGACCTCCCTACATCCTATCCTCCCTCCAATGTAGCCTGCCCCTTGAGATTTTAAACCTGAGCTCAAGGGAGGGAGAGAGGAAGGAGGAAGAGAGGAAATGGGAATCCTAGTGCTAGGCAGGTGGTTTCTCTCCTGTTGTTCTGATAAGGGAAACGTTGGCTTTTTCAGGAGCCCCAGAACCACCCTCTAGGGAGCGAGGGGTTGGGAAAAGTCACCCCAGTCTCGGTAACTCCTCTATCAGCCAGAACCATAATGGATTGAGATGCAGAAGGACAGAGAAGGACTAAGAATGAAACACAGAGACCATGGCATGGGCAGGCCCAGAGGTAGGTGATAGGCATTTCTGTATCTCCTTTTATTAGTCTTTGCTTCTAGACTCAATATATCTCAGTCTTTGTACCTCTGCTTTCCTTTCTCTCCCTTCCATCCTCTTTTCTTCTTTTCTTTTCTTTTCTTTTCTTTTCTTTTCTTTTCTTTTCTTTTCTTTTCTTTTCTTTTTTCTTTTCTTTCCTTTTCTCTTCTTTTCTTTCCTTCCTTCTTTCCTTCCTTCCTTCCTCCCTTCCTTCCTGCCTTCCTTCTTTCCTTCCTTCCTTCCTTCCTTCCTTCCTTCCTTCCTTCCTTCCTTCCTTCCTTCCTTTTCTTCCTTTCCTTCCTTTCCTTTCTTTTCTATCTCTCATCTACTCTGGCCTTCAAACTCCTGAGGCTAAACTATCAAGGAAGTTACAGGAACTCAGACTCCAACCCCACCACGCTTCACTCAGTCCCCATGTATGAAGCTACCCCTGTTCCTCACCGGGCATCACCCATATCCCCAGCACCCTCAGACTCCTTACCCCAGTTTCTCCCCAGGCCCTGAAAGTCTGAGCCCCAAGCCCCCAGGGTCCTTCTCCTTTTCCTTCCCCTATTCCCTCAAGTCCTCATCCCTGGTTAAGCCCAGGTGGAGCCAGGAGTCCGGGCCCCAGAGGCCCCTGGGCCATAGCTCAACAGGCTGGGCCACATTCCAGGTGGATTAACCCCTCCAATGCCAAGGGTGAGAAGCTACTAAAGCCCCCCCATCTTTTTCAGACTGCCTTAGACAGGACCTGGGATCTGTCTCCAGCACCCACTGTCTTTGCTTCTCACTTACAGGTGGGAAACAGAGACCTGAGGGTGGGGTGGGAGGACTTCGGGGTCCCAGAGAGGGATGCTCAGACTCCTGGTCCTTACCAGAGAATGAGGCTGTAATGAGTGAAGGGCAGCCCAGCTCTCCCCCAGACTTCCTCCTAATTTCCCTCAGAGAAGAGACTTGAGAGTTGAGTGGAGAGGGGAAGGAGACAGAGAGACATCCCATTTCTGAGCCTTGCTTCCTATCTGCCCTGGCTGGGAAGGGAAGGGGAGGGTCTTAAGTCCTGGGTGGAGGAAGGGACCAAGGGATCGAAGACAGTGGTACAGAGAGTAAAAGGCAACCCTACACTAGGGACCCAGATGCCTTGGTTCTTTGGGGAACCTGTGGAAGGAAGAGAGTCCTTCTTTCCTCCCAAGATGCCACCTCAGATGGAGGTGGGGCTGACTAGGGGAAAGGGGCCCTTACAAAGCTGCTTCTCTTAGGGCTGAGGTGGAGTTGAGGGAGGGCATGGATGAAGGGGGCTGCCGGATGGGGGGGGGGGCGCGTCTCCCTGCTGCCCTGCCTGCTCTAGAGCCTGGAACAAAGCTGCTCTTGTCGGCTGCTCTCCACCCGCTGCCCCCCTCCCCTCTGTATAAACACGACCACCTTTTTCCATGACCCCATCTCCAGCCTGGGCGGAGAACCCAGGCATCCTCTGCTCTAGCCTGGGCCCCCAGCCTGCTCCCCAGGAGGCAGCGGTGGCCTGGGTTTCCCTGGCCTTGTGCCACCCTTGGGGGAGTCCAGACCCTTGAGCTCTCCACCTCTCATCCCCAGGTGCCCTCCCTCCACCCCACTGGCCCCAGGGAGGGGCAGTGCCCAGGAGGCAGGCAGGCAGGCAATGCCAGTGGAATGTGTGTGGGCAATGGAGGGCACGGGCAGGGTGGGGCAGAGGGGGGAACTGGAGGTGCCAGTTAGGTGGCTTTCTGAGCCAGGGGTGGGGGTGTGCCGGGGCGGGGGTGTGTGCCCTATGCTGCCTACCAGACTTTAAGCTACAGCGTGCATGTGTATGGGTGCGTGCACGAGTGGGCATGTACGTGTGCGTGTGTATGTCCATTTGAGATACCCAAGCTCCAGGCGCCCTGCATACACTGCCCCCTGCCCCTCTTCCTTCCTCTCTTTTCTTGCCTCAAGGGTATGGGACACTGCCTATGGTCCTCAACCCCAATTCAGCATCTGAGGAGGAACAGTAAGGGCAGGAGTCTCAGACCTGATCTGGGATTGCAGCTGTCCTGGACATGCCCTGCCCCCTTCAGGGGGCACAGTCATCTCAGCTTCTTGCCTTACAGACACCTCCTCAGGCTCCCCTGCCCACCCCCCACACCCATGCATACTCTTACCCTCTGGCCACCTGCAGAGATCCCCTCCTACATACTGGGTCAGGCTGAGGGGACTGGGCTGTAACTGCTGAAGACAGAGAGGCATGTCAATGGGGCTCCCAGACTACAACTCCTAGGTCTTCCGGCTCTTCCTTTGTTCCCTTTGGGCTCCCCTCCTGAATACTCCTGAGGAGCCCCCATCCTTGGCTAGAAGGAACCAAGACTCACCCCCTACCTGGGGACAAATGAGAGGGAACATAGAACTGAGGGTTTAAGGGACCTTCACAGACCCCTACCCTATCCACTTGTCTCTGCAAACTCCTGGACCCAGAGGGCTAGGAGCGCTTGCCTCTGGATGCTTTCCTTGCTTTTCTGATGTCCAAACTGGGCCATTCCACTGGGGAAAGAGGAACTTGGACCAGTTTGGACCAGAAGGCCACCCCTCAGACTCCCCTGGGGAAGCTTGACCAAGGGCTGGCCAAGGTCTTTCCACACGGGAGGGAACCCTGGCTTCCCTCACACTCCAAAGCACAAAAGTAGGCTAGAACCCCTCTGCCTGAAGACTCGTCCCCAAGTGCTCTCCCCACTATTCACCGAAATGCAGCTTTGCTGAAGCCCAGCCCAGCCTCAGCCTGTCTAAATCTTCCCCAATCCCTCTGGCATCGGGGCTGACCCCCAAGTCGGGCAGGAAGCCCCTCCAGCCTTGTGGACCGCCCGAGCAGCCCCGGCAGGGACTGAGCGGCGTCGCTCCCCAGCGCCCCCGCCCCCAGCCCACCTCGGCGGGGACCCGGGCGTCCGCGGGCGGCGGCGAGCCTGCTTCCCCGCCTGACTCACCTGGAGGGGAGGGAGGGGGAAGGGAGGCCGCTGAGCCCCAGGTCCCGGCGTCGGGCGGTCGCGAGGATGCGGCGTCGCGGTGTCAGGGGCTCACGGCAATGGGGGGCTCTGGGCGGGGGGGGGGGCACGGGCTCTAGGCTGGGACTGTCCCGGGGCCTCTCGGAGCCCGCCCGCCCACGTGACCGCCCCAAAATATCCGACACATTTTCTCCCAAACCGCACACTGACTCTGCAGGCGGGGACACGGAAAATATTTTCTTTCTTTTTCTCCCTCCCCACCCCCCCCACCTCCCTCCCAGCCCGGCTCCCTCCTCCCCCTCCCGCCCTCGCTCCTCCCTCCCCTGCCGCCTGCCCCTGCCCAGCTCCCTCTTCGGTGCCCTGGGGCTGGGGGGCGGGGGTGGGTGGGAGGGGGACTGGGCGGGGCAGCCCAGGACGCCTGGGTCTCTGCCCCTCCCATTTGCTGGGCTTCCGTGGCTCCATCCCCAGGAGGCCGGGCAAGGCTGGCAGACGAGGTCAGTGTCCTGGGCCCATGATGCCACCCTTTCTCTCTGGCACTTTTCCTCTTCCTGCCATTTAGGGGGACTGGTTGAGTTCTCTGGCCAGGCTGTGTGGTTCAGTGTGGCCAGTGTCTGCTACCTCCCCAAGGGAGGCGATGGGAGCTGTAGTCTCACCATCCCCCGGGTGGAATGATGGGGCAGGGGTATGACAGAGCAAACGCCACAGTCTTTGCCCTTTGCTTCGCCTCCACCTGCAGGTCAAAGTAGTCTCTACTTCCCCTGGCCTATCCCAGATGGTCCTTTGGTCCCAGGAGCAAACTGGTTTAACTAGTGGGATTGGAGGGTGGCGGTGCTGAGGCCCCCCGCCTGGAAGACCTCGTCATCTCACCCTGCCTTGAGTAAGCTCAGGACTTAGGGTGCCTGGGTCCCTGGCTGCCAAAGTTGTCCCCACCTTTGGGCTTGGATCTGGAGGGGGAGAGACTGGCGAGCAGGGAAGGAGGAACCTTAGCTGGGAGTGGGAGGGGCCTCTGTCTGGGTGTGAGGGAGAAAGCCCAAGCAGAGGGTGTGTGTCTGCCTTAACCAGCGCCTGCTTGCCTGGTAGATGCGCCACGAATGTTGTTGACTCTGGGTGTGTGTGTGTGTGTGTGTGTGTGTGTGCACGCGCGCGCATGCCCAGAGTCAGTGTCAGTGTCTGATGGGGAACACTCTCTGACTTCAACATGACCACCAAAGACTGTTAGCCCTAGAGTGGGAACCCAGGGGGTTATTTCCATTCTACTGAAGACAGAAGGGAAACGGTAGCAGGACCGGGCTGGACGGGGCTGGAGAGATGCACCCAAAGGACCTTCCCCCAGCAACAATCCCAGGGGGGCCAGCACTGGGGATGTGGACTCCTGATCACATCATCACATTTTCCGTACAGAAATTACTCTGCTCTGTCCTCACTGCCACCCTGAGGCCCAGGTGTCCTCCCTCTTAGGAAAGGCCACTTTTGGTTAGCCAGAGTCAGCTGATAGAGAGGGCGGAAGAAGGGGCATGCTGTGGCTATCTCTGGAGAACAGAAGGCGTCGCTGGGGGTGCAGACAAGGCCCTCTCTTTCACTCCAGGGGTGGAAAGAGCTGGGAATAGGTACTCCAGGGTCCCGTCCCCAGGTGGCCTGGCTGCTGTTGACTTTGCTTGGTTACCCTGGGAGCAGCTCTCAGCAGCGTGGGAGGGGCAAGTGTCAGGGAGTTGGACCCAGGCATCCAGGCTGGGGTGGGATAGCACCCGCCTGTGTGGCAGGGATCCTGCCAGGAGGCTGCAGAATTAACCCCTCCAGCCCTGCTGCTGGTGGCTGGTGCAAGGAGGGCAGGCCCAACTGCGGTTTGTGAATGTGGCCCTAATTCCCCCTCCCTGTCCCAGCACATCTGTACTTGGTTTACAGTGAATGAGTCTCCTGTCCTCATGACCGGGCAAGGGCACCACTCCCTCCCTAGCCCTTGGCTGGGCATCCTGACACAGAACCAGGCACCACCCCCGTGACACTCTCCCTGCTGGGTATCTCCTCTCTCAACTCCCCCCCCCCCCCCCCGTCCTTAAGGGGGCTCAGGGGCTGGTCCCCAGGCCAAGAGCTAGAGCTCTGAGACTGTGCAGCTGGAGTGGCAGATGGGAACAGGGAAGCTAAACAGGGGACCAAACACTTGTGGTAAACTGGAAAGAGCAGACCTAGAATTCTCTCCCTCTCTGCCCTTCTCTTTGTTTTGGTTTGTCTGTCTGTCTGCCCCTGTCTTTGTCTCTGGTGGGTGTTTGTCCATCCATCCGTCTTTGGTAACTGTGGCTCCTCCCTTCTGGTGGCCTGCTGCGTCCCCAGCCGAGGACGGCAGCCAGGGGGCGATGCCCAGGAAGCCCCGCCCAGTGCTGGCCCCTCCCCTCAGGGTTGCCGCGCCTCCGCCCCCGCCCCTCCCGGGGACCCAATGACTGGGGTCTGTTTGGAAGTCAAACCAAACAGCCAGGCCGACTGGGGATCGGGGAAGTGGAACATTGTGAGGGGTTCAGGTTCTTCTCTCCCTCTTGCAGTAGAACCGGTGTTCTGTCCAGGGATTCCAGGAGGAAGCTTGGAAAGAGGGCCTTCTGTTCTGGAAGCTGGTGGAGAGAGCTCCCCTCATTTCTCCTTCCCTTCTGTCATCCCTGTTTCTAGCCTTTACTCTGTTTGTGATTGTTCCACTGGGTCACCCGGGGCAACTTGGAGAAATCATTTCTTGGGATACCTAGGCCCATACCAGGCTTCTTTGTCTTTCCTCGGCTTTTCTCATCACAAAGACCAAAAGAAGAGATTGTGAGGACAGGACATCTGACCCACCTGCCCTGACTGTGCTATTTTGCACCCCCCCCCCCACCATTGTCACCCTCACCCCCTCCCCACCAGAAGGAGGACATTGAGTAGGTGATTGTCCCATGCCCACTCTGGTGCTGGGGAGAATGCCCTATGCCGCTCTCGGAGGTGGCTGGCAGATGTCTGTGGGAGGTGGGAGAGCTGTGTTACAGCCCCCAAGGACATCATTAAGGCACCAAAGTGCCATGGGAGCTTGGAGCCCAGGGCACCCAGGGAGAGTGTGATGAAAACATGTTTTGTACAACACGTGTCTTCTCTTTTCCTTTCCTCTTCTCCTCTCTCACCTCCTCCCCCTCTGCCTCCTCCGTGCCAAGGTTGGTGCCAGCCCTGCCCCAGGTGCTTGCTCAATTCCACCCCTTTGACCAGGCCTATTTTCACTTTTTTTTTTCTTTAAGTTTATTTATTTATTTTAAGAGAGACAGAGACAACATGAGTGGAGGAGGGACAGAGAAAGAGAGAGAGAGAGAGAGAGAGAGAGAGAGAGAGAGAATCCCAAGCAGGCTCTGCACTGTCCAACACAGAGCCTGACGTGGAGCTCGAACTCAGGAACTGTGAGATCATGACCTGAGCCAAAACTGACTGAGCCACGCAGGTGCCCCAATGACCAGGGCTATTTTGCCACTTGCCCGTTTGTTGGGTTTCCTAGTGAATGAATTTGTGTGTAGAAGGTCCTCACCAGCTTCGGTACCACCTAGATCCCCATATAGAAAAAGGCCTTGATTTTGAAACACAGGATTTGGGGACTAGCCTAAACAATCCTAGGAGTTTCTTCCCTGAACATCCATTATTCATTATCTCAACAAATCTTTTTTAAGTATCCACTGTGTGCCAAGCAAGTACTAGACCCTGGGAATGAATACCCAGGTATGGTTCCTGCCCCTGCAGGCTCAAAGTCTGGGGGAGGAGTCTGATGTTAACCAAATAATCCACAAAATTGCAAGTGATCACTAGTATACAGACACCTAAGGTATACAATGAGAATGGATAATAGGAAGATTTTTCCTCCAGCCAAGGAGATCAGGAAAGGCTTCTGGGAAAAACTGAGGAGGAGAGTAAAGAGAAAGGAGGGCAACAAAAGAATATGTGCAAAGGCCCTGTGGAATCAGGGCCCTGCTTCCCAGCCACCCTGCTCCCCTCAGAAAGAAGAGGATCCCCCGCCATGTCTGTTCCCCTCCTGGATTTTTATATGGTACAAGGGAGAGATGATAAGCACCTCATAATGGCCAAAGGGGGACCCTGGGACACCTGGTGACCCCACCTTGAAATGATTCCAGCCATTCCTTCATTTCCTCCTCCGGAAAGGGAAATAGAGGCACAGATAGGGAAGAGGAACCCACAGGCTTAGGCCTCAGATTATACACAGAAAACAAGGCCCCACGTTGTTGCCAAGTCCCCCAGAGTGCGGGATCCCTATGTTTGCCTAGCTGGAGCTGGAGCTGGAGCTGGAGCCTCACCAGACAGAAAAGCCTTCTCCTAAGAGCTGTTCTGCCATGCACCTTCCCCCTTCCTGATCCAGCCCTGACCTGTCCCACTCCCTGGAACTAGGAGCATGTCTGCCTCCACGGTTGCCTGGAGTATGTGTGAGGTGAGAGCTCCAGGTGTCTGCCAGTCGTCACGTGGGTGGGTGTAGCAGTGGTTAGTACAGAACCTCAGTCCAGGGGTTAAAGGGTTCTCTCTCCTCTGTCCGCTGGGGGGCTTCCACTTCCTCTAGCCCAGACACCTAGGTGCCAATGTTCTTCCTTTCTGCGAAAAGGAATCGAAGGCCCTTTGGAGCAGGGAGCAGGCTTCTTTGTGGCTGTGCCGCCTCTGGAGCTGGCAAAGAGGTCATGGGACCAATGGAGTTAAGTTCCAGCCCTGCTCTGACCCACTTTCCTCCCTGTGTCCACATCCCCTGGAGCAAGGGTGTTGGGTGGGGCCAGCCTGGCACCCCCGCACCCACACCTGGGACTTCCCCTGGATGGAAACTCCCAGAACCTTGGTGTCCTACCTCATCTGCCAACTCCCACCAATTGCCTGGGATCCGTTCAGCTTCAGTTGGATCGCGCCGTCTGCCAGCTCTCTACCAGACTACAGTTCCACTTTAGCCTCAGGGGCCTCCCCCAAAGATGTTGTCCCACCCTCTGGGCCCATCTTTGAAGTCTGGCTGCCCCTTCCAGCAGACTCCTTTGAAGAAAAGATGTGGGGCTGGGGCCGGGGGGGTTGGGAAGCTACCCTTGGTTGAGCACTTACTGTGTTCCAGGCGCTGTGCTACGCATGTACCTTACTCAATCCACAAAGCAGTGCAGAGAGGTAGAAGTTATCGCCCCATTTCACAGAAGAGGGAGCTGAGAACCAGAGTGGTTAACAGCAACGTGCCCAAATCACACAGCTAGGAAGTGCCAAAGCTGAGATGGGAACCCAGGTCTTGGTGGTCCCGAGGGCTCTTTGCCATAGCCGGCTCCCTCCTCTTCTGTAGCTTCCCCTCTCTCTATGGGATGAGAGACTTGGGAAATTCAATTCAGTCCAATTCAGCAAATATTTATTATCTGCCTCATGCCAGGCATGGAGAGATGCCAAAAATACAAGGAAGGTGGCTGTCCTTGAGATCTGGTTGGAAAAGTCAGGTATAGGGGACTAGGCAGTATCTAACTTCAGCATAACGATCTGAGCAAGGTGGCGTGGACCAGAGGGAAAAAAGCAGTACTTTATTTTCTCTTTCTATACAGAATATATAAATATATTATGAACAGTGTCTGAATAAGCTGGAATACAGCAAATACCTATTTAACTGCCGGGCAAGTCAAGAAGTAGTATTTCCTGCACTCCAGAAGCTCCCATGTGTTCTTCCCACAGTTCCCTGCCTCCCCTAAGAAGTAACCACCATCCTGACTTTTGTGATGACTATTTTCTGGTTTTTCTTTATAGTTTTAGACCTATGTATGCACCCCTAAATACTATTGCTTAACCTTGTCTGCTTTTGTAAAATAAATGTTGCTTTTGTTTTATTTTATTTTTTTTCAGAGAGAGAGAGAACAGGGGAGAGGGGCAGAGGGAGAGAGAGAATCCACACTCAGCGCGGAGCCAGGTGCAGGGCTCCATCCCACAACCCTGGGATCATGACCTGAGCTGAAATCAACAGTTGCATGCTCCACTGAACCACCCAGGCACCCTAATCTTGCCTGTTTTTGAGGTTTATGTAAATGGAATGATACTGTATTACTCTTTCGTGTCCTCTTTTGTTCAACTTCCTGTTTGTGAGACACATCCAAGTTTTCGCATATTAACTGCCTTTTTATTGTTTCATGGTATGCATGAATATATCACAATTTATGATTGACGTTTTTATTCTGTTGGTAGATGTTTGAGTTGTTTTCAGTATGCCTACCATAAACAATGATGCTAAGAACATTGTTGTACATGTTTCCCAGTACATACATGCAAGAGTTCTTCCGGGCTATATAACTACGAGTTATGGGGCGCCTGGCTGGCTTAGTCGGGAGAGCATGGGACTCTTGATCTCGAGGTTGTGAGTTCAAGCCCCACACCAGGCATAGAGCTTAGTTTAAAAAGGGATGGGGCAGGGGCGCCTGGGTGGCTCAGTCGGTTGAGCGTCCGACTTCAGCCCGGTTACGATCTCGCGGTCCGTGAGTTCGAGCCCCGCATCGGGCTCTGGCCTGACGGCTCAGAGCCTGGAGCCTGCTTCCGATTCTGTGTCTCCCTCTCTCTCTGCCCTTCCCCCATTCATGCTCTGTCTCTCTCTGTCTCAAAAATAAATAAACGTTAAAAAAAAAAAAGGGATGGGGCACTTGGGTAGATCAGTCAGGTGAGCGTTCACCTCTTGATTTAGGTTCAGGTCATGATCTCACAGTTCTTGAGCTTGAGCCCTATATACTCTGCACTGACAGTGCGGACCCTGCTTGGGATTTTCTCTCTTCCTCTCTCTCTGCCCCTCCCCTTCTCTCTCTCTCTCTCTCTCTCTCTCTCTCTCTCTCTCAAAATAAATAAACTTTAAAAAATATATTTAAAAAATTAAAAATAAAAAGGGGACGCTTAGGTGGCTCAGTTGGTTAAAGCATCTGATTCTTGATCTCAGCTCAGGGTTTTTTTAATATATAATTTTTTAAATGTTTATTTTTGAGAGAGAGAGAGAGAGAGAGAGAGAGAGAGACAGGGTGTGAGCAGGGGAGAGGCAAAAAGAGAGGGAGACACAGAATCTGATGCAGGCTCCAGGCTCTGAGCTGTCAGCACAGGGCCCAACTCAGGGCTTGAATGCACGAACGTGAGATCATGACCTGAGCTGAAGTCAAACGCTTAACCGACTGAGCCACCCAGGTGCCCCTCAGCTTATGTCTTGATCTCAGCTCAGGGCTTGATCTTGGTCATGAGTTCAAAGCCCCATATTAGGCTCCATGTGGGGCATGGAGCCTACTTAAAAAATACAAAAAACGGGCACCTGAGTGGCTCAGTCGGTTGAGTGTCTGACTTTGGCTCAGGTCATGATCTCACGGTCTGTGAGTTTGAGCCCTCAGCATTGTCAGACTCTGTGCTGGCATCTTGGAGCCTGAAGCCTGCTGTGAATTCTGTGTCTCCCTTGGGACGCCTGGGTGGCTCAGCTGGTTGAGCGTCTGACTTCTGCTCAGGTCGTGATCTCATGGTCCGTGAGTTCGAGCCCCACGTCGGGCTCTGTGCTGACAGCTCAGAGCCTGGAGCCTGCCTGGGATTCTGTGTCTCCCTCTCTCTGCCCTTCCCTGCTCATGCTCTGTCTCTCTCTCTGTCAAAAATAAGTAAACATTAAAAAAAATTTTTTTAAAGAAATAATGGATTCTGTGTCTCCCTCTCTCTCTGCCTCTCTCCCACTCATGCTCTCTCTCTCTCTAAAGAATAAAATTAAAACATTAAAAAAAAAAAACCAAAACCTAACAGTCAAAGTGTATGTACAGGCAATTTCAATTTATCAAATAATGCCTGACTGTCTTCCAAAGTGCAGTTTTCCAATTATGCAGGAAGAAGAACATTCTAAACAGGGGCAGGCGTAGGACCAAGAAGAACTGTACACTCTGTTGCCTAAAACCCTCAGCGTTTTTCCCTTTTACTGGAACAAGATCCAAGCCCCTGCTGTGAGTGCCAGGGCCTTGCATGTTGAGGCCCCTGCCCTGCTCTCTACCGGTGCCATTATGACTCTGCCCCTCACCCCCAGTCCCATGGTCATGTGTGACTGCCTAACCCCGCCTCTGCCCCAGTGTTCTTCCACTAGACATCTCCATAGCTCTTTCCCTCATTTCCTTCAGGTCTTTGCTAAAATATCCCTTCTCAATGACACTTTCTCTGACCACCCAGTTTTAGATGGCAACCTCCCACATTCCTTACCCCCTCCTCAGCTTTGCTTGTCTCCACAGCCTGGCCACCTGGGTTCCATTCAGTCTCAGGCAGCTCTCCCCTGGTCTGCTAGGACTTGACACTTTATCTCCCCCCAAGCCTTAAGTGCCAGCATACCTGACTGTTGGGGGCTGGCTACCTGGCCCTGCTGATGGACTGGCCTCTCGGAGCCACTTTTGATCCGGGCAGCCTGGGTTTCTCACAGTCGTTCTCATGCTCTGAAAAAAAGCTCATGTATTTTCTTTATTTACCTGTTTGGTTTTGGTCCCCACCCTGCCCGAGCCCTCACTTTTATGGGAGCTCTATAAAAGAGGCAACCTCGCTGTCTTATTCACTACCCGATATATGATAAGTCCTCAAACAATAACTGTCCAGGCTGGTTGTCAATCTCCCAGAGACATCTGAGCACCCCTACACCCACACCTGGGAATTGCCCTGTGTGGAAATCCCCAGAACACAGGCATCCTCCCTCCACTGCCAGCTCCCGCCAACTTCCCTGGTTCGGTGTCAGACAGCTTCTGCTGGGGGCTGCTGCTGCTGCTGCTGCTTCCCTAAATCCCCTCTGGGGACTGTCTGGGAGCTCTGGCCGCAGCTTTTCTGGCCATCAGGGCACAAGGGTGATGGGCAGGGGTCCTTAAACAGGCAGGGGTCAGGTGCCTGGAGCTCGAGAAAAACCTTTTGATGGAATAAAGTGGAAGACTTCAGAGATGAGAGGACCTCACCAGGTGGAGAAAAGAAAAGGGCACGCTGAGCAGAGCAGAAGGAACAGTGGGAACAAAGGACTGGAAGCCTGAGAGCGCATGTCGTATTTGAAGAACACGTTCTGGTCTGGTGCAGCTGGAGGGTTTTCCGTGGAAGGGAGCGTGGCAGGAGAGCATCCCTGGGCTGGCCTGGAGGGGGAGGGCTGGCTGGGGAGGTCTGAGCTCCCAGCAGGATCAGCAAAGGCTCAGCAGTGTCTTAGGTTTAATCCTGCCCCCACCCCTGCCTCTGTCAGTCTGCCCCTCCTACTTCACCCCTGCCCTTCCCTTCACCCAACCCCCAGCCTGGCCGCTCCTGCAGCTGAATGGACTTCTCCCTCGGCCTACGCTTGGGCCCTCGCAACAAGAAGGCCACCCACCAACAGCCCCCTACACCCTCTGGGCACGCCGCACCAGCTGCCGCCCCTTGTCTGTCCTGTCCCCCCTCCGCCTGTTTTTGCCCCTGCCCTAGCTGTCCTCCTCCCACCTGCTCCTGCACTGCCTATCCCTCCCATGCAGCTACCTGCCCCTCCTGCCCCGGTCTTCCTGGCCCACCCTGTACCTGCTCCTGCCCCCCCTGCCCTGCCTGTCCTCCCCTGACTTGTCCCCACAGCTCCTGTGTCTTGTGCGCTGGTCCGCACGTGACCTGCTGCCACCCCTCACCTTGCCCAATTTACCCTTGCTCCAGAGGCCGAGCTGCCTGTCCCAGCTCCTGCCTGGGCTGCAGTGACAGCTGTGGCTGTGGCCCAGGGGCTCCTCCAGGCTCCACTGGCCGCTGCAGCCGCTGCTTCCGGGGACAACGCACCTCTCAGAGGCACTGTCTCATAGTCTAGCTGGACTGCTGCCCCGCTGAGAGGTTGTCGGTCTGGTCTCCCGGAGCACTTCTGCCAGCTGCTTCCTCTGGGGGGAGGCAGAAGCTCTGGAGTGAGGAGAGGCATCAGCTAAACCCCTCACCCAGAAGACTGCTCAGAGCCCCCGCGCATCCCCCATAGTCCCTGAGAGCGGGGCATCTGCTTTGATGTTAGTTTCTGGGCCTGCTCCCGCTGGTTCCAGAACCTCCTCTTCTGCAACTTCTGAAATGGAAAGCATGCTTCTCAGAGCCTCCCTCAAGGCCTCGGAAGGTGAGGAAGTTGGCCATTTTCTTCCTGTAGTCAGCCTCTGCTGGACATCCTTCTTGGCTCATCTTCTCTGCAGTTCTCATGGATAAGGTACATCCCTCCTCTAGAGGCAGTAGGGGGCCCTTTGTCCAGGGGTTGTGTCTTGCCACTTGGGCCTCCACCCGTATCCCTTACTGACCCAAAAGTCTGTGGACCCCTTACCTCTCATCCTGAGTCAGGCAAAGAAGGTCAGTGGCTCTTAGACCAGGGGAGAAGGCTGAGCAGAGGGTTCTTGGCTCTTCCCTCCCCTTGGATATCATGACATCCTTCATGGTCCTTTGCTTCTAGGAACCTGGAGTTCTCTGCCTGGATGTCTTGTCTTTCAAATCTCTGAGTGCTCGCACAGTGTCATGACCTCAATCTTCCAGCAATAATCCCCTCTGTTACATCCATGCTCATCTGGCATGGGGATAAGGGAAGCTGGGAAGTCTGGTCTCAGTGATCCCATCCATATAGCTAAGTCAAAATACCCTGTCCCTGTGGATAGGACCTGAGTTTGGAGAAGCCACCAAGAGGAAGCTGGAAGTAAGAGCCCCAGGTATCTGCTCAGGGCTGGACCCTAAGCTAAAAGCCCCTAAGCATCCCTCCGCACTCAAGTCCTCTGACATCAGTCTGTTTCAATGTTCTCTTTCTCGGCCTCCTTCTCTGGGACTCTTTTGAGCTTTCCTTTCTATCTGTTTATCTTTCTGTGTACCCTTCCTTCTGTCTTTCTACATCACTCTCTCCATTTCTATTTCCTTCTTTCTGTCATTGGGAGGTTCTGCCTTCACTTAACTTTGCCTCTACATCAGCCTTCCTCATTTTCTATCCTATTTCTCCCTCCTTCTATTTCCCCATCTAATGTAAAGTCTATTTAACATATATGTCTTTTTCTTTCCCCCTTCCCTGTCTCAGTTTGTGTCTTCACCTCTATTTTCTTCCTTGGTCTTTCGATCCACCTTATCTCTCTCTTTTTCTAAGCAAGCTCTACGCCCAACATGGGGCTCGAACTCAGGACCCGGAGATCAAGAGTCACACGCTCCACTGACAGAGCCAGCCAAACTCCCCTCTCTCTGCTTTTCTATCCTGTTCTGCTTCTGGTGCATTTCATTCTCAATCTCTTCCATTTCTATTTCCCTTTCTGTGCTTGCCTCCCTTCCAATCTTCTGGGTCTAGCTGTGTATTCATTTCCTATCTCTTTCTGCCTCCCCAAATCTGGCTTTCTCTCTCTCTCCCTGGGTCCTGCAGCTGCCTCTACACCATGCCTGTGTCACGCCCATCTCATTACTGCACAAGGTCCAGGACACTGAGTCCTCTGATGTCTGTCTGTCTCACACACACCCCATGCCCTGGAGTGAGCAGAGCTGGACACAGCTACCAGAATTGTCCTTCCTTTCCCCACCATCTAGGCCATCCATCTCAACTCAGCTCCAAGCCCAAACTTTTTAAAAATGATGTTTCTTCCAATTTCTTATTCTGAAAATTGGCAATTAAAAAGAAAAAGAATTGGGGTGCTTGGCTGGCTCAGTTGGTGGAGTGTGTGACTCTTGATCTTGGGGTTGTAGGCTCAAGCCCCATGTTGGGTATACAGATTATGTAAAAATAAAATCTTTGGGAAAAAAAAACCAATTAGGTATTTATGCTGCCTGTGCTGTATAAACTATATTTCAGGGTAGCCAAATAGCTCTTAAGAAGAATTCCAGCTAATGTGGAAGGAATACGGAATTGGAAAAATCATTGGGCAGCCCTTGATCAAATAATTGATCAAAGCAAGAATCATGAATGGATGAGACCAAAGATGATGGTTGATGGTGAACTTTACAATGGAGGAATCAAGCCGTGACCACCTAACCCCACTGAGGAATCTTACCATCACTAAAAGGGGTATAACCCCTCTACTGTGTACCTCCTGGGGTGATGCGATATGAAGCACTCAGCACCACCCATGAAAGACTCTTGCCAAACAAAGGAACAAACACACACACAAAACTGAACATGATTCTAATCAAACCTCTAAAACCAACCTCCATTTAACAGGAAATATCAGGGATGGAGGAACAATTTAAATGACACAACGAGGAAGTAAGAAGACACATCCAGAGAGTGGGAACTTTTCAAGGAAATGTGGCTCAATTTCTTCAACTAGTCAATGGCTAGGGGGGAAAATTGAGAGAGGACATAAAAGGACTACTATTATATGGGGCATGTGGACTCTTTTGGTTCCTAATTGGATAACCCAATTGTAAAAAGACAGTTTCAGACAGTTGGAGCCTCTTACTTACGGACTGGAGAATGCCAAGGAGTCAGTATTGATTTTGTTAGACATAAAATGGCTTTGGGGTTTTGTAAGAAAAGGGCCTTATTTCCTAGGGGTGCATATTGAAGTATGGAGTGAAGTGACATACTTACTTTTAAATATTTGGGCAGATAAAAAAGGACGGAATTAAAGGAATAGAAGCAACGAAGTGACAGAATTATATTATTGAATTAACTATGTAGGGGTTCATAGAACTCTGCTCTCTACCTGTGTGTATGTTTAAACATTTTCATAATAAAAGTTTTAAATGTTGCTCCTCTGGTAAGCACAGTTCCTCAATATTCCCAGACCACCCTCCCACCTTCCCTGAAAACTAGGACTTCCCCTGTGCCTCCCCAATACACAGACCTCAGCCCTCCTTGCAGTCTGCTAGAAGCATCTTCTAGAGATATGTTGTATTCACAGGCTGCCTTTTATCCCCTCCAGTCCTCTGCTGGCACATTTCCCATGTTTAGGAACTTTCCCAGCTGTTTTTCACAGTTCTGAGGTGACAGAGGAGCCTTAAGACTAAACATATTTGGGGGCGGTTGGTTGGCTCAGTTGGGTAAGCATCTGATTCTTGGCTTTACCTCAGGTCATGATCTCATGGTTCGTGAGTTTGAGCCCCACATCAGGCTCTGTGTTGACAGCACAGAACCTGCTTGGGATTCTCTCTCCCTCTCTCTCTGCCCCTCCCTTGCTTACTTGCTTTCTCTCCCTCTCAAAAATAAATTTAAAAACTTTAAAACATTTTTTAATGTTTATTTATTATTTTTGAGAGAGAGGGAGAGAAAGAGAGAGAGCCTAGGAAAGGCAGAGAGAGAGGGAGACACAGAATCCAAAGCAGGCTCCAGGCTCCAAGCTGTCAGCACAGAGCCCAATGCGGGGCTTGAACCCACGAACCGTGAGATCATGACCTGAGCCAAAGTTGGACGCTCAACTGAGCCACCCAGGTGCCCCCAATTTTAAAAACTTTTAAAAATTAAAAAAAAAGACTACCCATGTTTTGGGGGTGTCTGCCTGGGTGGCTAAGTCAGTTAAGCATCAGACTCTTGATTTTGGCTCAGATCATGATCTCACGGTTCATGGGTTCGAGTCCCACATTGGGATCCCTGCTTGGGATTCTCTCTCTCCCTCTCTCTCTGCCCCTTCCCCCACCCTCAAAAATAAATAAATAAACTTAAAAAAAAAAAAGACTAAACATACTTTGGGGCCCCTGGGTGGCTCAGTCAGTTGAGCGACCAACTTCAGTCCAGGTCATGATCTCACGGTCCATAGGTTCCAGCCCCACATCAGGCTCTGTGCTGACAGCTCAGAGCCTGGAGCCTGCTTCAGATTCTGTGTCTCATTCTCTTTCTGCCCCTCCCCTCCTCACACGCTCTCTCTCTCTCTCTCTCTCTCTCTTTCAAAAATCAATAAAAAACATTTAAAAAAGACTAAACATATTTTTAATATGTCCCACAATAAACAAAAATAATCCAAAATAATGTAATCTTGCTGTAAGTCTCTTTCTGCCAGGTGCTTCTGAGCAAAATGTGATTCAACAATGGGGGAAAACTGGCCTCCCTCCTGGAAAACAGAAGGCCAGGAATGCAAGGCCATCCTGTCCCATTCCTGCCTTCATTCAGGATGACCGCCACCCCCAAAAGAAATGGGTGACATGAGTCCAAGGAGCTTCAGTCCGGGAATGGGATGGAGAGCATTTGGGTTGCCTTTGCCCTCACTCACTGAATGACCTTGGAGAAATCATGGTTTTTGAGGCTTTGTGTTTCTAGATGAATGCATGGGAACCACTTCCCCTGGGAAGCCCATGGGGGAAGCCCTGGGTTCCCTATGGGAACCACCCTCTGTAGGAGGGTGCCAGTTAGGAATAAAGGCACTTTGGAACTTGTAGATATAAATCTTCGCTGTTTACCTTATCTAAGAAAGTATTTCTCAAGATACGATCCCAGACTCTCCCACCCTCTACCCTCCAAACTTTAGTATAAAGGAAACCAACACTTGCCAATCACCTGTGCAAGTGAGTGAACTCATTTAGTCTTTTCAGAAACTATGAGTGTGGAATTGGAAAGATCTGGGTCCCAGTTCTAACCCTACTTCTTATCACGTGACTCTGGGCACATTATTTAACCTTGCCAACTCTCAAGGATAATAATAGTACCTACCTCATGGGTTGTTTGTGACAGTTAAATAATTCATCTGCAGCAGACAGCCCAGGAATTCTTAAAACAGAGCTTAGGTACATGATAACCGTTTGATGAGTGTTACCAGCTAATATGGGCCAATACTTTTTAGAGTAACTTATCTGGATTAACTTATTCAGTAATCAAATATTTACTGAATCCTTTGTACTTACCAATAACTGTTTCTTAACTTTCTTAATTTTTTTAATGTTTATTTATTTTTGAGAAAGAGACAGCGTGCGGGAGAGGGAGGGGCAGGGAGAGAGATAGAGATACAGAATCCGAAGCAGGCTCCAGGCTCTGAGCTGTCAGCACAGAGCCCGACCTGGGGCTCAAACCGACGAACCGTGAGATCATGACGTGAGCTGAAGTCGGACGCTTAACCAGCTGAGCCACCCAGGAGCCCCACTTTATTTCTTTTTTATAGTAATCTCTACACCCAACTTGGGGCTCAAACTCACGACCACATGTTCTTCCAGATGAGCCAGCCAGGCACCTCCCCAATAACTGTTTTAACTACTGGGAATACAAGTGAACAAATAGATAAAAATTTGTAAGGAGAAGAGACAGTAAATCAGTAAAACACATAGTGTGCCAGATGGTGTGAAGCATGGGGAAAATGCAGCAAAGGTGAATAGAGGCTGGAAGGATAGCAGGTGGATTGCTGTGGTGGATGTGGTGGTGTTGCTATTTTAAGCAGGATGGCTCAGGAAGGTCTGATAAGGTGACATCTGAACAGAGAACTGGAGGGGCCGAGGGAGGGAACCATGTGGGTATTTGGGAGAAGAACCAGAACCTTGCAGGCCACAGTGTGCAAAGGCCCGGGAGGTAGCCAGTATAGACGGAGTAGAAAGACTCTAAAGGGAGAATTGTAGATGAAATCAGAGAAGTAGCAGAGGAACAGAGGATAGAAGGTTTTGTAGGTCATTATAAAGATTCTGACTTTTACAGTTAATGAGATGGGAAGCCACTGGAAATAACAGTAAGACAGGAGACGGGTTAAATAATCTTTCCAATGTAACACAGCTTAGGTAAGTGGCAGAAGGTGGGCGTTCAGCACCAAGGCTGAACTTGAGCCTTTTTAATTTGTGCACTGCTCTCCTGTGACTGCAGACAAAGGAATTGGGACACTGAGAAGTAATGTGGCTTGCCTGAGGCCACGCAGTGGTAAGTGACAGGGGTGCGATTTGAGCCTTAGCCCGGCTGCAAGCCCGAGTCCAAAGTCCTTTACACCACACTGCCTCCCTCAGGTGTCTGGGCCATACTGACGTCGGGCCTGGCGGTCGCTACAGTGAGAAAGAGGGAAACCGAGGAGCCGGCTCGGCTCGGGGTAGCGACATTTCTTAGGAAGCGCCAGCCCGCGAGTCTGCGGGACTGCGGGCATTCTCCATGTTGCGGAGGGAGAGAAAAAATGGATCCTTATTTCAGGGCGGCCCCACAGGCACCCGGGAGTCGAAGAAGCGGGTGTCACGGGAAAACAGCGAAGGGGGTAGGAGCGACAGTAGCAACTACTACTGCCTCTACTCTTTACTGCGGGCGTCGAGAGTTGGGCTCCTAGCAGAGGTTGGGGGGGCAGAAGGCGGAGCAGGGGCGGAGCTTGAGCGCCGCGCCCCGTCACGTGAGGGGGCCATCATGGCGGCGGCCAGAGGCCTACCCGGCTCCCGGAAGCAGGCTGAGAGGCGGGCAAGCTGCTGGAACCCGAACCGGAGCCGGAGGTAGAGCGAGCAGGGCGTCCGGGCGGCCTGGAGCCGGACGTGTCCGGGGCGTCCCCGTAGACCGGGGCAGCAGGTGAGACGGGGTCTGGGCGAGGCGCGAGTGGGTGTGGCGGCGACGGGGCGCTGGGCGGGGGCTAGGGGGCGCAGGGGGTTGCCTAAGACCTGGAGGAGGGGGAACCCGGGATGCACGCGCGTGACCCTGAAGCAAATCGGGAGGCCCGCGCGGGCGGGAGGGATGCCCTGGACAGATGGAAAGACTTTGAGGGCTAAAACGAGCTCTCCAGAGGGAATGGGAGGTAATAGAAGTATGCAGAAGCTGTCGTGGAAGAAGAGGGCAGCATCCCTTTAACTCGTGGGGCCGGAATTATTGTATGGAAGGGACTCCCTCTTTGCTATGCCAGGCAAGGGTGGGGCGAGTGCTCAGTCTTCTCCCCTCTCCTCTTACCCCTCCTTGCCCCACCGTGTCCTAGGAGACGGCTCTGGCGGGCCACTCCTCCCACCCACCCAACTGGTCCCTCCGGTCTGAGCTCTAGAGGAGTAGAGTTGAGGGGTGGGGAAATGCAGTTGGCAGGGGGGGAGGGGGTTGGGTGGAACTGCCTTCTGCTTAGACACCCAGCCCCTTGACAGTGCTACCTGGGCAATGGATGTGACTCTCACCCCACCCCCACCCCTCCTTCTCTAGGTCGTCCGGGGGCCCGCCATGCTGGTGACTGCCTACCTTGCCTTTGTGGTCCTCCTGGCCTCCTGCCTAGGATTGGAGTTGTCAAGATGCCAGGCTAAGCCCCCTGGAAGGGCCTGCAGCAACCCCTCCTTCCTTCGGTTTCAACTGGACTTCTATCAGGTCTACTTCCTGGCCCTGGCAGCTGACTGGCTCCAGGCCCCCTACCTCTATAAACTGTATCAGCATTACCACTTCCTGGAGGGTCAGATTGCCATCCTCTATGTCTGTGGCCTTGCCTCCACAGTCCTTTTTGGACTGGTGGCCTCCTCCCTTGTGGATTGGCTGGGTCGCAAGAAGTCTTGTGTCCTCTTCTCCCTCACTTACTCTCTATGCTGCTTAACCAAACTCTCTTGGGACTACTTTGTGCTGCTGATGGGCCGAGCACTTGGTGGGCTGTCCACCGCCCTGCTCTTCTCTGCCTTTGAGGCTTGGTACATCCATGAACACGTGGAGCGCCATGACTTCCCTGCTGAGTGGATCCCAGCTACCTTTGCCCGAGCTGCCTTCTGGAACCATGTGCTGGCTGTAGTGGCAGGCGTGGCAGCCGAGGCTGTGGCCTGCTGGATGGGGCTGGGGCCTGTAGCGCCCTTCGTGGCTGCCATCCCTCTTTTGGCTCTGGCTGGGGCCTTGGCCCTTCATAACTGGGGAGAGAACTATGATCGGCAGCGTGCCTTTTCAAGGACTTGTGCCGGAGGCCTACGCTGTCTCCTGTCAGACCGCCGCGTGCTACTGCTAGGCACCATACAAGCCCTGTTTGAGAGTGTCATCTTCATCTTTGTCTTCCTCTGGACACCTGTGCTGGACCCACATGGGGCCCCGCTGGGCATCGTCTTCTCCAGTTTCATGGCAGCCAGCCTGCTTGGCTCTTCCCTGTACCGCATCGCTACCTCCAAGAGGTACCACCTTCAGCCCATGCACCTACTCTCCCTTGCTGTCCTCATCGTCGTCTTCTCCCTTTTCATGTTGACTTTCTCCACCAGCCCAGGCCAGGAGAATCCAGTGGAGTCCTTCATAGCCTTCCTACTTATCGAATTGGCCTGCGGGCTATACTTTCCCAGCATGAGCTTCCTGCGGAGAAAGGTGATCCCTGAGACAGAGCAAGCTGGCGTACTCAACTGGTTCCGGGTGCCCTTGCACTTACTGGCCTGCCTGGGGCTCCTAGTCCTCCATGACAGCGATCACAAAACGGGCACTCGGAACATGTTCAGCATCTGCTCTGCCGTCATGGTGATGGCCCTGCTAGCGGTGGTGGGGCTCTTCACCGTGGTAAGGCACAATGCTGAGCTGCGAGTGCCCTCGCCCACCGGAGAGCCCTATGCCCCTGAGCTCTAGCCCTGCTCCAGGATGAGGAGGCTGGGAAGGACTCTTGAATCCCACCTCTCTAGAATTGTACAGATCTCTCTGTGACTGACTTCGCAGCTGTCTGGGCCCTCAGCCTGTCCCGGGGCCCCTCCCGCCAGTGCTTTGAGCTGGAGAGCACGTGGGGGTGATGGCCTAGAAAGAAGATGCCAGAAGTTGCCTCTGTGTTACTCCCTTTCCATTTAAAAATAAACACTTTTAATTGATCATTGATTGGATTCACTTACCCTCACCTGTACCCACATCAGTAGTTTCTGGTGAGTGGGCAGCTGGAGAGTTTGAGGATAGAGATGGGGTTGCCAGCAGACGGTATTTGTATTTCTAGCCTCTCTAAGACTGTCTCCAGTATATATAAACTGAGAGCCATAGCACTGCCTCGTAGCAGAAATGGGTGGGAAATGCTTGAGGCCTCTAGATCTTCTAGATCTTGTTACCCTGGAGACAGGTACCCTTTCTAGTTGCCCAGCAAGACCCTTGCTCCACATCCAGGGTGAGACCGTGTCTGGAGGATGTGGGGTGAATGCCCACATCACTGAACAAAGATTCCAGAGGTTTGACTTGCTTCTGTGACCACCCCCTTGGGACAATCGGGGACCTTCCTGCAGAAACAACTTGGAGCTCAGCCCGTGTACGCTACCTGGCAGAATGCACCATTTGTCCAGCACCACCGGGGCTCACCAGGTCCTCTGTCCTGTATCCTTGCATGCAACCTAAGTGAAGGGCATGCCAAGGGGAGAGAACAGTGAATGGCTGAGAGACTGGGACATCTTGTCTGTACCTGACTCTTCCCCACCCAGCCTGAGTGAGGGTGAGGAAGCCATCAGGGCAGGAAACAGTACCAGTGGGAACACCAGTTTGGTGGGCCCCTCCCTGCCTCACCTGATGGTATCTGCCTTTCCTCCTCCCACCAAAACCCAGGCTTGTCAGAGGAAGCAGAGCCAGCTTTTAAAAAGGTGGGGATGAAGGGAGGGCAGGCTCAAGGTTATGTCCTGGAATGTGCTTGAGCCGGGCATGGGGGACCCACCCGTTTTGGAAAGGGATTGACAATATGTCCCTGGGTCCCAGACTGCTTTCCAGACAGGAAGATGCAAGATGGACCAAGACCTGCAAGTTCTGACCTGTGCGGAGAGATAACATCAGCTGGTGCTGTAGGAATTCGGCATAGATGGGCTTCTGCAGGGTGAGGCTGAGGGGGGAGGAATGGGTGGTGGTCTCAGGTCCCTATTCGGTAAAGAAGAAGAAGAAAAAACAAGTTCCGTCACCCAGACTGCAGGGAACAGAGGTTAGGTACAGAAAAACAGATATCTTTTCCGTTCCCTATCTTGAAGCAAAGACAGAATCTCTTGCAAAACTCCACTTCCTCTTTCTGCCCTGTTGAGCTGGGCCTACATATATTTTATAGGTATTTGTAGACTCTCCGTCCCTCTCCACCGTAGTATGGTCTCCTTGAGGACAGGCACAAGTTGTGGCTTACTTGCCTTTGTGTCCTCCATATGTACACACCAGTGGGTGCTTTGCCCGTGGCTGTGCTTAGTATGTATCTGGAGAGGAAACAGGCTAGCCCAACCTGGCTTTTTAAGAGCTGCCCATTTGGGAAGTCTACGAGACTGGAATCCAGAGCCTAGTCAATGATTGGTTGTTTTGGATAGCAGTATTTTTTTTTACTGATGGAAGCACGAGGAGGTCTCACATTCCTAAGTGATCAGGAAATAGGGAGGAAGAGGAGACCGACTAATGAGGTTCCTAGCTTTGTCCCCGTTGAGCTTTCTCCAAAGGTGCTGGTAAAAAACTTTTTTTATGCACGAGGGAGGTCCACTTGAGGAGCACGTAGCACGTGAATGGCAAAACCAAAGCCAAACTGCTTCATGCTGCCTGCCCAGTGCCTCCTCTATGCCATGGACTGCCTGTGTCCCCTGCCTTTCCCCCTCTAGCCTGGCTCCCTCATCCCAAGCCCTGTCCTGGGAGACGGGCAAGCGACCGGGAGTGTTTAGCCTTGGCCATCCGGTCCACTTTTTGGTATCTGCCCATCTAAGTCAAAGGAGGGATGGATTCATCAGGTGCGCACTGCCTGCAAAACACTGCTTTTGATGCTCTGCTGAGGGGCAGCGTAGGGAACTGGTTAAGAGGATGGTGCCAGAGCCTGACTGCCTGGGTTCAAATGTGTGCCTTAGTTTTCTCATCTGTAAAATAGGGATGATAGAGTCATTCCTACCCCCATAGGGCTCTTTTGAGGATTAAAAACATTATTGTATATAAGGGCTTGGAACGGCACTTGGCCCACAGCGTAAGCACTACAGTAGTGTTTGCTTTTATGTTTTATTTTAAAACTCTTCCAATCCAGCTGAGCCGAACCAGATTTGGGTGTGAGAATGAATGGATAGGGCTGTAATGGGGGTATAGAACTTTCCAATGCATCCCAGTGGCTGGGTGATTCCCAGAAGTGTTTATCCTTGGTCCTGGCCCAGATGGAAGCATCAAGCAATTGAGAGGCCTTCTGCTCTGGGGTATGTGAGCAGCTGAGTAGGGTGTCAGTGTGTTCCACTTGAACTCATTTCCTCTTCCTCAAGTGGGAAGGTCAGCTTGGTGTCAGACTCGATACACACCACTATCTTTCACTAAGAGGCTCCTGATTTTCTGACTTCCCCTCCAGCTGGACACATGATTATTTGATTTGGAACTTTGAAGTGATCCTGAGGAGAGCAGAAACATCCCAAGGAACCAGGAGCCAGTGGACAAGAAGGCAGGAGAATTGGAACATGAGGTCAGCACTGGGTTCTGAGACCTGGAGGACTATCTCTTCCTGGAAATTCAGTCCCTGCTCAGGGAGAGGGGGAGCTTTTCCCAGCTCATGGCCATGGCCCTTTGGCTACGTCTAGGTTCCACTCCCCATCACTGTTCCCCTAACCCCAACCCTGTGGTTCTCTCCATCCCTTTTATTATTTTTTGCCACCACTTCCTCACAGAACCACAGAAGAGAATTTTAAAACAAAAATTTGTCATGCTTGGGATTAGATCTAATGTAAAAATACTTCATGTTTGCTTTAAGGTGTGTGTGTGTGTGTTTACAATAAATTAAATGAACTCATTGTAAGATCATCAAATGCAAATACATATATATGTATATATATATACATATATATGGAGAGAGAGAGGGAGAGGGAGAGGCTCCCTTAATCCCACTCTTCATACCGCTGTTTGGAGTCTAATCCACAGATTTTTTTTTTGATTTTTTTTTTTTATTAAAAATTTGTTTTTTCAAAGTTTATTTATTTTTGGGATAGAGAGAGACAGAGCTTGAACGGGGGAGGGGCAGAGAGAGAGGGAGACACAGAATCGGAAACAGGCTCCAGGCTCTGAACCATCAGCCCAGAGCCCGACGCGGGGCTTGAACTCACGGACCGTGAGATCGTGACCTGGCTGAAGTCGGACGCCTAACCGACTACGCCACCCAGGCGCCCCTCACAAATTTAATATTAGTTGGGGTTTGTCATTTTTTATTTTTTTTATAAATGGGTAGGGCCCAATTTTTTTTTTCAAAGTTTATTTTGAGAGAGAGAGAGTCGGGGAGAAGCAGAGAGAGAGAGAGAGAGAGAGAGAGAGAATCCCAAGCAGGCTCTGCACTGTCAATGCTGAGCCCCACATGGGGCTCAAACTCATAAACCGTGAGCTCACAACCTGAACCGAAACCAAGATTCGAATGCTGTTTGGTTTTTTTAAAGTAAACTCTATGCCCAACATGGGGCTTAAACTCATGACCTTGAGATCAAGAGTCCCATGTTCTACCGATTGAACCAGTCAGGTGCCCCAGTTGGTTTTTGTTTTGTCTTTTAATAAAAATTGAATCAAAGTGTTGAATCATGCTGTTCTGCAACCTTTTTTTTTACCTAACAGTAATCTCGTTTTTCACTCTTTAAAACCATTGAAATCCTCAGAAAGACTATAACAGTCATCCATATATCTCTGACATCTTTATATGGCAATACATATAAAATGTCTATGTAGCATTGTTAGGGCCTTTGGAAATCATTTCAAGGCTATTCTATTTGAGGCTGGCAGAACCCCTGGGAAGTAGTGAGGCTTGATGCTTCTATCCCTGTTTCACAGATTAATAATACAATGAACTGGGACTAGAATCCAGTTTCTCTGTCCAGACTCAAAGTGCTTTCCACTATCCTGTGCTTTCTCTTTAGAAGCTGGGCATTCAAATGAGGGATTGAAATTTGTGACTAAGGTTCATAAATGGTCAGAATTTATCAATCTCTTAATACTTCAGGAACTTCCTATTTCTTGTAAGAAGTAGATGAGGAATAAAAAGGGGTGCCTGTGTGGCATAGTCAGTTAAGCACCCAACTCTTGATTTCGGCTCAGGTCATTATCTCATGGTTCGTGAGATTGAGCCCCGAGTCAAGCTCTGTGCTGACAGTGTGGAGCCTGCTTGGGATTTTCTCTCTCTCTCTTTCTTTGCCCCTCCCCTGCTCACAAGTGCCACGCGCTCTCTCTCTCTCTTTCTCTCTCTCTCAAAATAAATAAACATTAAAAAAAAAGAAGGGGGGCGCCTGGGTGGCGCAGTCGGTTAAGCGTCCGACTTCAGCCAGGTCACGATCTCGCGGTCCGTGAGTTCGAGCCCCGCGTCGGGCTCTGGGCTCATGGCTCAGAGCCTGGAGCCTGTTTCCGATTCTGTGTCTCCCTCTCTCTCTGCCCCTCGCCCGTTCATGCTCTGTCTCTCTCTGTCCCAAAAATAAATAAACATTGAAAAAAAAAAATTAAAAAAAATAAATAAATAAATAAAAAGAAGGGCGCCTGGGTGGCTCAGCCAGTTGAGCATCTGACTCCTAATTTTGGCTTAGGTCATGATCCCAAGGTCATAGGATTGAGCCTTGTATCGGGCTCTGAGTTGAATGTGGAGCCTGCTTCAGATTCTCTTTCTCCCTCTGCTCCTCCCTGGCTTGTGCAGGGGTGTGAGCTTGCTCTCTCTGTCTCTCAAAAAAAAAAAAATTTGAAAAAAATTTTTGAATGTTTTTATTTATTTTTGAGACAGAGACAGAGCATGAGCAGGGTAGGGGCAGAGAGAGAGGGAGACACAGAATCTAAAGCAGGCTCCAGGCTCTGAGCTGTCAGCACAGAGCCCAGACGTGGGGCTTGAACTCACGGAGTGTGAGATCATGACCTGAGGTGAAGTCAGACGCTTAACCGACTGAGCCACCCAGGCGCCCCCCCAAAAAAATTTTTTTAAAAAGAGGAGGAGGGGGCCTGGATGGCTCAGTGGGTTAAGCATCCAACTTTGGCTCAGGTAATGATCTCACGGTTTGTGAGTTCGAGCCCCACACTGGGCTTTGCGCTGACAGTGCATGGAGCCTGCCTGGGATTCTCTCTCCCTCTCTCTCTGCCCCTCTCTTGTGCTCTCTCTCTCAAAATAATATATATATATATATATATATATATATATATATATATATATATATATATAAAGAAGAGGAATAAAAAGGACAAATTCTCTCCCCTTAAGGAGTTTAGAATCAAGTAGATGTAACAAAACACAGGAAAATAGTTCTAGAACACTTGCTACACAACATGTAAATAAATGAGTAGTGATTGCTAAGATGTAAGCAAAAGGAAATGAGCAGTATGAGAGTTGATATGTTCACTGATCATTTACAAACACCTCTGTTGGGTCCTCTACCCCACAAGAGATATGTATGTAATGTCTACAACATACACTTAGCACCTACATTAATATTATCATTCCAACACTGAGATTCTTTGGGGATGTTCTCGTTCTTGTCTTTGTTTTTAAAAATAGTCTCTGCTAGAATCTCAGCTCCTAAAAGAGGTGGATAATGATGAAGAAAGACGATGATGATAGGGGCACCTCGCTGGCTCAGTCAGAAGAAGATGCCACTCTTTAAACGTTTATTTATTTTTGATGGAGCGCCTGGGTGGCTCAGTCGGTTAAGCGTCCGACTTCGGCTCAGGTCACGATCTCGCGGTATGTGAGTTCGAGCCCCGCGTCGGGCTCTGTGCTGACGGCTCAGAGCCTGGAGCCTGTTTCAGATTCTGTGTCTCCCTCTCTCTCTGCCCCTCCCCCGTTCATGCTCTGTCTCTCTGTCTCAAAAATAAATAAACGTTAAAAAAATAAAAAAAAAAAAAAACACGTTTATTTATTTTTGAGACAGAGCCTGAATGGGGGAAGGGCAGAGAGAGAGGGACACACAGAATCAGAAGCAGGCTCCAGGCTCTGAGCCGTCAGCCCAAAGCCGGACGCGGGGCTCGAACTCACAGACCGCGAGATCCTGACCTGAGCTGAAGTCGGCGCCCAACCGACTGCACCACCCAGGCGCCCCTGAAGATGCCACTCTTGATCTCAGTGTCCTGAGTTTGAACCCTGCACTGGGTGTAGAGATTACTTACATAAATAACACCAAGAAAGAAAGAAAAGAAAGAAAGGAAGGAAGGAAGGAAGGAAGGAAGGAAGGAAGGAAGGAAGGAAGGAAGGAAGGAAGAAAGAAAGAAAGAAAGAAAGAAAGAAAGAGAGAAAGGAGATAGATAAGGATGAGTTATCCAATAGAATTCATCAGGAAAAAGCCAACTGGAAGACCAGAATTTTGAACTGAATTCTTTGGTGGAGGAAGGAAAGAGAAACAGAACCAATTGAATCTGCACGTTTGGGGATGTAGTTAGTACTTAGCAAACGTAAGCCATTAATGACTGTGAAATATCCCAGTGAAGTGAGTTTTCCTGGTTCTTCCCTTAACCCTCCCCTCTACCTTCTACACCCCATCAAGGAGCATTAGATCCTCTGTCTTCCTCATACAATCCAGTTGATGCCGTTTATGTAAAGAGCAAGGCTGGAAGGCCGAGAGAGGGAGAGAGAGAAACAAAGAGAGAGGGAGGGCTGGAAGTCATGGTACTCCTGTCAGTGCCCTCAGAAAATTACATTTTTAAAGAACTCCAGGAAAGGCTACGCCCTATTTTCCCAGTAACCCAAACCGCGTGAGTTTCCAAGTAAGTTCTTTTTGTTGTCTACCCTATTTCTCTTCTCTTGAAATTTAAACTCTGAGCGCTGAAGATAAAGGGGAGAAGGAGGCAGAGGCCTGGCTCTCCAGATAGCGACTAAGCAACGGGTAGCTAAGGATCTCCGTCTTGGCGTAAATGGGGAAACCCGCGCCCCCAAGAGGCCTTAAAGCCCACAGCAACTCGACCCCGCCGCCGGTATCACGTGACGGTGCGGCGCGGCGGGTAGACTACAACTCCCACTGTGCCGCGCGGCACGCCGGCGTTACAAAGCTCTCGCTCATTGGTCGCTGGAGATATTTGAAAGGGGGGGCTGGCGCGGAAAACGAAGGTTGAGTCTTGGGTTTTTGCAGAGCTCTTCTTGTGGCGAGTAAGTCCTGGACCTGGTGGGGAGGCGACCTCTGGGGCGATAAAGCCCAGAGGAACTCGTGAACGTGTGTACGTGCCAAGGTGAGGTGGGGTCCCGGCGCTGACTTGAGGGGAGGGGCGGCTCTGCGAAGGAAGGTTGGGAGACCTCCGGATATCCTGGTGAGCTCCGAACTCAGTGGAGGCCTCCCGGTATGGAGCGTCGGGGTGGTGGAATGGGTAGTGAGGCTCCGGATCCCCCGAGAGGAAGGAGAAGCAGAGGCGTCCGTTTATAACGGGAGCCTGCTGTCCTGACATGGGCGTTTTTCCCGAATAGGGTTTCTTTCTTTCTGTCTGTCTGTTTTTCTTTCTGTCTTTCTTTCTACTTCCCTTCCCTTCCCTTCCCTTCCCTTCCCTTCCCTTCACCTTCCCTTTACCTTCCCTTCCCTTCCCTTTTCTTGTAATCTCGTAATCTCTACAAAGTGGAACTTGAAGTGACGACCCGGAGATCAAGAATCCCACAGCTCCACTGACTGAGCCAGCCAGGCGCCCCTCCCGATAGGATTTCTCATGGGATTCTTTGCAAACAACCCCCCCCCCCCACCGCCCCTCACTTCTGCAGCCTTCAAGCCCTTCTCCTGCCCTCCATTATGAATCTTCTCCGCCTACTCTAATCCTTCTCCTTTTCCCTAGCCCTCCAACGCCATGAGGAGCTTCAAAGGAATCAACTTTGGGACCTTGCTAAGCAGCGTGAAGGAAGCTGAAGAGTTGCTGCCTGACTTGAAGGTAGGATTGTGTCTGGCTCTGGATACATCTGGCTTTCCAAGATGAGCTGGGGTTTTTTGTCTTATATGAAGAGATAACTAATAGGGGATCCTCTCCTGAGAAGCCCCCTTTCTAGTTATCTTTCCCTACTTTGGTGGTCCCAATCACAGCTTCCTCTCCTCTTAGGAGTTCCTGTCCAAGCTTCCAGCTGGTTCAAACAGCTGCCGATCTGATGCCGAGAGGAGACAAGCTTGTGATGCCATCTTGAGGGCTTGCAACCAGCAGCTGACTGCCAAGCTGGCTTGCCCTAGGCACCTGGAGAGCCTGCTGGAACTGGCGGAGCTGGCTTACAATGGCTACTTGATGTCTACCCCCCAGCGCCCACCCCTGTACCTGGAACGAATTCTCTTCATCTTTTTGCGGAACATTGCCACACAGGGAATCCCAGAGGCCACGCTCCGATTCGCAAAACCCCTTCATGCCTGTTTGGTGCATTGCTCTCGCCAAGCTGCTCCCCAGGACTATGATGCTGTGGCGCGAGGCAGCTTTTCTCTGCTTTGGAAGGCAGCAGAAACCCTGGAGGAGCGGCGAGCTGCATTATCAACTCGGCTGAAGGCCTTGAGCTTTCTTGTACTCTTGGAGGATGAAAGTACCCCTTGTGAGGTTCCCCACTTTGCTTCTCCAACAGCCTGTCGAGTGGTAGCTGCCCATCAGCTATTTGATGCCACTGGGCACAGTCTGAATGAAGCCGATGCTGATTTCCTAGATGACCTGCTCTCCAGGCATGTGATCAAAGTTTTGGTGGGTGAGGGAGGGGGTTCTCCTGGTCCTCTTTCTCCCCAGAGGGCCCTCTGTCTCTTGGAACTCACCCTGGAACGTTGCCGTCGCCTCTGCTGGAGTGGCCACCATGCCAAGGCCACGAGAGTAGTGGAGAAGACCCATGATTACCTAAGGAACACCAGTCTGGCTCCCAGCCTCCAGTTATGCCAACTTGGGGTTGAACTGCTACAGGCTGGGGAGGGAGGATCCCAGGCACTGGCCGAGCTTCTGATCAAGGCATCAGCTGTCCTGAACAACAGTGTGGAGGCACCATCACCCCCATTGCGGGCATTATGTGACAGCTGCCAGTTCTTCCTCTCAGGACTGGAGCGAGGCATCAAGAGACGCTATGGACTGGATGCTGTTCTGGGCCTCTTTGCTTTTCTTGGCGGGTACTGCTCTCTCATCCGGCAGCTGCAGGATGGTGTGAGTTAAGAACCTAGAGGTAGGGTGGGAATGTGGTTCTGCAGACTATCAAGCTAAGGTCTTTGGTAAGATCTGGAAGCCCTGGCTCCCTCCTCAGTCAGCTGCTCTCTGGATTATGCCTAGTGCAGCCACCAGCAGCCTAGTCTACTCTGGGAGGGCCATGGCCCCTCCTAATGCCCTTCTTCCTACTCCCTGGGCTGAGTCAGCTCTCCAGGACTCTGGGCCAGTCTTCAGTTTGGAGCTCATCCTGTATCTCTGCCTCTCAACCCAACCTTCCCCTTCCTTCCTCAGGTCTGTGGGGATTCCTCCAAGCAGCAGCAGTCTCTGGTTCAGATGCACTTTCAGGGACTTCACCTCTACACTGTGGTGGTTTATGACTTTGCACAAAGCTGTCAGGTACAGTCTGGGAATCAAAAGACCTGGACAGGTCCTGGGGTCTGGGGTTGCTGGACTGCCCTGGTAGAGCTTTGGAGTTGCTTTGGGTTTGGGGTGGGGTAGATGTCACCTTGGACCTATTATGTCTCTTCTCACTCTCAAGACCTTCTTGTCCCTTTAGGTAGCTGATTTGGCTGACCTGGCCCAGCTGGTGGAAAGTTGCAAATCTACTGTGGTCTGGATGCTGGAGGCCTTACAGAGCCTGTCAGGCCAAGAGCTGACTGACTACCTGGGCATGACTGGTTAGTGCCCTGGGGCCCAGATGCAGGGGGGAAGGTCATCACTCTCTAGGCAGACAAATAGCACTTGCTGGATGGTTCTGACCACCTTGGGGGCTCCTTATGGTTTAAGGAGGCAGTGAAAAAAAATGTTCTTAAGTGACCCTCATCACTTGTACTTATAAACATTTACAGGGGTGCCTGGGTGCTCAGTTGGTTAAGCATCCAACTTTGGCTCAGGTCATGATCTCGTGTTCATGGGTTCGAGCCCCATGTTGGGCTCTGTGCTGACAGCTCAGAACCTGGAGTCTGCTTCGTGGATTCTGTCTCCCTCTCTCTCTGCCTGCCGCCCCCGCCCCCGCCGCTTGTACTCTGTCTCTCTGTCTCTCACAAAAATAAATAAAACATTAAAAAACATTTTTTTAAACATTTATAGTAGTAGAGAAGTGATAAGGCTAACTTATGATAGCAGACACAAGTTTTTTGTCATTGACTTTGAAACATGATTTGGTGTTTTCTTTCATGAAAATGTTTGTACCTGATATGCAACTTTATGACCTTTTTTTTTTAAATGTTTTTTTTATTATTTATTTTTGAGAGAGAGACAGAGTGTAAGCAGGGGAGGGGCAGAGAGAGAGGGAGACACAGAATCTGAAGCAGGCTCCAGGCTCTGAGCTGTCAGCACAGAGACCAATGTGGGGCTTGAACTCACAAACCACGAGATCATGACCTGAGCCAAAGTGGGATGCTTAACCAACTGAGCCACCCAGGCGCCCCTATGACCTTTCTAGAAGTTGTATTTTTTTTAATGTTTACTTTTAATGTTTATTTTTACTTTTGAGAGAGAGAGAGAGTCAGAGAGAGAGGGAGACACACAGAATCCGAAGCAGGCTCCAGGCTCTGAGCTGTCAGCACAGAGCCCAACATGGGGCTCGAACCCACGAACCATGAGATCATGACCTGAGCCAAAGTCAGACACTTAACCCACTGAGCCACCCAGGCACCCCAAGTTTTAAAGAATATTTATAACTTAAAATTTCTTTTTAGAAACCAGGTAAAAATGCTTCAACAATCAAATTGCGCAAAAAGGCATGTAGTCTAAAGTCTCTCTCTCCTAATCCTGGTCACAAAGTTCCCCTCTACTGAGACAACTAATACGATCAATTTCTTACGTATCATTCTGGAGATGTACTATGTATAAATAAATTTGCATATATACTTCTCCACACCCTTTCAGTTGAAACGTACATACAGAAAAGTACAAAGTACAAAGTGAACATACTTTTTAAATTTTTTTTTTTTTTTTAACGTTTATTTATTTTTGAGACAAAGAGAGACAGAGCATGAACGGGGTAGGGGCAGAGAGAGAGGGAGACACAGAATCGGAAGCAGGCTCCAGGCTCTGAGCCATCAGCCCAGAGCCCGACGCGGGGCTTGAACTCACGGACCGTGAGATCGTGACCTGAGCTGAAGTCAGACACTCAACCGACTGAGCCACCCAGGTGCCCCTGAACATACTTTTTAACCAACGTCTAGGTCAAGTAAGAGCATGATTTAGACCTTGGGGAAACCCCTCCTTCTGCCCCCCTCCTAGTAACCCCCCTCCTCAAAGCAACCATTATCCCAACGGCATACTTTAGTTTTGTCTATTTTTGTATTTTATAATACGTTTTCCCTTCAGTTTATAAAAAGGATGGCCCCATTAAATTATACAAACCCAATGAGTTCAGTCACTGAAAAGTTTTGGAGAACTTTTTTTTTCTTTTTTTTTTTTTTATGTTTTTCTTTTATTTTTGAGAGATACACACACACAGTGAGAGCAGGGGATGGGGCAGAGAGAGAGAGAGAGAGACAGAATCTGAAGCAGGCTCCAGGCTCTGAGCTGTCAGCGCAGAGCCCGACATGGGGCTTGAACTCACAGACTGCAAGATCATGACCTGAGCCGAAGTCAGATGCCCAACCAACTGAGCCATCCAGGTGCCCCAGAACTTTTCATATTCATATATTCAGTAGTTGAACCTACCCATTGAGATGAAAATATCATCAGCAGTCACAAAAATTACTAGTTTGAAAATTCTTCCCGGAATATTGAAGCCTGACTTAATTTTTTCCAGCCATCTGTGTTGATAGCCAAAAAACTGCATAAACTAGAGTTTAGGGCAAATTTTGTTCATTCAACAAATATCTATTGAGCACCTACCATGTGCCAAGCACTATTGTGAGGACTTGGGTATATCAGTAAACGAATCAAAGATCCCTGCCCTCACGGAGCCACAGTCTGGTTAGGGGAGAATGATAATAAGCAACAGAATAATTGAATTATCAATATGTTAGAAAGTGATAAGAAATGTGGGGGCAGGGGGGAAGGAGTATAGAGCAGGATAAGAAAGGGAATTAGGAGTTCAGGGTGGGTGAGGGGGCAAGTTACCACTTAAAATAGAGTCAGGATAGGCCTGCTTGGGAGGGTGACATGAGCAAAACTTGGAGGATGTGATGGAGTTGGCCATGTGGACACCTGCGAAAGGACATCCTTGGCAGAAGAAACAGTCAAGGCCAAGGCCCTAAGGCAGGAACTATCCTGGTGTGGTCAAGAAACAGCAAGGAGGCTCCTAGTGTGGCTTTCGTGGAATGAGAGGAGGAGGAGGAGATAAGGGATAGGCCAGAGCGTTAACCCCAAAATGCTGCCCTTCGGAGGAAGATGAAGGCAAAAATTGGCATGTGAGGAAATGGGCCCTGTGTAGGAGTGAAGACTCAGCTTGCGCTTGTAGAACAAGTGCAAAGGAGCCGCTGGTGTGGGTGTGCCTTACAGGAATGGACATCACGGGCTGAGTTGGAGCAGGTAGGGGAGAGCTGCCCCTATCTCATTCCCTAGCAATAGGGCTTCCTGTCTGATCTGGAAGCTACTGAGCCGGCCACAGGTTGAGCTTCTCTCTACTGCCTCTCCAACAGGAGAGCGGCAGTGGGAACTATTTCCGCTGTCAACTATTCTCTCTCTCACTTGCAGCCTCTTACACCAGTAACTTGGCCTACAGCTTCTATAGTCACAAGCTGTATTCCGAGGCCTGTGCCATCTCTGAGCCCCTCTGTCAGCACCTGGGGTTGGTGAAGCCGGACATGTATCCTGAGGTGCCTCCTGAGAAGGTACGAGAGCAGGAAGGGAGGTTATGTTGGAGGCCTGAGTAGCATGAAAGGGCCTGGCCAGGACCCTGCCCTGCAGTAGCGTGTTAAGAGCCAAGTACCTGGGACGGTGTCTTCCACACCTCACTTGTACTATTACTTTTTTTTTTTTTTTTTTAATGGTCTCACTTTTTATATTTAGCCACGTTCAAGCTGGTGGTTCTCAACCTGGTTGCATGTTAGAATCCCCTGAATGTACTTAAAAAAACTCATTCTGATGCCTGGCCCAAGCCTATTGCATCAGAATCTCTGGTGCTAGAGCCCATGCATCTGGTTATTTTAAAAGTTCCCCGAGGAGGCCCTTTAAGTAACCAGAGTGAGAACCATCGCAAGGAGACCCATGAAATGATGGGTTGGCTGGAGTGGCAGGTGAGATGGGTTGTAGAGGGCCTTGGTTTTCATTTTGAGTGAGGCAGATGAGCCTCTCAAAGGAAGGCATGACATCAGCTTGGCATTTTGAGTTTCTCTGGCATCACTATGGTGAATGAACAAGATACCAGGACAACAGTGGGCACCCCCACTGCTCTTGTAGCCTGGGCCGGAAAGGGTGGGTATCTGAACTGAAGTAGCGTCTTGCGGGATGGGAAGAAGGGAATGGGTGCAAGAAGCCCGGGATTAATTTGGTAAGTGACTGGCTGTGACGGGGTGGGGGGGTGGGGTGCGGAGGGAAGGTCAAGGGTGGCCTGGCATTTTGGACTGAGAAGACGCTGACTTGTGAGAGAGGGGTTACAGGAGGAGAAACGGGTTTCTAGGGCTGTGGACATAAATATGTGGGTGGGGTGGATTGAAGCCTCAGATTGAGAACCCCTGGGGTGTTTAGTGCTTTGGTGTCTTCTGCCTTGGGGCAGGCTTGGGGGCTGGCGGACCACCTGGTGGTGTATGTACCTGTGTGGCATGTACTCCCCCACTATTACGGACTCGGTGGTTCCTCTCTGCAGTTTGGTCTCTGCTTTCTATGGTCAGTTGCACAGGTGCTTCCGGCTGCATGGAGAGAGTTTGAAGAAACTGGGTAAACAGGCCCAGGGCTGCGAGATGGTGACTTTGTGGCTGACAGCCCTGCAGCCCTGTGGCCCCCGACACATGGCTGAGCCTGTCACCTTCTGGGTTCGGATCAAGATGGATGCAGCCAGAGCAGGAGACAAGGAGCTACAGCTGAGGTGAGTTGGCGGGGAGGGAGACAACCATGTTTGCTCCCTGGCTAGGGCTAGCTTTTGGTACTGGTGGTCTCGTGTATCCTTCTGTCTGAAAAAAGGCACTGATTCCTCTGTTCGTTGTTATTTATCAAATGCCTACTATATGACAGTCACTGTGCTAGGTATAGGGGAGCAGTGGGGACAGGCAATGCCCTTGCTTTAATGACTGGGAAGTCAGTGACCTCTCAGCAAGCCAAGGCTGGGACTCCTTGGCACGGGGCAGAAGCTCCATGCTTCACGGACTCCCTGACATGGCGTTGGGCCTGCCTTCTCTTAGGACTCTGCGAGACAGCCTGAGTGGCTGGGACCCAGAGACCCTGGTCTTCCTGCTGAGGGAGGAGCTGCAGGCCTATAAGGCTGTGCGAGCGGACACAGGGCAGGAACGGTTCAACGTCATCTGTGACCTGCTGGAGCTGAGCCCTGAGGAGACACCGGCTGGGGCCTGGGCTCGGGCCACCCACCTGGTGGAACTGGCTCAGGTGCTCTGCTACCATGACTTTGCCCAGCAGACCAACTGGTGAGGAAGAATAGCTGGGGAGGCCACTCTTGCTTCTCACCCTAGGTCATCTTACCCTTTTCAGAGGCCGTTTCCCTCTCCCAAGTCCCTGAGCAGCCACTTCAGTTTGTGGCCATGGGCGCTCATTCAAAGGGTGGGGCCGGCTATCCTGCAGAAGGTCCTTCCCAGGACACTATGGCAGGTACTCGTCATGGGCCCAGCTTAAGTCCATCCTCTCCCTTCAGCTCTGCCCTGGATGCTATCCAGGAAGCCCTACAGCTTCTGGAGTCTGTGAGGCCTGAGACCCAGGCCAAGGATCGGCTTCTGGATGATAAAGCACAGGCCCTCCTATGGTTCTACATTTGTACCCTGGAGACCAAAATGCAGGAAGTAAGTGTGGCTTCTGTGGGGCTTAGCAGAACTGGATTATTTCCCCCAGGCCCACAGTAAGCTGGTGCCAGCCCTGTTTTTTATCCTGATCCCCCCTCCCCCCCATCTAGGGTATCGAGCGGGATCGGAGAGCCCAGGCCCCTAATAACCTGGAGGAATTTGAAGTCAATGACCTGAACTATGAAGATAAACTCCAAGAAGATCGTTTCCTATACAGTAACATTGCCTTCAACCTGGCTGCAGATGCTGGTGAGGGTTGTGAATGTAGTGTGCTAGATGGGGTCTCCTCTGTGTCTTCCTAAGAGCAGAATGGGGACCCCAGGTAGGGGAAAGGAAGTAGGGTGGGAGGTGGGCACAGAGGGCAGAGGGCGTTACGAAGAAGGCTGCATTCTCCCCAAATGGCCCACACAGAGAATGGCCGGTCCCTTTCTTCTGACTTCTAGCTCAGTCCAAATGCCTGGACCAAGCACTGGCCCTTTGGAAGGAGGTGCTTACAAAGGCACAAGCCCCCGCTGTACGGTGTCTCCAGCAGACAGCAGCCTCACTGCAGACCCTAGCAGCCCTCTATCAGCTGGCGGCAAAGGTAATGGGGCAGGGCGTTAACACACGCCAGAAGCCCACTCTTTCCTCTTCTTTGGCTGGTGTATCTGCTAAGAAGCCATGTAGCCCATTGTGGCCTCTCTCACCGGGCTTCCTAAGTTGAAATACAAGCTTCGTCCTTTATTTTAACTCACCTTGGCAAGTGACGTAACTTCCTAAACCCAGGTTTCCTTGTGTCTAAAATGAGGACAGTAATAGCACTACCTCATGGTGTCCTTAAGTGGCATATTCAAATGTCAGATATAGTTATTATTAATTCTTAGGTAATTTGAGCTGTGTGTTTTCTGAAACATACATAAATGCCTATAGGTTTAATTTTACATTTTTACATGCAACATCAGGACATTTCACAGACTCCCTGAAGCTCTTCCCTGGACCCCACGTTAGGAACCTCCGAAAAAGAACATGGTACATAAAAAAGATCTTTGTTACTGTGGCCATTAGGCCATCTTTCTAGCATGAGAATCGAGGGAAGCTGCCTCAGCGCTAGATCTGAGTCTTGGCTCTCCCCTGTACCTGTGATGTGAATTTGGGCAAGCAACTTAACTTGCGTGAGTCTTAAGCCTCTTAGTCTATAGTCATCTGTAAAATTGGGGTTAGAGTCACTATGAAAGATTAAAAGAGCTGATGCACGTGAACCCCCTCTTTTTGACAATTTGATATTTTTATTATGACTTTTGAAGTTTCACTTCAAATTTTATTTTTCAGTAATCTCTACACCCAATGTGGGGCTCAAACTCACAACTTTGTATGCCCCCCTCACTGAACCAGCCAGGTGTCCCTTCAATTTTTTTTTTTTTTTTTTTTAGATCTATGAATTCTTTTTTTTTTTTTTTAAGTGTATTTTTATTTATTTTGAGAGAGAGCAAGCAGGGTAGGGGCAGAGAGAGAGGGAGACAGAATCCCAAGCGGGCTCTGTGCTATCAGCGCAGAGCCCCATGTGGGGCTTGAACCAACTGGGTGGCTCAGTCGGTTGAGCATCCCAACTTCCGCTCAGGTCATGATCTCACAGTTCAGGGCTTTGAGCCCCGCATCAGGCTCGTTGCTGTCAGCACAGGGCCCGCTTCAGATCCTCTGTCCCCTCTCTCTTTCTGTCCCTCTCCTGCTCAGGCTTTCTCTCTCTCAAAAGTAAGTAAACATTAAAAGGAATTGAAGTATGGTTGACACACAATATTATATTAGTTTTAGGCGTGCAACATAGTGATTTGGCAACAGCGTGCGTTACTCAGTGCTCACCATGGTGAGGGAAGTCACCATACATTATTATCACAATGTTATTGACTGTACCCTCTTTGCTGTACTTTTTCAGCCCCGCGACTTACTTATTTTATAACTGGAAGTTTGTACCTCTTGATCCTCTTGCCTGTCTCGCCCATCCCCCTGCCCTGATGTAAACCTCTCAGCACAGTGCCTGGCCCATAGTAAGCTTTCGGTAACTCCCAGCTGTCGATGCTGACTGGTACCTAAGCTTTCACACGGGAGGCTGGATGGTGGTAGGCTCCCTCGCTACTCTTATCTCAGGCTTCTTGAGGATGGCAGGTGGTGGCCTTGTCTGTAGCCACACCTCATCCAGGCTCTGAAGTCAGACCAAGGTCTCAAAGGGCTGAGGAGCAGAGGGTAGAAAGGGAGGTTCGAGCAGGAGCTGGGTAAACTTCCTGCTCCTGGCTGACCAGCCCCTGCAGGCTCTGGAGGTCCTCCTGCTCGTACGGATCGTCTCCCAGAGACTGGAGGACCACGCGAAGGCAGCCGGCTCCTCCTGCCACGCCAGCCAGCTGCTCCTGATGCTCGGCTGTCCCAGCTATGCCCAGGTGAGTGCCCAGCCAGCCAAGCCCGGAGCTGCGGGGGGACCTGGCTTTAGTGACCCATCTTTTCTCTGAGAAGACAAGATACTGAAGGGGCATCTTCCCTGCCTTCTACTGCCACATCCTGCTGGAGGGTCGTAAAGTGTGGAGTGGTTGGGAGGCAGCTGTGGGAAGAGGAAGCGTCTTTCCTTCTCACTGCAAAACCATTGTTTCCTAAGTCTTATAGATCCTGCACCAGAAATACACCACTAATCCTGTATTTCCCCACCATTTGCCCTAGTCACCCTTTCTCCACTCACTTAGGACTGCTCCAACACCACCTAGCTGGTCTCCCTGCCTCCAGCAGGGAGGCCCCTTTTGTCTTCTAACATGATCTTTTAAGGCACAGATCTGATCTCATCTTTTTTCCTGCTTAAAGGATTTCATTGGTTTCTTCATTACCTGTAGGATGATACTGTCTAGACACTTTACTTGGTATTGCACACCTTCTGTATCCTGGCTCATGCTTTTTCTTGCCACTCCCCACCATGGAACTTCTGTCCATCCACGCCAGTTACTTTAGAGCCTTGTATGTGCCTCCCTCCCTTTGGTTCTGTTAGCCCCTCCACCCTAAATACACCTCTTCCACCCACCTTTTTTCTACTTTCTTTTCAAGGCCTAGCTCAATTGTCCTCTCCCTCATGAAGTATTTTATACATCCTCTTCTTCAAGGGCAGAATCACCTACTTTCCCTGGGTCCCCATACTACTAATGGCATTGTGTCACGATTACACAGGTGTGTCTGCACCCCCACTGCATTGCAAGCTATTGGATGGAAAGTCTTGCTTATTCCTTATTCAGCTATGTCTTTCTAACATAGTGGTTAACCGAAAGATATTAAATGAACATTTTAGCGAGTGATTGAATAACTCTCATGTTGTAAATTATAATATATGAAATAATTGAATACTTAGTTGGAGGTGTTCTGCATTTTCCTTGCAAGTGTTTTAATCCACTTTAATTTGAAAAGTCTGGCTGCCTTTCCTCACCAGCATGTTCACGAATCCCATGATTGTTTTCTTAGCTATACCTGGAAGAGGCAGACTCAAGCCTGAAGCTTCTGGATCACAACACTGACACGTACCTGCTCCTTTCGCTGACCTGTAACCTACTTCGAAGTCAACTCTACTGTGTTCACCAGAAGGTATTTTTCACTTTCTTAACCCCTGAAGTTCCCAGGTATTGGAAGGATTTTTAGGATTTCCGGGATATTTTTCAGGCTTCTGAAATTTCCCTGGAGCTAGGAAGAGTATTCCCGACCGTGAGAAGCAGTGCTGTTTCCCAGCCTTGTCCTTTCTGTTCTTTCCTAATTGCCTCAGTCACACTGTCCTGTGACTAGAGACTGAGATGACATTGATCCCAGGAAGGCAATGGAGCCCAAATTGGAAATCAAGTGAGATGCAGAAAACCTGAGTTTTCTCACAGCCTAACTGTGTGACTTGTCTGCGTCTTGCGCCCTCTCAGGCTGTCGTTTTCTCCACAGCTTTTATCATTCTCAAAAGCAGGGGCTGGGCCAGATGATCTTTAGGGGCATCCTAAGCTCTGAATCGCTGCTCTGACCTCACTCACCACTCTTCTCTGGCCCTCCCTGTCTCCCAGGTGACTGAGGGTGCCTCTCTGTTGCTGTCTGTGCTTCGGGACCCTGCCCTCCAGAGATCATCCAAGGCCTGGTACTTGCTGCGTGTCCAGGCCTTGCAGGTGGTGGCATCGTACCTCAGCCTCTCATCAGACAGCCTCTCAGCCTCCCTGCGGGAGCAGCTCTGTGCCCAAGGTGAAAGAATAGGGTGGATGATGGCCCTCTGTGGTCAAATGGTGTGGATCGTCCACTCTCAGCTCTTCTCAAGCCCTTGTCCCCTCTGCTGTCCCAACTGTGTGGACTAGCCCACTGAGAGGCTGCACAGAGTAGGCCTGGGATAGCATATGAGTCTCTGTTTGTCTGCCGACTGATCGATTGCTTAGTACCTGGCTGGAATGCTATACTAACAAGGGTTCTGAGGCCCCACGTGATCTGAGGGAAAGAGTTCTGTGATTGATTCGCTCTGTCTGCCTTAGGCACAGAAGAACAGCGGCAGCACGTTTTGCATTTGCTATCTTAGTAGGTGAAGGTGGTGGCAGTTCTGGCGGCATCATCTCCCTTCTTGTCCCCCTGCCACTCCCTGCACAGGCTGGCAGACGCCTGAGATTGCACTCGTCGACTCCCATAAGCTCCTCCGAAGCATTATCCTCCTGCTCCTGGGCAGTGACGTGCTCTCGATTCAGAAGGCGGCTGTGGAGACCCCATTTCTGGACTATGGTGAGTCTGAGGAGGAGAGCGAGGCCCAGTGGGAATGAACAGGCCAGATGGTGGGGCTGCCAGCTTTGCCTCCAGAGGATCCAGGCTGTGACTGAGTGACGGTGGTCTCGTCTCTCTCCTTTGTACCAGGTGAAAATCTGGTACAAAAATGGCAGGTTCTGACCGAGGTGCTGAGCTGCTCAGAGAAGCTGGTCTCCCGCCTGGGCCATCTGGGTTGTGTGAGCGAAGCCAAGGCCTTTTGCTTGGATGCCCTGAAACTTACGACGAAACTGCAGCTACCACACCAGTGAGTACAGGCCAGAGGAGGCCATTCCAGAACCTGAGTGCCCACATCCTGGACTCTGGGGTCCCAAACTCTTCCACAGATTTTACATGTTATGTTTGGAGGGGTTGGGAGAACATATCCCATGGCTCAGTAAGTAGGAAATGCCGACTTAACCAAGCTTAGACATTTTTATTTCCTGTAGGACTTCTCACATCCTTCAGTACGCCGATCCACATTGTAACTCTCCAAAAGGGAGAGCTGGTGTACCATGTTTCCCTAAGTCCCTTTGCCCACAGGATCCTTTTTTTTGGGTGGGAATGTGGTTTGGGAAATCCTGTCCTCGTGCACAAAGATGACTGGGGATGAGGGAGAAGTGTAGAGAGTTTTGCCAGGGTAGACTTGAAGTCAGCTCGAGAGAGTAGAGGTCCTCCAGAGGCTAGGAGCCTGCCCCAGTGCTGCCAGTGAAAGGGACAGGAAGATGGACTCAGGAACACAAAGACTTGCACGAGTTGCTTGTCACCTCCTCTCCCAACAAGGTGTGCCCTGTTCCTGGTGCTGAAGGCGGAGCTGGAGCTGGCACGCACTGACATTGACCTCTGTGAGTCGGACCTGCAGCAGGTTCTGTTCTTACTGGAGTCTTGCACAGGTGAGCAGCCATGCCCCCACACCCACGGGCAGTGGCGGGAGTGGCACACAAACACTACGACACATCTTTGTATGTGAAAGTGTGAGTTCCTTCTAAATCAGGGACCTTTTTTTTAAAAATTTTTTTTAATGTTTTAGAGAGAGAGAGACAGAGACAGAGTGCGAGCAGGGGAGGGGCAGAGAGAGAGGGAGACACAGAATCCAAAGCAGGTTCCAGGCTCTGAGCTGTCAGCACAGAGCCCAATGCAGGGCTCGAACTCACAGACCGCGAGATCATGACCTGAGCCGAAGTCGAACGCTTAACTGACTGAGCCACCCAGGCGCCCCTAAATCAGGGACTTCTAACTCTTCTGCTTCAATCAGACCCCTGGTGTCCCTCCTTCAGATGGCTCGCCCATCTGACTAACCCAATGTGGCTCTACTTTTCAGCACTGCCTAATACATTTTGGCTATTTAAATCTAAATAAAATTTACAATTCATTCCTCAGTCACTTGCCACATTTCATGTGCTCAGTAGCCACATTGTGGCTTAGTGGCCACTCTATTGGACAGCACAAATGTCGTGTCCTCAGGAGGGCTTAAATTAATAATAAAATAGTGTATTTATGGTACATTTTTTCTTATCAACCACTTTTCCCTCTCGTATTTCATTTGACCCACACAAAACCCTGGAAAGTCAGGTGGACACATGGATTTTTTTTCTCACTTGTAAAATGAGGAAGTTGAGAAATTCAGTGTTTTGGACCAGGATCATGGGCCTAGTTGGGGCCCAGAGCCAGGATAAAGACGTGGGCCTCCTGGTGCCCACCTGCTTTCCTGAGCTATGCAGCCGTCTCAGGTGCAGGTATGGGGGTTTTGCGGGTTGGGTTTATCTATTATGGGATGGGAAGAAACATTAGGGATTTTACTGAAAACAAAAATAAGCCAGATTCATATTTAGTCCGATCAGACAGTAATCCATACAAGCAGTAAGTAAATAACACCTATATTAAGGAGTTGGGCCCTGGGGTAGCTCAGGAAGCACTTGGTATCACTTCCCCCAGTTTTGTAATTCTGGCTCCACTCTCCCCAGAGTTTGGCGGGCTAGCCCAGCACCTGGACTCAGTGAAGAAAGTCCACCTGCAGAAGGGCAAGCAGCAGACCCGGGTCCGTCGTCCTCCAGAGCTCCCTGAAGAGGAGCCCTTCCTAAGAGGCCCTGCCCTGGAGCTGGTAGCCACTGTGGCCAAGGAGCCAGGTCCTGTGGCACCTTCTACTAACTCCTCCCCTGTCCTGAAAGTGAAGCCCCAGCCCAGCCCCGGCTTCCTGACCCACCTGCCCACGTGTGACTGCTTGCTCTGTGCCAGCCCCGTGCTCTCGGCAGTCTGTCTGCGCTGGGCATTGGTCACAGCGGGGGTGAGGCTGGCTTTGGGCCATCAGGCCCAGGGTCTGGATCTGCTGCAGGTCGTGCTAAAGGGTTGCCCTGCAGCCACTGAGCGCCTCACCCAAGCTCTACAAACTACCCTGAATCACAAAGCACCTCCCTCCCCTGTCCCGAGCCTCTTGGATGAGATCTTGGCTCAGGCCTACACACAGCTGGCACTGGAGGGGCTGAGCCGGCCATCACACAAGAGTCTGGGGAAGGTCCTGGAGTCGGGGCTGAAGTTTGTGGCAGCACGAGTACCCCACCTGGAGCCCTGGCGAGCCAGCCTGCTCTTGATTCGGGCCCTTGCAAAGCTGGCCGGCCTCAACTGCTGCACTACCCAACTTTTTGCAAGCTCCTGGGGCTGGCAGCCACCATCAGTAAAACCCTCCCCAGGCTCAGAGCCCTCTAAGCCGCGAAGCCAAAAACTTTCTGGAAGGGGGCGTCAGCGGGCAGCCTCATCTACCCAGCCCCTCCATAATACCTCTCTGAAGAGTCTGGAAGGTGGAGGACTGCCCTGTACACCGAAGCCCCCAGGCCAGGTCAGGCCAGCAGGCACTCGAGTCCCTTTTACTGTGTTTGAGGAAGTCCTCCCTACAAAGAGCAAGCCTGAGGTTCCCAAGGCCCCCAGAGTACAACAGAGGGTCCAGACGCGCCTCAAGGTGAGGTGGGACTGCGGCTGGGTGGTGTTGGTGTCAGGTGGGGTGGTTCTGGAGAATTCAGAATAGGTGCCTTTCCCGGGGCCTGGTGGGGCCTTCAGCTCTACTGTTAACCTGCACAGAAAGACAATTCTATCTTTGTTTCAAACAGAAGGTGCTTTCCTTAACTCTGTGGTTCCTCTTCCTTTTCATCCTTGTCCTTTTGTTCCTCCCTTCTCTCCCTCCTTCCGCACCCAAGAGTCCTGGCCCTTGATTGAGCTGCCTCAATTGGAGAGGTTAATTTTTAAATCTTCCCCCAAAGGCCTCTGAGAGTGTGCCTCTGCAGCACCACCTGCTGGCAGATGTCTTATCACTGAAGGCCTCTTGGCCCTTCTCCCTTTCCCACCCATCCCAGGTGAACTTCAGTGATGACAGTGATTTGGAAGACCCTGTCTCAATTGAAGCACGGCCTGCAGAGGGGCCCAAGAGACGGGGCACTGCTTCCCGGGGCCGGGGCCGGGGCCGGGGCCAGGCCAGGAAGAACCCGAGCCTGAAGACAGTTGCAGTGGCAGCCTCAAGTAGTGCCCCTGGGCTCCCAGGCCTGGGTGGTAGGAGCCGGAGGGCCAAGAAGGTGACATCAGGACACTGTGAGGAGCTGGGCTCTGAGATCATGAGGACCATCCCTGAGGAGGAAATGACTGACAACCAGATGGAAATGAGCTTTGAGATCCTCAGGGGCTCTGACGGGGAAGACTCAGCCTCAGGTAAGATGGTAACGGTGGGAGGTAGAAGGTGCATACATCTTTGGGGGTCGGGGTTGCCCTGGGACCAAAGCACAAGAAATAACTGATGCCAAAGACAGTACAGAAATACAACTTTGTTCCTGGCTCCGGGACTGGATCCTAGAAAGAACAAAGGAGACGACAGGAGGAAGAAACTACAGAAAGTCACGTTCTCTCCCTAGGTGGGAAGGCACCAGCTCCAGGACCTGATACAGCCATAGGAGAATGTGAAGTGTTGAGACGTGATTCCAGTAAAGAGGAGCTGCCGGTCCCATGCCCAGACAAGGAGAGAGACAAGGATCTTGGTCCTCGGCTCCGACTCTCCTCTGCCCCTGTAGCCATTGGTGAGGCTAACCACTGAGGTCTGGTTACTAGGAGAGGGCGAGCCTCTAGGTTGCTTGATCTGATGCCCTTGTGGCCTGCCCATGGTTCTGTCTTCGGATCCTCATCTAGATCCGGTCACCTTTGAACCTGGGTTTGAATCCCATCACTCTCTTCACTAGATGTGTGCAAGTTACTCAGCCTCTCTGAGCCTTTATTTACTTACCTATAAAATGGGGTTTGGGGGGATGGGGTGAGTTGAGGTAAGTTGCATAGCATCCCACCTGGCACATTGCCCTGCATTAATGGTAGCTTTTTTTATCCAAGTGGGAGATGAGATAGAACCTTGGAAACTTGGAACTTTTCATAAAAGTTTTATGAAAAGTTGGGACTTTTATGGAAAGTTCCATCAGCTAAACAGTATGGGACTCATCTACAGCAAGTATCTTCACCTTCCTCTAGGTCTCTCTACCCTGGATTCCATCTGTGACTTATTGACCATTGCTTTCCGTGGGGTTAGTCATTGCCCTCCTAGTGGACTTTATGCTTACCTCTGCCGCCTCCTGGCTTTGTGCTTGGGCCACCGGGATCCCTATGCCACAGCCTGCCTTGTCACTGAGTCTGTGTCCATCACCTGTCGCCACCAGCTGCTCACCCACCTCCACAGGCAGCTCAGGTGAGTTTCCCCAAGGCCCATGCAGGGGACAGACTGGAAGGAAGGTCTAGATTTTGAAGGAGGGAGAACTCACCCCTACTTATGTTATCTGCAGCAAGGCCCAGAAGCACCGGGGATCACTCGAAATGGCAGACCAGGTGCAGAGGCTGAGCCTGCAGGACAGGCCTGGAGATGTCCCCCTGGCCCGCATCCAGCACCTCTTTTCCTTCAGGGCTTCAGGATCTGGTCAATTCCCTGAGCCTGAGAAGGAGAGTTTCCAGGAGCGCCTGGCTCTGATCCCCAGCGGTATGGCAGCAGGCTTCAGCTGGCTCTCCTGTCCTTTTTTGCATCTTCTTACTAAGGAGTTAGGGGAAGGAGTTTAAGGCATTAGTTAACGTAGATTTATGACCCTATGGAAGAACATATCCTCCCTTTTCACTGATTGTCATTTTGTTACTCTCACCAAAGAGAAATACCCTAAATTTGGAAGCCTTGTGCTTTTTTTTTTTTTTAACCCCACTCTGCGTTACTAGCAGATTCAGTGTCTTTTTTCAGGGGTAGGTTCAGATGTCCAGAGTCTCCCTGCACTAACACAAAACACATTAACAGATGATTTGAGTGCCTCCCTCTGTTCAGGAACTTTTGTTAGTTTCTGTGAGGGACACATCGAAGTACAAGATGTGGTCTCTCTCCACAGGGGGCTGTTCGGGGAGAGCAGCTTGAACTCCAGTGAGCAGAGATTTTTTAGAATTGTCTTGAGTGATGGGTAGCATTGAGTGCAGAAGATGGGGAAGGGAGTTCCTTGTAAGAGCTGAAATGATTCTGGGTATGCTCTGTGTGTCAGGGGTAACTGTGTGTGTGTTAGCTCTGGCCACACTTCAGCCTGGAACCGTGGGCAACACCCTCTTGCTGACCCGACTGGAAAAAGACAATCCCCCAGTCACTGTGCAGATCCCCACCGCCCAGAGCAAGGTAGGTTTCCTGGGCCAGCAAGCAAAGTTGGGCTGGGGTAGGCTTCTGGTCAAGCTGCTCATATCCCGCGGCTGGGGGGATGGAGAGGTGGTGATCACGTGGACGAGCAGAAGGCTCACCGTCCCATCTCCCAAAGCTTCCTCTGAGTTCGGCCCTGAAAGAGTTTGACACCATCCAGAAGGAACAGAAAGAGAACAGCAGCTGTACTGACAAGCGAGAATGGTGGACAGGACGGCTAGAACTGGACCATAGGATGGAGGTGTGTGCTCCCAAGGTGGGGTGGGGTCAGGCCTGCCCTGGGAGTGACCCTGCGTGTCACTGTCCTCTCTCTCAGGAGTCCGGGCTAGTGCCGAGTTACCTCAAGTCCTTTCTGGAAGCATAGCCTAAATAAAAAATGATGTTACTTGAGAACGACTTCAAAAAAGAGCTAAAAACTCAAAGGGGTGATGCCAACAGAATGTTTGAGGATACATACAAGAAAAAAGATTTAAGCCCAAGTATCAGCTTCCCAGGTTTAGCTTTCATTGCCCACCTGTTTGTATTTGTCAAGACATAGTGATATGTGATAAATCATCTTATCTGTACTCCCCCAGAGTCTCAGCAAATGAAAAACGTTTCTAGCTTCTTGCCTTTTTAACTGGCGGGAAGATGTGTAAAACAAATATATACGTTGGAAAACCCATTTCCTCAGCTCCTCTCTGACCGAACGTTCTATTCTTCCTCATTCAGGCACTCATCATTTCCCTAGAGAAACATGTATTGGGCTGCTGGAGGGGACTGTTGCTGCCATCCAGTGAGGACCCTGGCCCTGCCCAGGAGGCCTCCCGCCTACAAAAGTTGCTGCAGGAATGTGGCTGGGAATATCCTGATGCAGCTCTGCTGAAAGTGAGTTGAGAAATCTGGGAGGGGGAAGAAGCTGGACTTAATTCTTCCCCCACTGCCATTGTGAGTGGAGATGGGAGCGATGGCCCTCACTGACCACTGTTCCCCTGCAGACCATGCTCAGTGGTGCCAGTACCCTCACCCCTCAGGACATTGAGACCTTGGCCTATGGGCTGTGCCCAGCCTGGCCAGAACGAGCCCAAGAGCTTCTAAGTGAGGCAGTACGACGTCTTCAGGGTCAGACAGTACCAAGCAATAGGCATCTTGTCTTAGTGCTAGACAAGGTAAGGAGCTGGGGGCTGGAGGGACCGTATCTGGTGGGCAGCGGGCACCAGGTCACCCCTCTGCCCCCTTCTGATGCTTGTGGATGCCTGGCTGGGGATGGTAATCCCTGCATGCTTTTTGTCCAGGACCTGCAAAAGCTGCCATGGGAGAGCATCCCCAGTCTCCGGGCACTGCCTGTCACTCGGCTGCCCTCCTTCCACTTCTTGCTCAGCTATTCCATCATCAGAGAGGTGGGTTTCAGGGAGTGGGGGAATGATTAGTAATTGAGGGAGATCTGGGAAGACAGGAGAGGGTCTTAGGGATGGGATGGTTCAGTCGTGGAAAGGGGTTTGGAGTTTGTTGAAGCTTGGGCTCTCTGGCCAGACCAGGATCCTGATCACCAGTGTCTTCTCCTCAGTCGGGGGCCTCAGCAGTGCTAAGCCAAGGGGTGGATCCACGCAATACCTTCTACGTCCTGAACCCTCACAATAATCTGTCAAGCACAGAGGAGCAATTTCGAGCCAATTTTAGCAGGTCAGGGGGAGAAGAGTAAGAAAGGGGGTGGGGGAGGGTAGAGAGGGGCAACATGTCCTTTTCCCCTGAATCAAAGCTTGCAGCCCACCTTCTGCCTACTATTCCCTCTGCCCTCTTTGCCAGCTGACCCCAGTTCTTACTCCTACCTTTTCCCTGCAGTGAAGCTGGCTGGAAAGGGGTGGTTGGGGAGGTGCCGAGCCCAGAACAAGTGCAAGCAGCCTTGACAGAGCATGACTTATATATGTGAGTGCTCAGGGCAGGGAAGTGGGGGGGGGGGGGGGGGTGGGTATCACCATAGTTTGTTTTGTGGCTTTCAAGCCACTGGCTGACTCAGGACGCCCCCGGAGACACGCCAGAGGCCGGCTACTGCTGGGTCAGATTCATCTCACATCCTTTTGCCTTAGCTATGCAGGGCACGGGGCGGGTGCCCGCTTCCTGGATGGACAGGCCGTCCTGCGGCTCGGCTGCCGGGCAGTGGCCCTGCTGTTTGGCTGCAGCAGCGCAGCCCTGGCTGTGCATGGAAACCTGGAGGGGGCTGGCATCGTGCTCAAGTATATCATGGCTGGCTGGTGAGTCTCGAGGGCCTAACCTAGGTCCCCACCCCAGGTTCTTTCCCAGGTCTGAACACTAAATCCTTCCTCATGTATTTTGTTTTAGAGCCCTCACTTTGTAGTTCTTTTTTTTTCCCCAGTCCCCTGTTTCTGGGTAACCTCTGGGATGTGACTGACCGTGACATTGACCGCTACACGGAGGCTCTGCTGCAGGGTTGGCTTGGAGCAGGCCCAGGAGCCCCTCTTCTCTACTATGTCAACCAGGCGCGCCAGGCTCCCCGACTCAAGTATCTTATTGGGGCTGCACCTGTGGCATATGGCTTGCCTGTCTCCCTGCGGTGATCCCTTGGAGCTGTCCTATCACAGATAGAAGCCATGTGACTGTTCTACCTCCTGTTCTTAGATTTAACCCTTAGGATAAATATTTTAAATGACTTTTCCAGTGTTTTATATGAAATATTTCCTTTTGATTTAACTTTAATATAATAAAGATGTAACATTTAAACCCTGTGTTTTGTGTGGTTCATCTGAGAACATTTGAAGACAAATTATTGCTCCCTCCTACTATGTGGTACTGTAAAGAGGTGAGAATAGCTTGCAGGAGTCCAAGTCTGAGAGTGTTAGGAAGAAAGGCAAAACCACAGGACAAAGGTGGGCCTGGCTTGGCCTCAGCAGACAAAGCTGAAGGGTATCAAAATGCTCTTAAGTTGGGGGTGCCTGAGTGGCTCAGTTGGTTGAGCATCTGACCTTTGATTTTGGATCAAGTCATGATCCCAGGGTCATGGGTGGAGCCCCAAGTCAGGCTCCACACTGAGTGTGGAATCTGCTTGCGAGTCAGTCTCCGTCTCTCTCTCTCCCTCCCCCTCCCCTCCCTCTCTCTCTCCCCTCCCCTCCCTCTTTCTCTCTCCTCCCACCCCCCACCTTCCCCAAAAATGCTCTAAGTGGATACAAAGGCTTCAGGAAGGATAGAGATAGACCCATTGTGAGTGTCTTGGCCAGGTCCCATCATGTCTGTCCTGTCTTCCTGTGCTCAGGTATCCTGGGAGTAACACTAGCTTTAATGCCTCAGCTGCCCTGCCCTGCTCCAACGTGGGTGATAGAGGCTCTTGTTCTCTCCCCCACATACCCCTGTTACACTTGTCAGGACCGCACACGTCAGCAGTAGATTCTCTGGAATTCTATTTACATATGTTTTTTCTCTCACCAACTAGATTGTTAAATTCCTCAGAAGCACATTATCTTACACTCTTGTGTATCCCTCACATCTAACACATTACGGTAAAACATCGTTTTGATTAATAAACTTTGTACTATACTTATTGGTTGATAACGTGTCTCCTTAGTCTCTCCATCACCAGACTCTTGGTGATCCCAAAGCACCGCGTTTGCGATGCTATTGACCCGCGAATTTCCCAGGTTTCTTGCTTGCCTGTCATTCACTATGTTTATACGACCCACGTGGAGTAGCATACATTGTTTTGCAATATTGTTATGAACTGGATATTTTTAAGATTTTTATAAGTTCCTTGAGCGTAGGAAGCCTGTTTGCTACAACTTTGCTATGCCAGGCGGGCGAGGTTTTGTGAAAAATCATGAGCCGCTCTACAATTCAAGTTAAAGACTCCAGCCCTTCTTTCTCTTCCGGGATGGAGGATCATAGAGACGTTCGGAGCAGCGAGGCCTCCAGGCGCATCCATCGAGATGCGCAGAGGGTGGCTAGAGCGTTGCTCGCCGAGGCGGCTTCCGCTTCGTTAGTCCTCCTTCCCAACATGGCGCAGTCAGTTAACATCACCGAGCTGAACCTACCACAGCTAGAGATGCTCAAGAACCAGCTGGACCAGGTGAGGACGGGCGGCCGACACCCCTTTCCCGCCTCACATCCCTTTTGCCCACGCGTACTCCCTCGCCCCCATTCCTCCCCGCTTTGGGATGCTTGCCTTCCCCTGCGAAACCTCCACACCATCCCAGGACGAGCCCCCTCTCCGGCAGGGCTTCCCCTCTTTCTCCAGCTCCCAGACTGACCCTGTCTACCGTCCTCCCTAGGAAGTGGAGTTCTTGTCCACGTCCATTGCCCAGCTCAAGGTGGTACAGACCAAGTATGTGGAAGCCAAGGACTGTCTGAACGTGCTGAACAAGAACAACGAGGGTATGGGGTAGGCGCGTGAAGGCGACATGGGGGATGTGGTGAGCCGGCTACTCTCGCCCCGCCTTCTAATCCAGTTGTTCTTACCTGAGAAGAGAAAGCAATCCACTACGTATCGTATGCCGCTACGTGAGCCCTTTGCATGTTGCCTGCCTAGAATTGAAACGTACAGGACATTCCTCTGCTCCTGTTGTCCCTGTTTCCGTCCTTTTCTTACTATCTCTGTGCTGTGCCGTATTGGAACTCCCTTTAACGTCTTAACCTTCCCTGCTTGTTTGTCTTAATTGCTTTCACAGGGAAAGAATTACTCGTCCCACTGACGAGTTCTGTATCCTTTCGACAGAAACTGCTACCCTGCTCTCTTTTTCTCTCTCACCTGTCTCTCTCTCTCTCGAAAAAAAAAAAAAAAAAAAAAAGGTGGGATTAGTTTTGATTACTGCAGAATGTCCCCATGATTCTGAGAACACTCTTATTATACACACTTTATACCTCACCTAGCCTGGGGCCAATATCCAGCTAATGCTTTGTGAGCACAAAGGCATGTGTAGAATTGAGGTGTGATTATTTCCCTTTGCTGTTTGAGAATATCGTCTAATATGAAGACAAAACAGGTGTGTTTACACTTTGACTAATAACTTAGAAGACATAAACAATAGAAGGATAGGATATAGAAACAAGGGGGTCGGCTCTGTGTGTGAATCCTCAATTTTGGTTTAACAGTGGCTATTTCCAAACTGTTGTTAGTAAGAAATCTGGATTGTTTTACTTGAATGAGTGAGTTGTGACAGTAGGGCACCTGGAAGCTGAGAACTGACAGGCTGAAAAGAAAACAACAGAAGTAGTGTCATAGGGATTGGCCACTTAGCATTAAGTCCGTCAGGAATTAGCTAGTGATTTTGTGATTGGGGCTGTTGAGGGAAAGTGGTCTGGCTATTTTTTTTTTTTAATGTTTTATTTTTTTTTTATTTTTGAGAGAGAGAGTCTGAGCAGGGGAGGGGCAGAGAGAGAGAAGGAAACAGAATCCAAAGCAGGCTCCAGGTTTGAGCTGTCAGCACAGAGTCTGACGCAGGGGCTTGAACCCATGAACCGTGAGATCAAAACCTGAGTGGAAGTTGGACCTTTAACTGACTGAACCACCCAGGTGCCCTGAGGCTGGCTTTTCACTTTTACTACTCCACAGCAGTAGGAAAACACTGTATGTAGTCCTTCTAGAGGGGCTAGTGGGAAGAATTATAAGAACTGCTTGGAGAATGGGAGGGCCAGAGGGTGTTTCCGGCATATGTCCTTTCTCCATAAGGCACCGAGTTCTCTGTCCCTCCCCATCTGGAGTGTATAGGTATAGTTCTGAGGCCTCCAGATCCTTCAGTCCTTGTGCCTTGTAGCTTTTTAGAAAAGGCCAAGCAGGTTAGCTGACAGGGAATCATGACTCCTGCTGGGCTAGTTTTCCCTTAATCCTTACTTCTCAGATGTATGTCCCGGGGAAGCTACATGATGTGGAACATGTCCTCATCGATGTGGGAACAGGCTACTATGTAGAAAAGGTGAGTGGAAGTTACCACGTGGATGCCTCTCTGAGCAGGGAAAGGAAGTTTAGGGGACGAGCTAGAGTGCAGCATGGGGTCTCCTCTTAGCCCTTCATTCACCTCTGGCCTTGCAGACAGCTGAGGATGCCAAGGACTTTTTCAAGAGGAAGATAGACTTCCTCACCAAGCAAATGGAGAAAATCCAGCCAGCTCTGCAGGAGAAGCATGCCATGAAACAGGGTAAGTGTCATGGCCCTTACTGTCTGGGGGTCAGTGTTTGTTTAAAAGCTCCCCAGGTAATTCCGTTACACAGAATTGAGAAGCACTCTTCTAAAGGCAAAACTCTCGTCCACAGTATAATTTTCTGGTTATGTTTGAATCATTTGGGACTGTATTTTGTTCATTTTTATGTCCCAGTGGTTATCATATTTAGACACATTGTAGACTCTAAATTTGTGTGTGTCCCCCAGTGAATCACTGTGTTAAAAGTTTTATTAACTGTACTTGGTTGTCCACCTGTCCTTAATTTTTTTCTCACTTCCTGAACTCTGGGTTCTCCCCTCTAGCTCCAGACCAGGGTCTGAACTCTTCTTTTTTTCCACAGCTGTCATGGAGATGATGAGCCAGAAGATTCAGCAGCTCACAGCCCTGGGGGCAACTCAGGCTACTGCCAAGGCCTGAGAGCTTGTATCAGAAACGGGACAGAGGGACCCTGCTTCAAGGAGCCTGGGACTTTGTGGGCGTGGCTTCCTGGGGTCAAGGAAGGGAAGGGTCTTATTCATGCTAATAAATGTGCCAGCTGGGCAGAATGTTGGTCTTTTCTTGCATTAAGCAAAGGACTGGTGGTCGAGACGCTGTGCCCCTCCCTAGAGCCTGCTCTGTAGGGATGGGGCGGTGCTTATCTAGGAGGCTCCACCCTGAGCCTCTCGGGGAGTTGGGGAGAAGTGCCAAGAGGACCTGGTCTTTGCGGACGGTTGCCATGGGAACCGTCCAGCGGAAATGGAACTGAGCGGGCTCTTCCTCTTCCGGGTCGGCGACCCGCCTCCCCACGGGGGGGCGGGGGAAGGCTGATGGGCCACCGCTCCCTGCGTGGTCTTCTGCCTCTGCTGCTGCTGCGGCCGCCACCCTCCCGGGCCGGGCCTCGGACGCTCAGCCTGGAGTCCGTCCCGCCGTCCAAGCGACCCCGCGGCAGCCGCATGGCACCGCCCCGGATCGGGACGCACAACGGCACTTTCCACTGCGATGAGGCCCTGGCGTGCGCCTTGCTGCGCCTCCTGCCCGAGTACCGGGTACGGTCGGCCGAACGTGCCTCCGGCGCGGGCCGCGCCCGTGCGCCCCTCCTCCCTCGAGACCCCAGCCGCCCCCTCACCTCCTGTGTTCCCTGCAGGACGCAGAGATCGTGCGGACCCGGGACCCCGAAAAACTGGCCGCCTGTGACATCGTGGTAGACGTGGGTGGCGAGTACGACCCGCAGAGACACCGATATGACCATCACCAGAGGTGAGCTCCCAGATACCATTTCTTGAACTCCTTTGACTTCGGCTCTCCTCCACTCCGAGGCAGCCGTCCGCCGCGGTGGTCTGGCCCGCGTCAGCGAAGGGGACCGCCTCATCCTTGAAAGCCAACCCCCGAGTCCCGCGGGACGGCAGCCCGCCAGCCCTCCGCCCGCTCTGCACCCGTCCATCCTGCTTCGGGCCTCCCCTGGCTCCCGGGCCGGCCTCTGGCCCCTCGCGACCGGCCGCCTTCCTCCGCTCAGCCAGGCTTTCCTCCCACTGGCGCCGTCCTCGCCCCCGTCAGCACCCCAGCCCAGGGTCGTCCTTTCACGTGTCCGTGCCGCTTCAGACAGCTGGGCCCACGCGGTGGCGGTGGTTGGTGGCCGCTCAGACGTGTGTGGTCTTCCGCTTCGTTTATACCCTTCCACTGGGAAGTCTTTCTTTTCCGAGGCCAGCCCATCGTCCGCAGGACCGTTCCAGCCCTTTTCCCCTCTCCTCAAGGCCCTGCCTCCTCCAGCTCCCCCGGGAAAAGCTCTCCCACTTTTCCAAGGAAATTGAGCCTCTGCGGGCACACCCTCAGATTCCCACTCCCAGGCATCCTCAGCTCCCTCCGTCCTGTTCAGGAAACTCATTCCCTTCTCTTCGCCCCTTTCCAGATGTTATTACTTTTAACTCTGGGGGCTCACACCGCCATTCTCCAGAACCCCAGCCCTTCTGCTGCTTTTTGCCCACCCCTCCCCTCTCCCGCCTGGAAATCAAAGGAGTAACCGAAAAACAAAACCCTCCTTCATATACACCACACTGTTGAAAGTGGTGATCTCCGAGAGATTATGAGGATGTTTTATTTTAATTCTCTTTAAGTATTTCTCTCCCTCAGCTTCCTACCCAAGTGTACATGTTACATTCATAAATAATGTGGTGTGGGAACCCTCTATTTATAGCCTCATCTCCTCCCCTCCCTTCAAAGCCTGTCTTCAAAAGAAGAGCGGATCCTGGCTCCACCTCCCTTCCAGTTCATTCCATTCATTCATTTAGCTGGTCCTCTCCCAATCTCTCCACTGGCAGTGCTCATGGAAAGGGCACCAGTGACCTCACCACCAAACTCAGGTTGCTGGCTGAAGGTCTCACTTCAGTTGACCTCTTTGGGACATTTGACAGTATTGACTAATTTCTTTTTTCCTCATGATTTTATGTACTTTTTTTTAAAACTATGCAGCATTCGATACATAAAAGAGTGTATGTTTTCGGAATATAAAACCTGTAACGAACACCTAAGAACCAATCTCCCAACCTAAGAACTAGAACATTACCATTACCTTTGCATCTGTGCCAAGTACTTCTTCCCTGTCCCATCCCCGTGTCCCCAGAAGTAAGCAGTATCCTTAATTTTGTGTCCATCTTGCCCTTGATCTGCCGTGTAGTTCAGCACATGTCTGTTTTCCATCAACAATTTAGTTTTGCTTCTTTTTGAACTTTTATCTGAGGGAGTTACTATGTTAGTCTTTATACCTTATGGACATTTTATAAATATTTTTGTACTTACCCACTATTTAATAATAACACTAAAACAAAAAATGAGCTCCCTAGGGGATTATGATGGACTGGTAGTTAGAAATTACAGCTATGGTTGGTTTGTGTTTCCCTGAGAACTGCCCTACCTTTTCCCTATTCTCTGTGCCACTGAGAATTCAAATTTCTGCCTTCCTCACTCACCTACACCGCTGCAGGTAATCTTGCATATATATATATTTTTTTTTGTATGCCAGCCAGCACAGTGCTCTAACAGGCACTTATCCACTAAAGTCTCTCAGTGGCTCCCCACTACATATACATCAAGTCCAAGCTCCAAAATACAGCGGACAGGGCCTGCCATGATTTGGCCCCTGCTGACCCTTCCAGCTTTATTTTTTTTGCCACTCCTCGCATCCAAGCTTGCCTTTCTTGCAGTTCCATGAAAAGATCTCTCAGCCATCGTACATGTTGTTCCATCTGCCTGGAACGCCTTTTCTCCTTCACTCTTTGTCTGGCTGGTGACACCTATTGATTCATCTTTTGGCCTGAACACACTCCCTCCCCCTTCCCTCCTTATCGTTGTTTATAACCTAGCTAGAGCATTCACTTGGTCGTTTGTGTGCTTGTCTACCTTTTTTTTTTTTTTTTAATTTTTTTTAACGTTTATTTTTGAGACAGAGAGAGAGCATGAACGAGGGAGGGTCAGAAAGAGGGAGACACAGAATCTGAAACAGGCTCCAGGCTCTGAGCTGTCAGCACAGAGCCCGACACGGGGCTCGAACTCACGGTCTGCGAGATCATGACCTGAGCCGAGGTCGGCCACTTAACCGACTGAGCCACCCAGGCACCCCGCTTGTCTACCTTTAATAGATGAACTTGAAGGCAGGGACGTTGTCTTAGGTCTTTTTTTTTTTTTTTTGTAATCCCTAACGTCTAAAACACAAAGCCTGGCATGTAGTAAACATTCAATAATCCATTGTTGAATGCGTGTATGAATGGGGACTCCAAGCTGACGTCCATGTTGAACCCCAAGGAAAAGCTGAAGCCTTCACAGCTGGGCTTCCTCCTCCCAACTCCTGACTATTCTCCAGCGTCCTCATCCACTTGTGTGTGCACGTGCACACACACACTGTGGGTTTCCTGGGGCAGCTCTGCCTCAGCCCCACCTCCCTGTGCTCCTCAGATCTTTCACAGAGACCATGAGCTCCCTGTCTCCTGGGAAGCCGTGGCAGACCAAGCTGAGCAGTGCGGGACTCATCTATCTGCACTTCGGGCACAAGCTGCTGGCCCAGTTGCTGGGCACTAACGAAGAGGACAGCATGGTGGGCACCATCTATGACAAGGTGGGGACCCGAGGACAGAGATGACCCATATATGCATCTCCACCGGCTGGGAGTGGGCCTCACGCAGGACTGGGCCTCAGGTCAGGAATCCTGGCCCAGAGCTAGCCCAGCACCCTCTCCCTCAAGCTCATCTTCTCACAAGGAGATGGTCAGTCTCTCTCATCTCTGTCGTGGGGCGGTTGTGAGAAGTGGATGAGGTGGTGTTTGGAGAAGGGCTTTGAAAACCGTAAAGTAGCATTTCCTGGTCCTTTTCTTGACCTGACATGCATTAACAACTTGGTAATAGAGGTGGCTGCTTACGTTTGGAAGCATTAAGGCTTAGAGGTTCTGGCTGCCCTGAAGGGGGGTCGGGGGCAGATCTCGGACGCACGGATTGGGAAGCTCAGCTGGGAAGGGTTTTGATTACAAAAACTTCTGCAGGTTCCATCAGCACCCCCTGCAAGCAGCTCAACACGTTCCTGCTGCGGGGAGGGGATGGGGCCACTCACCCTGGCACACGTGTCACATCAAACAGGGATTCTGAGGACACCTACTTGACCCCACTCCTATGAAGCTCACAAGTCAAACTTCAGGAGTGCCTGGGTGGCTTAGTCGGGTGGGCGGCATACTCTTGATTTTGGCTCAGGTCATGATCTCACGGTTCACGAGATTGAACGCCGAGTCGAGTTCTGTGCTGAGCTTGGAGCCTGCCTGGGATTCTCTTCCTCTCTGCCCGTCCCCTACTCGTGCATGTGCACTCCCTCTCTCAAAATAAATACATTTAAAAACGTAAGTCAGACTTCAGATTTAGTCAGCTCTGGTCGTTGCAGAGGCCATTGAGTTCATTTCTGTCTCCGCTTGCCTGTCATCTGCCCCTGTGACACAGGAGGAGTATGATCCAAAGAAGTGAAGAAATCTAAATGGTTGAACTGGAGCTTTTGGAATACTAAGGTTTTTAGGCTGCTGGAGTCCGTTTTCCCTTTTGCTGAGGAGTTTCTAAGCAATTAAAGGAGGTTGTACCAAGTTTTAACTGGGCATCATGTTGGGGTCCAGACCAAGAGGTGCTGGGCACAGAGGAGTTTATCGGCTCTCCCCAAGAACACTTTTCTGCAAACCGCAGACATATTGATATTGTAGGCCTGTGTCGTCGGGCAGTTTTGCTTTAAGCATTGATACCGCATATCATTTCTACCCCCCAGGCTCTTGAGGCCCTGCCCTGCCATTTCTGCAGGCTCAAGAGGTATAGCACATGGCACATTCTGTGCTTCCCTGGGACCACATCCCAGCTTGTGTCTCCTCCAGCTGTCTCTCTACCTGACTCGTGTTTGGCCAGACCCCTGTACCTCATTCACCAGGTCACTGAAGAGCCCATTCGGCCTCCCTGGAGACTCACCCACTCTCAGCCAGAGATCCATCCACTTCCACAGAGCCCCTCATGGAACTTGTTCTGAAGTCAGCAGCCCCCACCCCACACACACTCGCCTTGACTCAGGCTCCGCACAGTAGCGGAGGGAGTGCTGGATTAGAAGTCAGGTGATCAGAATTCCAGCCCCAGCACTGTTAGCTTGACCTTAAGCCGCTGAACTCCCCAGTTCCCCCTTTCCTCGTCCAATGAATGCCGAGAGGCTTCACGGGACTGTCGTGAAGATTCAATGAAGGAGTGTGTGTGCGCATACTTTGAAACCTAGACAACTGTATGCGAGTGGTAGGTACCCTCAAGAGCATTTCTCCCGCTGCTGCCTTAGATGTACGAGAACTTCGTGGAGGAGGTGGATGCAGTGGACAATGGGATCTCCCAGTGGGAGGAGGGAGAGCCTAGATATGTGCTGACCACCACACTGAGCGCCCGGGTTGCTCGGCTTAATCCTACCTGGAACCAGCCCAACCAAGACACCGAGGTAAGGAGAGCCCCAGGGGAAGGGACTGTGAGGCAAGTAAGTGCTTCGGGGGAGGAAATGAGAGTGGTTGCCTCTTCCAGTCTTAGCAAAGTCAAAAGTTGGGGCCGGCACCATGGTTCTGATTCCCACGATTCCCAGGCCGGTTTCAAGCGTGCAATGGATCTAGTTCGAGAGGAGTTTCTGCAGAGAGTGGGCTTCTACCAGCACAGCTGGCTGCCAGCCCGGGCCTTGGTGGAAGAGGCCCTGGCCCAGCGATTCCAGGTACAGGCCTGGGAGGAGGCACTGTGGTTCACGAATTGGTGACTGCTGGCAGGCTGCCAGTCGGCAGGGGCTCCCACTTTCATCCTGAACCTTCCAACCATGCCTCCCTTTCAGGTGGACCCAAGTGGGGAGATAGTAGAACTGGCCAAAGGTGGATGCCCCTGGAAGGAGCACCTCTACCACCTGGAATCTGGGCTGTCCCCTCCGGTGACCATCGCCTTTGTTATCTACACTGACCAGGCTGGACAGTGGCGGGTACAGTGTGTGCCCAAGGAGCCCCACTCATTCCAGAGCCGGTAAGGCCCTTAGAGGACCGCCCTGCAGACCTTCAGGTCTGTTTCAGCCCTTTATCAGAGGGAGCCACTAACCTTGGCCTCTTCTGTGCTCCCTCTCTCTCTTCCTCAAGGTCTCCATCTGCTCCCACCAATTTCCTCTTTCTGCTCACTTGTAGGCTGCCCCTGCCAGAGCCATGGCGGGGACTTCGGAATGAGGCCCTGGACCAGGTCAGTGGGATTCCTGGCTGCATCTTTGTCCACACCAGCGGCTTCATTGGTGGGCACCACACCCGAGAGGGTGCCTTGAGCATGGCCCGTGCCACCCTGGCCCAGCGCCCAGTGCCGATGAGTCCCACAAATCCCCTACCCTAATAAAATGCCATCTGTCTCATATTGATCAAGTCCTTGCCCCATTATTGCCCTGCACCCTTTTGGGAACCTGCTGAAATTTGGGAAAAGTGAAATGTTTATTAATGCCAAAGTCCATGGTAGGTACTTTCTCAGCTTTGCTTTCCAAAGCATTTGAAAACCACCCAGTTCCTAAAGTTAAATAATCTGACCCAATTCATGAAAAGTGACACAGCCATCTTAACCCAAAGTCCACACCTTCTTTTCTTCACTAAACCCCAGCGCAACTCTCTGGAAAAAAGTCTCATAACAGTGGAAAACAAAGAAGGGAATTTATTATTATTATTATTATTATTATTATTAGAAGTGGGAGTGAGGGGAGTGGGGCTGGGCAGGTGGTGGCCCAGGGAGAGGGTCCCATGGAGCAGAGATTGGGGATGTCTCAGTAAAGAGGGGCAGATCATGAATAGAGCCTCCGCCCCCAGCTGGGGGCTCCTGGGTTCGGCCAAACACTGGGCTGAAACGTGGAAACTGGGCATTGACAAAGTACAGAGGGATGTGGGCAATTCGGCCTGTGGACCAGCACTGCAGAGAGGGACAAAGAAAGTCTATCAGAGCCTAGGCCCAAAGAAGGCCACACAGCAGCCAAAGCCCTGGTTCTTCCACCCCGCTCCCGAAGAGCCCAGTAGCCTGGCCTACTCACCACACTGAGCAGAGCCCCTTTGTTGAAGGAAGGATGGAAAGCGATGAGCTGTGCCTGGGCCCCTGGCTCCCCCTGGATAACGCCACTAGGGGGAGAAGGTGAGCAGGCATCTGGAGCCGGGCAGTGGAGTAGGATGTGGGTTCGGTGTGGGAAAGCTGGTGGGGAGTCCAGACCTGATGGGCCTACCTGGCACTTACCAAGGAAGCAGCTCAAACACGGGGCTGTTTCGAGTGCGAAAAAGGAGGATGACTGGTTTACCATCCTGGACGCGTGGATTTCCTGTAAGAAATGGATGTGACAGGAAGGCCCCCTATAGGCAGAATCCCGGGACAGGGCGGAGACCTGCAGCCAGGACATGGACACCCTCCATTAATGGAAGATGGCTGTAGCCGAACAAAGTCCTTCCTCCCCAACTCTTACCTTTCATGAGCACAGCCAGACGTTCCCCACTGGGGTCCCAGACCATGGAGTGAGCCTCTCCCCCAAGTCTATGGGTCAGAACAGTAGGTTGGGAGGGCTCAGCATGGCCCCTCCACCTTTTGACTGCCCCTCCCTCACCAATCAGCTCACCTTTCCTCTCCATCTGGTGTCTGTACTGTTGTCTCAGACAGATCCGCCACAATGGTGGCTGACTTTGCACCTCCAACGCGCCCCTTTCCCTCCCCTGCAAGAAGGGCAGAGGCTCTGGAGTACAGGAAAGGGCCTCTCACTGGTCCCCTGCCTCCCACCTATTGTAAACATCAACACCTCTCAAGTCTCCCAAGTTTTACTTTCCTTTATCCTTCAGAGTAGCATATTCCAGGGGGTTCTTGCCTTCCTCTGACTGCCCCAGATACATACTCTGCATCCGGAGCCATTTCCCCTGACTCACCGCAACGTTCTGGGAATGACAAGGAGTAAATGAGTGGTTCCCCCAATACAGTGAACAGCAGTCGGTTTCCATCTGGGCTCCAGCAGCCAGTCTGGGGTCAAGGAACAAAAGGTAGAGGAACACTGGTCTGTAGGGGGACAAAGGGAGACAAGCTGGGACAATCTGGGGCCCACCTGCTCCCTGGCTCTCTGAATCACAGTCGCCTCTTACCTGACACCGCCCTGACAGAGTAGGCCACCTCTCGCACGTCCACATCTGGGCCTCCCAGACTCTGCACCAGAAAGAGTCAGGTCACAGCTTAGGACCTCTAGGTTCCACAACTTGTACTTCCCTCCCTCTGCCGGTCTCAGGGCCAGGTCAGAGAATGGTCACAGAACTTCCTGCTGGAAGTTCCAGGAGCCAAGTGCCTTTCTCTGGGTCGTTCCTGTCCTTACCCCTTCCCCTGCTCTCCTCCCACTCACCGAAAGACAGCTGAAGGAGTGGTAGCCAGAACTTTGCTGCCATCCGGAGACCAGAGCAGATTGGTAACCCCACCTCCGCGAAACCAGGGAAGGGGAACACAGGTCTCCGTTGAGACATCCCATACCTAGGCAGAAGGAGCAGGAGTGAGAGGGAACTCCAGCATCCCCAACCTGTCACGGGGGCTGCCCTTCTTCTAGGGAGAAAGACACAGAAAGGGGAGGAAGCAAGAGAGGGGCTGTTAAAACAGGAGAATAGGTTTATATGTACAGGGATAGCAAGCAGAACTTTATTTTGAGACAGAGAGCAAGCAGGGGAGGGTGCAGAGAGAAAAGGAGAGAGAATCCCAAGCAAGCTCCACGCTGTCAATGGAGCCCCCAGGATATTTTCCACCACCAGAGAAGAATGCTCTTGCCTCATGTCTGAGGGGGCTCAAATGGCCAAAGGAGGGGTGGGGACCACTCACCAGGATAGCAGCATCCACAGGTGAAGCTGAGAGCAGTCGTCCCCCACTGGGTGCCCAGGCCAAGCTGGTGACAGGTGTGTGCCCAGGGTGAGAGAGCACTTGTGCACAGCCAGAAGAGGGTCTGCCGAGGGGAAACGGTATCAAGTCAGAAGGCGACAAAAGGAACGCCCCCGACTCTACTTCCTTGCCTTCTACTAAAACTTCCAAACCCAATGGCCCCTCAAATCCAAGTTAGAAGACATGAATAAAGGTCAGGGAAGTGAAAGAAAAAAGGAAGGAAGGAAGGAAGGAAGGAAGGAAGGAAGGAAGGAAGGAAGGAAGGAAGGAAGGAAGGAGGGAGGGAGGGAGGGAAGGAACGAAGGAAGGAACGAAGGAAGGAACGAAGGAAGGAAGGAAGGAAGGGCAGAGTCGCCACCATGAGGTCCATAGATGAAAGTGCATGAAAGGGAGGAAGCTTGTATCGTGGGCCTCCAGGAGACAAGAACTGACCAGCAAAGCTGGATGGTGCTGAGCAGGGGAGAGGCCGCGCTCTGCCCCAGACCAGAGCCCTCTCCCCGCCGCATCGCCCGGCCTGGGGCCTGGGATCATCTATGACTCTACTTCAGGGTTCCAAGTTCTCTTCCAGAAATATCTGCTGCTGCTCCCCAGAACTCATCCCGTGCTGCAAACCCTGTCTTTCTGTCTTTCCTTGTCAGAATTAGTCTTCCTGTCTGTGCTCCCACATTATTTTCTGCTTGTCACAAAGGCGCTGCATGTGAGGTCATCCTCCACCATGAGGCTATGACTTCGTCAGCTCTGTACATCCAGAACCACATACTTGGCCTGGCGGGTGCAGGCTGGGACCTGAATCAATGCCATCCTCTTCCTTTTCCACCAAACTGTAACTACCTCTAGTGCCAGTGAGATCCTAGATCATAGAACACAACTTATTCTTGAACTTTACAATAAGTCAGTTATCTTTTCAGGTCCGTTCACAGAGATCCATCTCATTCTTTTCAGTGGCTCCACTGTCTCCGTTCCCCTGAACAGATAAACTGTAATTCATTCACTCATGCCTCCACCAATGGAGATTTCACAATTGTTTACGATGTAGGTTTTTTTTAAGTTTCTTTATTTATTTTGAGAGAAAGAGAGCACACACGTGACCAGGGGAGGGGGAGAGAGAGAGAGAGAGAGAGAGAGAGAGAGAGAGAGAGAGAGAGAATCCCAAGCTCCATGCCGTCAGCACAGAGCCTGACACAGGGCTCAATCTCACGAACCGTGAGATCATGACCAGAGCCGAAGTCGGACATTTAATCAACTGAGCCACCCAGGCACGCCCGTAATGTTTTATTACAAACAATGTGGCAAAAAAATTCTCTGTATCGATATCCTTATATACTCACGTTACTATGAATTCAGAATTTGGGGGTAAAAAAGGCTGGCACTTTTTAAAAAACAGGGGCGCCTGGGTGGCTTAGTCAGTTAAGTGTCCAACTCTTGGTTTCAGCTCAGGTCATGATCTAACAGTTTGTGAAATCAGGCTCCTTGCTGAGAGTGTGGAGCCTGCCTGGGATTCTCTCTCCCCTCCCCTGCTCACTCTGTCTCTCTCTCAAAAATTAACTAACTAAATAAATATAAATACACCAACAAATTATTTCGTGAAAAGTTTGTACAATATAGTCTTCTCACGAGAAAAAAAAAGTAATCACTTTCCTGGTCTTGCTAGTACTGGATATTATCAAACATTTTAATTTTAATAATATCATTCTGAATAAGAAATATTCTGTATTTTCTTCTAGTCCCTTATTTCTATGTTTAGTTTTTTAGTCTGCTTGGAATTTACTTGTAGATAAAGTATAAAGCAAAGACTACCTTTATGATTTCCCAAAAGGATATAGCCAGTTATCCCAACACTACTAAACTACTAAAACACACACATACACACACACACACACACACACACGCACACGCACACACACTAAACTTCTTTACTGTAATAATAAGCCAAATTTATCATATATTCAATTTTCATATATTCTTAGATCTGTTCCGTTATTCAGTTATACTGATCTGGTTTGTTTATCCAGACAGTGGTAACTTTCCATTACTGTAACTTCATAAAATATGTTAATACTGGGTAGGGCAAGTCTCCCCTCAATATTCTTTCTTTGCCAACTTTTCTTGGCAATTCTTCCAGATTTATTCTTTAATAAAAACTCTGAATATCATTTTGCCCAGTTCAGAAAAACAAAAGCCAGAAGAATTCTGGTTGCAAGCCCACTTAATTTGGTATTTTTGTGATTACACTTTCCTGTCTGGGCATATAGTATGTCTCCCCATTTAGTCAGCTCTAGTTCAAGTTTCTTCCACAACTTTCTTCAGATGTCTAGTAGATTAAATACATTTAATAATTTATTCTTAGCGATTCAGTAAGTGTATGTACTGTAAATAGAATATTTTTTCTCCTTCAATTTCTCAATAATTTTTATAGGTATAAAAGAAAACTATTAAGTTTTTGGTTTCTTGGATCCAGTCACCTTACTACATTTAGGTGTATTAGATCAAACAGTTTTTTTAGTTGAGTCTCTTGTTTTATCTAGGTATGAAATCCTACCTTCAAAGAATAATAATTTTCCCTTCGTTTTCAAGACATCACATTTTTTTTTGTTTTAATGCACGCACTAGAATCTCCAAAAATAATGTTGATTAACAATGGTGATAATGAGGGGCGCCTGGCTGGCTCAGTTGGTAGAATGTGCGATTCTTGATCTTCAGGTTGTGAGTTTGAGTCCCAGTTTGGGTGCAGAGATTACTTCAAAGAATTAAATCTTTTTTAATGTTTGTTGTTGTTGTTGTTTTTAATGTTTCTTTATTTTGAGAGAGAGGGAGAGAGAGAATCCCAAGCAGGTTCAGTGCTGTCAGTGAAGAGCCCAACACAGGGCTTGAATCCACGAACTGCAAGATCATGACCTGAGCCGAAATCAAGCGTCACACACTTAACCAACTGAGCCACCCAGGCACCTCCAAAAAATAAAATCTTTAAAAAAATAAAAAAGAGGGGCGCCTGGGTGGCGCAGTCGGTTAAGCGTCCGACTTCAGCCAGGTCACGATCTCACGGTCCGTGAGTTCGAGCCCCGCATCGGGCTCTGGGCTGATGGCTCAGAGCCTGGAGCCTCTTTCCGATTCTGTGTCTCCCTCTCTCTCTGCCCCTCCCCGTTCATGCTCTGTCTCTCTCTGTCCCAAAAATAAATAAACGTTGAAAAAAAAAATTTTTTTTAATAAAAAAGAAAAAAGAAAAGAAAAATAACAGTGATAATGGTAACTGTCTTTATCTTGACATTACTGGAGAAAATACCTTTAATATTTCCTATTTCACTGTCTAACACGAGAGCTACTGATTCTGAGTAAATACTTTTTTTTTTCCCTCCTAAGTAAATGTTTATGTTAGGTCATCTCTTTGTATTCCTATTTTACTTTCTGTTTTCACCTGGAATGTCTGCTTTTTAAGAAGAGCATTTATGGACATAAATATTTTTCTCCTTTAACTTGCTAGTGCAATAAATCATATTAATAGATTTCCTAACGATGAATAGTCTTTAATTTCTGAAAAATTCTACATGGTTAAGATTTTTTTTAATATGCTTTTGGGGGCACCTGGGTGGCTCAGTTGGTTAAGCACCTGACTCTTGGTCTTGGCTCAGGCCATCATCTTGCGGTTGGTGAGTTCGAGCCCCACGTCAGGCTCTGCTCTGGCAGGGTGGAGTCTGCTGGGGCCTCTCCCCCCACCCCCCGCCCCTCTCCCACTCATGTGCACACACTCTCTCAAAATAAATTAATAAACTTAAAAAAATACATAAATATGCTTTTGGACTCTATTTGCTAATATTTCCTTTAGGATTTTTAATATTTTTCTTAAATGTTTATTCATTTTTGAGAAAAAGAGAGTGTGAGCAGGGGAGGGGCAGAGAGAGAGAAGGAGACACAGAATCTGAAGCAGACGCCAGGCTCTGAGCTTTCAGCAAAGTGGGGCTCGACCTCACGAACTGTGAGATTATGACCTGAGCCAAAGTCAGACATAGCTGACTGAGCCACCCAGGCAGCCCTATTTAGGATTTTTGAATCTATGCTCAAATATCTTTCTTATACTACTTATTGTCAGGTTTAAGTTTTAGGATTTAGCTTCATAAAAATAAATCAGGATGAATTCTGGGACAGAAAGAGGACATCAATGGAAAAACTGGTAAAATCTGAAGAAAGTCAGAGCTTAGCTAGTCATGTACAAACATCAGTTTCTTAGTTTTGACAAAGGTAACATAGTAACGTAAGATGTTAACAATGGGGGAAACTGGGTGACAGGTGTACCATGACTCTGTACTATCTGCAACTTTTCTAAACATCTAAAATTATACCAAAATAAAGTTTATTAAAAGGGAAAAAAATCAGGAGGCTTTCCAAATTTTTCGATGATCTGATCTAATTCAAAAAATATGGAAAGGTGCCTGGCTGGCTTGGTCAGTAGAGCATGAGACTCAATCTCACGGTCATGCCCCAATCTCAAAGTTCAAGCCCTATGTTGGGCATGGAGCCTACTTTAAAAATAAACAAACAACATCCAAATTATCATAGAACTCTCATAATGCTATCTCACTGGCAAAATTGCCTGGCATTTTTTTTTAACATTGATTTATTTTTGAGAGAGAGAGAGAGAGAGAGACAGAGCATGAGCGAGGGAAGGGGCAGAGAGAGGGAGACACAGATCTGAAGCAGGCTCCAGGCTGTCAGCACAGAGCCCAACACGGTGCTCAAACCCACTAACCATGAGATCATGACCTAAGCCAAAGTCAGACACTCAACGGACTGAGCCACCCAGGAGCCCCGTAGCCTGGCATTTTTTTTTTTAGTGGTAGAACTCATCTGTTTTAATTTCTTACACAATCCACTTTGGTTAAATTTTGCTAGAGAATCAAATATTTCCTTTAGATTTTCATTGGTTGGTCTAAACTTGTATATGATATTCTCTAATTGTTCTTTTATTTTCTTCCATGTCTGCTGTTATCTCTTCTCTCCCACTTTGAAAACACAATACTTTGATGTTTTCTTTTACCCTGATAAGGCTGGCCAAAAAGTTTTCTTTCTTTATTCATAATTCAAAGAATCAGTTTCTGGTTTTATATATACTTAGTTCTCGTGGGTATTCTTCTTCAAATTTCCTTGATTTCAACTTCTGTCTACATTAATTCCCTCCCCCACTTCCTTTAAACCCTACATCAGACAGTCCTCTGAAAAAGAAGTCTTTCCACTCCACGATCCATGGATACACACTCCCCACAATTCCTGAAGTTCCTAGTTCCGTCCCTTTCTCTAGATTATGGCATTCTCAGCACCTTGACGCTGACCTTAGGTCTGCTTCTCCCACAGCCCTGCGAAGCACTGTGAAGACAAAGAACTTCTTCCAGACCTCAACACCCACCACCACTGGCCTGGCCGCAACCCTCAGGCCAAGGTAAGACAGAGGCTGCTGGGACTCACCGGGTAGACAAAGAGGTGGGGTCCAGGGTCCAGATGAGAATGCAGGTCTGGCAGGCCACAGCCAAGACAGAGGCACTGAGGGGCTTCCAGGCCAGAGCCGCCACATTTCGCTGTAGCCGGTGCTTCAGGGAGGGGACTATAGTGCTGTGGGGAAGATTAAGGAGCTGAGTCAGAGCAGGGACACTATAGCTCAGGGGACCGGAGTTCAGTTGAGGAGGGAAAGCCAAGAGAAGAAAGCTGATCACACAGAGCCCAGGGGTTTTGTGAGACAGAAGGCTAGGATAAAGATTAGACCCGGAAATAGAACGTGTCTAGCTGTAGAGCCTCCCTGACACGATTCTGGAAGGGGTCCTGTGGACCAGGCCCAGGAACTACAGGACCCCTGGAACCAAGGCTAGCGGGGATAGGGAGATGACTCGTGGACATGGAGACTGCAGAGTCGGGGCCTGCCACATACCTGCTGGCATTATACACGCGGACTGAGTCATCTAGCAGGGCCACCGCAAACTTGTTGGTGTGGGGGTGCCACGCAAAGACCCGCAGGCAGCAGCTGGACCTGGCGCAGGAGTGAGCATGAGGAAGGGGAACCTGCACCTTCCCGTCCCCCAGCCCAGAGGCTCAGATTCCCTTTCCCGGGAGGGCAGTATTGTTTTTCCCTTTTCATTTCTTTTGTCGGGAAGTAGGAGGAAGGAGAATGTGGGTAACAGTCAGGAAAGCAGTGGGAGGGGTCTCTGCTTTGACTACCCTCTCCCTCAGAGAAGTTCCAAGGTTCAGGACTTCCTTCCCGCAAAAGCCCTGGAGCTCGTACACTCACCAGTTTGTGACTTGGGCAAATTCGGCAATCAGATCTTCACTCTTGAGCTGTAAGAACAAAGCGGACAGAAGGGGTGCTGGGACACGGGGAGTTTATCCCCTCAATGGGAGCTGCACTGCTCCCACCCTCTGCAGACTCCCACCCCACCCTGACCTTAAGGGATGGGAAATGGAAGGGGGCAGGAGTGAGGGAGCGGTGGCTGGAGTGGTTGGGGTCGGGGGGGAGCCAAACTTACGGACAGGTGGGGGAACAGGGACCCGTGGAGGGAGGAGGCCCATTGACAGAGTGCCAGGGCCCAGCTGGACGCCGTCTTCACCCACTCAAACACTGTGAGGTTGAGGAAGCAGCTCTGGTTAAACCATTCACAGGGCTCTCAATGCGTACCCTAAGATGAAGGATGAGCAAGGACGAGCATCCCCCAGGTCCTTCCGCCCAGCAAATGCTTGGGGTACCCACTCTCGGGGATGTGAGGTAGGCAGAGGGGAGAAAAGATGGCACGGGCACAGCAATGCGGCAGGAAAAACAGGGCTAAAGGGAAATGGGCTGGGAGAAGTTAAGAAAAATATGGAGGGGAGATGCCAACCATAAAACTAGAGAAGGCTGGAGGGGAAAACACTTACCCTCTTCCTCCGAGTTTGCAATTTCATTCAGCACCCCAAAAAGGCCCATATCACGCCTGGTGAGAGAAAGCTGTCAGTCAGATTATTCTGATGCCTTCAGTCTCCCTCCACAAGTTATATTCATTCAATAAACATGCATTAAAAATAAGAGCATTCAGGGGCACCTGGCTGGCTCAGTGAGTGGAGTGTGTGACTCTTGATCTCTCGGCTGTAAGTTCGGGACCCGTATCGTGTGTAGAAATTACTTAAAAATGAAATCCTAAGAGGGCCTGGGTGGCTCAGCTGGTTAAGCATCTGACTTCAGCTCAGGTCATGACCTGGTGGTTCATGGCTTCAAGCCTCACATCAGGCTCTCTGCTGTCCGTGTGGGGGCAGCTTTGGAACCTGTCTCCCTCTCTCTCTGCCCCTCCCCCGCTTGTGCATTTGCGCTCTCCCTTTCTCTCTGTCAAAAATAAATAAACATTTAAAAAAATTTTTTTTAATTTTTTTAATGTTTTCTTTATTCTTCTTGAGAGAGAGAGAGAGAGAGAGAGCGTGCGCGCGTGCATAAGCAAGGGAGGGGGACAGCGAGAGAGGGACACAGAATCCAAAGCAGACTCCAGGCTCTGAGCTGTCAGCACAGAGCCCGACGTGGGGCTTGAACTCACGAGACATGAGATCATGACCTGAGCCGAAGTTGGACACTCAACCAGATGAGCCACCCAGGCGCCCCTAAAAAAAAATTTTTTTAATAAAATCTTTAAAAAAAAAAAAAAAACATGCACTCACATTTTAATGAGTGCCAAGTATGTGCTAGGCACTTTATATATAATCCTTTCATTTAATTATCACATTCATCTAAATGGCATTCTGCTCATTTTACCAACAAGACAACTAAGGCTCAGGGGTCTTTCAGGGCCTTGTAAGCAGATCGAGGGATCAAGACTTGCCCTAAGCCAGCGAATGGAAAACCAAGAAAAGATTTTTTTTTTTTAAAGTAATCTCCACACACAACATAGGCTCAAACTCACAACCCTGAGATCAAGAGTCATGCTCTACCAACCGAGCCAGCCAGGCTCCCCACGATGGAAGGATTTTAAACAGAGGAATCAACTGATCACATTGGCATTTTAGAAAGATCAATCTGGGGCACCTGAGTGGTTCAGTCGGTTGAGCATCCGACGCTGGCTCAGGTCATGATCTCACAGCTTATGGGTTGGAGCCCCGTGTCGGGCTCTGTGCTGACAGCTCGGAGCCGGAGCCTGCTTCAGATTCTGTGTCTCCCTCTCTCCCTCTGCCCCTCCCCCACTCATTCTCTGTCTTTCTCTCTCTTTCTCTCTCTCAAAAATAAACATAAAAGGAAGGAAGGAAGGAAGGAAGGAAGGAAGGAAGGAAGGAAGGAAGGAAGGAAGGAAAGAAGGAAGGAAGGAAGGAAGGAAGGAAGGAAGGAAGGAAGGAAGGAAGGAAAGAAAGAAAGAAAGAAAGAAAGAAAGAAAGAAAGAAAGAAAGAAAGAAAGAAAGAGAAAGATCAGTCTGGCTACAAATTAGAAGGGGACAAAAACGGAGAGAAGGAGATGGGGTAAGAGGCTATTTCACAAATCTGGAAAAAAGGCCAAAGTGCTCTGAACCAATAAGGTTGGAGAAAAGCAGACAGATTTGAGAGGCTGGAGAAGTAAAATGAACAGAATGTGAAGGCTTATAGACATTAGTAAGAGTAATAGCAAAGGAAACACCTATGTAATACTTATAGCAGCTAATACTGCTTACAGTATGTCGGGGGCTGGGCTAGATGCTTCACACGCATTATCTAATTCAGCCACCATCACAACCCTACAAAATCGGTACTATTAACATCTGCATTTTTCGATGAGAGAACAGAAGCCTGAAAAATTAATATGGTCACAGTGACCTAGGTAGGAAGCAGTAGCATCAGGATTCAACCTGTCTGCCCCAGAGCCTACATTCGACCCACTTGCTCCTGAGTGAGCAGTAAGGTCATTCCCTGAGACAAGAAACACAAGGTAGAAGCAGGTTTGGAAAAGGAAATGAAGAGATCGGCTTTGAACATGCCGAGTGTCTGAAGCCTGTGTTAGAGCCAACTGAGGGGGTTTGGCAGACAAGGCAACACCCGGTATGAAGTATCAATTTTAGGTCCAGTCCAGGACACCAATATTTAAGGGACATCAGGAAGAGGGGGCACAGAAAAAGGCGGGGAGAAGCAGCAGCTGCTCGTGAGAGTACAAAGGAACACTCCCTTTGAACCCACCTATTGGATCTGTAGGAATTTATCCTACACATGACAGTGATAATAACTAACCCTTGAAGGGATTAATGTGTGTGGGCCAGGCACTGTTCTCTAAGTGCTTTACATCCATTAATTCATTTCATTGTCACTACAACCTTGTAAGATAGGTTCCACTTTACAGATGAGGAAAGAGAGGGACCAAGTGATTAAGTAACTTGCCCAACATCACACACCTAAAAAGTGATACAGCCAGGAACGGAATCCAGACAGGGAGATGCACCAAATGAATGACCTAAATAGGAGATTATTTATTCACTGCAACATAATACCTATACCTAAGCTTCAGACAAAAGCTCAGAAAGTGGTAATGATGTGAAGAGGGGGCCAGGGAGCAGACTCACTTAATCAAATCAGAAAGCAAGGCAAGTCACTGGAGATGAAATGAACTACTGTTGACTTAGGTTTCTCAGTAAAGGCAGCTAATTTGTTATGATGGATGATATCCAGCCCTAACCTAGAGAGAGCTTGGCAGCCCAAGGCAGAGGGACGGTGACCCCATCTTTTTCAGGATCTGCAGACCACCGCCCAGGAGACCCTTCGCCACCTCTCACCATATGTTGATGCATCTCTTCCACACCTGCTCCCGGTGGTGGATGAAGGCAGTTCTTGTGCCATGGTCCAGCCTCCCAGGGGTCTTCAGGGGATCCTTAGTCAGGTTCAGAACAGGAAGATTGATCCACTATAGGCCAGAAATAAGTGGTGTAATAATGAGTCAGTCTCTCCCCCGGATCTTTGCTGAACTCCCGGTCAATCTCCAAACCATGGCTGGGCTAAGAGTAAGAGGCTCCAAACACCTGTTTCCCATTCCCATACATGTAACCCTGGTGGGAAAAGGAAACTGGGCTTAGCTCCCTTATCTGGAAAACTAGAGTATTTCATAGGATTGCTGTGATTAAATCTTATATCTGTGAAGCACATCTGACTCAGAACCTCTTTCGTAAGTTAAGCAAATGCTCAGTAAGTGTCAGTTTCTCTCCCTTTTCCTCCCTAGGAACGCTGTGGGTAAAAAAACGCTCCAGGTTGTGCCTCCGCAGCGTAGACAACTACCGAACTTTTCGGTAGTTCTCCTGCACCCTCACATCCCCTAAGTTCTCCCTCATTCTCTCCATCCTCTCTAGGCCTGCCCCCACAGCTCCTCGACATCCCTCACTCTCCAATCCCAGCCCTAAAATACATTCCAGCCCTTCTATTCTCAAACCTGGGCCAGGCGGTTTCCAGTTCGCCGAACTGAGGACAGCTACCCAATCCCCGCTACGCTGCCTCCGGTTCCCCGTGCCCCGTGCCCCGCCCCCATGTCTGTAGGTCCCTTCCCTCCTCGCCCCGGCCACCTGGCCCCGGAAGTCAGGAGGCGGACTCTCATAGCTGTTGCCTGTCACCAACTCGTTATTGTGCTCGTAGAGGGTGACTTGACCCCTAGGCGGCGGCGGAGGGAACAATCCCAGGGAGCACATCTTGCCGGTCGCGAGGCCGTCCGGAATCGGTAAACTCGCGGATCCCGCTCCTCTAACTCTTAGTTCCCGGGCTAGATTCGGATCCGTACGGGTCGCCGTCTGGGACAAACAGCGATGCAAAATTCAGCGGAAGTGAGGGGAAGAGTAAGGCAGAACACGAACGCGTGCGCAGTCCGGGGCCGACTTCCAGAGCTTCCTGGCGCGCCGCCTGGCGGTGGGAGGGAGAGCGGCGCGGGTGTGTCGCGGGGCCAACCCCTAGTTAACGGTCGGAGCGGGTTTTGTGTGTGCGTGTTTGTTAGTTTGTTTTATGCGAGACTGCTGTTTTTCCCAGTTCCAGACTCCACGACACAGTTTCCCACTCCCCCTCTCAGCGCTCGGAAAGCCCAAAATAAGCCACGTTCAGGGAAGTATCTAATTAAACTCTCCCAGGACTGTGGATCATCCAGAGGAAAATGCGGACTGTCTGGGGCAGCTGGCTAGAAAGCTGAGGGAAAAGCCTCTGAGAGGAGTAAAGACAGGGGAGACCTTGGGAGGGAGAGGGAGAGGTCCGAAACCTCCGGTCCCCAGGGTTAGGCGTGGAGGGCGGAGTGAGAACAATTAGAAAACCGTGACCTTTCCTGAGCACGTATTACATAGTGAGGTGCTTGTGTAATCTTTACAACAACCCCATGAGGTGGGTACTGTTCTGTCACCAAGAGGAAAGTGAGGCACAGAGAGATTGGACCTAAAAATATCAAAACCAGGCATCCTAAAAATTGAGATAGGGGCGCCTGGCTGGCTCGGTTGGTGGAGCATGCGACTCGACCTCGGGGTAGCGAGCTCGGGCCCCAAGTCGGGTGTAGAGTTTACTTAAAAAATAAAATCTTGGGACGCCTGGGTGGCCCAGTGGGTTAAATGTCCCACTTCAGCTCAGGTCATGATCTCACGGTTGGTGAGTTGGAGACCCACCTACGGCTCTGCGCTGACAACTCAGAGCCTGGAGCCTGCTTTGGATTCTGTGTCTCCCTCTGCCTCTGCCCCTCCCTCGCTGTACTCTGTCTCTCTCTCTCTCTCTCTCTCTAAAATAAATTTTTTTTAATTTAATAAGTAAATAAATAAAATCTTTTTTAAAAAGAATAAAAGTGAGATTGGTTTTATTCTAATTCCAAAGGATGGAGCTAGAATGCAGAATTGGAGCTCTTCTTGCAGCTGTGTGACTTTGGAAAAGTCTTTGAATTCTTTGAGCCTCAGTTTCCTCACTTTTGCACTGTCCTCATTTCACATGGTTGTTTCCCATACAAAATAATGGAAATGAAGCCATTTAATAATTCATAAAGTACTAAACACTTGATTAGCCATAACTCTGCCATGAACTTGGTGACCTTGGCTTTGGTTTATTGATTTTTTTTCAATGTTTATTTCTTTTGAGAGAGAGCGAGAGCGACCAGAGGAAGGGCAGAGAGAGAAGGAGAGAGAATTCCGAGCAGGCTCAGCGCTGTCTCAGCACAGAGCCCAATCTAACAGCAAGATCATGACCTGAGCGAAATCAAGAGGCGTGTGCCTGACCCACTGAGCCACCCAGGTGCCCTGGTTTATTCATTTAACAAAGGTTAATGAGCAATTCCAAGGACCGTGTTCTGGGGACACAGAAATGTATAAGGCATAGTCACTGCTCCCAAGAGTTGCCAGTCAAGTTGGAGAAACTAGGGGGCGTTCTAAGTTTAGCATTCGTGGACTCTGTCTGCCCCTTCCTTCTACATGAAAAGTTGCCCCCAAGAGAGTTATTCCAGGGTCAGAAAACAAGAAGTCTCCTCTGAAAATGCCCTTAACAAGGAGAAAGCCACGGGTCTCCTCCACTCTAGTACTTTCCAAATGTTAGTGAACATAGACCCACCAGAGAATCCTGCTAAAAATGCAGATTCTGCGGTGGAGCTTTTAAGCTGTATTTCCAAAACGCCTCCCACGTAATACTGCACAGACCAAATTTTAAATAGCCTCAGTTTAATTTGCTAGGTTAGTTCACCGTCACCTGGAATGTCACAGAAAGCTTAAAGGATGTAGAGAAAAGCCAGGGTAGTTGGGGAAACTGGCTGGAAAAGCTCTCCTTGAGAAGGGGAAGCAGGACAGGCTTTGGAGGAAAAGAGGGAGTCAATGACTCTGACAGTTAGTGGGGAGCACTGAGAACCCGCCGACAAAGTTTTTGCTTGAACCTCAATCATGGCACCATCCAACCCATACATATCCCCCAAGAAATCACTGCGGACTAGGCTTGCAACTTCCACCTCCTTTTGGTGAAGCCTGAGTTTCACCAACAGGTTGTGGTGTAATTACGGGTTAGGGGCCTTCCTCTCACCCTGTAATGTGAACTGGGGAGGAGGAACAGTGCGCCGTGTATTCACATCGGACCCCCGCCTGCCCGGTGTTTAAGGTTTGTCCAGTGTTTTTCACGAGTTGCGGATTCTTGGGAGGCCGACCTCCAGGCCTAGCGCACTTCCCACTAACTTCACCAGGGGGCGCGGCGGCCCCGGCAACACAGAGACTGTGACCCACCGCCCCCATGAACTCCGAGCGCTCAGCGGGCGGTCTCCAAATGGGGGGCGGGGGGGGCCCTTCCCTACGACCTGGGCGGGAAACCGAGGCAGCGGCCCTGCCCGAGGCTTTTAAAGGGGCCCTCGACTTTGGGAGGCGGGAGGCGCCTCTGGAGCCTGCGTGCCCGGAGATCGGCCCGCCGAGGCCCGGCGCCCCGGCTCAGGGCCGGTAACCAGGCGCACATGGCCCGCCGGGCCCTGTTTGTCCTGGCAGCGCGCCGCCGCTATTTGAGGCGGTTTTTATCTCCCAGAAACCAGCAAAACCCCAAGCGGAGTCTAGGGAAGATGAAAGGGGCCGAGGGGCCGGGAGGGAAGGACCGCGAGGCCGCGGCGGGTGGGGGCTGGCACCGGACAGGCGGGGACAGGGAGGCGAGAGGGCCAGGCCCTGGGGGGTCCCGGGGAGCCTGCCCGGCGGGATGGGGGCGGGAGCCCGGGACCCCCTCCCCCACCCCGCGTCTCTTCCGCCGCGGCCCCCAACCCCAGTCCGCGGGAGGAGCCCTGGAACGCGGCCCTCTTCAAAGCCCCTTTGAAGCGGCGCGCCCCGCCTGAGGGCAGGAGGGTTCGCACCTGGACGGGGCGGCCGCGGCGGCCGGCTGAGGAGGGGGCTGGCGGTCCGAGCCCGCCCGCAGCGCCTCCCGAGCCGGCGGGAGTGGGGGGGGGGGGTGACGGTCGCCGGGGGCGCCGCCCGTGCGCCCCCTCAGCCCAGCGGGGGAGCCCGGGGGCGGGGGCCGCACAAAGCCCTATTGTGGCTCCGGGCTGGCCGCCACAGAGTGGCTTTTGTTCGTCCGCTAACTCGGCGGCGGGCACGGCTGATTGCAGGCCCGGGGCAGGGGGCGGTTACGTGCCAGGCCGGGGCCGCCCGCCGGGACCGGTTCGGGGCGGCGCAGTAGTCAGCGCGGCGATCGCGGGGCCGGCGCGCCGGCCGGCTCCCTGCCCTGGCCGGAGTCCGGAGGTGGAAGCAGGAAAGAGCCGGGGAGGAAACCTCCCCGCCTTCCCGACTCGACACGGAGAGCTCTGGGCGCTCGAATACTGACCTCCGCCCGAGGGCCTGGCCGACGCGGGCGTTCTGCCGCGGGCACAGTGTGCCAACGGGCACGATAGGATGCCCGTGGGGAGTGCCCAGTTTGCCAAGGAAAAATCCTGTGGTTCACTCTTCTTCCTTCCTCTTTTTCTTTTCTCACCAGGACAAAAGTTAAAATCGAATTTTTTATTAAATAATAATAATAATTAAAAAAAAAAAAAAGACTCCATGAGGGCATGATCCTTTCCCTTCCCCAATATTACCCTCTCCCCAAGCTCCAGAGGCTTTAACCCTTTAACTTGGGGCCTTGAGGAAGCAGGAGACAGAAAAGGAGGATCCAAAGTCACAGGAAAGGCATTCAAAGGCACGAAGCGGCTTTAAAAGTCACCAGAGGTGGAGTTGGGAGCATTGGAAGTCCCAGGTTGAGGGCCCTGTGGACGCAACCCCAAATCTGCTTGGGGACCTCTGTCCTCCTAGCTCTATAAATTCTTTCTCATGGCTTTTAGGCACCAGCCTAGTAGTGCCTTGTACAGAATAGGCACTCAATAAATACTTGATTTACTTGAATCTGATCCCAGAGAAAGCCTTCCCCACCTATTCTTTAGGAGAGGCACATCCAAACCATTGTGCTCCTCCTGTTAGGTGGGCTTCCACAAAAAAGCGTGTCCAGGATGGCAGCTGCAAGCTCTCCATAACCATGGCAACAAGGGATTAGCCTGCCGGGGTCATGGTGTCAGGGGAGGGGCAGTGGAAGAACCTGCTCTGGGGTCAAGGGAGCTGGGGTACATTCCAGTCCTCCCCTCCATAGGGCTTGAGGTTTCACAGCTTCTGGCTGGGGCTGGGAATACTAGGGATCCCTAACTGAGAGACACCCCCCCATCAACTCTTTAACAGAGATCTAGCTAACCAACCCTATTAGCAGAGATTCCATTAAAAGAGAAACCCCATTAACTGAGACCCTGATGATAGAAATTCTATTAACAAGATCTCCACTAACACTTTTTCTAAACAGAGATACATTTAGCTAAAATTTCCATAGCAGAAATGGACCTCCTTCCCTCCCCAGCTCACTCTACCTGACCTGTCATCATAACTTAGATAAATAGAATTATTATTATTAGTATTCATTTCTCTTGGAACATAGGGGTTAAATATACAGGCCTGGGGGCAGCCTCCCTGACCCTGGGGTCACCCCATCTCTGGGATCAGATCCCCACTGGTCTGCCCCACTTTTGGCACCCTGCTCCCTGCCAGGTCACTAACCCCAATCCCCCTAACTCTGGTCCCTAATAAAGAGGCCACCAGGGGGCAATAAATTATCATCATCATCATCATCATCATCATGTGTTTGTAAAAAAAAAAAAAAAAACCCAAAAAACAAACAAACAAAAAAGAACGCTCTGGAGCATGGAAAGCTAGTGGAATAAGAAATTGGGAAGACTGGAGCCTGGAAGCTAAGTGATAGTGGGAAATCAGCCTGGGAAGCTGATCTTGACAAAGGATGTTTGTTAAGGAGTTAGTGAGATGGAGAAATAAAGCGTTGAGAGCCCAGATGGAAGGAAAATGAGATGATGCTGTGAGAGCAGAGGAGAGGGAAGCCGTGAGCAGGAGCGAGGGAAGAACTTAGGAAGCCAGAGTGCAGAAATCAGGCACGAGGTGAGGGCCTGAGATGAGAGTTTGCACTACAGGCTCGAGGCATAGGGAGGGGTGAGCTGAGGAGGCATGCTGGGAGACCCCCAGGCCCAGAATGGCCAGGGGGGAGCCGGCAAGAGCCCCAAGGGCAGCATGCAAGGGGCAAAAGGGGGTGAGGGGCAAGCAGTGGTCCACGAAGCCAGAAGAGGCTGGCGAGGCAGCCCTGGGGCTGGAGACCCTCCACCCAGCTCAGATCTCCAGCAGGTTGCTCTGCTCTGGACTGCCTTCAGGGGCTTTCTCTGGGGGGGCCGGCGAAGCCGAAGGTCGGGGCGTCTGACTGGCCTCCTCTTCCCCCGCACTGCGGCCCTCCCCCAGTTCCTTGGGGCCGCTGGGAGGGGGCCCTGGGCCGGGCTCGCCGTGGGTACGCTGGTGCTTGCTCAGGTGGTCGCTTCGGGTAAAGCGCTTGGAGCAGAGCAGGCAGGTGAACTTCTTCTCCCGGGTGTGGGTGCGCACGTGGCGCTCCAGCTCGTCCGAACGGGTGAACCTCTTGCCGCAGAAGAGCCAGTTGCAGACGAAGGGCCTCTCGCCCGTGTGCCAGCGCAAGTGGGCCTTCAGGTGTGAGGCCTTGCCGTACACCTTGCCACAACCGGGGATGTGGCAGCTGTGGATGGGCTTCTTCCGCAGCCCAGCTGCCGCTGCCCCCAGGCGCTCTAGCTCCTGGCAGTTGGGGCAGTCGCAGGAGGAGCGCCCCGTTCCGCTGCCTCCGTATCCGCCACTGCCCCCTGTGCCTGCGCCCCGAGGGGGTTTGGCCCCACTGCTCCCCTCCAGCTGCCCGCTGTTGCTCACTGCCTTGGGTTTATAGACATCTTGGGGCAAGACGTGCTGGGGCCCTGGTTGCAGGAGGTGGGGAGCTGGGTAGGGAGCTGGATTAAGGGGGGCAAAGTCGGATGGGTAGGTGGGCAGCTGGGGGTTCAGCGGAGGCTGAGCAGGGCCTGTGGGCAGTGTCCCTTGCAGCCCATCACCCTGACCCTGCCCACCACCTAGCCAATTGCCCCCAGGATGCATGTCCCACCAAGGAGTAGGAGCGTTGCCTGGGCCCGGTGAGATGCCTGCGTGGATGCCTGCCTTGTACCAGGAGCCGTAGGGGTGTGCCATGTCCAGAGAGGTGTAGACACTGGGCAGGCAGTCAGAAGAGCTGTGGCCCTTGGGAACTAGCAGCCCAGGGTCCTGGGTGCCGGTGGGCCCAGGGAATGAGTGGGAAAAGGGAGGGTAGTCATTGGCATAGCCCGAGGTGGGTGCCGGAGGACTGCCTGCAGGTGAGAGGAGCCCATTGGTGCTTGAAAAGGGGGCTGGGTAGGCATCCCCCATGGTTTTGGGGGCTGAAAGGTCACTGCCCACAGAGTATGGCTTCTTTGCGCCTGCTTTGCCCAGTGTCGTTGAGTCCCGCAGAGGGCTGGTGCCACCAAATTTGCTGCACGCCGCCGTCAGCATGGCCAGGGGACTGGAGCCATAGTGAGCTTCCTCCTGTGGACAGAGGGAAGCGCTGCTTAGGGAGAGGAGAAAGTGTAGAAGGAAGAGCAAAACCCTGGGGTGAGGCCCGGAGGCCTGGAGAGCAGAACCAAGGGGGTTCCAGGAAGAGTTCAAGAGGATGGGAGGTGGAGGGGCCAGCCAAGAGCCCTGGGCCCCAGGGCAGAGCTCAGATGGTTTCACGGAAGGAGAGAGAGGTCCAGACTGCAGCCTAACAACCCGACCCAGGAGGCAGGAGGCCGAGCTCACTGTGGAGTTCCTGGGGGGTTCCAGGGACTCAGAGGAACAGGAGACACTTCTTAAATAGCAACGAGAAGAGCCTGGGATGGACGCTGCACCTGGGTGAGGTGAGAATTAGGGGTCCTGCCCCTGGAAGTGGGTTCAGAGTAGAGGTCATGGTCCGAGACTTGGAGAGGAAAGATGAGTCTCAAAGAGACACATGGGGAGAAAGAGAAGTATTAGGGGACTGCAGTCACCCCCCCACACACACTCCAGGTTTTCTCAGCTTTACCCCCATATTCCACTTCCTGTCTCTGCTTCAGCTCTTGACGAAGGCAGCGAGTGCCCCGGTCTCCCTGAGGCCACAGCCTCATGTAAGGAATAAGGAATCTCTTGGCAGGGACTCTGGAGCTGGGGAGCAAGAGGAAGCGACGCGGAGACACTGGGACATTGAGAGGGAACAGGGCTGCCGCCAAGCCAGGACTGTGGCTGAGGCAAGAATGTCTTTCAAGCGGGCAGTGGGCACCCTCCTGCTTTGCGGAGCCAGCTGGTACCCCTTTGGGAAGGCTGGAGGGGCCCGAAGTCCTCACACTCCTCTGGGGCTGGGAATTGGGATGGCTAAGATATTGGCTCATGGCCATGCCCCTCCATGTCCAGTGTCCCCTAACATGTAGCCCTCATGTAGCTGATCTCTCGACACCCTTCCAGCCCCGTGAGTGAAGGAAGATATATAGATGTGAGGCACGGGGCTCTTTTCCAAGCACAAGACGCCCTTAATACCCATCATGCTACTGCTACCTGGCCAAACCACCCTGAGGTTCCCATCCCTCGGGAACTCGTGGTACCCCTCCCTGGGTCAACCTCAGGACACCCCAGGAGGAGAAGATTCCCTCCAGAATCTCTGACTGGTACAGACATCCATACTGAGAACCCCACCCAAAAAGATGCCCTCAAAAGCTGGCCCTGTACAGTTCCCCGACTGGGGTCCTCAAAAGCTGATGTACCCGGTGCTTTCCCAGGAAAGCTAAAAAAGAACCCAAGCATCTAAGACCTGCCCGGTCCCTCCGAGCATGCGGTTTGTGTGTGTGACACCAATCCTACAGGTAGGTCTGGGGTTTTAAGGTTGCAGTGAGGGGTGTGTGCAGTCATCACCCCTGTGCTGCTCCCCAAGTGCAAACCTGAGGCCCCCGCCCTGCCCAGTTACCTCTCTCTGAAGTCCTGTTGACCCCACGGACTCCTCCCAAATTTGAGCCACCAAAACCTTCCTCAAATCTGGCTACGGGAAAAGCCCTGGGTCCTCCCCAGCCAAAGTTTCCCTGGAGTCTTCCAAGCAGAGGGTAGGCTGAGGCAGGGAAGCCGGCGCAGGAGTCAAATCCTAGCAGAACGAAGAGGGAAAAACATGCAGTGCCAAGGGGAGAGGCAGAGACCCAGAGCCGAGAGGAGCAAAGGACCCTGCACAGGGTGAGGCACAGACATAAAAGCCACCGGGGGTGGGGGAAGGGGAGGCAGAGGGGAAAACTGGCATCAAGGGGCAGAAATGGGCAGAAACCCAAAAGAGCAGGAAGGTGAAAAGACAAAGGGCAGGGAGAGAGAGGAAAAGGAGAATAAACAAAGAGGTGATGGAGAGAGACTGGGCTCGGAAGGCAGGAAGGCGGAGGAAAACAGAGGGAAAGAAAGGAGGAAGAAAAAATAAAGTGGAAGGGGGAGAAGGAGGAGGAGGAGGAGGAGGAGGAGGAGGAGGAGGAGGACAGATCTCCTACCTAAGAGAAAACCACCATGATGCTGGGCCCCAGAAAACCCCCAGACCAGGCCACTCCTCCCTCCTTCTCCCCCTGACCGCTTCTCCCCCTCGGCCCAGCCCGGCTCCGTTGGTTTCCCTGCGGTCGGTTTATTTTTAAAAACGCCGACGCCGTCCCCCCCCGCCCGGCCCTCACACTGTGGCCACAGGGGCCTCAGCCAAGCCCAGGGACCCCACCCAGCTGGGGAGAAGGAAGGAGGGGTGAAAGAAGGCTAGCAGCCCCAGGCCAACAGGAGACCCCAGCCCTGGAGTGGTGGCCCCCAGGGCCCCTGAGGGCAGAGAAGGGGGAGCAAGGCACCAGACCCACTCGGAAGGTTCTGGAGGCCAAGAGCCGGGCACCTGGCTAGGTTCATCAGAGCCTCAGTTTCCCTTCTGTGGCTGCTTGTGTGCTCCTAAGGGGGTCCTACATATGCACCCCCATACCTGATCAAATGTATCACCTTCCTGGGCGCCCAGGGGTCCCACCTTCCGGTTGTTTTTCTTCCGACCTCTGCCCCCCCACCTTCCGCTAAAACAATAAAAGCAGGCTTCAAGTACTGAAAAGGAGTCTCCAGAGAAAGAACAAGGAGCTGTCCCAACTCTCTCACTCCTACATGCAGCCAGGGAAGGGGGCCCCCTTTTTCCGGGGAGCTCACAGTGCCGGGCTGACCTCTTGCGGAAGCTCACGCTACATCTGAGGACCAGCTGGCCATCCACTCTGGGCACACACGGTCCTGGGTTCCAGTTCTCCATTTCAGCCACCGCCATGTTGTCTGGTTCTCCCCACTTGCAATTCTCCCTGCCCACCTGGCCCGCACCCCCCTTCCTCCCTCTGGCCTCTTCCCCTGCAGTTCATTCAGCCCAGGTGATCCTCTCATCAGACAGCAGCCGTTTCCCTCTCTGAACCTCCAAGTTCTTCCCACCACCAGAGAGCCCACCTATACCAGGCAGAGGGCTTCCTGGGTGGGTGAAGGGGACAATTGAGGGCCCCAGTGCCCCAAGAGTAGGAGAAACAGACAGAAGGACTGGAGTGCCTTTGTGTCGGGGGCATCTCCAGCTCACAAGGAGTGAGGGACATGAAAAGCCCAGAAGTGCTACCCCGATCCTGTGTCTTTCCAACAGGCCTCTGGGCCAGCCCCTCCCCCCCAGGCACCAGTGCCACGCTGGCAACCTGGCGTGGTGCCCACGCCCACTGACACTGCCCCTGCCCTGGATGGACCCAGGATCCCCACACACCTTGGTCCCGGAACTTCCTCAAGACCAACCGCAGTGTTTCAATGACGGCTCGATATAGAGTCCAGTGGGAAAATGGCAGGGTCAGAGATCTGCCCTCGTTGCAACAGGAAGTAGAGCACAACACCTGGGGACCCCGACTGGATACGGAGCAGTGACGAGAGACATCGTGTCCACACCACTGGCTTGCATGCCATTCCCTCAAACTCAGTCACAAACTCACCATTCCCGGTCTTACACACACACACACACACACACACACACACACACACACATTCTTCACTTGGACGACCAGATGCTCAGATGGCCCAGCTGATACACATACGCACACACCTGTGCTCGCACGGAGCCAGCCATGCATAAGCAGGCACGCTGGTTTCCATCCGAGCACTTCCGCCCAGGCCAGTGAACACAGGTGTTAAAAAAGATTTTCGCTCGGGTCTCACACACATCTCTCCTGGAGGCTGAATGAATCCGCTTCCTGGTCAGCCCATCACCCCTGGGACCTGAGCTAGGGCACTGAGAGCAGAAATGGGGGCTTCTGAGGGGCCTGTGAATATGGAAAGTTCAAGGCTACTGAAGGTGGCTGACCTGAAGGGTGGGCTGTCGGCCCCAAACTCCTGTGGAGGGACCCAGAAAACAGGACAGAGATGATGACAGAGAAACAGAGTCAGAGACCCAGAAGCCAGGAGAACTCAGGACATTCTCAGTGGCTTTGAGTGGCTATGAGTCCTTCCTTTCCAACTATGCACCTGGAGTCTCCCCCTGCCCCCGCTGGTAGAGTCCGTGATTTCTCAAGACCCCCAAACCTGACCTCCATGGTACCCTAGCGCCCTCCAACCCCAGTGCCGAAGGCAAGGGATGCCGGGGTCCCAGGCTGTAGGGGAAGTGGCCCAGTCCGCCCTGGAGCCTCCCACTCCCAAAATAGAGCTGAGTTTGTCTTTGGCTGAAAGCTAAATATTTGTGAGCCGGGCAGGCGGCCTCAGACCCTGGCCCTCCTCCTTGCTTCCCTCTCAGGCCCGGGCCCAGTTCCTCTGGTCAGCCCCCCCACATGCACAGGGCTGCCCTTCTCCCTTCTCTCATAACTCACCTCTTCCCCTACACACCCCGCCCCGAGGCCCAGCCCCTGCCCACCTACAAACCAGACAAGCTGTGGCCCAGGCTCAGGCCAGGAGCTCCCGGATATGGGACCCCCAAGGCACTAATACCAAGTGTAGTGCCTGGTGCCCACCGCACCAGCCCTCTCACTCTCTCCCCCTGTCTGTGAGGGCTGACTCATCTCCTACCCCTCCTCTTCCTCCTTTCTCCATCCCTGTCCACTCCTCGGGGTTGGCGTGTGCTGTGGACCTCGGAGGTCCATGCCTTCTTCTGACCTGGCCCCTCTCATCTTCCTTTGACAGCTCTCTGACCCCTGGCCCCTCTCTCTCCAGCCCTTCCTCCTGCCCTCTGCTCCCCCCTCTGAGCCCTGTCCTCTCTCCTCATCAGAGGGACCCTGGAAGTGACAAGCACCACAGCCACTGTCTGTGTGAGTTGGGAGGCAGGGGGCGGGGAGGGATTAGGACCATTAGGACCGTTGCTGGTGTCCTGGGGGGAGGAGGGGGCAGTTACCTCAAGCAGGGAGGACGCCATCCTGAGGCTGGGGAACGGGTCCCAAGGAGCTAGGCAGATGGAGAGAGCCAGCCGAGCCGGAGAGAGAGGGAGAGGGAGAGGGAGGGAGAATGGGAGAATGGGAGAGAAGAGATCTAAAGTTAGAAGGGACTGGGGGGTGGGGGGTGGGGGGGGCTGCTCTCTGTCTGTAGGGATCCACCCTCTAATTACAGCTTTCCCAGCGGAGAAGGCTCCAGATCCAATGAGCAGGGCGAGAGAGGGAGGCAGAGGGTCCAAATTTCCTGCTCCATTTGCTGAGCTCCCCAAAGAAGGGATCTGGGCGGGAGAGGACAAACAGGGCTCCAGGGAAGGGGTGGAAGCAGGAGGAGGGTAGGACCCTGGGCAAGTTGTCAAGTGTCTGTCCTGGGTTGGGGGGGGGGGGTTGCTGAAGGGGAAGGGTGGAAGGGACGGTGGGCCCAGGTGTCCCACACCCTGCCCCCAGCAATCCCATAGACCTCCGCGGGAACCCCTCCCAGGGCTGCCCAGTGTCATGTACCTGGGGGGCTCTGGGGCTGGGTGTCCTGGGTGTCTCCTCCTTGGAGGTCTGGCAGTGGGAGTGCAGGCAAGGGGTGGCCTGAGGGCCCCAGGAGGGCTCCGCTCCTCTCCCAGGCCAGCTCCACTCCTGCTCCCACTCGGGCTGCGATCCTACAATCCTACTCTGACTCCAGAGTCCTGGCTGCTGCTGCTGCCGCCGCTTCTGCTGCCGCCGCTCCTACTGCTGCTGAGGCCGCCGCGCCGCTGAGGGAAGGAACAGGAGGGAAAAGGAACAAACCCCAAACCACTAATTAGAGATCCAGGGGGGGGATGGGGGATTGGGGACGACACTCACACAGAGAGACTGGAACACATTGACATACGCACTCACGGACAAACACAGGATGATACATGCACACGTCCGCACACACAGCACTGCCCACACGGCCACAGCCGCTGTCATGAATGAACACAGGCACACTCACACTCAAATGAGCCCAGGGACATGGCTGGAGGTGCACACACCACACATACACCCGAGCTGACCACAGAGATGCTTGCGTCCCCCGTCACCCACCTCTAGATCAGGAGAACAGTGTGTGTGCGAGTGTGTTGTGAGAGACAGGAGGGGGGCCGTGCTCTGGGTGGAGGCTGCAGCTGCCCAAACTTTTAGGGTCACCGAGGCAGGTTCCAGAGCAAGGCCTGGAGGAAGGGGTGGAGAGGGGGAGGAAGGCTTGGCACAGGCTCAGGGGTTCCCCAATCTTCTTCCCAATGCCTCAGTTTCACTCCTAAGAAAGTACCACCTAGGCCTACCTCATTTTGTGGGGCAGAACCTGGATCTTCTGATTCTAAGAAAATTTCAGGTGGGAAGGAGTGAGGGTGGAGGTAGAAGTTCATTGGATCAACTCATCCATGCTCGAACCTTGCCCCTTTGGATTAACTCCCAAAAAGATAAGCCCTAGCCTTCATCATTCCTTGCCAGTTACCATCCCTAAGCTCCTCTTGGCCACACGTCAAATCTCTATGCTTTGCTGGATAGTTCTTCTGAGTGATCATGCTCTCCTGGGAGAGAGCTCCCAGTTCTCTGTCTCACTGCCATGCATCAGTTCCCTCTGCAGCAGGCAGACTTGAAGTTAGAGCTTCGGCAGGACTTCCCATCTATGACTTCTCATCACAAAGGGAAGAAAAGAAGGAAGGTCAACTAGGTTGGGTGAGGGAAACCCAAAAAGTCTTAATAATTGAAACCTGGGCCCTAAGGTAAGTTTATGAGAGAGAAGGGACTGGGCAGCCAATCGGTAGCATCTCTCCCACAGCGGGTTCCATGTCCATTAGTGAAAAGGAACCCCCCCCCAACTCCCCAACCCAGTTCTCTCACTTTCTCCCCTGAGTGCCCACTGCCTAGCTTCTTTGGCTCCCACTGAGGAAAAGGTGGGGAAGAGGGAGAAGCGGACTGGAGGTTCAGGGAGGGTTAAGTGCAGTTTAATTAGCAGGCAGAATCAAAATTCAGGACCAGGACCAGGCATTTGGATTCCAGCCCCTTGATGTGAATTACCCCAAGCCAACCCTGGGGGCTCAGCATTTGGAGAAAGGGTTTAGGGAAACAGAGTGTCTGGCAGACAAAAGAGAAAGAAACAAGAAAACAAAGAAGAAAGAAAGAGAAATTAAGAGAGGGAGGAAGGAAGGAAGGAAGGAAGGAAGGAAGGAAGGAAGGAAGGAAGGAAGGAAGGAAGAGCGAGTGAGCAGAAAGACGGTGAGATACACAAAACAAATAAAACAATCCAAGGGAATCAGAAGAGACGCTGTGGGACATAAAAGAGAAAGAGACAAGAGGGAAACAGAAGGCCAGGTGCTTGGCTTTAAAAAAAACAGAGAACAGAAAAAAAGAAAAAGGAAAAGAAACAGGCCCAGAGGAACAAAGATAGAGACAATGGCTTGGAAGGACAGGACAGAAAAAAATAGCTGGAGGCATGGCCAGGTCTGGAGGAGGCAGAGGGTTAAGCGGCCAGGCAGGTGGGGGGCGGGGAGGGAGTATAAATAGCGCATAATTGTGTCCGATGATTACACATGGGCCACCCCACCCGTCTGCCCAAGAGGAAGTGCCCGTGGTGGGGTGTCCCCTTGACCTCCCAGTCTCCCCCTGGTGGGGGCATCCGAGGCTGAGGTGCCAGATGGACTTCTGGGGCCCCCCACTCAGAAACTGGGAATAAGAAGGGGAAGCTTTGGAGAAATTACTGCACAGCCAGTAGAAAAGCCTGAGACTAGTTAGATCAGGCAGGCAACTGAGGCAGAGGAGAAAAGTGTAGACTCCAGAACCGAGAAGAGCCGTGGCAGGTGAGAGAAGAGGTTGGGTCTCAGCCTACATTGGGGAAGAAAGGAAAGGACTGAACAAGGAAGGATGAATAGAGATGCAGGGTTGGGGAGAGGAGATGGGGGCAGAGGTCAACCTTCTCCACTTCCCTTGGGGGCTTTATCCCTAATTGTACCTGGGGAGGGACTGGAGTGCTAGGGAAGGAAAAGGAAGGAGCAAGTTTCCCAGAAATATGTCAGCCAGGGTCCCTGATGCGTCACCCCCAATAGGATAGCGCCTGGACACAGAGCCCCCTCCCAAAGGCCGGTGCCAAAGCCAGGTAGAGGGGTTGCCTGAAGCCCCAGCTGCCTCCCTTGGGACCCTGGGTTCTGACTTTTTCCACACTCATTTAAAAGATAGTCCTACTGCCCAGCCGAGGCCCTGGTATTCCTGGGTCCAGACCCCTAACCCCCTTCCCAGTGCCCCCAGGGGGTAGGGGCAGCGACTGGGAGCCCTGACCAAGGACCTGCCTCCACCCTTGCAGGCCTCCCTCAGCCCAGCCTCCCAGGGGGTGGGGCAGCCCAGGCAGAGGCGCCATGTGGCAGGGGCGGGTAGAGGCTGCGGCTCTGGTCCTTCCAGTATAAACCCCCTAGGCATCTGGTTTCTATCCACCACCCCCCACCACCCTGGGGGCCCCTCAGCCTCCGCCCATGGCCACCCAGATGCTGAGCTCTGAGATGGACGCCCCTGAAGGAAGGGGTGGGATGGTGCCTTTCTGATCTCTCAACCCCAGGACTGGGCTGAACCACAGGACCGCTCCCTTCCCTCCCTCCCCTGGAAGAATCAGGGTGGGATTTCTAGGTTAGAGGGGTTGAATCCGGAACCTGCCTCAGTTCTCTCTAATGGTTTGGGATCATTTGGAAAGACTGGGGGGTGGGATGGGGTGAGGTGGAGAGAGAGTGAAAACTAGGCAGAGTGGAAGACTGCTTATCCCCCTACTCCTTAAGGAAGCTGCCTCCTTCCACACCCACTGCCCGCTGCTCACCCTCCTAGACCAGGCTCCCTCTGACAGCCGTAAGCCAAAGGGACTCCTAACCCTTTCCTGTTGTTGTTATAGAAGGTTTGGCTACCCTAGAATCACCCATGAACAGCTAACAGAGCCCCTGGAATACATCCACATACCCTAATACATACCTAATGAGTGACACACTTTTAGATACACGCTCACACACATGCTGAGTTATGAACATATACTGACCCTTGAACAATGCAAGGGTTGGAGGTGCCAACCCCCTCACAGTCGAAAACCAGCATATAACTTTTGATTCCCCCCAAACTTAACTACCGATAGCCTACTGTGGAACCTGAAGACTTCCCCATAACATAAAGTCAGTCAACACAGATTTTGTATGTTATATGTATTATAGACTTGTATGTATTCTTACAATAAAGTAAGCTAGAGTAAAGAAAATGTTATTAAGAAAGTCATAAGGAGGGGCGCCTGGGTGGCTCAGTCGGTTGAGCGTCCGACTTCGGCTCAGGTCATGATCTCGCGGTCCATGAGTTCGAGCCCCGCGTCGGGCTCTGTGCTGACCGCTCAGAGCCTGGAGCCTGTTTCAGATTCTGTGTCTCCCTCTCTCTCTGCCCCTCCCCTACTCATGCTCTGCCTCTCTTTCTGTCAAAAATAAATATTAGAAAAATTTAAAAAAAAAGTCATAAGGAAGAGAAAACATACGTTTGTACTGGGCTGTAAGAAAAATGGGTGTATAAATGGACCCACACACAGTGCAAACCCATGTTGTTCAAGGGTCCACTGACTAACTACTCCATAGGCACCCACACTGATACACACCTATATATCTAGCTCTATATAGATGATGTTTGTACAAGACACCTACCTTAACCCCCAATCACGAGAATGCGCACACCAGCGTACATACATAGGGACAGACTCACAGTCACCTAGAACACCTTCCCAACTGGGGACTCCCACCCACTCCCATCAGTACACACATTTACATATATGGCAGGCGTCATACACATACACACAGGCCCATCACCACAGCTGTACAGCTCTAAAGGTCCCTGAAGTCTCCTTGGGGGGATTTAGGAACCCCTCTTCCCGGAGGAATCTGAGAATAAGGGTGATGAGGAGGGTGCTGCCAGTCCTATAAACTGCTGCCTGCAGCTCCTACTAGTGTAGCCACCTCTAGTGAACCTTTTGGGGAACCAGAGCTCCTTGACTCCCCATATCCTCCAGAGATGAGAGACGGAGATGCCCCAGCGAACTCCCTGGCCCTGGGGAACCCCGGCATCCCCACCCCCACCTAGACCCCCCCCCCCTGCTCTGCGGGCCCGCTGACTCATCTCTCCCTCTGTGGAGCTCCCCAACCACAGGGGCCTGGAAGAGAAGCTTGGAAAGTTGCGCTCATGTCCCGGGCCCCTGGTCTGGCCGCTACCCCCACCCCCATGCACCCAGGCCCAGCCCTTGTCTCCAGGAGAGACACCAGCGACAGAGAACACAGAGGGGATGGGAAAGAAAAAGGCACCTAGAGACAGGAAAACAGGAAGATGAACGGAGAGAAACGGGGGAAAACAGAGATGGTGGGGCTAGAGATAAAAGGCCCTGAGGGACAGCTGCTAATCTGGTAGGGTCCTCCAAAAACAATGGAGCTGGTGACCAGGAAAACTTGCTCCTTGGGTTGAGGGACAATCCACTCGGGACTTCTGGATGTGAGCACGTACCTGTGCTTTGATGGAGCATTCTGAGCCTAGGCTCAGGGCCCTTGGGTAAAAGGATCCAATTCTGGGAGGCAAAGCTGAGAACACAGGGCAAAAAGGAAGCTTTTAAGAAGCCAGAAACCTCTGTATAGGAGGGCTTGGAAATGGGGCTCCCCTCACCAGCCCATAGGTATCCACACTTACATGTTATATGTATAGCCCAACTCCCTCACTCTCTGCTGGGTCTCCCCATTCCTTCTTCCGGCATCAGGGCTGCAAGGCAGGACTCCTGGTGCTGGCCCTTGCTCCCCTCTGCTCTGAGCCTTGGCTTCTTTAGTGGACATTGGAGTCCTGAGATAATATAGTAATTCCAGGAGAGGCTGATCAGAATCAGAAAGAGAAGTCCTGGGGCACCTGTCTGGCTCAGTTGGAAGAGCATGCAACTCTTGATCTCAGAGTCATGAGTTCAAGCCCCATGTTGGGGGTAGAGATTAAATAAATAAAACAAAAAAAAATTTTTTTAAATAAAGAGAAGTGCTATGAAAAGGGAAGGAGCAAGGATGGCAGGGGACAAAAGGAAAATGGAGGAAAAGACTGAGGCCTGATCCTGGAATAAGGGAACCTGCCGTGGGTGTCTCGCATGCGTCAGCACTGGATTAAGACTCTATTCATGCCCAGGAAGTGCCTCTTTGTAAAAATATATGCCCTGGAGTCGGATATATGAAATATATTAGTGTTTTTATTATTTTTAAAAAAATTTTTAACATTTATTCATTTTTGAGAGACAGGGTGTGAGTCAGGGAGGGGCAGAGAGAGAGGGAGACACAGAATCCCAAGCAGGCGCCAGGCTCTGAGCTGTCAGCACAGAGCCCAATGCGGGGCTCAAACTCATGAACCACGAGATCATGACCTGAGCTGAAGTTGGATGCTCAACCGACTGAGCCACCCAGGCTCCCCTGTATTAGTGTCTTTAAACAAGATAACTTGGAGTGATGGGGCCCTGATCCCATTTTCTATCCTTAGGAGTGAACAACCCAAGGAAATGGTTCTTCAAAACCCTAGACACACATTTCCCTCACTATCTCTGACCTGCTCCACTTCTTCTTGGAAGCACAGTTTTTGTTTTTGAGATGTAGACTGGACCGGGGGAATATTCTTTCATGCAGTAAATGCTCAATGAGCACCTAGCACAGCGACCTAGACCCAGATGTGCAACCTGAACAACAGTCCTAGCCCTTTGCCTCACAAACCAGCAACTAACATAAAGAGTAGGAAGTATCTGGAGAGAGAAATTACTAGATGTTACTGAAGACAAGAGTGAAGCTAATCCTATGTTTGGGGAATCAAGGAAGGCTTCCTGAAAGAAGCAATGACTAGGTAAAGAAAATGAAGGGGCGCCTGGGTGGCGCAGTCGGTTAAGCGTCCGACTTCAGCCAGGTCACGATCTCGCGGTCCGGGAGTTCGAGCCCCGCATCAGGCTCTGGGCTGATGGCTCAGAGCCTGGAGCCTGTTTCCGATTCTGTGTCTCCCTCTTTCTCTGCCCCTCCCCCGTTCATGCTCTGTCTCTCTCTGTCCCAAAAATAAATAAACGTTGAAAAAAAAAAAAATACTTTATAAAGAAAATGAAGAGTAAATAGTTAGCCAGGTGAAGAGAGGAAAAGCATTTACAGGCAAGGGGGAGAGTGTATGCAAAGGTCCAGAGGTGTGAGAGATTAACAACAGGTTTTTTTTTTTTTTTTTAATGTTTATTTATTTTTGAGAGAGAGAGACAGAGTGCAAGTGGGGGAGGGGCAGAGAGAGAGGGAGACACCATCTGAAGCAGGCTCCAGGCTCTGAGCCGTCAGCACAGAGCCCAATGCCACCCAAACCCACAAACCATGAGATCATGACCTGATCTAAAGTCGCAGGTTAACCCACTGAGCCACCCAGGTGCCCCAACACTTTCGAAATGCTCAACGTTGAGTGTGACTGAGCACAGAGTAGAGGCTGATGTAGAAGTTCTAACCAACTGCGCAAGGGCTCTGAACCTGGTCCTAAGGGCAACATACGGGAATATTCATATATTAGAAAGATAGTCCCCGCAGCAGAGAGTAGATTGGAATAGGGGCTTAGAGCCAGGAAGTTCTGGGTAAGTCAGCCATTTACTATGGTGTAAGCTTGGCCAGGCGATATAACCTTTGATGCCTTAGATTCTTCTACTTCAGAATGGGGAAACATAATACAGCAACCTCCCAGGGTTGTTATAAGGATTAGGAATAATACATGTGGAACTCTTACCACAGTGTCTGGCACTTAGTAGTTGTTGCATAAATGGTGCTTATGAGTATTGTCAGAGTTTGAAGGAGGGCAAAATTAAGAGACACGGGGACCAGAGTGTGGCAGCAGTCCAGGTAAGAGGTGAGATGTGGCCTGTAGCAGCAGCAGAGGGGATGCCTAGAAGTGAAGGGAAGGGTGGTGTGGAGGAGGCAGTGCAGGCAGGACTTAGTGCCTGACCGGATGTGAGAAGGGAGGTGGGGGGAGCAGTCAAGAGGGACTTCCCTTGACGTGTGTGTGTGTGTGTGTGTGTGTGTGCATACGCACACAGGACACGCAGGCATTTTACCTATTCAGTTCTGAGAACGGCCCTTGACAGCCACTGGATCTGGTCAACAGAAGGAAGGCACCATGCTGTGTGAGAGGACCTGGCTTCCAGTCTCGCAGGAGGACTCCCCTCCCCCCCACCCCCACCCACCGCCCACCCCCGCCCCGTCCCCAACACAATGCCCTAATCCCTCCTTAACTGTTTCCTTTCCCGTTTGACACCCATTCCTGCCTCTCCCCACCGACCCTCCCCTCCCCCTAGGAAGGAACTCTCTAAATTCACAGTCAGCCTAGGCCACCCTTCTCCATCCTTCCTTTTTCCGGGGCCCGGGTTAATGCGATTCCTTGGGACTCAGCCATCACCACTACTACCTCCTTTCTACACACCCTCAATCGGGCGCCCCCCTTTGGATCTCAAAGCACTGCTCGACCCTTTGGGCGTGGAGGTTTGAGGCCCGGCGAGCGGTCCAGCGAAGGCGGGACTGGGGGCGGGGGGTCTCAGCCCCAGTTCCAGCTGCTTCGGGGATAGGTGTCCCCCCCTCCCCCACCAGACGGACGGATCGTGAGGTCTGGGGACGTGGGGAGAGGGCTCTCAAGTCTAAACCCGGCCGTCACCGGCCAGGCGTGCCTCAGTGTCCCCGCGCGGCCGGAGGCAGAGGGGCGGGCCGGTCGGGGGGCGGGGCGCGGGCGGGGTCGGCCGGGCCGGGCGCCCGGGCAGGAGGCAGCTGCATATCTGCGGTCCCAACCACAATTGCTGGGAGTCGCGTCCCGGAGACTGGCGGCGCTGACTCTGCCCGCTGCGGCCGCCGCGCCGATTAGAGCCCGAGAGGGAGCGCCAACCGGGGGGAGGGGGGTAGGCGGCGGCGGCGGCGGCGCTCCGAGTGCCCCTGTCCCCTCCGCCCCAGCCAGCGCCCCCAGCGGCCCCGCCCAATACTTTCTCTGCGGCCTGAACCCAGCATGGGAGTCCTGCCTCCCCAGCCCAGGCTGTCTCGAGACCTGGATCCCAGGCGTCCTCCTCTGGACCCTAAGTGCCTGAGGTTCCGACGGTACTAACGCACCGTCGACCCTAGGCTGCCAGCCTCGGGTGCCGGTCTCCTCACCCCCATATCCCCGCAAAGAGGAGTCTGAATCTCGGGGCTCCCCGTTTCCTTATCCCCCGCTCCCCATAAGCACTCTCTAGGCAAAAGTAGTTCCCAGCGAAGAAGGGGTCCCACTCGAGAGGACAAGCATCCAGGGGCCAGAGCACCCCCTGCTGGCTGGCCCGAAGCCCCTGCCCCTCCCCCTCCAGCTGTGACCTCCAGCTGTGGTGGTTGGGAAGAGCTGGGCTCTTTGATCTAGGAGCGTGGCCACCCCCTCCAGGCGCCCCATTAACCTCCATTATCCCAATTAGGCAGCCCTCCCAGTCCTGGATCCAAGCTTCAAAGCCCCCTCAGAGGGGAGAAGAGGGGACTGAATCCTATGCCCCCCCCCCCCCCCCCCAGCTACACTACTTTCTGACAAGACCCAGGTGTCCTGATCCCCAGCTTGGATACATGCTAGCAGGGCCAGAAAAGGAACACAAGGGCCACCCAGATCCCAGTCCTCAAACTTCACCGGAAAGAGAACCAGATAAGAAAAGGAACCTTCTTTTGTTGGCTCTCAATTTTCCTGCATTAAATGATTTAGGTAGCAGCCTCCAGGTTCCTGGGTGACCTGAGCTTCCCATCAACTTATCCTGCTTTATCCCATGGAAAGGGGAGCCAAGAGCCACCCCCCTCCCTTAATCCTATCTCGACACTCCCTTCCCCCTCCCGCTGGAACAATTTCCGCTGGGGGAGCCGGAGCAGGGCCCGCACAGTGGCCGCTTCCTGGAACATTTTCCTGCATCCGAAACCGCGACTCTCTCCCCAGGGACCGGCTGATCAAGGCCAGATGGGAGCAGGGGTGGGGGAGGAGGAGAGGGAGGCAGGCTCTCACTATCATCCCCTCCCAACACATGCGCACCACAGGGAGCCCCTGCCCTGACACACAAAGGCACGCACCACATGCGACAGTCACATAGCCATGGGCATTCATGGTGACACTTCATGAACCACAGGGGCCAGGTGTTAGAGGACACACAAAGTCACATAAATACATTCAACAAACACCTAGGTGACCTCTCTCTCTATGTATATACATATAGTCCCTTACCCCTCTAAAGTCTCCTTGGGCACTGGATTTTCCTTGCCAGCTAAGGAGAACTTAGGAATCCCAGAATACCGGAGGAGGTAGGACAGCAGGGAGACTTTAGCTAATAGAGGGTAAGGGGACAGACAGACACACCTAAGGCAGCCCATGCCCTGCCAGACAACACCTACCATTCCATTCGACTTCTGGATGGTTCCTAGGCCTGACCCCTTTCTCCAGGATCCTGGGGACCAGGGTAGAGAAAATTTGTGATGCTCCCCCTTGGTGCTAGCCTCAGAGCACTTTCTAGTTGCTTCCAGATTCCTAGAGAAAAAGCATATGGCGTCCGTGGGCTCATTCATGGCAGTCAAAGGACAAAGAGGAGGCGAGAATATGCAGCTCCACGGAGCTCTGGGAACCTGGGACCTGTGGTCTCACTGGTGACCGCCCACCCTCCACTGCTCCCCCAGATCCCTTATCTCTTAGAAGGGTGATTGAAAAGAAGAGTGTGGGTATTGTGCCTCCTGCTCAACCCATTCTTTTTTTGTTTGTTTGTTTAATGATTATCTATTTTTGAAGGAGAGAGAAACAGAGTGTGAGCAGGGGAGGGGCAGAGAGAGAAGGAGACACAGAATCCAAGACAGGCTCCAGCCTCTGAGCTGTCAGCACAGAGCCCGATGCGGGGTTCGAATTCTCAAACTGTGATATCATGACCTGAGCCAAAGTTGGACAGACTAAGCCACCCAGGCACCCCCCTGCTCAGCCCATTCTTTGGCCTTATCCTCTTCTGCCCACTGCAGAAGAGGTGGCCTAATTCTTTTCTTTTCTTTTTCTTTTCTTTTTTTTTTTTCTTCAGGAATCTAATTCTTACATCTGGCATATTTGTCTTTTGCTGGGAAGGGTACAGATTTCAGCATGGATACAATACGGGACAGAGCACTGGAAAAGCTGAGGGTGGAGTAGTTGGCTCTTTTCTGGAACATCTTACCGGTTTGGGAGAAATATCTGGTTATTTTTATTTTTATTTACTTACTTATTTTTAAGTAGGCTCCATGCCCAACGTGGGGCTCAAACTCATAATGACCCCTATACTTTTTTTTCAATATTTATTTTATGTTTGAGAGAGAGAGACCCAGACAGAGTGTGAAGTGTGAGTGGGGGAGGGGCAGAGAGAAAGAGAGACTCCGAATCTGAAGTAGGCTCCAGGCTCTAAGCTGTCCCCACAGTGTCCAATGAGGGCTCGAACCCATGAACTGTGAGATCATGACCTGAGTCCAAGCCAGATACTTAACTAACTGAGCCACCCAGGTGCCCCATCAAACTCATGACCCCTAGATCAAGAGTCTCATGCTCTACCGACTGAGCCACCCAGGTGGCCCTAGAAATATTTGAAATTGTGGAGTTCTGGAAATTCTAGGATACAAGATCACCATAGAGGGATAAGGAAATATGATAATAATCATAAGAACCACAACTAATCATCCTGACCAAAAGTCATTGTGTTCTTTCCTTGGTCTTGTGGCCTAGTCGGAAGGCATAGCCTCCTCTTTCTCCTACCAAGCTTTCTTCTACCAAGCTTTCACCTGGTAAGGGAATGACTCAAGCCATCTTTACTCACTTACTTGATAATTTCCTTCTATAAATACATGGAAATCCTTTATCTAGTGCAACCATCATCTTCCTCCATCTAGCCTATGACTTCTTGCCATAGTTCCAGTGTAAAAGTCCTTTTTTTCATCTTTGTTTTTAATTTATTTGTCTTTTTAATGTTTATTTATTTTGAGAGAGAGAGAGCGAGTGGGGAGATGGTTAGAGAGAGAGGAGAGAGAGAATCCCAAGCAGGCTCCAAGCTGTCAGAGCACAGCCCAATGTGGGGCTTGATCTCATGATCCAGGAGATCATGACCTGAGCTGAAATCAAGAGCCTGCCACTTAACCGACTGAGCCACCCAGGTGCCCTGAAATCTTTTTTTTTTTTAATTTTTAAATTATTATTTTTTAAATCTTTTTAAAAAATATATTTGTTTAGTTTTGAGAGAGATCATGTGTGAGTGGGGGGGCGGAGCAGAGAGAGAAGGAGATAGAGGATCCCAAGCAGCTCTGCATTGACAGCAGAGAGCCCAATGTGGGGCTCGAACTCATGAACCGTGAGATCATGAAGTTGGATGCTTAGCTGACTGAGCCACCCAGGCATCCCTTAAAGATTTTATTTTAAAGCAATCTCTGTATCCAATGTGGGGCTTGAACTCACACCCCCAAGATCAAGAATCACATGCTCCACTAAGACAGCCAGGTGTCCCTCCAGTATTAAAGCCTATTAATCAATTCAGTGGTCAATTCCATTTATTTTCATTAGTTTTTGTAATTTTTTTTTTTAAGTAAGCTCTATGCTTCATGTGGGGCTTGAACTCACAACTGTGAGATCGAGTCACCTGCTCCTCCAACTGAGACAGCCCGGCACCCCGAAAGGCAAAATCTTATAAAAGACAACAACCCTTGCCCTCAGGTAGCTCACTAGGAAGATTCTGTCACCCAAAACAGGGTCCATGGTGTGCTACCCAGCATTACGTTAGTGCTTAGTGCATAGGACAGCAAAGCAGGGGCACTAAAACAAACAGAAATGTTGAGATAAATACTTTGTATTTTATATTTTAAAAAATAAAGGCATTCCAGTAGTCATCGTAAGAGAAATCAGAATTTTGTGGCACCTTACTTGTACTTATTTTTTACTTTTAGTGTCGCTTCTGTCTTGAAGCCCTTATGGTGGAGGTGTACAACACAATGTTTCCAGAATTTACGATCTTTAGGGGTCTTAACTTCATCCAGCTCAGTTCAGTGCATTAGAATAGCAGGAATGTTGATGTGTGCTGTGAATGGGAAGGGATTCCAGAGAAAGCAAAACTCCTGGACTGAAGAGCAGTGTGCAAAAGCTTCCAGACTTTTTCAGACAAGACCTTCCTTGGATCTGCAAGGAAGATTGAGCAAGGCTCCTCCGTACCACCAGGTGGCAGGAGTGAGCTGCTCAGTGACTCCACCTATCCCTCTCCCACCGGGGTCTGGTTAGGGGAAAGAGGTTGGCACATTTTTGCTGGGGGCAGTGGCAGAGCTATCAGCACTGAGGCAAGGGCTCGGGTGGGAAGAAGTCTCAGAGGCCTATGGTACTGATTCTGCCCCTTCCCCCGATCTTGGCTCAGAGAGGACAAGACACTTGCCAAAGGTCCAAAGGTGTCCTGTCTCCTAAGCCAGAATTCAGCAAGCAAGGGTCTATTTCCTGCCCCACCTACCTGCCTGCCCTCCTTTCACAGATATTTCCTGAGCATCTTTTGTGTTCCAGGTATATGCTAGAAGTGTCCAATACAGCATTTAACAAGGATCTAGTTGTGCAATCTAGTAGAAGAGAACCAGGTAAATAGCTATGTTCCTATGATACCAGGAGGCAGTTTGAGTAGTGGGTAAGTGCAGTATCTTTGAAGTCAGACTAGAGTGTGAATTCAAGCCCCACCACTTGCAATTTGTGCAAACTCCGTGAGCCTCAGTCTCCTTATCTGTCAATGGGAGTAAATGACCCTCACAGAAAACCAACAAGATACTTAATATTTTATTAAGTAAAATAAAGAAAATTCACTGCCTGCTGTGTAGCTGTTATGAGTGCTGAATGCTAGGGGAGCAGCACCCAGTTCAGACTTGAGGAGACTTCCTAGAGGAGGGTTCCACTGTTGTAGAAAATTGAAGGATGGATGGAAGATACATAGGACAGGGGTGTGGGGAGAGAAGCCATTAAGGTGGTGGGGAGGTGGACAGCGAGGAGTAGACAGACAACTCTGGGGAGCATGGAGGCGCACCCCCTGGTTCACCAGCAACAGGGACAAGGACAAGGCTAACTTCCCACATTTGAGCCTGGCATAGTCCGCATTCTCTCCACCAATCAACATACATTTAGTAAGCATCTACAATGAGCCTTTCTCGAAGGTTATAAGACATAACAAAGATAAATGAAAAATATGAAAGGCTGATCTTCATACTCAGATGCCTACAGAAACTGGGAAGGAGAAGGGGCAGGGACCCAAAACCCCTGCCCTAAGCCTCACTAGCCTGATCCCCTTGCCTCCAGCCTTCTCACAGTCCCTCTTCCCTCACTGTATTAACACCAGGCCTGGGTGCTGCCAGAGAATCCAATGAGTGAACCACCCACTCCCTACCACCCACATTTTTACATCACTCAAGTCCGGCTAAAATAAACATGAAGCCTACCTCTAAGGGGAAGAAACATATTAAAAGACAATCTATTAATAAAACCAACATTTCTATAGTTTTTTACAGGCTACAGTGGCACTTCCCCTACATCAACTGATTTGGACTTTACAAGTGCCTTATGGGGGCGCCTGGGTGCCTTGGTCGGTTAAGCATCTGACTTTGGCTCGGCTGTGATCTCAAAGTTCCTGGATTTGAGCCCTGTATTTTGAGCTGACAGTGTGGAGCCTACTGGGGATTCTCTCTCTCCTTCTTTCTCTCTGCCCCTCCCCAACTTGTGCTCTCATGGGTGTGTGCTCTCTCTCTCTCTCAAAAATAAATAAATAAACTTAAAAAAAGATCTGCACTGATAATTTAAAAAACAAAACAAAAACAAGTGTCTTATGGATTAGGCAGTATTGGTAGGTCATTTTAGGAAGGAAAGAAACATACAGAGTGGGGCGCCTGGGTGGCTCAGTCGGTTAAGCGGCCGACTTCAGCTCAGGTCAGGATTTCGCGGTCCGTGAGGGCTGTGAGTTCGAGCCCCGCGTCGGGCTCTGTGCTGACAGCTCAGAGCCTGGAGCCTGTTTCGCATTCTGTGTCTCCCTCTCTCTGACCCTCCCCTGTTCATGCTCTGTCTCTCTCTGTCTCAAAAATAAATAAATGTTAAAATTTTTTTTTTTTTTTTTTTTTTTTAATTAAAAAAAAGAAACATACATGCTTTCCTGGCAGCTGGGTGGCTCAGTCAGTTAAGTATCTGACTTCACCTCAGGTCAAGATCTCACGGTTCAGGAGTTCAAGCCTGGCCTCAGGCTCTGTGCTGACAGCTTGGAGCCTGGAGTCTGCTTTGGATTCTGTGTATCCTTCTCTATCTGCCTCTCCCCTGCTCTTGTGCTCTCTCTCTCTCTCTCTCAAAAATAAATAAACATTTGGGGCACCTGGATGGCTCAGGCGGTTAAGCGTCCGACTTCAGCTCAGGTCATGATCTTGCAGTTTGTGAGTTCAGGCCCCACATCAGGCTCTGACAGCTCAGAGCCTGGAACCTGCTTCAGATCCTGTGTCTCCCTCTCGCTCTCTGCCCCTCCCCCGCTTGCACTCTCTCATGCGCACTCTCTCTGAGATAAATATACATTAAAAAATTTTTAAAACAATAAACATCAAAAAAAAAGTTAGTGCTTTTTCCTAAGGAAATGAGAATTATTGAAGGGTGTGGAACAGGGGGGTGAAATGGCCAGATTTTTATTTTGGAATGATCACTATCATGGGGCACCTGGGTCACTCAGTTGGTTTAGTGTCTGACTCTTGATCTTGGCTCAGGTCATGATCTCATGGTTTGCAGGATCCAGCCCTGCGTCAGGCTCTGTGCTAAGAGCACAGAGCCTGCTTTGGGATTCTCTCTCTCCCTCGTTCTCTCTGCCTCTACCCTGCTCACACACACCCTCTTCTCAAAATAAATAAATAAAAACTTTAAAATTTTTTTTAATAAAAGAAAGAAAATACTGCATAGAACTGTAGGAGAACATGTATGAGGATATTTATGACAGCTTTGTGGTATAAGGAAGTTAATTCTCCATCATCAAGGGACTACTATGCAACAGAAATAACGAACTAGATATATCTATAAGAACATGGATAAGCCTTGTTTTTTTTTTTGTTTTTTTTTTTAATTTTTTTTCAACGTTTTTTATTTATTTTTGGGACAGAGAGAGACAGAGCATGAACGGGGGAGGGACAGAGAGAGAGAGAGGGAGACACAGAATCGGAAACAGGCTCCAGGCTCTGAGCCATCAGCCCAGAGCCTGACGCGGGGCTCGAACTCACGGACCGCGAGATCGTGACCTGGCTGAAGTCGGACGCTTAACCGACTGCGCCACCCAGGCGCCCCTATTTTTTTTTTTTTAAGTTTAATCATTGGGGTGCCTGGGTGGCTCAGTTGGTTAAACGTCTGACTCTTGGTTTTGGCTTAGGTCTTGATCTCATGGCTTCATGGGTTTGAGCCCCACATCGGGCTCAGTGTTGACAGGGTGCAGCCTGCTTGGGATGCTCCCTCTCTCGCTGTAGTAGCCTTCTTTCCTGACGAACTTATAATCTTTGGGGGGAAATAAAAGTTGAAGTAACTACAGGGTTATATGAGACCTAAGGCTCTTTTAGGAGTTGGGGGAGGAAGGGTTCCCCAAGGAGATGATTGTTAAACTGAGTCCAGAAAGATTCATGGAAGTTAGGTGGGGGTGGAAGATCGTGGCACATTGGAAGAACGTGTACAGACAGGGAGGAGGAGACCATAGCCAGACTTGAAGACCAGATGACTCAGAGCCTTGCAGGCCAACTTAAGGTTGGAGCACCTTGTCCCCAGGGTACTGGAAAGCCTTGAAAAGATTTAAGTGGGGGAGTGTAATACACACAGATGAGAGTTTTTAAGAAGGATCAAGTAGGTGCTCTGTGGAGCACAGATTGGATTTGGGTGTTTCCAAATCTCATCAGCCTCTCCTTTGCAGATAATACTTTGGGGTCTTTTACTGATGGTTAAATTTATCACCTGTGACCTGTTTGTGTTAGCCAAATGATCAGAATATGACCCTATTTACAAATTTCTAGGGATAGCAGAATTCCTCACTGTTGTTGAGTCATTCAATAAACACTTATTGGGGCTATTTTGTGCCCAGTACAGGTCCAGGTACTGGAGATACGAAAATAAATGAGACCCACCTCAATATGCAAAGAAGAGAAATGGATTTGATCCATAAAAAATAAGTTTTATTGCATAGATAACAACATCGAGATTAAAAGGCAACTGACAAGGAGACGGGTGCATGGGTGGCTCAGTGGGTTAAACGTCTAACTGAGGCTCAGGTCATGATCTCACAGTTCGTGAGTTTGAGCCCCACATCAGTCTCTGTGTAGACAGATCAGAGTCTGGAGCCTACTTCAGGTTCTGTGTCTCTCTGCCCTCCCCTGCTCATGCTCTGCCTCTCTCTCTCAAAAATAAATTAACATTAAGAAAAACATTTTTTAAAAAGGCAACTGACAAGGAGGAAATATTTCCAGTATTTTTTAAAGGATGAGTATCTAGTATTTATGCATATTTAAATTTTTTAAATGTTTATTTACTTATTTTGAGAGGGGGGAGTGCAGAGGGAGAGAGAAAATCCCAAGCAGGCCCTGCACTGTCAGCTCAGAGCCCCACGCAGGGCTTGAATCCGAACCGCAAGATCATGACCTGAGCCAAAACCAAGAGTTGGACGCTTAACCAACCGAGCCACCCAGGCACCCCAAGTATTTACGTATATTTAAAAATGTAAAATAGTATAGCAACTTTGGAAAACAATTTGACAGTTTCTTATAAAGTTAAACATACATTTACCATGAGACCCAGCCACTCCAATCCTAGGGATTTACCCCAAGAGAAATAAAAACGCAGAGACATATATGGGATTCATAGCAGTTTTTTTCATAAAATCATAATATTGGAAACACCTCAAACATCCATCAAAAGGTGAGTGGATGAGGAATGCCTGCTGGCTTACTCGCTGGCAGGTGTGTCTCTTGATCTCAGGGTTGTGAGTTCAAGTCCTGTGTGTAGAGATTACTTAAATAAAACTTAAAAAAAAATAGAATGAAATCTAATCAGAAGGCACATCAGTGGTTGTGTGTGGGCTGAAGGCTGGCAGGGATTGGAACAATGGGGCACGGGGAACCTTTTAGGGCAATGTTCTATATCCTGGTTGTTGTGATGGTTACACGGGTATATATTTGTCTAAACTGATCAAAATATACATTTAAAATGGGTGCATTTTATTGTGTAAAAATTATACCTCCCTGAAGTTGATTTTATCTCAAAAAAAAAAAAAGACAATTGCTAGGGAGAAAATATTTGACATATTTTAACAAATTTTGCGGGGCTTTTTAAGTTTTTAATTCCAGTTAGTTAATATACAGCGTTATATTAGGTTCAGGTGTGCAATATAGTGCGCGCGCGCGCGCGCGCGCGCGCGCGCGCACACACACACACACACACACACACACACACACACACACATCACCTTCCACACATCACCTGGTGCTTATCAGGACACTGCCCTCCTTAATCCCCATCATTCATTTCACCCATCCCCCCACCTCGCTGCCTTCTGGTAACCATCAGTTTGTTCTCTATAATTAAGAGTCTGTTTCTTGATTTGTCCCTCTCTCTTTTTTCTCCCTTTGACTCATTTATTTTGCTTCTTAAATTCCACATTTGAGTGAAATCATAGAGCATTTGTCTTTCTCTGACTTGTTTCACTTAGCATTATGCTCTCTGGCTCCATCCCTATCCTTGCAAATGGATTTTTTTTTTTTAAGATTTCATTTTTTTTTAAGCCATCTCTACACCCAACGTGTGGCTTGAAGTTACAACCCAGAGATCAAGAGTCACGTGCTTTACTGACTGAGCCAGCCAGGCGCCCCTCATTGCAAGTGGATTTTAACAAAGAATTAATATCTAATACACATAAAGAACTTCTTTAAGTCAAACATTTCAGTAGAAAAATGGACAAAGGAAATGAAAGGACAATTCACAGAGAACAAAATACAAGTGGACAAAAACAGAAAAGACATTTGTCCTTATAAATTTTGGTAAATCAGGAAAACGTCAAGTATGGAATTGCCAGATTGCCAACGATTTTGAATTTAGGGAAATGACCACTTTCACAGTGGGTATGAGTGTAACTGGGAGTGCTTGGGGAAGATAATTTGGCAGTGTATCAAAATTTTAAACGTGCGTAATCTTTACTCAGCCATTCTACTTCTGGGACTCTATACGGATACTATATATTGAGTGTTTACTATGTGCCAGGATTCTGACCATACCTCAACTATTCTATGGAGTAAATACTCTTAGTTCTGCATTTGACAGAGCAGATAAGTGAGGCAGATAGTTAAGTGACTTGCCCAAGGGTCACACAGCTAGTAAGTGACAGAGTCAGGATTCACAACTACGGTCTGTCTCCAGAATCTGTGCCCTTAACCACTCTGTTATACACAGCTCCCCACTCTGTCCTAACGGCCCCCCGTGAGCCCAAATGAAGATATTTGCTGTGGGAGAGTTTGAAATATTAAGAAAGAATGAAGTAAGTTAACATGAAAAGATCTTTAACAGATTTTGTTAAGTAGAAAAAAGCAAGTTATCAAATAATACCTATACCTACCTATTGGCACACACAAAAAACCAACAACAAAGGTATGTGTGAACATAGCAACTACACTCAAAAGAGTGCAGGACTTTTCTATTTTGTTCACTGTCGTGTGTCTTCATTACCATACCAAAACAGTACCTGGCACATAGTAGGCATTGAATAAATGCCTGTTGGATGTATATAAATATGTGTAAATGCATATAATTAACATATGCATAGAAAGGCTACAAACCAACTATTAACTGGTGAAGGTGGGAAAAGAGAAAGTTGTAAGATAGGTTAATTAAAGGGAGGTGTGCCTGTACTTTCCAAAACTACTGGCTGTTTGAATCTTTTTTTTTTTTTTTCTTAGAGAACACGCACAGAGCTGGACAAGAGGGGCAGAGGCAGAGAAAGGAGCTTAAGCAGTTTCCACACTTAGCACAGAGCCCAAAGTAGGGCTCCATCCCACAACCCTGGGATCATGACCTGAGCTGAAATCAAGAGTTGGCCGCTGAACTGTCTGAGCCACCCAGGTGCCCCTGGCTGTTTGAATCTTATACAAAGAGATACTTCTCTTTTGGTGTGTTACCAGAGTAATACAAACAAACACCAAACAGATTACCGTGGGTGGGGGGATGGGGGAAATAGGTGATGGGGATCAAGGAGTGCCCTTGTGATGAGCACCAGGTGTTTCACGGAAATGTTGAATCACTATATTGTACACCAGAAACTAATATTATACTGTATGCTAACTATTTTTAGGGTTTTTTTAAGATTGTATTTTATTTTTTTTATTTTTTTTAATTTTTTTTTAACTTTTTATTTATTTTTGAGACAAAGAGAGACAGAGCATGAATGGGGGAGGGGCAGAGAGAGAGGGAGACACAGAATCGGAAACAGGCTCCAGGCTCTGAGCCATCAGCCCAGAGCCCGACGCGGGGCTCGAACTCACGGACCGCGAGATCGTGACCTGAGCTGAAGTCGGACGCTTAACCGACTGAGCCACCCAGGCGCCCCCCCTAAGATTTTATTTTTAAGAAATCTCTACACCCAGTGTGGGGCTTGAACTCACAACCCTGAGATCAAGAGTCACAGGCTCCACTAAGCCAGCCAGGCACCCCAAGTTTTTAAATTCCAATTAGTTGTGGGGTCCCTGGGTGGCTTAGTCAGTTAAGCATCTGAGTCTTGATTTTGGCTCAGGTCATGATCTCACGGCTCCAGGTCAGGAGTCTGTGCTAACAGCACAGAGCCTGTTTGGGATTCTGTCTTCCTGTCTCCCTGTCTCTCTGTCCCTCCTCTGCCTGAGTTGGGCTCCATGCTGACAATGCAGAATCTCCCTGGGATTCTCTCTTTCCCCGCTCACTCTCTCTGCCCCTCCCCCACTCATGCTGCCCTCTCTTAAAATAAACTTTAAAAATATGAAGGGGCCCCTGGGTGGCTCAGTCTGTTGGGTGTCAGACTTTGGCTCAGGTCATGATCTCACTGTGGGTTCGAGCACCACATCGGGCTTTGTGCCCACAGCTCAGAGTCTGAAGCCTGCTTTGGATTCTGTGTGTGTGTGTGTGTGTCCCTCTCTGCCCCTCTCCAACTCGTGCTCTGTCTCTGAAAAATAAAATAAAAACATTTTGAAAATTAAATTTAAAAGTATGTACATAAGTAAATTTTAATTAGTTGGGACACCTGGTTGGCTCAGCTGGTGGAGCATGTGACTCTTGATTTCGGGGGTGTGAGTTTGAGCCCCACATTGGATGTAGAGATTATTTAAAAAATAAAACCTTTAAGGGGCGCTGGGCTGGCTCAGTCGGTTGAGCATTGGATTCCTGATTTCAGCTCAGGTCATGATCCCGGGATCATAGGATCAAGCCCTGAGTAGGGCTCCACGCTGGGCTTAGAGCCTGCTTAAGATTCTTTCTCTTTCCTCTGCCCCTTCTCTGCTCATGAACGCTTTCTCTCTAAATAAATAAATAAATAAATAAATAAAATAAAATCTTTTTTTGTTTTAATTTTTTTTTAACATTTATTTATTTTTGAGACAGAGAGAGACAGAGCATGAACGGGGGAGGGTCAGAGAGAGGGAGACACAGAATCTGAAACAGGCTCCGGGCTCTGAGCTGTCAGCACAGAGCCCGACGCGGGGCTCGAACTCACGGAGCGCGAGATCATGACCTGAGGTGAAGTAGGCAGCTTAACCGACTGAGCCACCCAGGTGTCCCAAAATAAAATCTTTAAAAATAAATACAAACTTAAAAAAAGATTTTTTTATTCTTTTTTTTTTTTTTTTACATGTATTCATTTTTTTGAGAGACAAAGAGCAAGAGGGGGTGTGGCAGAGAGAGGAATAAACAGAATCCGAAGCAGGCTCCAGGCTCTGAGCTGTCAGCACCGAACCCGATGTGGGGCTTGAACCCACAAACTGTGAGATCATGACCTGAGCTGAAGTTGGATGCTTAACCATCTGAGTCACCCAGGTGCCTCTAAAAAAAAAGATTTCTTTTTCACACACACACAAAATGAAACAGATTAACAGATTAAAAAACAAAACAAAACAAAAACAAACAAACAACACAACCTCACAATGAAAGCAAAAATGACTTGCCACTTTTTCATTTATTTCTCTACAACCCTTCCAGACAAGTAATACTATCCTCACTTTATAGATTAGGCAACTAAAGCTCAAACAGGTTAAGTAACTTGCCTCATGTTGCACAGCTATTAAGCCTGGATGTGAACTTTGACCTGTGGCTCCACAACCGAGGTTCACTTTACTCCACAATGTTTATAAATGTACAGACAATTAAATGCAATAAAGTGTGGAACCTGCAAAGGGGAAGAACAGCAGAGGTCGCCATGGGGGCACGTGGAGAAGTCTGGCCAATTCTAGGGACAGATGGGATATTTCTGGAAAGGATTGCAGAGATGAAGCTTGATCTAAGACTTGAAAGGTGAGTTCTTGAACTACTATGGGGGAAGGGCAGTCCAGGCACATACTTGTGTATGCATCAGAGGGATGTCACAGAGGAAATCACTTGGCCTATTTTGTGAAGGGTAAATAGTTGAATGGGCATGGCTGGAGCTTTATTTACATCTCTAGATGAAAGGTAGGGCCTGGAAAGATGTGATCCCACTTTGCATCAGATGATGAGATCTCTCTTGGGTAAGATAAGACGCCAAGGGGGCAGTGGAGCCTAGTTTGAGGAGGGTCAATCTATTCTTTATGGTAGCATCATCAAGTCGGTAGTGATGGGGATGCCTAAGAAGGCAGTGACTAGGGATATGAAGAGAGAGAGGTGGGGATAAATCTGACAGGTATTTGTGGAGTAGGACTGGTGGGGCTTGTGGCTGATTATTGCTGTGTGGGGAACGGCAGGAGTCTGAAGACAGAAGTTTGAGAGAAGAAAACTGGGCATCAGGCCCTTTAAAAAGGGATCACTCGTGTATGCATTTCCTTCATTGCACTAAGGCAGGATATTATAATTAGCTGTGTGTGAGTCGGGCCTCCGTGAGTTCCTTGAGGGAGGACCCTGTTCATCTCATCTGAAAAGTCTAACCGCTCTATCACATGGAGCATATTCAACACTGAATGAAAGGGGACAAGGGACAGATTGGCTTTGGTCTGGGATGGATGGGAGGAGATGGGAATGGTGGAAGATAAAAAAAAAAAAAAAAAAAAAATCACACACACAGATTTGGAGGCAGGAAGTTCCCCAGCCTACTGTCTCACTCCTGAGCCTTGGTCAGAAGCCTGCCCCAGGGGAGATTGCCCAATTTTCCCTGAGTTCTTTTCGGGCTGGCTGAGAAATGTATGGCTTCAGGTGGGGAGGGGGAAGTGTCTCCCCCCAGTTCTGCTATCACCACCCGGAAACTGATTCTAAAAAGGTGATATAAACGAAGCCTCAGACTTCTACTTCTGTCCTCTAAACCACCAAATCTTGAGCTGTGTGGCAAGAGGTGGCATGTCTTTGGCACTGGGCCCGAAGCTGATGTGGCAAGGGGAAACGAGGAGAGAACGGGGGAGAAGATGTGTACTCCAACAGAAAGAAAAGGAGGCCACGGGCCTGATACTGGGGATGCAAAGGAGAAAGAAGCCAATGGGTATTTTAGTTAGTATGAGTATTTAATTTAAAAGCGTTAACCATTTTATTATTTAAAAAATTATTTATTTATTTATTTATTTATACATACGTTTTACTCATTTTTGAGAGAGAGAGAGACAGACAGACCATGAGTGGGGGAGGGGCAGAGAGGGAGGGAGAGGGAGACACAGAATCTGACGCAGGCTCCAGGCTCTGAGCTGTCAGCACAGAGCCCGATGTGGGGCTCGAGCTTATGGGCAGTGAGATCATGACCTGAGCCAAAGCTGGTACACTCCACCGACTGAGCTACTCAGGTGCCCCTATTTTATGTATATTTTTAATGTTTGCCCTTTTTTTTTTGTTCTTGTTTTGTGTGTGTGTGTGTGTGTGTGTGTTTTATTTTTGAGAGAGAGCAACTGGGGGAGGGGAAGAGAGAGAAGACAGAGGATCCGAAGTGGGCTCTGCGCTAACAGCGATGAGCCAAATGTGGGGCTTAAACTCACAAAGCTCAAGATCATGTTCAACCGACTGTGCTATCCAGGCACCTCTTAAAAAAATCACTTAGAATAGGGGAGAAAATGAATTTGATGTAAGTATCATCTGGACTTAACAATTATCAATATTTGCCATATTTAGACAAATATTCAGTTATTCCTTTATTACTTTTTTCTTTTGCTTTCCTATCCCAAAACTGCTTCCTCCCTTACCCACCACCAGTTATTCTTTTTCTTTTCTTTTCTAAGTTTATTTATTTATTTCAAGAGAGCGAGTGAGCAAGTAAGCGACCAGGGGAGGGGCAGAGAGAGAGGGAGAGAGGGAATCCCAGGGAGGCTCAGTGCTAGTGGGGCTCGATCCCAGGAACCAAGAGATCATGACCTGGGCCAAAATCAAGAGTGGGAAGTTTAAGCAACTGAGCCACCCGGGTGCCCCTCAGTTATTCCTTTTTAAAAGTATTAAGATAATTTACAAACATGAGGGGTACCCCGGTGGCTCAGCTGGTAGAGCATGTGACTCTTAATCTCAGGGTCATTAAATTTGAGCCCCATGGTGGGAATAGAGTTTATTTAAATAAAAAAAAATTTTATTAATTTACTTTGTTTTTAACGTTTATTTATTATTAAGAGACAGAGAAAGACAGAGCATGAGCATGGGAGGGGCAGAGAGAGGGGGAGACACAGAATCGGAAGCAGGCTCCAGGCTCTGTCTGAGCTGTCAGCACAGAGCCTGATGCAGGGCTCGAACTCACAAACTATGAGATCATGACCTGAGCCAAAGTTGGATGCTTAACTGACTGAGCCACCCAGGTGCCCCATAAAAAAAAAATAAATAAATAAAAAAAATTATGTACAGACAGGACATTAAATCTTTAAATATTAAAAAAAACCTTAAATATTTCAATATGCATTGCTAATAAAAATGTCCTTATATAATCCCAATACTATTATCATGTCCACCAAATTAACAATCATTCCTTAATATGTAATACCCAGTCCTTATTCAATTTTTCCCAATTGTCCCCAGGACGTCTTTTTACAAGTCATTTGTTCAAAACAGGATCATGTTGCATGTGACTGTTTTGCCCCTTAACTCTCTTTTTTTAGCAAGAACAGCTCTTCTTCCTCTTTTTTCCAGGCCATTGACTTGTTGAATAAACAGTCAGTGCCCTGTAGAATGTCTTACCTTTGGGATTTTTCTGATTTGTTTCTTTCTGTTTCCACTTACTTTGTTCCCCCAGCCTTCCTATTTTCTGCAAACCACAGATTAGATCTAAACACTTCTTTAGGTTTAGGTTCAATATTGGAAAGAATACTGGTAGGTGATGCGGTGCTCTTCAAATTGCACTACATCAGGGACACATAATGTGCGTGGCTGGCGGCCTGACTCCGTGTTTTTGAAGCTGGGAGGAGGCGAAGCCTAAGGGGTCAACCCCCTATGGACCCAGGAGCTGAGCTCTGTCTGAACCCCAACCTCTGTGGCTGCTGGTATGTACCATCACAGAGTGGGTGGAGGTCAGGGAGGAGGCACAAAAAGGTTAGGAGACTAACCAGGCAAAATTCCCCAGGACTGGGGGTGGAACCAATCTAGGACCTGTTCACTGTGTCCTGCATTCTCCTCTGTGAAGAGCAAGAAGCCTTCCTTTTTAGCATTGAGCCCTTCCGTGGTGAGCCTGGTGATGGTGTGGCTCAGAGAAAGTTCCTGACTCTACTAGCTCAGTTTTTCTTTTTCCCTGGCTTCCAGATCCTGACTTATGATACTCTTTAATTGCTTTTAAACTTTAGAATGTCAGTGCTGGAAGGAGCCTTGTGCATCCTCTAAACTAGCCCCTCACCGAAGAATTTCCATTCTTCCTTAGAAACAGCTGCATACTAGATTGAAACCAGGATGTACAGTCTATTTCCCCAGACTTCAATCACTTATACTCCATCTCCATAATTTTTGACATTATCAGTTTCCCTTGTTCCATAGTATACCATTAATTTTTATTTTTTTCTTAAAAAAATTTTTTTTAATGTTTTTATTTATTTTTGAGACAGAGAGAGACAGAGCATGAGCAGGGGAGGAGCAGAGAGAGAGGGAGACACAGAATGGGAAGTAGGCTCCAGGCTCCGAGCTGTCAGCACAGAGCCCAACTCTGGGCTCGAACTCAGGGACTGTCAGATAATGACCTGAGCCGAAGTCGGACACTTAACCGACTGAGCCACCCAGGCGCCCCAATTTTTTCTTTATCATAACAATAACACTTGTGAAATGATAGGTTTGATACATAATTCAATTTCTTTGTCAAGTTCATTCCAAGAGCACATACAGAAAAGTTCACATTCCATCAGTAGTAGGTGCACCACACTTTGGGAAAATGCCAGAGAAGTAGAATTGGTGTCTGGGAGTTTCACTCCGCCTTGAGACCTTAGTTGGGCCCACTTCTGAAATCCTGAATGTATTTCCTAATCATTAAGAAGGAGATATACTATCTATAGGTGTTAGTCACTAGTCTTGTGAGTGACTGAGTAAGTTCTTCCTGAGAGACTCCCAGGGACCTTTGTCCGGGCAAGTCTGAGCACCTGCAGTGGTGGGGGAGGGGAGAGCAGAAAGAAGGCAGGCGTTGGTAAAGGTTACCTCTAAGCTGGGCATCAGCATCAGGACAGTGGTGGGAAAACCCCTCTTAGAGGCAAAAGTCTGTGAAGCTCCTGCCCTCTCCCACCTTTCCCTCTCCACCATCCTCCAGCCACCTCAGGAAGGAATGAACAGGGTGTTCTAGGGCCTTCCTCTCGCTCCCCCCCCCCCCCTTCCAGGAGCCACCCACTCGCCCTGGGGACAGTGCAAACTTCCGCAAGAAGAGAGAAGTGAGGTGTCAGGCCTCTGCGAACTTCAGCTGGCTTCTGGGCCCAAGGGAGGGAGGGCAAAGCAGGAAGGAGGGGTTTGCGGTTGGGGAGAGCCAGAGGGTCCACCCCTCTCCGGAAACTGGGGGTGGAGAGGCCCAGCCCGGCCCACACCAGACATCCAGCTCCAGGCTGGGCCCGAGAGGCCGGCAAACCCCACCCCATTCCTCTGGGCACCTCGTGGCCCAGGCGAGTTTGTTTATGAATCCGCCTCCCTCCTCCCCCAGCCCGGCCCTCCGCCCGCCCTCAGGGTGGCCCCAGTTCTGTGGGAGGGGGAAACCGGGCCAGCCCCCCTGCCTTCTCCTCCTCTTCCTTCCTCCAGCTTCTGTCCTGGGTGCCCGGGTAGGGCAGGCCTTTTTTTCCAGTCCTCTTGCGCCTGTCGGGGCCATTTTCCTTTCTGGGAATGGAAAGCCGGGGGTGGTATGACTTTCGAATCTGGACTCTGGAGGGGACTCAGGACGATTTGTCCCAGGAGAGGAAACTGCTTCATTTTTGCTGAAAGAGTACTTTTTCCTTTAATTCTCTTTTAGTGCTGAACTAACTGCCAGGCAGGACCCCAGCTACCCTTGGGGTGCAGAGGTCGGGGTGGGGGTGGGGGTGACTGGTGGGTGAATTGGCATTAAGCACTGGCACCCTTCCAGGTCTGGTGAGCTGAGGATCCCTGAGGAGCCTGAAGGGTTTGGACATTTTAGGAGAGGGAAGTGTTTTGATTATGTGTTTGTTTTAAGTCCAAGGAGTCCGTAGGGGTCAGATTTATATGCTCAGAAAAGCTCTCTGTTTGCTCAATTTGGGGTTTAAGCTCCTCTCTGAGCCTTCCTGGTACCTGAGCTTGCCTTCTCTAGCTTTCTAGAATGCAGATGGATTGTAGAATTTAGTCTCAGCCATTCCTCCTCCTCTTCCCCACCACCTCAAACCACCTCTGCTTTTATTTGCCAAACTGTCTTCAAGCTCCAGTGACCATCAGCTGGGTTTAAAGTCAGGCCTGTCATCTTGCAGCCCTCTTCAGAAAAGAGAATACTCAAGAAGTTTGGGCCAGAGCTTAGCTCCAACAATAACTAAATTCTTTTCTTGACCATGCCTCCCAACTCTCATTCCCTCCAAGCCTTTCTTCCTCCTCTAGGGCTTTCAAGACCACCAGAGCCACTGACAGGTTGCCAGACTGAACGGAGGCCTTCCTAGTACAAGCTACAGACTAGGCAGGGATGAACCACAATGCTTCTCAGACAAGGAAATAGACATAGCAAAGGCACAGAATGAATCCTTTTAAATAATGATAATAATAAATTTATGGATTTCTTATCAACAGGTTCTGGGCATCCCAAAGAAATCGCACTTGTTATAGTTCTTTTCTTAGGTGTTTTTTGTTTGTTTGTTTGTTTTTGTTTTTGTTTTTTGCCTTTCCAGGGCCTTGAAAAGACTGAGGGATGTGTGTGATGATCCACCAAGCTTCTCTAGTCACCATTGCACTTCAGATGACCTTAGATAGCATGATGCGAAAACTCTCGGCTTGTTTTCTTGCTCAGAGAGAAGCTTTCTTGCTCAGAAGACTGTTGATACTTTATTATCTTATCAGGGACTCTCTCTTACTTTTTCTTTCCTAAGCTCCTTTATCCTAGAGTAGGCACAACAGGTAAAAAAAAAATTGAGTCTGTTTTGTACTTAATAGCTGTAGTCGTAAGCTGACTTACGACTTGAGAGGGAAGCTTACAATGATGGTGTAAAAGGAAGGTTTTGAAATATCTGCGTATTTTCATTTGTAAAATGTTCCCAGTTTTGCTAAGTAGGAATTCTTTTTAAATTTGTTTAGTTTTTTTAGTAATCTCTACACCCAACGTGGGGCTCGAACTCATGACCTGGAGATTAAGAGTCCTACACTCCACTGACTGAGCCAGCCAGGCACTTGGAGTGGGAAATTGATGAAAACTAGAGTGACTTCAAAATCAGGAAGAATGATTTAGTTTGTAAAAGGCAAACAACTAAATGTGGAAGGTCAGTCCTTGGTATTGTATTATCTGGAGACCTATTCAGGATTTTGGGGACTAGGCTTCTTTCACTTAAGTGTTTTTTTCCTGGGTATCAATTCTATGCTAGGCCCTGAGGATACAAAGTGAAAAGGTATATGGCCTCCATGTTGGGGTGGAGCCTGCTTAAGATTGGCTCCCTCTCCCTTTGCCTCTCTCCCCCCAAATAATTTAAAAACAAACAAATCAATTAATTAAATAAAAGCAAACCTAGAGGGAAAAAATTCAATAGTAAAACAAACAAAATGGGTGCCTGGGTGGCTCAGTCAGTTAAGCATCCAAACTCTTAATTTTGGCTCAGGTTGGTGAGATCGAGCCCTGCATCAGGCTCTGCTCTGACAGCGACAGCGTGGAGCTTGCTTGGTGTTTTCTTTCTCTCTCTCTCTCTTTGCCCCTCCCCGTTCTTGTGCTTGCACGCACGCACACATGCTCTCCCAAAATAAATAAACATTTAAAACAAAACAGAAAAACAGACAAAACAAAGTGAAAAGGCATCATCCAGGCCCTCAGTCAGGATGCTTTATCTAGTTGGATAGATATCTAGTTGGAAGAGATTGGATATTTAGATACCTCTAATGGAGGTATGTAAAAAGATCATAGTGGACAGAGTATCCAATACCTGGGGGAAGTAGGAAAGACTTCATAGAAGTCGTTCTTATTGAAGAGAAGAGAAAAAGTTTGGTAGCCCAGGAGGGCAAGCTGAGTAAATTGTGTTTCTGGACATTGAAAACCCAAGAAAGAATGCTTTGTGGGAAGAGTCCAACAAAGAACAAAATGAAAGGTAAGACTGCAGTGGACAGTAATGGAGGATGAGCCTGAATAAGGGCAGGCGGACCACGAAGAGTCTTGACTGCCACCCTGGAGTGTTACCACTTAGTACATGTACTATTGTGATTGATTTTGAAGTAAAGCATCTCTCAAATGACCCATCCGTGTTGCTTTTCAAACGCGGTCATTAGGAGTTATTGGAATGATTTCACAAATGGTTATGTAGACTGACATTGGCATGCATGGGATTTGAGAAACCTTGAAATAAGTTATTCATTTGAAAAAATGTATTTTAGTTTTGGAAAAAATAGAAATTATTTTAGTTCTGTTTAAATAAATTTTGTTCAGGTTTTCAGAGATGAATTGGATGAGATGGATCATACCCCTTTGTTCTCTTTTTAAAAATTTTTAATTTTAGAGACCGAGCAGGGGAGAGGGGCAGAGGGGGAGAGAGAGAATCTTAAGCAGGCTCCATGCTCAGTGCAGAACCCAACACGGGGCTCAGTCCCAGGACCCTGCGATCATGACCTGAGCTGAAACCAAAAGTCCTATGTTCAACTGACTGAGCCACCCAGGTGCCCCCCATTTTTTCTCTCATCAGTAAACGAGCATATGTGTAAGACATCTCTCACTAGCCAGATTGGGAATTCTGTCTGGTCCTGAAGAAGCAAAAAGAGTGAAAAGGATGAAGGCCCTTGAATGTCTGAGTCTAAATCTAGACCTTTCTCTCAGTACCGCAGAATCAAACTCTAGTTCCCATTTCAGGCATAGACCAGATTTGAATCATGGGGAAAAACACAATCTTTGGAACTAAATAACCATCATAATTTAACTTAAGTACTGGAGCCTCAGTTTTCTCATTTGCAAAAGGGGATGGCAATTTAAATTAATTGAAAGGATTAAGTCAGAGAATACATACAGTATATACATGAAATGTTCTGAAGACTGCTCTCTAATGTTAGTTCCTCCCCCCACCCCTTCAGCAAGTTTAGGTGTGGTCTTTCGATGAATACACTAAACAGCTGTTAGAATCTCCAGAGCTTGGTTTACAAAGATGACTAATGCAGTTTCTAACCTCCAGGAAGTTTCTTCCCTTCTGGAAGTTTCTTCTCTTCCAGTTTTATCCCTTAGTGTTTCTTAAACTCTGGCTTAGGGACTAATCACTTGAAAGAACTAGTTTTTAGTTTAAAAGAATCACTTTTAAAGAACTTTAAAAATACATATTCTCAAGCCCATTCCAAAGAATCTGATTTGATCAGTCTGAGATGGAGACTAGGAATCTCTTAATTAAAAAGTTTGAGAGAACAAAAGAGAGCTCGCGCATGACTGTGTGTGCAAGGGAAGGGCACAGAGAAAGAGAAGGAGAGAGAGAGAGAGAGAGAGAGAAAATCCCAAGTAGGCTTCATGCTCAGCGAGGAGCCTGACACGAAGACCGTGACCTGAGCCAAAATCAAGAGTCCCATGTTCCCCCGACCCCTGACTGAGCCACCCAGGCATCCCCAAATCCACCTTTTTAAACAAAGCAGCCCAAAGGATTTGGATAGAGTCTGTCTGATATTATATTTTGAGAATTTTGATCTAGAGGTATGCTATTAATTGTAATGTAATGTGATGTTTTATATAAAGGTATGCAAGAGGATAATGCCATCTGAGCTGTCATGGAAATTAGGGCAGGAATTTTTTTCAGGAGCTAGAGGAGAATACAAAAGTGTTTTTGAAAAACTGTGTATATCCTCATACATGCATATGTAAGTGGTTAGAGCAGGCATGCTTTATTTGTTTTAAAATCTACAGTAGACTTTTTTGGGGGGGGGGCGCCTGGGTGGCTCAGTGGGTTAAGCATCCAACTTCGGTTCAGGTCATGATCTTGCCATCTGTGGGTTCGAGCCCCGCGTCGGGCTGTGTGCTGGCAGCTCAGAACCTGGAGCCTGCTTCAGATTCTGTCTCCCTCTCTCTCTGCCCCTCCCCTGCTTGCTCCCTGTCTCTTTCTCAAATAACAAACATTTAAAAAAAATAAATAAATAAATAAAAAGTCTTTGTGGGATTGTTCCGGGTTGGAACCTGGCGCTACAACTTACTAGCTTCGTGACCTTGGGCCAGTTATTTCCCAGCCCAACTTTCTTATAAAATACGTTAACATCCTACTACTATCATCTTCCTTGTGAGAAGGACAGGAGGAATGGGAAAGCCTAACTGACCTTAGGCCCCTAACACGGTAGGCATTCAACAACCGCTTCACCTTATTCAGGCCCTATCCAAAGCAGCAGAGGCCTGTTTTAGGGAGATCCAGACCTTAGAACATGACAACGTATCGCGAAGCGCTGGATTGTAGATAACGAAGTGACAACACGTAAGTGCTACAGAGAATGACCTCCGTGGCAATGACAAATCACCCAGGCCGCCTCCACCGAAACCAGGAAAAAGGAGGGGTGGGATGGAAGGCCAGAAACTCAGGTGCCTCGGGAAAAAATCTCCTTTAACTTTGTGGTTGCGAAAGCAGGAGCTCTTTATGCTTGGATGGTATTTGCAATGAAGGGGAGAAAAAGGAAGTGGTTTGCAGGGCATTCGCTCTAGGTGGTTCTCCAATGCGCTTCGCCTCAGACCAGCTCCTGGAGGGTTAACCCCACAGCAATCAAGCAGTTAGCACCTTTGGCTGGGAGAACTTAATAAAATGGCGTTAGTTGGGAGTCTCAAAGCCCTCGCGAATGGTCAGTTCAGTATTAACTGGGAGCGCGTCGCCAGATTTCGTCGCGCCCGCACCCACAGGGCTTACACCCACATTCAGAGGCATCCGCCCACCTCGGGAAGGAGTAGACTTGAGAGGCACTTTTAAGAGCGGTTAAGCTAAGACTCAAACGAGCCCTGGTGGCCAGGCAAAACCGAGCACCGAATGTCGTGGCCCTGACACTTGTGGAGCAGAAGGGCTCCACTGAAGCGTGCCACCTAATCACTACGAAGAAGTCCCCTGAGGAGGGCCAAAATGGCGACGGACTCCTCTTGGCACAGCCCTGCTCCCTCCCCCACGTCGGGAGGTTCCCGTAACGCCCATTGGCCAAGTTGGAGGCGGTGCCTGGTTTCCTTCGCCGCCTCATTGGACTGAGTGACTGAAGGAGACGCCAACGCTTCTCTGCCCACTCCAGAATCCCGCCCTCAGAGTTCATTCGGCGTTTAATTGGCTTTCCGTTCGCGTCAATTTGCGTCCTATCTTGTCTTTTTTTCAGTGTTAATCCAATCAGAACTTTCCTGGCTGCCCGCCTGATTTCTGATTGGTTTTGATCAGCTTCATCCTATCCCATTTCTGCCTACTTCTTACCACCTCCCACCAGGGACTTTGCCCAGGCATGTCCAGAGTTCTGGTTGGTCGTTATTCTGTCATTCCAATCAAAGCTCTTCCTATCCCTACCGCTCAGAGAGCCCGCCTGGCGGCTGACTGGTTTCTTTCCAAGCCTATCATCACCAGCTCCCGCCCACCCTCACTTCCTGCGTCTTTCATTGGCTTTTAAAACTGAGAGGGCGGCCTCCTTGGGCGGACACCCGGCACGCAACTTTGTCTTACACGCCTCAGAGAGCAAGCGAATCTTGCCATTGGACAGCCTGCCCGTCCTTCTTCTTCATGTCCCTCCTTTCTCCCTCCCTCATTGGGCGGGGCAGCAGTGAAGGGGCGGGGCCGAGGCCGGGCTTGTGGCGCGCTGCTCCCTCCTCCTTACCCCCCCCCTCCCTGTCCGGTCCGGGTTCGCTTGCCTCGTCAGCGTCCGCGTTTTTCCTGGCCCCCCCCAACCCCCCCGGACAGGACCCCCTTGAGCTCGTCCCTCAGCTGCCACCATGAGCGGTAAGGATGAGTCCACTCCACGCTTAGGGGTGGGAGGGGAGTGAGGGGGCGCGCGCGAGGGCCGACCGGGCGGTCCCCGCCGTGAGGGGGGGCGGGCGGGAGGCGGCGGCGGCGGCCTTGGTCCCGCCCGGGGCGGAGGGAAGGGAGGGAGAAGGGGCAGTGGCGGGGCCTGCGAGAAAGAGGGGGATGGGCCGCCCGCCCCGGGGGAGGGGGCAGCGTGGCCTCGCCCGCCCCCTGCCCGCCCCGGCCACGGGGGACGGGCCTTACCCCCCACTATTCGGCGGCCCGCCTGAGGCTCCTCCCGCCGGGGGCTGGAGCCGCGGGGGCGGCCCGAACAGTGCAGGCCCCGCCCGGGCCAACCGCCTCCCTGGTCCGCCCTCTGGTCGCCGCCTGCCCCAAGGCCCTCCCCTCCCCCCGTAGATTTCCCCTCCCCCCCCCACCGTCCCGCCCTTTCCACGCCCCTCACCCCGAAACCGCCCTTTCCCTCTAGGTCCCGCCCTCTGTCTTCCCCGAAAGCTCCAGATTCTTAACCCCTGGACCCCTTTAGCCCCTTTAGCAGTATTCACAAATGTTTCCTCACTCACACTTTTTGTTCTTTTTACCTTGCCCCTCTTCTATTGTTGCTTTTTACACTTGAATTTTCTTTCTCCATATCCTTTGACCCTAATTTTAGCAAGATTTCCATCCACCCACATGTTGTTTTTTGCCTTACCTATCTATCCTTCTCCTTTTTTTTCCCCCCGGGATACTTTTTTATATTTTGAAACTCTTTGAGCATGTCCACTGCTCCTCATATTTCCTATACCTAAAGCACATTTTCAATGTTTTAGGAGTTTAATTTTGTGCAAGGGGGAATTGAGGCCCAGTTTTAGCATTACCCAGCCTAGTTTATGTTCTGTATGTCCTACAGCTGTCCCTTTTCCAAGCCACTTTTTTTTTTGTTTTTTACGTTAGTGCTTTAAACCGTACTGATGTTTCTGTTTTATCATATCATTTTACCTTTTTTCTTTCTCCAACTTTAAGTTGTCTGTCTCTAATTTTTAGACCAAGATCACTCCATGGATGAAATGACAGCTGTGGTGAAGATTGAAAAAGGAGTTGGTGGAAATAATGGGGGCAATGGTAATGGTGGTGGTGCCTTTTCTCAGGCTCGAAGCAGCAGCACAGGCAGTAGCAGCAGTGGAGGAGGAGGAGGGCAGGTAAGTGATAATCAGGACAGACTGGGGGACATGTTAAGAGAATGTAAGTTTTCCTGGATGATTGCTGTTTCACAGAAACATTTTTAGGAAGGGGCTGAACCATTTTGTAGCTAGGGACACAGATGATTGGGAGATCCCCTCAGATGAGAATTTCAACAGTGTAGATGGGGCAACTTTTTGTTTCTGTTATTTTTCCCCATTCTTTGCACCTTTTGGCTGTTTATTTGTTTTATACTGCCCCCTGGGCTGGCAGCTGGGTGTCAGTGAACTAACTCCTTTCCTTTCCTATCCTTTCCTTTCCTTTCTTTTCTGGCCAGGAATCCCAGCCATCCCCTTTGGCTCTGCTGGCAGCAACTTGCAGCAGAATTGAGTCACCCAATGAAAACAGCAACAACTCCCAGGGCCCAAGCCAGTCAGGGGGCACAGGTGAGCTTGACCTCACAGCCACACAACTCTCACAGGGTGCCAATGGCTGGCAGATCATCTCTTCCTCCTCTGGGGCTACCCCTACCTCAAAGGAACAGAGTGGCAGCAGTACCAATGGCAGCAATGGCAGTGAGTCTTCCAAGAATCGCACAGTCTCTGGTGGGCAGTATGTTGTGGCTGCCACGTCCAACTTACAGAACCAGCAAGTCCTGACAGGATTACCTGGAGTGATGCCTAATATTCAGTATCAAGTAATCCCACAGTTCCAGACCGTTGATGGGCAACAGCTGCAATTCGCTGCCACTGGGGCCCAAGTGCAGCAGGATGGTTCTGGTCAAATACAGATCATACCAGGTGCAAACCAACAGATCATCACAAATCGAGGAAGTGGAGGCAACATCATTGCTGCTATGCCAAATCTACTCCAGCAGGCTGTCCCCCTTCAAGGCCTGGCTAATAATGTACTCTCAGGACAGACTCAGTATGTGACCAATGTACCAGTGGCCCTAAATGGGAATATCACCTTGCTACCTGTCAACAGCGTTTCTGCAGCTACCTTGACTCCTAGCTCTCAGGCAGTCACTATCAGCAGCTCTGGGTCCCAAGAGAGTGGTTCACAGCCCGCCACCTCAGGGACTGCCATCAGTTCTGCCAGTTTGGTATCATCACAAGCCAGTTCCAGCTCCTTTTTCACCAATGCCAATAGCTACTCAACAACTACTACCACCAGCAACATGGGAATTATGAACTTTACCACCAGCGGATCAGCAGGGACCAACTCTCAAGGGCAGACACCCCAGAGGGTCAGTGGGCTACAGGGGTCTGATGCTCTAAACATCCAACAGAACCAGACATCTGGAGGCTCTCTGCAAGCAAGTCAACAAAAAGAGGGAGAGCAGAACCAGCAGACACAGCAACAGCAGCAAATTCTTATCCAGCCTCAGCTTGTTCAAGGGGGACAGGCTCTCCAGGCCCTCCAAGCAGCACCATTGTCAGGGCAGACCTTTACAACTCAAGCTATCTCCCAGGAAACCCTCCAGAATCTCCAGCTTCAGGCTGTTCCAAACTCTGGCCCCATCATCATCCGGACACCAACAGTGGGGCCCAATGGACAGGTCAGTTGGCAGACTCTTCAGCTGCAGAATCTTCAAGTTCAGAACCCACAGGCCCAGACAATCACCTTGGCCCCAATGCAGGGCGTTTCCTTGGGGCAGACGAGCAGCAGCAATACCACCCTTACACCCATTGCCTCAGCTGCCTCCATCCCTACCGGCACAGTCACTGTGAATGCTGCTCAGCTCTCCTCCATGCCTGGCCTCCAGACCATTAACCTCAGTGCATTGGGTGCTTCAGGAATCCAGGTGCACCAGCTTCCAAGCCTGCCCTTGGCTATAGCAAATGCCCCAGGTAAGCCTCCAATCTTTTATATTAATTTCCAGAGCTAAATAGCATCTTAACTGCAACCGTTGGGTCTAAGGAAGGAAATAGACACTTTCGTGGGTAACAGTTTCTTGAGGGCAAGTTGATTAGAGAAATGGCAATGATTCTGTTTAAGTCATTTGGAACTGACTTAACGGAAACTTTTTTTCAGTTAATCTCATGAGAAAGGAGCACTTCTGGGCAGCGTCCCTGGGGTCACTGTACTTCCAGTGCCTTTGGTGCTACAGAACAAGGGTCGGCAACTTTTTCTGTAAAGGGCCAGATAGTAAATATTTTAGGGCTTGTGACACATGTAGTATTCTTTTTGTTTTGGTTTTTTTTTTTGCAACTTTTTAAAAACGTAAAACCATTCTTACCTCAAGGGCTTTATTTGGCGTACAAGCCCACCCCTTTGTAAGATAAGAATTGATTATAAACTTGACCTCTTTGTATGACAGTTACTAAATAATCAGATATTTCTTATGAGCTGTAAGTCTTAAGTGAGGGAAAAGTGATGTAGTGGATTCCGGAAGAATTTTTAATGAAATAAATTTCATGGTTAATTTTTAGTTAGCTAGAGTATCCTATTTTCTGAGCAAGCCGGTTAATTAAAGTTTAATTTTTTAAACTTCTGGTTACCTTAAAAGTGGAATCCGTCTGCCTCCCCTTACACTAATGTATATTTTCAGTAAGCTTGCTGGGTGGTTCTGGTACTTCCTAGATGAGAAAACCACTTCCTAGACTGCTTTGAAAGTAATGTATGGTTGAGAAGGGAGGGTAGAGAAAGGGAGCATGGCCTGGAATGGAGTGGGGAGGTGGAGTTGAGAGGAGTTAGGAATAAGGAGAGCATTGAAGGGAAAAAGTCCTTCGGGAAGAGGTATGTATTGGAATGTATGTTGAATCAGTTGACCACAATATTCAATTATTCATTTTGAACAGTGTTTCACTGTTGGTTAATTTGAAATTTGAAACGTGTCCCTTTAAAAAAGTGAAAGTCTGTTTAGAATTTTGTCATTTTAGATTCTGTGGCAATAGAGTTAATCTTTAATAAAGTACAAGAAGATGATTCTATAGATTTTTATATTCTGCCATGATATATAAAAATTATGATGGGAAATAGTTTAACGTCACCAAACTTCTAGTTCTGTTGGAATACATGTGGGTTTATGAATTGTTTACTTTTATGAGAGTTCTCAGTTCATTTTTTTTAAAAGTTTTATTTAAGTAATCTCTACACCCCACGTGGGGCTTGAACTCATGACTCTGAGACCAAGAGTTGAATGCTTTTCTGACTGATCAGCCAGGTGCCCCAAGTTCTCATTTCATTTATATTGGTTTTTACATTAAAGAGGATAATAAATAGACAGCCATATTTCCTGTCTCCTGCAGTTTTGGAAAATGGTGATTGGGGGGGGGGGATCTGTTCAAGTTCCCTAACTTTTTTACATTCTTGAGGTCATGTTTAGAATGATGACATTTTGAGCCTTAAGATAACAATTTTCTTAATAAATTGGAGATCTTGGAATAGAAAGTTAGAGCTGGAAGGAGCCTAAGAAATCATCTAGTACAACTGCCTTATTTTCTAGAAGAGGATGTTGAGGTATGAAGAAGCAGTTAAGTGGCCAGACTACAGCCAGAGCTAGGGCTTGTGGTTAGTTCTAGTCTAAGGCATTCCCTGTTAGTTTTAACTTAGGACATGAGAAATCTTTAGATTGTTAAAAATGTTTTAGAAAAGCTGTCTTTGCTTCTTTGAAATTTAATGTTCTAGAGGTGGCCAAGTGTTTTATAGGCTAAAAATTATGATAGTAGAAATGGGAAAAAGTTAATGAAAACGAAATTCAGCAGCCTGGAAAATTAGACACTTTGCTGGATAACCTTTACTAGCATGTTTGTTTTCTCTTTGCTCTTAGGTTGTTGTATCCAGCAGTTTTGCTCTTTGTCAAAGGAAGGCAAAACTGCGAGATTGTTCCAGTTAGTAATAATTTGGATCCTTGCAATTTTTAAAAGGTTTATAACTTAGGCTCTGGAGAACAGTTATGAGGTACTCTCATTGCTAAATCATGCTCTGGGGAAGCCTGCCATTTAATATGTCATAGGATAGGGCTACCTAGCTATTATTGATGGTCTCTGAGCTCAAGAAAATGCATGCCTTTCTGTAAAGTAGCAGCAGCTTGACATTCACTAATGAAAGAATGAGCCTCTGTAAGGCCATTTTGTGAGAGTTGGGATTGGTTGCTTCATTAATAGTGGTTTCTGAAGAGAAAAGTTTCCTTCTTTCTGGTTAGTCTTCTGCAACATTTTTTTCCCCTTCAGTTGATCTAACTTTATCCTTAATGAAAGCTAATAAAATCGTTTCCTAGAAGCCTTAATGCTGTTCAGCAGTTGCCTGGCTGCTAAAAATGGCTCGTTTTACCCCCTTACTGGTATATAGTGATTTTACTGGAAAAGCTCAATCTCTTGCCAGTATAATGTAGTAGAAAGAGCATTGAATGTGAAGTCCTGTTGTGAGGTATAGCTTGGTGGGTAGATACATAGCATTCTACAAAATGAGACTTTATTACATGGTTGTGGAAGCCTGCAGCCTCCTTGGTGTTCACTTTGTTTACTTTTATTATTTTTAAAAATCATCTTTTAGAAATCATTTAAGCTCCCCTGTTGACTTTCACTGTTTATTTTTGTTTGCTGAATACACAGGCAAAAGCACAAACTTAGAACCAAAGTAAGCCAGCCATCTCAATATCCTGTGTTTTTTATGGCTCAGCCCCTGGTGGGTGGTAGTGAGGAAGGGACCACCCAGTAAACTAAGTTTAATTTCTAGACAGTGAAATGATCTATGGGCTCCGAGGGGTTTTTGTTGTTGTTGTTTTGTTTTGTTTTAAGTTATCTGCAGCTTGTTTTGTTGTCTTTTAAATCAACACCCTTTCCTCTCATTTTGTAGTTACTCTCACAGATCTTGTTTTTTTTTCCAGTTTAAAGCTTCAGGTTTTTTCTCAGACACTGCCATGTCCTGAAAACTCTTCTACCAGGTTGGGGGGTGGGGGTGCAGCTTTGAAAGACAGTTTGTATGACTTCGTGGGAGTTCTGCCTAATAAAGAGTTCAGGGCTGGTCTTTGGCAGGAGAATAGAACATATTTCCTTGATGGCTATAATTCACTCAGGCAAATTTCAGGCACTAAAAATAAAAATTTCACATCTGCTTGGTTTTATCGGGGTCAGGAAAATGTCTTCTCTTAGAAGTTAAGTTAAATGTGATACCAGAGTTAGTTTGCCAACAGTGTCGCTAAACTTGCGGTCAGATTGCTGAGACCTAATTTGTTAAAAAGTTGCATTTTAGACTAGGGTACCTGAACAATGTAAATGGGTTTAGCTGATTTGAATGTGTTTAGAATTATTCTAGGGCAAAAGATTAAATGAGATAATTTTCTTTTTTAAAATAATATACTTTATCAAATATCACATGTTTCTGCATCGTTTGCCTTTTTTATCTAATGTTATATTTGTTTCTGAAGGTGATATTAGTGTTTTTAAGGGATTTCAATTTAAGTAGAAAAGGTCTCCTTTAAAATCTAGGTGCCTTCATTGATTTGAAAAGAATGAGAAGACAGTCCTCAGACCTTGTCAGTTGCTCCTATTTATTCATTCCAGTGGCTTTCTGTAAATGACGTCATTGTTAAATCACATTACATTGTGTAATGTGGCCATTTTAGTTCTTAATTAAATAACAAGAGCACAAGGGTGCCTAGTGTTTCAGAAAAGTTTAATATCTATTCTGTTCTCATATCTCCCTTTCCTTTTAACTGTTCCACTTTGTAAAGTAGCATTTAAATGTTGCCACTAATAATTTAGTTTTCCTCATTCCTTGCTTCTAATTGTTTTCTCTCCTTGAAAATGTTTTAAGATGTAAAATGAACATCTGTGGAAAAGCTCTATTACATAATGCTTTGTAAGTTACTTATCAGATGTCTAACCATTAATGGATAATATTAGTTGAACTTTTCTACTTTGATGTTTATTGTTCTTCATATTTCCTACAGAAGGTGTGTCATAATAGTGCTATTCCTTTCTCTAACATTTAGCATTATTATTCGGGCTTGTGTGCCTAACCATTATTTTAAAGTGTATATGCCCTCATTATGATTATATTATTAATACCATGCTAGGTTTTAAGAATTGTTTCCCTTAGAAGACCCTGAAAAAGTTTCTGTAGAAAGATTTATTTTTTTATTTTTTATTTTTTAGAGTTGGTTGCAAATTTGAGCTGGAAGTTGAATTGTACTTTTGCTTCAGTGTTTTTAAAACTCTGAATAGCTTATGGAAACTGGGCAGTATTACTTGTTTGACAACTTTGGATGTGCCTTTCTAATTTACTGTAAATCGCCCTACCTCCGTGTCTATGTACAAAATAAATAATGACTTAACAATTTTGAAGGAGTTAAAATATAAAATCCCTATGTGAAAATAGAGACTTGACCGTTAAATGATGAGAGAACTAAATTAAAAATCTATACATCTCTGAAAATGTAAAAAATATTATTTTTATAGGAAAGCAAATGTTTGCTGCAAATAATCTAAAAAAGGTTAAATGCTATTAAGGTGGATCTTTTCATATTATTCAGTATGTTCTTCGTTGAATTTGACCTTTTTTGATAGATTAAAAATTACAGCTCTTTGCAAACAATACAATTAAGCCAGACTATCAATGGTAGTAGCAACTAAACTGAAAACTGTTAGAGCTGAAAACCCTCACCCCTTCCAGTACCCCCATTTTGACAGAATGTGGAGTAGTTTCAACGACTTGCCAGAGGTCACTGTAACAGATCTTTTGAATTCAGATCAGTATCTTTTTCCACTATACTACACTAGTATTTTTTTGTTTTAAGATTTTTATTTTTTAAATGTTTATTTTTGAGAGGGAGAGAGAAGAGAAAAGAGGGATGGAGGGGCAGAAAGAAGGGGACAGAGGATCCAAAGTGGGCTCAGTGCCGACAGCAGAGAGCTGGATTGGGGGAAGGGTTCAATCTCACCATCTGGTGAGATCATGAGCTAAGCCAAAACCAAGAGTCTGACGCTTAATGGCCTGAGCCACCTAGGCACCCCAACAACAACTTCTTCATAAACTTTTTGTTATGAATCATGATTTGTTGTAATCAGATTAATTTGAATTTAATTAAGCAAAATATAAATAATTAGTGATGTGATCAAAACATTAAGAAAGAAGGAGCAAGATGGCAAAAGAAAAATCAAAGACATCTCGTTACTTTGAAAACATGAAGGTCAGCTATATCATATAGAGATATGTGTGTAGAATGGTATTATCCCCACCCCCTTTTTCCTTTTTACAGTTAGAGATGCGATGTGTTTTCCCTGTTACCTTTCTTATTTTTTTTCCTAATATGCTTGAGACACTTTCATAGCAAACTTTATCTCCTTATTGTTTGTCATCTATTGTTTTCCATGTTATCAGAAAATTCCCTTTCAGTGCCTGCCTTCTCTACCCACCACATTTCTGATTTAAAAAAAAAAAAAAACAAAACTATCCTGACATACTTGTTGGGGATATAGTTTAACAACTCTTCGAGAGACTATATAGGCCCCAATTTTGTCCAGGCCTTACATAGACAATGTATAATATCTCTTATGGTCACTGGTGGTATCTGAAAAGTACTATGCCTAGAATTCTTTGGCAATTTCTTGCACTCATGTTTATTTTGTTTTAAAGAAGGTAAAAAGCTCTTAACTCTGAAAACTGTATTTGGAAATTTTCCATATTATCAAGAAATTTCTTTGGTTTGGCATTCTCTTAACAGATTATCTTGTTGGTATTATCATGTTTTGAATGGCTTCCTTGTTTAGCATTAAAGGCTGTTAAGAAATTCACTAATACTCATGGTTAGGTTAACTTACATAGGCATTTACTGAACACCAGTATACTTAGTAATATAATTGCCCCCAGCAGACTTAAGAGTTAGATACAAAAAGTGTAGCAGTGAAAATGGATTCATGCTTTATTCATAGACAAATTTAGCAAAATTTATTGAATATTTACTGTGTGTCAAGTGTGCTAGGCTCTCAGAATTCACTGAAACAGATGATGGTCCTTGGCTTTCATGGAGCTCCAATTATTGTTGTGCTATAGTTATCTACTCTTAGTGCACTCCAGAGGGGACAAGTTTTCACACAACGAATACTGACAGTTGCAGAAAATATATGAAACCATAGGGCCACACTATTTTGGATTTATAGTTTTCTTTTACTGTGTTATATATTGTCAGGTATGTATGTATGTATGTATATATGTATGTATGTATGTATGTGTGTATTTATTTATTTATTTATAGTATTTATTCATCTTAGAACAGGGGAGGGGCAGAGAGAGAGGGAGACACAGAATCCGAAGCAGGTTCCAGGCTCTGAGGTGTCAGCACCTTCATGTTTTCAAAGTAACGAGATGTCTTTGATTTTCTTTTGCCATCTTGTTCCTCCTTTCTTAAATTTACCATCTTAATCATCTTTAAATGAACAGTTCAATAGTGTTAATTAAGTATATTCACATTGCAGAAGATTTCCAGATCTTTTTTACCATACAAAACTGAAACTGTACCCATTAAACTCATTTCCCCTCCCCCACCATTCCCTTGCAACCATTATTCTACTTTCTATAAATTTGACTACTTTAGACTACTAATTTGTCACATAAGTAGAATCATAGAGTACTTGTCTTTTTGTGGCTGGCTTATTTCACTTAGCACAGTATCATCGAAGTTCATCTATATTGTAGCATATGACAGGATTTCCTTTGTATGGCTGAATAATATTCATTGTATGCATATACCACATTGTCTTTATCTGTTCATCTATCATGGACATTTGGGTTGCTTCTGCCTCTTGGCTTTTGGGAATAGTACTGCTGTGAACTTGGGTGTATAAATAATCTCTTTGAGATCCTGCTTTCAACTCTTTTGCATATATACCCAGATGTAGGATTGATGGATCATATGGTAATTCTATTTTTCATTTTTTGAAAAAATATGCTTACTTTGGTAACTTTGCTTTTACCTTCTATAAAGAAACTTTATTTTCATTTATTTAAAAAAATTGTTTTAATGTTTGTTTATTTTTGAGAGAAAGAGTGTGATCAGGGGAGGAGCTGAGAGAGAGGGAGACACAGAATCTGAAGCAGGTTCCACGCTCTGAGCTATCGGCACAGAGCCTGATGTGGGGCTCGAACTCATGAGCCGTGAGATCATGACCTGAGCTGAAGTCGGGTGCTCAACTGACTGAGCCACCCAGGCGCCCCTCTATAAAGAAACTTTAAAAAAAAAAAGAAGGGGTGCCTGGGTGGCGCAGTCGGTTAAGCGTCTGACTTCAGCCAGGTCATGATCTCGCGGTCCGTGAGTTCGAGCCCCGCGTCAGGCTCTGGGCTGATGGCTCAGAGCCTGGAGCCTGTTTCCGACTCTGTGTCTCCCTCTCTCTCTGCCCCTCCCCCGTTCATGCTCTGTCTCTCTCCCCAAAATAAATAAAAAAGTTGAAAAAAAATTAAAAAAAAAAAAAAACCTCACATTTTTGTGGTATGTTTATAGTCAGAACTACATTTTTAACTTTTCTGAGTACTTTTCTCATAAGATTATTTCCAAATTTCCTAACCTAATGGAGCAAGATCATTAATATATACATAATAGTTATTATCCAGCTGCTTTTAGGTTACTTAAATCTCGGATGTTTGTAAAGTAAGATGCTTAAAATGGAACTCAAGGGCTGAGATTTGAGACAGGAATTATTGCTGGTTTGGATTGTATAAGAAAAATTGTCATGATATACAATGTGAGCATGCTTTTAATGATAAGTCATTCTTAGGTAACTGGTAATTGCTTACCTCCTTATTTTAATTACTTTCGCATAAAATGCCACAAAAAGTAAAGATGGCTTGTTGCTGGCAAACATTTCCCTTTATGGAAATAATTCTGTGATTCCCCCACCCCCCAGCCACAGAAAACTGTTGTCCCAGACAATTGGATATTCTCATCTCTAGCTTATATACTTACTTAGGAAACTGCAGCTTGGCCAGACATCTTGGTGTAATGGTAATTAATCTTTTAGTCAAATGCCTGGTGGGAGCTGTCTTAATAAAAGCTCTAACATATCATCAAATTGTATTACTTTTACCTGCAATATGAAGCAAACTCAGATGCATCCAGACTTAAATTACTCGTGGTTCTTTGATTTACTTCTGAAAACGTTCTGACAACTAATTGGTTTATTTTTTTTTAATGTTTTATTTATTTTTGAGACAGAGACAGAGTGTGAGCAGGGGAGGGGCAGAGAGAGGGGGAGACACAAAATCTGAAGCAGGCTCCAGGCTCTGAGCTGTCAGCACAGAGCCTGACACGGGGCTTGAACTCACAGACTGCAAGATCATGACCTGAGCTGAAGTTGGACCCTCAACCGACTGAGCCACCCAGGTGCTTCCAATTGGTTTGATTCTTTTTTTTTTTTTCCTTAACATTTATTTATTTTTGAGACAGAGAGAGACAGAGCATGAACAGGGGAGGGTCAGAGAGGGAGGGAGACACAGAATCCGAAACAGGCTCCAGGCTCTGAGCTGTCAGCACAGAGCCCGACGCAGGGCTCAAACTCACGGACTGGGAGATCATGACCTGAGCCGAAGTCGGACACTTAACCGACTGAGCCACCCAGGCGCCCCTTTGTTTAATTCTTTTTTTTTTTTTTTTTTTTTTTAATTTTTTTTTTTCAACGTTTATTTATTTTTGGGACAGAGAGAGACAGAGCATGAACGGGGGAGGGGCAGAGAGAGAGGGAGACACAGAGTCGGAAACAGGCTCCAGGCTCTGAGCCATCAGCCCAAAGCCTGACGCGGGGCTCGAACTCACGGACCGCGAGATCGTGACCTGGCTGAAGTCGGACGCTTAACCACCCAGGCGCCCCTTTGTTTAATTCTTAAAATGTTATTTCAGTAACTAAAATGGAGGTATTGAAAAATATTATATATATTATATTACCAAGGTGTGTCTTACCATAAAAATTTAAGAAATAAACATTTCAACTTAAATAGGCGCATGTTGAAAACATGGGTGGCTCAGTCGATCAAGCAGCCGACTCTTTTTTTTTCTCTGTAATGTTTGTTTATTTTTTAACTTGTTTATTTTTGAGAGAGTGCAAGTGGGGGAGGGGCAGAGAGGGGGATGGAAGATCTGAAGCAGGCTCTGTGCTGACTGCAGTGAGCCCAATGTGGAGTTGAACTCACAAATGGAACCATGAGATGACAACCTGAGCTGAAGTCAGACGCTCAACTGAGCTACCCAGCCCCCCCCCCATGGATGTTTATTTTTGAGAGAGAGAGAGAGAGAGAGAGAGAGAAGAGAGGGAAGGAGGGAGGAGGAGGGGCAGAGAGAGAGGGACAGGGAATCTGAAGTGAGCTTCATGTTGATAGAGAGCCGGATGTGGGGCATGGCCAACTCTTGATTCTTGCTCAGATCATGATTTCCAGTTCATGGGATCGAGCTCTGAGTTGGTCTCTGTGCTGACAGCATGGTGCCTGCTTGGGATTCTCCCTCTGTCTCTCTGCCCCTCCCCCGCTCATTTTCTCTCCCTCTCTCTCTCTCTCTCTCTCTCTCTCTCTCTCTCTCAAATATTAAAAAGTAAAAAACATAGGGATGGAAAATTGTGTAAAAAAATTTTATACTCCATGGACTATTCAGTTTTAAAGTTTATATGTTTATTTTGAGAGAGAGAGAACACGTGCACAGGAGGGGCAGAGAGAGAGGGAGAGAGAGAATCCCAAATAGGTCATGTACTGCTTTGCCAGCCCGACTTGGGTTGGAACCCATGAACAGTGAGATCATGACCTGAGCCAAAATCAGGAGTCAGACATTCAACCCATTGAGCCACCCTGGTGTGCCCCTCCTAATTACATTCTTTTCTTTTCTTTTCTTTTCTTTTCTTTTCTTTTCTTTTCTTTTCTTTTCTTTTCTTTTCTTTTCTTTTCTTTTCTTTTCTTTTCTTTTCTTTTCTCTCTTTTCTTTTTTCTTTTCTTTTCTTTTCTTTTCTTTTTTTCTTTTCTTTCTTTTTGAGAGAAAGGGCACTGGTGAGTGGGAAGCAAAGAGAGTGGGAGAGAAAATCCAAGGGACAGAGAGAGTGATAGAGAGAGAGAAGCAGGGCTCACCCGAAGCAGGGCTTGACCATATTTTACCCAAAGTGGGGCTTGTGCTCACAAACTGTGAGATGATGACCTGAGCCAAAGTCAGATGCTTAATGACTGAGCTACCCAGGCATCCCCCCAGGTATATTTGTAAGAGAAAAAGGAACATATGGCCCCACAGAAACTTGTATACACGTGTTTATGGCAGCATTATTCATGGTTATGGAAAGATGGAGACAATCTGAATGTCCAGTGGATAAACAAAATGTGATGGAATATTATTCAGCCATTAAAAGGAATGAGGTATTGATAAATGCAATGTGAGTGAGCCTGGAAAACATTCTGTTGTGGGTGTTTTTTTTAATAATGTTTATTATTTACTTTTGAGAGAGAAAGAGACAGAGCACGTGCCGGGGGAGGGGTAGAGAGAGGGAAACAAAGAATCCCAAGCATGCTCCAGGCTGTCAGCATAGAGCCTGATGTGGAGCTTGACTTCATGAACCGTGAGATAGATCATGACCTGAGCCAAAGTCAGACGCTTAACTGACTGAGCCACCCAGGTGCCCCAAAACATTCTGTTAAAAGAAATAAGCCAGAGAGAAGAGGTCACATATTTTAACATTCTGTTTATATGAACTATCTAGAATAGGAAAATTTGTAGACACTGGTTGCCAAGGTATGGGGTGAGGGGAAAATGGAGAATGATTACTTAATAGGTATGGGTATTTTTCTGGGGTGCTGAAAGTTTTGAAAGTATAGAGAGGTAGTGGTTGCACAGCATTGTAAATGTACTAAATGCCACTGAATCATACACTTTAAAATGGTTAATTGTATGCTAATGGCTAATGGTTAATTGTATGCTAATGGTTAATGGTATGCTATGTGAATTTCACCTCAATTTAAAAAAAAATTCTAAGAGGGGCACTTGGCTGGCTCAGTCGGTAGAGCATGTGGATCTTGCTCCCAGGGCTGTGAGCTCAAACCCCACGTTGGCTGTGGAGCTTACTTAAAAAAAATTCTAAGGATCAGTGGGTCAAAGGTTTTATACATTTAATATTTTGATATTTACAGTTAAACTGATTTTCTAAAGCTAACAATTTATATTCCCATTATTATCAGTCTTTGCCAATAAGAAGGGGAAAAAGATTCTTGCTTTAATTAGCATTATTTGAGTATTAGGGAATTAAATATATTTTCATTTATTATTTGCATTTTTTTCTTTTCTGAGTTGCCTGTTTTTATTTTTTTTCCTAGTACTTTGTTTTAATAAATCTTATAAAAGCTTTAATATTTTCCCTCATTACTACTTAAAAATTTTTCCTGATTGGTCACTTATTCTTCCAGGTGAATTTAACACATTTTGTCAGGTTCCCCAAATAAATCCTTCTGGGATTTTTATTTTACATTTGATTTTAGCCAAAAAGCCGAGAAGTGATGGGAATTTTTATTTTGATTGATTCATTATGTTCTCATTATTTTCTTATTTGTCCTACACATTTCTTGCTGGTTAAGCTTAGCATTTTATAATTTTTGCTGCTCTTATGAATAGGACCTTTTCTTCCTTTTTTTAATTAATTAATTTTTAAGATTTGTTTTCCATTTTTACTTTTTTTAAATGTTTGTTTATTTTGGGTTGGGGGATGGGGCAGAGAGAGAGAGAGAAGAGAGAATACCAAGCAGGCTCTATGCTGTTAGTGCAGAACCCTACTTGGGGCTCGAATTCATGAACTGTGAGATTGTGATCTGAGCTGGAATCAAGAGTTGGATGCTTAACCCACTGAACCACCCAGGCACCCCTTCTGGTTTTTACTTTTATTTGCATTTATTTTATGCAGAATTTACTTCCAGGCCGTAAATTTTTTTTTTTTTTTTTCCAGTTTCTTCTGGGATATTTTTTACTTCTGTGCAACTTCCTCTTCTGGTTTAGGAACAATCTGCTCTTTTTCAGTAAAGATCATCTCCATGTGCCAGGGAGAGCTCATGTATGGATTAATCTGACCCTGAGCCCTGTTAAGTTCTGTGCTGCATCTTGGGGACTTTGTTCACCTGGATGTGCTCAATGACCAGGGAAATCTACATCTAAACCCTTAAGGTCAGCATTACTCTCTGCATTTTTAAGCATGTGCAGTAAAAATTCAGCACTCTTTCTGGGCCACCAACATTGTGTCCAGCCCCACTGTTTGGCCTTGGGCACACCTACCAACTCCACCATTGTAGCGACAGAATGGCACACATTGCTTCCGCAAAGTGACATCTTTCAGATGCTTGGTCCTTTTCAGATATGCATGTCCTTAATGGCCTGAGTAGTTTCACCAGTATTCTTTAAGCGAGCATGAAGATTTGAACCTCTTGATTTGCATGATTTTGTTGGGTTCTCTGGGCTAAGTGAATAGCGGACCATTTTCAGAGATCCCCTCAGGCTGCTTACGGGAAGAGCTTTAAGATTTTATTTTTAAGTAATCTCTACACCCAATACGAGGCTCATATCCACAACCATGAAATCAAGAGTCGCATGCTCTACCGACTGAGGCATCCAGTCACCCCTCTTCCATTTTATTTCTTACGGATTCTTATTTGTAAATAGGAAAGCTATTGACTTATGGGCATTGATTTCATATGGCTTACTGTAATCTTACTGCTTCCAATAGTTTTAGTGATTTTCTTTGGATTTCTAGGTATACTCCTGTGACCCACAAATAATTTTACCTACTCCTTTCTAGTATTTATACTTCATTCTTGTTAAGTAATAGTTGTAATAGTAAGGATCCTTGTTTTATATCTCTTTCTAAAGGGGTGGTTTTTAATTACTGTGTCATATTCTATCAAGTCATTTGCCACAATTTATTTCTCTTTTGTCAAATATTCAGGTAGTTTCAAATTTTTCTGTGTTTTAAATATAGAATATAATAGAGCATACAGCTTTGTCATTTTGAATCATAATGTACTTAGAATAAGTCGTTAGGAGTTTATTGGTGATTCATTCATTACGTAGTATTAAAGGAACAGAAAACCTAAAATATATTAAATATGTCTGAATTATCCATTGCCATATCAAGCGAAAGTTGAAGGAAACCAGTATAAGAGAAGGAGTACACAGATGCATAGATGAGCACCTGTATATTTTCATGGAGTAGCATTTCTATCTCACATTCTTTTGTGATACTGTCATTGGCAGTTTAAAGCAGCAGTGTGTTTTTGCAACACTAGGTATAAATGAGAATATTTGCTTTTAGTACTTATCTAGTAATCTAGGTAAATTAAGACAAGATGAAGTCTGGTTCTCATATTAAAAAGTGACTGTAGAGTTTATGCTTAGGGAGCGGCTGAAATATTAACTATAATACATCAGATTATATAATTGTACTGCAGGCATTACTCATGCATAAACTTTAAGAGCTCTATCATTAAGAGGTACCCAGCACGTAGGTGCGTATTTGGTCACTGCAGGGATCTCAGAATGGTGTGGATCTGAAGAGTTACTTCTTTATTTCAGACTTTTATGTATAATGTAACTATTACCACAAATAGGTAAAGTGTATTGTGCCTGTGAATAGTATTGGGAAAAGATGGAAAAGTGACAATGATTTGATGGGATGGTAGGATTTTGGATGTTTCCATATCCTTTTTTGGTTTCTGTTACTCTTATTAGTACTATATTTAAAAAATCTTATCACAAAACATGATAGATGACTATTACTATTCATTTTTCTTCAGGCCCTACAAGCAAAATTAATCTGGTCTTGTTTAGGGGAGAGTCTCTAGGATACCTGAGTTTAAAGAACTTATCTTCCCTATGTATATTTCTACTTCAACATGCTTTCATGGTTTTATTATCACATAGCATCTCATTACTATATTTTATCCAGAAAGTTTTCTGAAAACGTGAAGTTTAATCTGTACTGTTTCTCCTTTCAAGACAACACTGTGTATTCAGAATGGTTATTTCTGCATTACTAATCAACACCAAACTACTTTTAATGGGAATCAAATATAATTTGAAGACTTTGATATGATTTTCCTTTTTTAATGGTACATCCAGTGGTTAGAAGCAAAATATTAATGTGCATTTTATTTTTTGTTTGTTTTACAATATTCTTTTATTGGTGCTGTTTTAGAGATACTGATGATTGAGTTTTTTTCACGAGAAAAACTTTAATTAATATAAATCTTATTTTGTGGGGAGGAATGTGAGAAGAATACATTAGTCACAGTAGATTCTTCTTTACTGAAAACCTTTAGAGAAGAACCAACCCGTAGCTTTTTTCTCCCCCCAAGGAAAAAAAAAAACACTGATGATTGAATTTGATATTATAACTCTTCTAGTTAAGTTCAAAATAACATACCGTGAGCAGTAGGGGTGCACATATAGATGGGAGGAAAAAAACTTTATTCAACCCTTTTATTTTCTTAATATACAGTGATTTATTGAGTGCCTCCTATGTGTCAGGAACGATGCTAAGTATGCTTTATATTAAATTTTTTTAATGTTTATTTTTGAGACAGAGAGAGAGTGGGAGCAGGGGAGGGGCAGAGAGAGGGAGACACAGAATCTGAAGCAGGCTCCAGTCTCTGAGCCTGCTGAGTCAGCACAGAGCCCGATGTAGGGCTCGAACCCACGAACCATGAGATAATGACTTGAGCCGAAGTTGGACACTTAACCAACAAAGCCATCCAGGTGCACCTGCTTTACATTAATTTTATTAGTCCAGTATAATTATATCTTTTTTGCTGATGAGGAAAGTAAGGCTCAGAGAGGTTACTCTGCTGGTAAGTGGTGAAACCAGGATTCAGACCTAGGTTTGTCCAACTGCACCATTATAGTGCATTAATAGTGTATTTAATGTCCTTGTTAATTTTAATCATCAGAGCCTCCCGGTAATTTAAAAATATCAGTTAATGGATATGAACAGTCCAACTGTCAGTGAAAACAATCTTGATTTAGGGCACCTGGGTGGCTCAGTCGGTTAAGCATCTGACTTTTTTTTTTTTCCAACTTGTTTTTAATGTTTATTCATTTTTGAGAGACAGGCAGCGCATTGAGCAGGGGAAGGGCAGAGAGAGAGGGAGACACAGAATCTGAAACAGGCTCTAGGCTGTCAACACAGAGCTTGACATGGGGCTCGAACCCACAAACTATGAGATCATGACCTGAACTGAAGTTGGACACTTAACCAGCTGAGCCAGCCAGGCGCCCCCATGCATCTGACTCTTGAGTTCAGCTTACTTAGGTCATGATCTCATAGTTTGCAGGATGGAGCCCTATATTGGGCTCTGTGCTGTGTGGAGCCTGCTTGGGATTCTCTCACTCCCTCTCTCTTTCTGCCCCTCGTCTGTGTGTGTGTGTGTGTGTGTGTCTCAAAATAAAAACTTAAAAAAAAAAAAACCTGATTTAAAAACCAACAAGAGAGGAGAAGATATGCTTATCTCTCCTTTATTTTTTTGGTGCAGAAAAAGTGGTTTTATTAAGCATGGGGATAGGACCTGTGGGCAGAAAGAACTGCCTCATCTTTCCTTTAATCAGGAAAGTGGAAGCATGAATTAAGTCCAAAATTAATTTTATTATTCTCCTGTTCATCACTTTCTTGCTCTTAATAAACTGAACCAAATGACTATATTCTCTTAATCTTTATATCCTTCTCCCACAGCTTTCCTCTGTGTGTGTGTTTAAATAAATTACAAATTATTATATCATTAAATTAAATGATTTAAATAAATCATACCAGTTTGAATAATAATAGTAATTACAGCTAGTTTGGGAGGGATGTTAAAGTGAGACCCCTTCTCCAGGAAACTATCACTGTGCTGAGAGTTGGGGGGAAAGATGTGACCATTCTTATTTATTTTCTCTTTCTTGAAAAACAGTTTTCATTGTGGAATGATGTTGATAAAGGTGGGAAGTAGGTGAAAGTCTTGGGATTTAGTAGGAGAATTTCAGTATGTTGCTAATAATCAAATTTTGAGATCTTTATTTTTTGGACACAAAAAATAGGGATATCTGTACTTTTGAATTCATGTTGGGTAACATAAAACTACAGTGTTTAGTAAAGAAGCATTACTGGGGCGCCTGGGTGGCTCAGTGGGTTAAGCTTCCGACCTCGGGTCAGGTCATGATCTTACCGTTCAAGAGTTCGACCCCTGCATCAGGCCCTGCACTGACAGCTCAGGACCTGGAGCCTGCTTCGGATTATGTGTCTCCTTCTCACTCTGCCCCTCCGCACTCACCGCTCTGTCTCAAAAATAAATAAATGTTAAAAATTTAAAAAAAGAAAGAAACATAACCAAAGCTGGAAAAAAGAATCTAGTTTTGATGGAGAGACCTCTGAATTATAATTCCTCAAGTGATCCCAGTTAAAATTTGTGGATTGCTTTTCCCTTTTTTTGCCCCCCTAAGCCTCTTTGCTGGGAGGGTGGACTTTAAAAACTCCTCCATCATTTAGTTATAGTGACACCTACTGGTAAGAACCTTTGACATCATTGTGCAGATTGCTCCATACTTCAAGAAAACTACCCATTTACTGAGATGTGAAGAATCAGTTGTTAAATCTATAAAACACGGTTAATAATAAAAGGGTGAGATGCACAGGCTGATTTTTTTTTAATTTAGTTTTTTGCTGTGTAGGTGTTTTTAATGATAAAAGTTATATAATTATATTACAGAAAATAAGTGAAATTGAAAGGAGAAAAAACTAATAACTACTCCCCATCACAGTCACCAATTTTGGTGTGTTTTCTTCTACTTTATTTAAATTTGAATGTATTTAATTTTTTTTATTTACTTATTTTGAGAGAGAGCATGAGCAGGGGAGGGGCAGAGAGAGAAGGAGAGAGAGAAAATCTCAAGCAGGTTCCGCACTGCCAGCGCAGAGTCCAACATGGTGCTTGAACTCACGAACCTGAGAGATCATGACCGGAGCCGAAATCCACAGTCGGACACTTAACCAACTGAGCCACCTAGGTGACTCTTCTTTAAAGCATCTTAACTGAGCTATAACTCCTATACCATATAATTCACCCATTTAAAATGTACAGTTCAGGGGGCACCTGGGTGGCTCAGTTGGTTACACGTCCAACTTTGGCTCAGGTCATGATCTGACGGTTAGTGAGTTCTAGCCCTGTCAGAGCTTGGAGCCTGCGTCAGATTCTGTGTCTCCCTGTCTTTGCCCCTCTCCCACTCATGCTATGTCTCCCTCTCAAAATTAAACATTTAAATTTTTTTTATTAAAAGATTTTTTTTATTTTTTTTAATTAAAAAAATTTTTTAGTGTACATTTCAGTAGATTTTAGTATATTCACCCAGTTGTGCAACTACCACCAGAATCTGTTTGAGAACATTTTCATCACCCTAAAAAGAAATACCATGTGGTTCATTAGCTGTCCTTCTCTGTTCTCACTTGTCATTCCCAGTCCAAGTCAACCACTACTTGCAGGCTCTATGGATTTGCCAGCTGGACATTTCATATAAATGGAATCATGCAACATGTAATATGTAGTCTTTTGGGACTGACTTCTCTCGTTAGCATAACGTTTGCAAGGTTCATCTATGTTGTAGTATGTATCAGTATTTCATTGTTTTTTATTGCCAAGTAGTATTTCATTGTGTGGATATAACACATTTTGTTTATCTATTTATCAAATTGACACAGTTGGGTTGTTTTTGCTTTTTGACATTATGAATAATGCTGTTAATGAACATTTGTGTACAAGTTTTTGTAGGGACATAATGTTTTTATTTCTTTTTGTTACATACTTAGGAGTGGAGCTACTGGATTAGATTCCAATTTTTTTTTAGTGTGCTTTTATTATTTTTGAGAGAGAGCGTACATGTGCCGTAGTGCGCGCACATGCATGCAAGTGGGGGAGGGGCAGAGAGAGAGCGGGAGACCTGAGGTGGGCTCTCTGCTGTCAGTGGGGCTCGAACTCATGAATTGTGAGATCATGACCTGAGGTGCAGTTAGATGCTTAACCAACTTAGCCATCCAGATGCCCCTCAAATTTTTTTAAATATTTATTTTTAATGTTTGTTTATTTTTGAGTGTGTGTGTGAGTTGGGGAGGGGCACAGAGCGAGAGGGGGACAGAAGATCTGAAGCAGGCTCTGTGTTGATAGCAGAGAGCCCGATGCAGAGCTCAAAGTCATGGACTGTGAGATCATGACCTGAACTGAAGTTGGATACTTAACTGAGAGCCACTCAGGCGCCCCAGTTTTAATGAGTTCCTTTGTGTGTTTGAAAGTTCTTAAAAATACAACAGCCTTACCTTATCTGTTGGGGATACTGTCATCCTCTAGTTGATGTATGAAACTGTGGATAGTACTGAATCTTATATATTCTATGTTTTTTCCTATATGTGCATATCTATGATTTATAAATTTTTTTTATAAATTGTTTATAAATTGTTTATAAATTGTTTTTTCCTATATGTGCATATCTATGATAAAGTTTATAAATTAGGCACTACAAGTGGTTAACAACTAATAATAAAATAGCAGTTACAATAATATATAATAAAAGTTATGTGAATGTGGTTTCTCTCTCAAAATATCTTACTGTAAAGAATATATATTATTGTACTTTACTCACCTTTTCTGTGATGCTGTAAGATGACAAAATGTCTATGTGATAAGATGAAGTGAATGATGTAGGCATTGTGACATAGCATTAGGCTGTAGTTGACCTTCTCACAATAATGTCAGGAGGATCATCGGCCTCCAACTGTGATTGACTGTGGGTAACTGAAACTGCAGAAAGAGAATCTGCAGATAAGGGGACACTACTGTATTTATTGCCTCTCTTTTGTTCATATCCCGTGCAGTCTTGCTGTTTCATTTATCTCCCAGAAACTTTGAAGTTCCCTGTATTGAGTTGTTAAATCCTGACTGTTTTTACTCCTAAATATTTATTTAAAAAAAAATTTTTTATGCTTATTTATTTTTTTCATGTTTATTTTTGAGAGAGAGAGACAGAGCATGAGTTGGGGAGTGGCAGAGAGAGAGGGAGATACAGAATCTGAAACAGGCTCCAGGCTCTGAGCTGTCAGCACAGAGCCTGACATGGGGCTCAAACTCTGAAACAGCGAGATCATGATCTAGGCCAAGGTCGGACGCTCAACCAACTGAGCCATCCAGGCATCCCATCTTAATGTTTATTTATTTATTAAAAAAATTTTTTTTCTTTAATGTTAATTTATTTTTGAGACAGAGACACAGCATGAGCAGGGAAGGGGCAGAGAGAGAGGGAGACACAGAATGTGAAGCAGGCCCCAGGCTCTGAGCTGTCAGCACAGAGCCCGACGCAGGGCTCGAACTCACGAACTGTGAGATCATGACCTGAACCGAAGTCGGATGCTTAACCGACTGAGCCACCCAGGCGCCCCTTAATGTTTATTTTTGAGAGAGGGAGAGACGCAGCATGAGTGGGAGAGGGGCAGAGAGAGAGAGGGAGACACAGAACCCGAAGCAGGCTCCAGGCTCCAAGCTGTCAACACAGAGCTGGACGCGGGGCTCGAACCCACAGACCGGGAGATCGTGACCTGAGCCGAAGTCAGACGCTCAACTGACTGAGCCACCCAAAGCACCCCACTCCTAAATATTATCTGTGCCTTTCTCTTCATTGGAACCACAGCCCTACTTTAGACATTTATTATCTTCCACCATTATCTAATGGGATAGCCCATAATATTTCACTTTTTTTCTTCTAATACTCCCCCTCCCAATTCTTATGATACTTAGAGCATTTTATTAGTACTTTATTTTATAAATTATAGGGCAGATATTATAGTTGATTTTATTTTATATCTTCCCAGTAAGATAGAAGCTTTATAATGGCCAGGATTATATCTGACTATCTCCAGAGCTTAATACAGTATCTGGCATGTGTCCTTATTCCTAGACTTATACTTACTGGGTTAAAAAATAAGTCAGGGGCACGTGCTCTCTTTCTCAAAAATAAATAAACATTAAAAAAAGGTAATGGGGCACCTGGGTAGCTCAGCTGGTTAAGTGTCCGACTTCAGTTCAGGTCATGATCTCACGGTTTGTGGGTTCATGCCCTGCATCAGGCTCTCTCCTGACAGTTCAGAGTCTGGAGCCTGCGTCAGATTCTGTGTCTCCCCTCTCTCTGCCCCTCCCCCGCTCCCACTCTCTCTGTCTCTCTCAGAAATAAATTAACATTAAAAAAAATATAAAGATTAGTTAGATTTTAAAAACTTGATGTACACTGGGCCATAATGCCCTATGTACACACACCATGCTGATTCCCTGCTAAATCCTTTTGTGCACTCATGCTGCTGGGAGTTGTATGAAAGTGCTTACCTCTCCATGCTCTCTCTACCATAACTTCAAAAACTCAGTCATTTGAATATCTGTCTTGGATCTGATGATGTCATCTGTTTTGAAGTTCATCTCTCCATATCCATCTTCTCCCTTTACTCAGCCATCATTCTACACCATATTCCACTCCTCTTCATTCCTTCACTCTACTCGTAGTGTTCCCTCTACTTGGGAACCCCTCCCTTGCCAACATTTTTCACCTGGCTAACTCCTATGCATTCTTTAGAGTTTGGCCCAAATATCAGCTCCTCTGGGAAGTAAGCCTTCTCTGAAGTTCCAGAATGGGGAATTTACCCTTTTCAATACCAGAACATCCTTGGAATGGCTTTTACTATAACATTTATGTTACTATTTTGAAATTACCGGTTTCTCTCTTCTCTAGAGAACTACAAGCTCTTCACAGGGAGAACTATTTGTTTGAATCCCCAGAGCTTAGTATAGTACTTGGAACAATAGACAGTAAATAATTGATAAACATTTCTATAGTCTACTCTTAGGGAGTCCACATGGGATAGGATACTATAGGGATAAGTCCTAAAGGAAGTTTATATATAGTAAAGTCTGTAAATTGTGTGTGTGTGTGTGTGTGTGTGTGTGTGTGTGTGTGTGTGTGAGAGAGAGAGAGAGAGAGAGAGAGAGAGAGAGAGAGTATAATATGCTGTAGTAATTCTATAATCAGGAAAGAATTAATGTGGAAAAAATGAATTTCAAACTTTTTTTTCCTTTTTGAGAGAGGGCATGTGAGCTGGGGCGAGGGGCAGGGGAAAAGAGTGAGAGAATCCCAAACAAGCTCCATGCTCAGTGCAGAGCCCAAGCTTGATCCCTCGATTCTGGGATCATGACTTGAGCCAAAATCAAGAGTTTGATGTTTAACTCACTAAGTCATCCAGGTGCCCATGGAAAAAATGAGTTTAGAAGCAAGGTATATGGATTTGTATCGAGCACAAGTTACTAATGAATTAGCAAGGGCTTATGTTCTGTCTCAGGAGGAAGTAAGTTTCTGGTGTCTGTTCTCTATTCTTGTGTGGTCTAATTTAATATAAATTAATTAGAATTTTTTGTTAGATGTGTACCCACTTATAGTTCTGGGAGCTGGACAAAAAAAAAGGCTCTTACCAATTTGACACAAAAAATAGTGACACAAAATACTTGTAGGACATACTGAGGTGTAGACCATATAGTCAAGAAAAATTAATGGGCCCAGCAGAGTTATGACTTATTTAAAAAAAAGAAAAAAACCCATATATATTATTATATATATTATATACATACATAATTTCTTTTTTTTTTTTTTTTTTTTTATAGTTAGGGAACGTATATTTAGCTGGATATACCAGGAAACCTATTATGACTTAACTAGGTAGGGGCTTATTTTTATGTAACATGAAGTCTGAAGGTAGTGAGTCCAAAGTTCTTGCGGCAACTCAGGGAACCCTGGTCATGTTTACTTTTGCCTGAAGGTGAGACAGTTGCCATGCTTGTAAGGCAGCTGCACTAGCTTTGGGCATTGTCACTTCTTTCCAGACAGGATAAAGGAGGAAAAAGTGAAGCTTGATAAAGGAGGAAACAAGCTTAGTTGTTCCCATTTAAAGAGCTTTCCTGGGATGGCGTGGATGGCTCAGTCATTTAAGTATCCAACTCTTGATTTCAGCTGAGGTCATGATCTCATGGTTCATGGTTGAGATCAAGCCCTATGTCAGACTCTGCTCTGATAACGTGGAGCCTGCTTGGGATTCTCTCTCTCCCTCTTTCTCTGCCCCTCTTGTACGCACACTCTCTCTCTCAAAATACATGGATAAACTTAAAAAAAAAAAAAAAAAAAAGAGCTGGAAGCCTTACCCAGCAATTTTGTTTTACACCTAATTGGCCAAGACCTTGTCACTTGACTACTTCTCATCTGCAGGGGTATCTGAGAAGGGGAATATTTTTAACCTGGCACAGTGTTAACCTGAAAAAAAAATCACGTGGCTTTTGGGCAGGAAGAAGGAGTGAATGAAAACTGGAAACGTGGTAGTATCTACTTTTGAGCCCCATAGCCTAATGCACATGCGTACACATACCACTGAAACAACCACAAATAGAGAATCCACTTAAATAATTATGTATGTATGTATGTATTTAATTTTTTGTAAGTGTGTTTATTTATTTTGAGAGAAAGAGAGCATGCAAGCGGGGGAGTGGCAGAGAGTAGGGGAGAGAGAATCCCAAGCAGGTTCCACGCTGATAATGCAGAGCCCAATGCAAGGCTCAGTCCCACAAACCATAAGATCATGACCTGAGCCGAAATCAAGAGTTGGACACTTAACCAGCCAAGCCACCAAGGCACCCCTGTACTTATTTAAAAAATTTTTAATGTTTATTTTTTGGGAGAGAGAGAGAGAGAGTGTGAGTATAGGCTGGGGAGGTGCAGAGAGAGAGGGAGATATAGAATCCGAAGCAGGCTCCAGGCTTATCATGACCTGAGCTGAAGTCAAATCAGATGCTCAACCAACTGAGCCACCCAGGTGCCCCTATTTATTTTTAAAAATAATCTCTATGGTGAATGTGCAACTGGAACTCATAACTCCTGAGATTGAGTCGCGTGCTCTCCCAACTGAGCCAGCAAGATGCCCCCTAAGTAATTACTTTAAAAGACTGAATCTTTATTTCAAAACTTTTCAAAATATGACATACTGAAAATTGTGGGGAAATAGTGGTAGTTGTCTTTTTCCTTCTTCCTCCCCCCCCCCCTTTTTTTAATTTTCCTGAATCTCCCTTCTAAAAACAGTATGTTGAGCTTGCATATCTCCTAATGTGGTGTGATGAGAATGTATTGCCCTGATATGATATTCTTCTGCAAAACACATAAGTCTAGTCTAATGAGAACCCCCCCCCCAAAAAAAAATTCAAATTATGAGATATTCTACAAAATACCAACCAATATTCTTAAAAACTGTCAAGGTCATGAAAGGCAGAGACACATAGATCTGAGGAGCCTAAGGAGACCTGGCAACTCAATGCAGTGTAGTATCCTGGATGGGATTCTGGAAGAGAGTAAAGACATTAGTGGAAAAACTGATGAAATCCAGATAAAGCCTGTTGTTATTTACTAGTATTGTATCACTTAATTAGTTTTGACAAATGTACCTTGGTTATATAAGATTATTAAGGGAAGCTCATTGAAGAATGTGTAAGAACTTTCTGAATTATCTTTATAGTGTCTCTGTAAGTCCAAAATAGTTCCAAAACAAAAATTATAATAGCTACAGAAACTAAGATAGCAAAACCGAAAACTCTATAGTGAAACCTTATTATCTATAATGAACTGTAGGGTACCTTGGGTGGCTCAGTCAGTTAAGCCTCTGACTTCGGCTCAGGTCATGATCTTGCAGTTTGTGAGTTTGAGCCCCACATGAGAGTCTGTGCTCAGTGAGGAACCTGCTTCAGATCCTCTGTTCCCTTCTCTCTCTGCACATCCCCCTCTCATGCGCGCGTGCTCTCTCAATAAACATTTTAAAACATGAGTTAAAAGAATTTAAGGTAGAAGTTATGAGAGAAAGTATAAATTCACATTAGGGGTGCCTGGCTGGCTCAGTCAGTAGAGCATCTGACTCTTGATCTCAGGATCTTGTGCTCAGAGTTGTAAACTTGATTTATTTTAAAGTTTATTAAGTAATCTCTCCCCCAACGTGAGGTTCAAACTCATGACCCTGAGCTCAAGAGTAACATGCTCTTTTGACTGAGCCAGCCAGGCACCCCAATAAACTTGAATTTTTAAGAAAAGGAAGGGGCGTCTGGGTGGCTCGGTCGGTTAAGTGTCCGACTTCGGCTCAGGTCATGATCTCACGGTCCGTGAGTTCGAGCCCCGCGTCGGGCTCTGTGCTGACAGCTCAGAGCCCGGAGCCTGTTTCAGATTCTGTGTCTCCCTTTCTCTATGCCCCTCCCCTGTTCATGCTCTGTCTCTCTCTGTCTCAAAATAAATAAACGTTAAAAAAAATTAAAAAAAAAAAGGAAAGGAAAAAAGTCATCTTGTCACTTTGCAAGGATTCTAGGAAATCTAATTGTTATGCAAACTAGTAATTGACAGAATCAAGCATTAATTTTGTCTCTTATGTTAAATTGTATCTCAAGCATAACTAAGTAGTCAATGTAGAGATGAATTTGGAGGCCATCTATATGAATTTTTTTGTAAATGTTTTGTAAAAATGTAAAATTTTTACATTTTATCACTCCCAATTGTCAGCTTTTGTGTCATTAAAAAGTACAGTCCTTCTCTTCCTTTTTCTGATTTGCTTGGACTGGGAAACCAGATTAATAAAATTATTATTTTGAAAAATAAAGTACAATGTATTATGAATTACTATTTCTGTTACTAAAGATGCTTTTATTTCTTGATTTAGAGCTATATTCTGGATGTTCCTACCGCTTAGATGATGTGTTACCTATATTGTGCTTGAATGTGGCTGAACACACAAACACTTCCTGGACTGAGATTTGATTCTTTAGATTAAATCTATTGTGTAAAATGAAACGTTCAGAAAACTCATTGTATGCTTAATATAGGTATAGTTTTGAAAATCAGTCATACTGTGTTAATACTTACTGAATTAAAGAAGACCGTGTTCTCCAAATAATTCCAGAGACCAGGTAAATAGAGAAGGGTGTGGGAACTACCCTTTTGAAAATTATTGAGGAGTTTCTTATTTTAGTATTGCCCGGGTCTTTTATCAGAGAAGAATAAGTTATTTGACTTGTCATGGTGGTCTTCTTAAAAGTTCATGACTTCAGCACACTTCTTCCCTTTGAAGAAACTGAAAAAGTGTGTTAACTGCCACAGCTATTACAATAACTGATGCTAGAGGCAGCCCTGGGTTGGACAAGACTGTCATTAAACTGTGCCTTTGGTTTACTTGTTATTTTCATCATGGAAAGGAAAATCTTTAATTTATTTCATTGCTTAACTGATGCCACATTCTAAGATAAAACTGTTCTTTTTCTAAAACTGTTATTAAAAGAGGCTGGAAACAGACTCTGGTCTGATGCTGATGCTTTGTTAGTATTTCATCCCTTTTTAAAGTTAAATGAAACTCATTTAACCCCATTTCCAGTTTCATATTAAAAAAAATCCTTTGCAGTCATAGCAGGGGTCAAGGAGGATATTAGTTTTGACTGTCCATTTTGTTTTTAAATTTTTTTTAAATGTTTATTTATTTTTGAGAGACAGAGCATGAGCGGGGGAGGGGCAGAGAGAGAGGGAGACAGAATCCGAAGCAGGCTCCAGGCTCTGAGCTGTCAGCACAGAGCCTGATGCTGGGCTTGAACTCACCGCGAGATCACGACCTGAGCCTAAGCCGGACGCTTAACCGACTGAGCCACCCAGGCGCTCCTTGACTGTCCATTTTGTAAGAATTTGATAGAGGCTTAGAGATACGGTTTTACAGAGTCCTAGTATCTACGTATTTCTTTGTTTCCCTTTTTACTGAATCATGCCATGTCCTGGATGTTAGGCTTGTGTCTCAGTAAAATGGAGAAAAGTTTGCTTCTTTCTACTTGATTGTGACAGTGGAGAACTTTGGGGTTTAATGAATTGCTTCTCTGATTTTAATGGAGTTAGATTAATTTGGAAAGTAGATCAAAGATGATTTGCTTGTATGGATCATGGTTTTGCTTATTTTGTTTCTAAAGACCCATTGTAGATAGCTGAATCTACAGGTTCATAAATATCTCTTCTGAAGGTAATTTTTGGTAGGTAACTACTGGTGATATTAACTAGCATTCTGTCTTACCTGCTGAGCTTTTTGGGCTTATTTCAAGAGGAGAAATTATCCATCCCCATCACAGGGAGTTTCTCCTCAGTTTCATATATAGTTTTTAAGGGAAATTGATTAAATAAAATAGTGGTATATATCTTATTCCATGATTTCTCACAGTTGTTTTCCCACAGATATTTTCCTAATAATATTAGCTACAGTGTGTTAAATGTTTGTTATGTGACAGATACTGTGCTAAACACCTTACATGTATTATTTTTCACAACTTTATGAGATTGATAATGTTTCATCCCAGTTTTACTGAGGGAGAAACTGATAACTAACGAACGGTCACATATCTACATCTGTCCTACTCCAAAACCTGTTCTTAACCTTGTACTCCAGTCCTTCCTGTTAAGTTCTGCCAAAATCATGAACATCTCAGAACACTACAATTTATTTTAATGCCATAGGTTGATGCTTAGAAGTGGTGCAATGAGAAGGAAAGCACCAGGAGAGCTTATTATTAGGCATTGTAACAAAATTATGTTGATGAGCTGAAAAAAGTGGAGGTTAGGTGCAGAAGTAAAACCAAGCACTGAGATTTGTAATGTTGTTTCTTTTTTTAAATGTTTATTTACTTAGAGACAGAGAGAGAGAGAGAGAGCGAGCGAGAGAGTGCGCGAGCGTGCACATTCGCAGACACACATGCAAGCAGGGGAGCAGAGAGAGAGAGAGACTGAGAATCCCAAGCAAGCTCTACACTGCCAGTGCAGAGCCCCACATGGGACTTGAACCATGAGATCATGACCTCATGTTTCTAGTTTTTTGTTGTTACAAAGCTATAGAAAACATTATCGTCGCTGCGCCTGAGTGGCTCAGTTAGGTGTCTGACTCGATTTCAGTTCAGGTCATCTTTCAGTTGGTGAGTTTGAGCCCCATGTCAGGCTCTGTGCTGACAGCGTGGAGGCTGTTTGGGATTCATTCTCAAGCGCGTGTGCGCGCGCTCTCTCTCTCTGTCTCGCTCTCAAACTTTCTTAAAAAAATCATCACATATTTTTGTATACTCAGGAGTATATCCATAGGACATTGTTGATTCAAAGTGGAATTACTTTGAAGATGTATATTTAAAAATTTTTTTAATGTCATTTTATTTTTTAAAATAAACTCTGTGCCCAACATGGGGCTTGAAATAATCACCTTGAGATCAAGAGTCACATGCTCGAGGGTGCCTGAGTGGCTCAGTCGGTTGAGTCACCCACTCTTGATTTTGGCTTAGAATCCCTGAAAGATTCTTTCTCTCCGTCTGCTCCTGTCCCCCGCTCGCACTCTCTCTCTCAAAATAAATATTAACAAAAATTGCCAAATTGGCCTTCAAAATGTACTGATTTATCATCACCTATGTATAAAAATGCCTGTTTCCCCATATCCTTGCTAATTCTGTGCATTATTAGAGTTTTAACTTTTTGTGATCTGATAGGTGAAAAATTACAAAAGTCCACTATACATAGAATTGCATTTTAAAAATCAAATGAGAATGGGGTACCTGGCTGGCTCAGTTGATGGAGCATGCAACTCTTTTTTCTTTTTTTTTTTTTTCTTTACACTTATTTATTTTTGAGAGACAGAGTGAGACAGAGTGTGAGCAGAGGAGGGGCAAAGAGAGAAGGAGACACAGAATCTGAAGCAGACTCCAGGCTCTGAGCAAGTGTTCAGCACACAGCCTGATGCGGGGATTGAACCCGTGAACTGTGAGATCATGACCTGAGCCAAAGTTGGACATTTAACCAACTGAGCCACCCAGGCACCCCTGGGTGCATGCAGCTCTTTATCTCAGAGTTGTAAGTTCGAGCCCCACATTGGGTATAGAGATTACTTAAAATATTTTTAAAAAATTAAATGACGATCATGTTTTTATATATTTGCTAGCTCTTTGTATTTTCAATGATGGTTTTTGAGATTTCAAGAATGGATGGCAATATTAGTAAATGTGGCTTCAAAGCTTTGAAGAAATGGTGCTGTAAATGTAAAGTGTCACTGAAATAACTGCAACTTGATGACCTCCCTTACTTCACCTTAACCCTTTTGCTCTCTTAATTTCAGGTGATCATGGAGCTCAGCTTGGCCTCCACGGAGCTGGTGGTGATGGAATACATGATGACACAGCAGGTGGAGAAGAAGGAGAAAACAGCCCAGATCCGCAACCCCAGGCTGGTCGGAGGACCCGGCGTGAAGCATGCACCTGCCCCTATTGTAAAGATAGTGAAGGAAGGTAAGTTGACCCAGCCAGTGTCTTAAGGGTATAAAGGAGAAAAATGAATGGATTTGGAGGTAAGCAGAGGAGGGTTAATTTTTTAACATTTAAGACTTGGCAGTGTTGCAGAGGGACCAGAGATAGAGAGTACAATACATTTGATTGGGTTATATTATAGGATTTTAGTTCCAGCTCTGAGCCTTTCATCTACTCTAAGACCTGGGGCCTTAATAGGTGCCTGCTTTCTCCAGAGATAAGGTAATCAGATGCAGCCAACTGGTCTGATGATTGTTACCATATGTCTGTTTTGAGATGGTTTTAACAAAGTTGCTTGTAAAATAGTCTTGCAAAGAAAAAGAAACATACCTACTGTAATGATTTTTTTATAGTGGCTATGTGAGAGTCATAAGGGTTTTCTGAGTCTTCTTTTCCTTCAAAACAGACAAAAAATACTACTCCAGTTAGAAAATTCTTCCACGGGCTCCTGGATGGTTCAGTCGGTTAAGCTTCTGACCTCGGCTCAGGTCATGATCTCACAGCTTGTGAGTTCGAGTCCTGCATCGGGTTCTGTGCTGACAGCTCAGAGCCTGGTGCCTGCTTCAGATTCACTGTCTCCCTCTCTCTGCCCCTCCCCGCTCACACTCTGTCTCTCTCTCTCAAGAATAAATAAAAACATTAAAAAAAAATTTTTTTTTTAAAAGAAAAGAAAATTCTTCCATCATGGAACCTAATATGTCCTGCAGAGCAAAGTTCTGACAAATTTTTCTCATTAGTAGAATATTCTATTTTATTCAGTATTATTTCTGGAGAGTACCAAGTTCTATTCTTTTTCTACAATTCATTGCTTTTGAAAAAAAATAGAAAGTCATATAGATTTTTTAATGCCTTAAAAAATCTTAACACCTTAAAAATCTGTTAAGCTTAGGTCTCAAAAATAAATACAAAAATGGGCACCTTGAGTGGCTCAGTCGGTTAGGTGTCCAACTTTGGCTCAGGTTGTGATCTCATGGTTTGTGGGTTCGAGCCCCTCATGGGGCTGTCTGCTATCAGCACGGAGCCTGCTTCAGATCCTCCATCCCCCGCCCTGCTCCTCCCCTGTGTGGTGCAAGCTCGCGCGCTCTCTCTTTCTCTCTCAAACATTTAAAATAATAAATAAATACAAAAATGAGAAAAGCACCAAAACCAAAAATAATTTGAGTTCTTTGTAGGTTAACCATATGTTACAGGAAAAACCTGCATCAGAAGCACACTGAGGGTGCCTGGCTGGCTCAGTCAGTGCAGTGTGTGACTCTTGATCTTGGGATTCTAAGTTCAAGCCCCACATTGGGTGTAGAGATTTCTTAAAAATAATAAAATCTTTAGAAGAAAAAAATAAGCACTGAGTACAGTAGTTTCCTTCTAACAAAGCTTAAAGTGGATTTAAATTTTTGAAGTAAGTTCTCTGATTTCTACCTACATGTGATTTCATTTCCGTTATGGTTTTTTCCCCTCTGCTAATATGTGCTGTTAAAACCCAAGAAAAGTCCCTCCTGGAAATCTCCCCAATGCCCACTAATGGATCACACATGGAACAAATTGGTTTGGCAAAAACATTTCAGAACTGATTGCTGAGAGAAGCTTAGGAACTGCTTCATATTAGGTGTGTGGGTGTGTGTATATGTATGTATGTGTGTATGTATATACATATATATACATGCATACATATATATATGTGTATGTGTATATATATGTATATATGTTATGCATTTTTTAAAATATACCTTGAATTAGTTAGGATTTTTTTCCCCCTGTTTTAACTTTTATACAGCCCATCTTTCTCTCCCACTGAAGTCCCTGATAGTGCTCTAGCTTTCCAGCTTTTAATATTTACCATTTGGCTCTTGAGCTTTATTTTAGGAGATAAGTTTATAGTTGTAAACTATTGGGGCACCTGGGTGGCGCAGTCGGTTAAGCGTCCGACTTCAGCCAGGTCACGATCTCGCGGTCCGTGAGTTCGAGCCCCGCGTCGGGCTCTGGGCTGATGGCTCAGAGCCTGGAGCCTGTTTCCGATTCTGTGTCTCCCTCTCTCTCTGACCCTCCCCCGTTCATGCTCTGTCTCTCTCTGTCCCAAAAATAAATAAACGTTGAAAAAAAAAATTTAAAATATAGTTGTAAACTACTATATTTTCTTTAAAGTTTTCCACTAGGTGCTTTGCTCCTTAAGTAAGTTCCCAGCCAAAAATATCACCATGTTCACAGTAGTTCCCATGGAAAATGCTTGTATTGAGACTTAAACTTCCTGAAAAATACAGGAAAATGCCTTACAGACTTTCCAAGTCACCCACAAACATCAAACATCAAAACTGATTAAGGAATAAAAAACAGGGAAGAGTAAATATCCAGTAGAAAGGAAACTTAAAACTTGAATTTTGAGTATTAAGACTCAGAATCAACCAAAGGTTTTTCCTTTGATACTAAAGAGAAACCTTTTTTTTTCCTTTTTTCTTTTTAAGTTTTTTTATTTTGAGAGAGCGTGCATAAGTAGGGGAGGGGCAGAGAGAGGGAGAGAATCCCAAGGAGGCTCTGTCCTGACAGTGCACAGGGCTAAATCCCACAAACCATGAAATCATGACTTGGGACTCGAACTCACAAAACCATGAGAGCATGACCTGAGTCGAAACCAAGAATCAGACACTTAACCGACTGGGCACTTAACCCAGGCGCCCCAAGAAGCCTTTTTTTAAAATAAAAATTTGGGTTAGTTTTTGAGGGCGTCAGGTAATAACCTGTTGACACTGGGATTCTTTAATTTTTCTCTCCGGAGTGCATGATGAATAGTTGTGTTCTTATTTTCAGGGGCTCTGGGGATCCTGGCAAAAAGAAACAGCACATTTGCCACATCCAAGGCTGTGGGAAAGTATATGGCAAGACCTCACACCTACGGGCACACTTGCGCTGGCATACAGGCGAGAGGCCATTCATGTGTACTTGGTCATACTGTGGGAAGCGCTTTACACGTTCAGATGAGCTACAGAGACACAAACGCACACACACAGGTGAGTAGTAGCCCAGAGAAATAGTAATAGATCAGAATAGAAAGACACAAAATATATCTATGAAATAACTAAAATTTCTGAACAGCTTAGTTTGAAAGTGAATGTGTGGATCATAAATGGAATTAGAGTTAATCTGGAAAACGTTAAAGAAGGAAGAAGTTAGGTTTTCAGTGGGATTTTCTGCCTTATTTTTTGCTATGTTCCTTCCTTTCTGAGTACTGCTTGACCTTTACCTGTTTTTCTTCCCCTTCCCCAAAAAGATACTTAACAGATTTTTATTGTTTTTATCACCTTCTTAAGATTGCCTAATATTCTAATGTAGTTTGAAAGCCATGAATTGGACAAGGTAATCCTATTTCCTAAGATGTCTGTTTCTTATCTTCTTTTCTTTTACCAAGGTGAGAAGAAATTTGCCTGCCCTGAGTGTCCCAAGCGCTTCATGAGGAGTGACCACCTGTCAAAGCATATCAAGACCCACCAGAATAAGAAAGGAGGCCCAGGTGTATCCCTGAGTGTGGGCACTTTGCCCCTGGACAGTGGGGCAGGTTCAGAAGGCAGTGGCACTGCCACCCCTTCAGCCCTTATTACCACCAATATGGTAGCCATGGAGGCCATCTGTCCAGAGGGTATTGCCCGTCTTGCCAACAGTGGCATCAACGTCATGCAGGTGGCGGATCTGCAGTCCATTAATATCAGTGGCAATGGCTTCTGAGATCAGGCACCCGGGGCCAGAGACATATGGGCCATACCCATCAACCCTGGGATGCAAGGTAGCATGGGTCCAAGAGACATGTGGGAGAGAGAGCCATGAGGCATTAAAATGCATGGTGGTGGGAAGAATTTGGGGGAGGGATACAAGAGAAGAGATGGGGTCCTGGCACCCACCTATATCATCAGTACCTCCTTGAAGTGGGAAACATTAGTGAAAATTCTGTTGGTGCCACCCTTTGATGGGCATTTGTTTGACCCCAAACAGTTTCTTATACTTCTTACCCCAGCCTCCCCTTCCTGCCTTTCCCTTCTCAGCTCCCCCATGATGGATCCCCCCCCTTTCCTAAAGCCATCATGCCTTGATAAATATATATGATCATTGAAATACTTTTTAACAAAAAAAAAAAAAACCAGATTCTATATTATATATATATACATATATATATATATATAAAAGATATATAGAGATGCATTTGCAGGGGTTGGCTGGGAGGAGGAAGGAGACCATTCTGTGACCAAAATACCTTGGTCATTTTTTATATTGCCTTATTTCCCTATGGCTGAGCCTTGTTGTGACACATCAAGCTTTTCTAGAGATGTTGTCTTGGCTTCCCACCAGATTAAGCATTCATATGCTCTGCTTTTAGTTTATATACACATACATAATGTTTTTCCTTTCTTAATTTTGTCTTTTTATTTGGGATCAGCTTCTTGCACTCCTTTCTTGACTCAACCTTTCTGTCTCCCTTTCTCTCACCTGATTGCTTCATATTTTGGTAATGATCCCTGGATGAGGCACTTCTGTCAACCTTTTAAGGTTCTTGGTCCCAGCAGCAGAATGGAGAGCCTTGAAGCCCAGGCTGATGCTTGAGGTAGCTGTGGAGAGAGTGTTCAAAACTACTACTGACGCAGGCACCCTCTTGGTGCTGGAGAGTCAAAGGCACCTCTTCTCATCAGCTGCTGTAAGCATCAAGAGTCAGAAGTCTTTCTGTGGAATTGTACAAGAGACCCTTTAAAGGTTATAATCTGGGATCAATTTGTATAAACTGTCAAAAGTGGTCAAATAATATGTAGGGGCTTTCAATAGGAAAATGATGCGCTCAAAAGTGGAAGTGACTCAGAGTAGTCCAGTTCAGGAATTAGTGGAGTATTTGGACTTTTGTACAGCTGTCTTCCAAAGTAGGTCTAAGCTTTGGTATGGGTTTCTGAGGTCACATTCTGAAAGGAAATGCACTTCCTCTTTTGAACATCCCTGGTAGTTTCTTTTTCATGTTATTAAGGAGCATCAGCCAATAAATCTGTTCCAGGTTTCCATTCTGCAGAGCTCCAGAGTCTGTACCCGTGGCAAGGCAGTGGTTCTTTGATCTTTTCTCTTAATTCTTCCTTGGGTGGTTCCTAAGGGAAAAGGAAGCACACGATCATGGGAACAACAGCCCAGAACAAAAAGAAATCTTGTCTTACCACTGTGGTTTATAGGAGAGATTGGGAGACACCATCCTGCTTTCTCCATGGCCTGATTCTTGAAGAGACTGATCCAAAAATTATAGCGGCAGGGAACTCTTAGTGCATTTGGCACTGAGACTTAAATGCAACCAGAGTTGTCCTCAAGGCCCAGCCATTAAAACATTGTCTCTCTTGACCTTCTGGTATCTGTCAGAGAGCTTTTCACTGTGAGGAAGTGTGGAAATGGCTGTGTGTATGTGTGTAATCTGTTAGATCGGGGATAGGTTTTCTGTTAGCCTATACTAAAAGAGACCTGCAATAAAAAATTGCCCTGATCTGATAGAAAATGAAGTGTTTGTGTATGACTGTGTGTGAGTGTGTTTTGTGCCTGTATATATCTACACACAGATGAGAAATTATATTTGAAATTGTTGGAAAATAAATCAAATTCAGCTCAAAATGCCTTTCAGGCCCATTACCTAGAAATCTGTCTTAAAACCTGGGTATGTTCCTGAGGTCATTTCTTTGCTTATGCTAAATTAGCTACAATTATGAATGGGGGATATTCTACTGCACTTTTTAAAAAGAAACTATTTTTGTGTTTGAAAGGAAACCAACATCCAGATCTATAGCAGAGTCCTAGTTTCTTTCATAAATCTTTTTACCTTGACTACAAATAGATGATGCTATGATTCTATATATTTTATATAAAATCTATCCAAATTAGTGTCTGGGTAAGCTTGTGTTGTTGTTTAACCTGAAATACAATAACTGTTAATATCCTGAACAGTAGTTCACTCCATTTGGTCCTTCCTCTCCAGACTTAATACACTCAGGAACTATTGCGAGAAACTTTCCCCAGATCAAATTCTGTTAATACTGAAGTAAAAGTCATCCATGCCCCGCCACTTATCATACACCCTTTATTCCCACTGAAAGGCAGAACTCAACCTATTATTTTATATCTGTAATCATGTATATAGGCATCTTTTGGAGGAAAAGGGCAGTATAACTCACTGGAGCGTGCAGTATTTTGCTAGAGCATTTCAAAGAATGGAATCTTCCCCAGTATGAAATTATTTGCTATAAACTAGCTTAATGATGCTGAGGACTTATAAGCGTTTAGAAGGTTATTTGGTGATGATTTTCTCTGGGATGGAATGCTGGTTTACCTTCAGTCCCCTTCATTAACCTTGTTGTAAGTGAATTCATAGTTCTTTCCACATACCCTTTTGGAGGCTCCAGATCCAGTATCTTGTTTGGCCCCCAAACTGAAGCAGCTTCTGCTCTTGTCTCCCAGTAGCAGAGAGCTGCTCAGTCTTTTCCACAGGGAGTGAGGAGCCTACATTCCTTAAGACGGGAGCTTACTGCTGAAAATCCTTTCCCTGAACTTTTTGGCCAGCAGAAATCAATGTAACTGACAGGTATATTCTCAAATACCTTTCATGAGTTGCTTTTTTATTTAAAAATGTTAAATGACCAAGCCTGTGAGGCAGGAGATGCCCAGAGGACTGGTAATATTAAAGCACTCATTCCCTTGTCCTTTCAGGTTGCCCATACACATTCATCTGTGTGTCATTTGATTGTCTCACTTTTAACCCATAGCAGTAACAACCCACACCATCTTCCTTCAGGGACCTCCCAGCTAGCACCCTGTTTGTGGGTGCTATGCAGAATGCAATGTAATGGATATTTCTCAGCCTGATTCAGAATAAATAGAACACAGAACCCTTGATCCCAGAAAATATAGACTGAAGTGTGGGGTAAAGATTATGATTGGGGGAGGGTTAGAGACAAAAGCTGTAAATTACTATGGCTGATTGATTTATTTCTACTATATACATATATATATATATATATTTTTTGCTTTTGTATATCCTATATAGGAAACTAAGCATTGTATTTTTTTAACAAATCTGAGAAAGCACTATGAACTGCAGATGTTTGACTTTCAGAATATATTTTGTATTGTTAATATCTTCACACTGTGTGAATACTGGAAGCTGCAGATCTTTGCTAGGACGCAATAAATTTATATACTTTTTGAGGGGTTCTTCTGGGGGTATTAATCAGGCCCCTGTTACACTTCGGGGGAGCCCTGGTGCTACTCGCTTAGAGTTTCATTCAATTGTAAGTACCCTGATGCCTTTTGGACCTTGGGATCAGACCAAACAAGTTTTGGAGATCCCAGTACCAAGGAAATGAGGATGGTCTAGCTGCCTCAAGTGAGGGGCCCTTAGCACAGCTCTCCTTCCCCCTATTCAAAGCTGGGTAGCCTCTTAGGGTTGGGAAGAGAAATGTGAAATCTCAGAGTTTCATCTCCCTTAGAAGAGAGCCAGTAACTTAATATGCAAGGATGAAAGGTGGCAGCAGTAGTTTTGGGGAAAGGGAGGAGGATATGGCATTTCTCCAACCCCGGAAAACATTGCTTTTGAAAACTGCTGATAAAATGTGGGCAGGTTATTACTTTTGTTTGGGAGCATGTGTTCTCTCTGGTGCCTCTCTTGGCTCTCCTCCTGGGGTACAGACCTTTTCTAGGAGGATGAGCAGACCAGCTTTGAGGTTGACCTGTTTCTTTTCTTTGTCTGCCTTCCCTAAACACCAGCCCCCGGGAGGACATTGAACAGCCTTAAGCTTAAATTCCTACTCCCTCTTTCCAGTTTGGCTCACTTGCCTTAGATTGAAGGCTAGGCAAGGGGAAAAAAAGGGGGTCCCTGGCTTCATTCCTCCCTTATGTCTTCTCCAGTTTGACGTCCCCAAACCCAGAAAGATTTCCTCTACCACGTTCATTTGAGAGAAATGAGTACATTGTCCTATTTTCCTCTTTCCTTATTGTCAGACATCCCCAGTCTTCTTTGTCCCTGCTAAGTGAGAAGAGGTGTGGTGACCTGTCCCTCAACTCCCTTCAGTATCAAAAAACGTAACAAATGGGGTTAAGCTGGGGCTGCAGGTGGTGAGGACTCTGTTGATACCTCTCCTGGGGTGTGTGTTTTCCTCTGTCTCACCTTCAGGAATTACACTGTGCCTTCTCCACAGGGGAATGGGCTTTATCTACGCTGCCCTCCACTCTCCCAGCAACTGCTCTTGAACGGTGTGGACTAGGGCAGGCCTTCACCTTTTCCTCCCAATGACGTCCTGTACCCTCACCTGGAGTCTAGGGTACAAAGACTCTGGGGGGAAGATGGGGATAATATGCTGAGATTGACCTGAGGAGACCATCTCTACACACACCAATGGCAGCTGCCCCAGGGCCTGCTTCCTCTTCCCGGGTCTGTCATCCTCTGGGAGGGAGGGGCAGTGCTCCAGTCTCCGGTGCCTACAACAGGTTTCTCTTTCTCAACACTGGCGATAACCAGTCTCCATACCACTGTTGCCTTTTTAAATCTCTTAATATTCTCATGCTGTGTTTGTTGTTGATTCCAATCTGATTATCACCAGGGCTGTGTGGGGAAATACTTCTAAATGCGCTCTCATCTTTCTTGCTCTTTTTTCCCCCCCTGATCTTATGTATGTATGATGCTAATCTCTTGTCTTTCAGTTTCTTCCTGCTCTTTTGTATCTTCCTTTCTTGTCTCTCCCCCTACCTTTTGTCTCTGGGTGTTTTGGGGCTTTTTTTTTTTTTTTTTTTTTTTTTTTTGCCTTTTTTGTACAAAGATTAGTTTCAATGTAGTCTGTAGCTCCTTTGTAAACCAATTAAAAAAAAGTTTTTTTAATAAAAAGCCACGTCTCTGGTGTGTTGACAGGGTGGGAATGGGGAGAAATATGGTTGTAATTTCATATACTGAATCCAACAAAGGTTTCCAGGTACACCATTGTGCCGTCATACATGTTAATACAATTGCCCTACACTTAACTCCCAGGCAAACAATTTCATGACCATATCAATGTACCATGAGTACATAGAAATGTGGAGGACCAAGAGAAACGGGGCAGGCCCAACCTCTTTTTTTTTGGTGTGTATAAGCTTTTTATTTTGGAATACGTTTAAATTTAAAGGAAAGTTGCGAAGATAGTGCAGAGAGATTCCATGTACTCCTTACCCAGTTTTTTTCTATTGTAAATATTCTGTGTTGTCAAATCTCAGAAACTGACACTGGTACATTCTATTAGCTAAGCCCTAGGCTCTGTGGGTTTCACATTTTCTCATTGATGTCCTCCTGTTCCAGAATCCATTCTGGGATGCTACATCGCCTTTAGCTGATACTCTTCCCAAGTCTCCTCTGGTCTGTGACAATTTCTTAGTCTTTTCTTATTTTTCATGATCTTGACAGTCTGGGAGTATTGGCCAAGTGTCTTGTAGAATATCCCCCAATCTGAATTTTTCTGATGTTTTGTCATTATTAGATTGAGCTTATAGGTTTTTGGAAGAAACACCACACAGGTGAAATGAAGTGAAATGTCCTCATCACATCCTATCAAGGGTCATAGCCACATGACCCTACTGATGATAGTCTTCATCACTTGGTTAAGATAATGTTTGTCAGATTTCTCCACTGTTTTTCTTTCCCTATTCTTTGGAAGCAAGTCAGTAAATCTAGCCCACTCTTAATGGAGTTGGTAGGAATTAAGTTTCCCTTCCTAGTGGAAATAGTATCTATGTAGAGTATTTGGGATTCTGTGAGAAAACAGTCTTTTCTCCCCTCACTATTAATTTATATTGGTATGTACTCAATGTATATTTATTTTAGACCTGGTCTGTAATTCGGTACTGTATTATTTTCATTGCTCAAACTGTCCCAGCTTTGACCATTGGGAGCTCTTTTCAGGTTGGCTCCTGTGTCTCTTTGATACATCTACATCCTTTTACTTTTTTGAGCACTTTTTAAAGAACTTTCTGAAGTACAAGATGCTTCATGTTTATCTTGTATTTTCCCTGTCCTAGCCTTAGGATCAGCCATTTCTCCAAGGACCCTTAGTTCTTTATTGGAGAATGGTATTTAGAAACTAAGATTTAGCCCCAACGTATTTTACATCAATTAATACCAGTCTGTGTCTAACATGATCGAATCTAGATTATGGCCCCATCTGAAACTGAAATTGAAGTTATTCTGACAGTCTTTCCACTTCCCAACAGCCTATGGCTTCACTTCCCTTCCTACCTATCCAAGAATCCTTGGTCACTTGTTTATACTGTGGCTACCAGCATTCTCAGTCAATTGTGTTCATTTGACTACCTTTGCTTTGTCAGTCACTCAGCCATGGCTAAACTCAGCCATTGGATTTCCTTATGTAGCCACTAGCGATACAACATTTTAACATTTGACTTTAATGGTGCGGGGGAGGATTTTTTGGTTTTGGGCTCTTGTTTTGGTTTTGTAGCTCTAAATGGGCCTTTAATATTTGTGTCATCTATGCATTCAGTAAACATGTATTGGGCCCTTACTGTGTCCTGGGTACTAACCTAGTTTGAGGATAAAAAATGACAGGTCCTGCCATCAAGTACTTCATAGTCAGGTGAAAGAGAGACACCATTAATTGCAGGTTTCCCAATCCTGACCCCATTTTTTTAGCAGATGATTTACTTCCTATTACACGGAGATGATGAATTTCTTTACTTCCCTTTCCCTACATTTATATAGTCACTGATACTAATTTACCTCCTTATCTTTTCTTGGGAGTGAAACAGTTTGCCTTTGCAAGGCCAGCACTGCCATTTGTGCACTCAACCTCACTTGTTTTGATGATATTTTCCCCTTTTATCTTCAGTCTCTCCTGGGTTCCCTTTTGTCACCCTGTAAGCATGTTATCTGTCCCTCTGTCCTTCTGCTTCCACTTGTGAACTTCAGATCTAGTCTCTTTTGATTGCCACAGTTAGTGCAAGTAGTTTACACTTAGTTCTTCTCTTTTATTCACCCCTCAGGCCACTTTGTTCAGCACCTATCATTTACGAAATTGTTTCTTAGAAACGTCAGTGATCTGGTTGCCAGCTCCAGTGGTCTTTCAGTCCTTTGCCTCTTAGACCTTACTAAGAAGCAACCATGTGCATCTCAGAGCTCTGGTCCCTTGGAGTGTGGGGCTAATAACTCCTCGTTCTCCTTCAGCCTTTCTGACTCTTTGTCTCCTTCATAGCTACTTCTGTCCCTTAAATGTTGGTGTCCCTGTCGTGTGTCCTTTCCCTTACTCTGCCTTTCACCCCCTTAAACAAGTTGTATCCACTCTTCAGCTATCCCAAATTTTAAGCCCAACCTTTTCTCTCAACCTGGCAGACTGCTTACAGGACATTTTCATCTGGATGTCCCACAGATAACTCAAAATGAACATGTAAGACGGGGAAATAATCCTTTATATTCCCCATCCCACTTAACAGTGTTACTACCCCTTGATCATTTATACTTGAAACCTCAGAATCATCTTTCAATTCTCTTTCAAATACCAACATTCATTTGATTACCAATCCTGTCAATATTACCAATACAGTGTATCTCAACTTTATCTCTTTTTATTTCCACTGTTCTAGTACTCACCTTGGCTAGTGCTCAGGTCTCATAACTGATCTCCCTGCTTCTAGTCTCCCGGAGCCAATCATCCATCTTCCGCACTGCCACCGAATCCCTCCCTAAAATTTTTTGCTTTTAGGAGAAGTCTAGTCTCCTTGATAGAAACTTGAAAACCTTTCCAATCTAGGGTGCTTTTCTTCTTCATATCTCATACCCCTTTCTCCTGCTTACTCTCCCTGCCCCCAACACACACCCTCTAGGTACTTTTCTTCCCTTGTCTGCCCTGGACAGAATTAACTTATTTTTGATCTTTCTCCTTATATAGCTCCTTGCCCATACCCCTAGTCTGACACGTAATTTTCTGGTTGCTTGTTGATGTATCTTCTTGCCTTTCTAGACTCTGAGATCCTGGAGGGCAGGAATCACACATCTCTTTGTAGACCCAGCACCTAGTGAAATTCCTTTTTAAGACTGAGACCTAAGGGCGCCTGGCTGGTTCAGTTGGAAGAGCACGAGACTCTTGATGTCAGGGTCGTGAGTTTGAGCCCCACCTTGGATGTAGGGATTACTTCAATTAAAAAAACAAAACAACAGAATAGATATTTCTGAGTTAAGTGAATAAACAACTCACTTTAGCCCTGTAGACATGGGGGTCACAGGTAACTTACTGGGCCACTGCAGACTTGAATCGGGATCCTGATGAAGATCTTTGTGTATGTGGAATCCAGGGAGACTTTATTTCTATACTGAGGTTCTTTCTCAGGACCTTCCTAATCCCTCAGCTCTCAGATTCTTACCCCTTCTATCACCACCTCACCTCATAAACCTGGCTGGAATGTTTCTGTCTTTGAAAAGGAGTAGTTATCCAAGGCTTTGGGTGAGGAGACTGCCTTCCTTCCTGATCCTTGCCTTGTTCCCCTCTGGAGGAGGTAGTCTCCTGAGACACTCCAGACACAAGAAGTTATTTGATCTTCAACTCCTGCCTGCCCACCTCCCCACTCCCACCTCCAGACTTATCTGATCTGGGAGCTGGTGAAGGAAGATCGCTGTAACTAAGTACAACATTCCATCTCACTGGCAGGGCCCTGCAGACTCCCAGAAGGTCGGAGGGAGGGATGGGCAGCTGTCTATCTGCCTCTGGCCCTCGTCATTCCTCCAGTTGCTCTTTCACAACTACTGGAGCTTTTACTCTTTCCTTCCTTCATGCAGTGTCCCCAGGAGAAAGGCTCCAGAATCAAAGAGTTGGGGCACCTGGGTGGCTCAGTCGGGTAAGGTGTCCGACTTCAGCTCAGGTCATGATCTCACGGTTCGTGAGTTTGAGCCCCACATTGGGCTCTCTGCTGTCAGTGCAGGGCCCGCTTTGGATCCTCTGCCTCTCTCTCTGCTACTCCCCTACTTGTTCTCATATTCTCTCTCTCTCTCTCTCTCTCTCTCTCTCTCTCTCTCTCTCTCTCTGTCACTCTCAAAAATAAATAAAACATTAATAAATATATTAAAAAAAAAAAAAAGAGTTACAGCCTCATTCCTGGTCTAAGCCAGACCATTGCCAGAAAGGTTTCTAGGCAGCCACCAGGGGGACAGAGGCTAGGAAAACAGGGAACCGGTCCCCTCTGACTCTAATTCTCATGGGAGCCAACTGCTCACAGATGTGGAAATGATTACCTATTACTGTAATGTCTTACTCTGGGGAAGAGTCTGGTGGAGCTGGACTCCTGTCTCCTATTGCACCACAAACCATAGACTTCTTCCATCTCCATGCTGACGTTCGCACTGTATACCCTGTGCTCTCCCTTCACGTTTTACAGTCTCTGCAGTTTAGTAGATACAGGAGATGTGATACTAGTCCTCAGAGGAGGCTGGCCCTTTTTGCCCCCAGGAAGCATCCTGAGTTTCTCCTATGTCTGCTGACCTCTGGTGGCGATAGTTTGAACTGGACCCTCCTTGTCTAGTTAGTGCCTGCTGGCAGGTAATGAATGGTGTACATTTTCTCAGCCATCCAAATTCAAATATTCAAACACTGTATCAAATGGAAATATTTTTTACTGCTGAATTTTTTTGTTTTCAGGCCTCATGACATGATGTAAAGAACAGAGCCTGGGCTTTGGAATCAGACTTACCTAGGTTCAGGTCCTAGCTCTTTCCTAGCAGAGTGACCTTGGGCAAGTTACCTAAGCTTAGCTTTCTTACCTGTAAAGTGAAAATAATAATAAATAGCTCAATGGGAAAATGAGATGATTGTAAAATGCATAGCCCTAGCTGTGCCATAGCACATAGGTGCTCAATAAAAGTTTGTTACCTTCTCAATAATAGTGATTTTGTTCAGTGTATGACTCCATATGATTTTAAAATTTTTGGTAAGATAAAAATTTACCATTATTCCCATTTTTCAATGTGACTTTTTTAAACTCTGAGAAGTTTTATATAACTGCTTTCTGATTCTTGAGTTTGGAAACTGAGGTCAACTTTAGTATGGTCTGTGAAGCCTGCCTCTGCCCAGAGAGCTACAGATCCGAGCCCTGAAAATAAGGGTTAGAGAGATCTTGGGCACAGCCAAATGGCTCAGTTGACCTCACTCTCGTTTCCAGCCTAAGAAGGACTGACAGGATCCAGCACTTTCTTCCAGGGTCAGCAAAGGGCAGAGGTCTGAAGTCAGGCATCACAGGGTTCTCAGCTGGGCCTCCAAGACCCCCCTCCTCCCACTTTGCAGAGAAAAGAGGCGGCGGCTGCAGAGAAGAGGATATGTGATTGCTTCTCTGCTCCTCCCTCTCCCTGCTTTTCCCTACACCCATCCTCTCCCCCACAGCAGCCATCTCCCCCGCAGCAACTGGAAAGAGGGAGGGGGGCGGAGTTGGGGACTGAGGGATCAGAAGACCCACAGCGTCCTGTATCTGAACGAAGCTCTTGCCGGGGGCAGCTGTGCTGGTTCATGCTCCCCTCTCCATGCTGCTTGCCTCCTCCAGCATGATGCTGGGGACTCTGGGCCTTTGGGTACTCCTCCCCATAGCTGTGCAAGGTAAGTGTCTACAGGGTGGGGCAGGGCCTTTCCACTCACCCATTGAGGGAAAGCGGGACTTGAAGCAGCAGCCATCCCTTTGGAAGAATCAGTGGGGTGGGTGAGTGAGGGCAAAAGGTACAGCCATGCGTCCCCATGGTGGGGTCAGGTTCCAGGCCTCTGCTGACCCTGTTTCCTCCTGTGGCTTTACCATGCTGGCCCTGGGATATGAAACATGTTCTGTCCCTCCTTTTGGCTGCTGCTTTTGCCCCTGCGTTCACTCCCATCTTGAACCCTCCCCTCTCCCCACCCTGGGCCACAGCACCCCCAAGCAGGCGGACCTGTGTGTTCTTTGAGGCCCCTGGAGTGCGGGGAAGCACAAAGACACTGGGGAAGCTGCTAGATGCAGGACCAGGGCCCCCCAGGGTTATCCGCTGCCTCTACAGCCGCTGTTGTTTTGGGATCTGGAACCTGACCCAACACCAGGCACAGGTGGAGATGCAAGGTGAATGGCAAAGTATATAGCAGGTGATAGCTATGGTGGGAGACAGGTACATCCTGGGGTGGGGGGTTATAGCAGTGGGAGAGAAGAAGAAATGGAATGTGTGGAGGGAAAGAAAAGCCCATATGAGATGGAGGGGATGTCTTTGATAGAGGACGGGGTTACCCTCTCTGTTCCTAGACTCCATTATGCTCGCTCGCCCTCTCTCTCTCTCTCTCTCTCTCTCTCTCTCTCTCTCTCTTTCTCCCTTTCTCCCCTCTTGTAATTCCACCCCATCAGGATGCCGAGACAGTGATGAGCCAGACTGTGAGGCCCCCCACTGTGAGCTGAGCCCCCGAGCCCACCCTGGCCCCAGGTCCACTCTCTTCACCTGCTCCTGTGGCACTGACTTCTGCAATGCCAATTACAGCCATCTGCCTCCTCCAGGGAGCCCTGGGACTCCTGGCTCCCAGGGTCCCCAAGCTGTCCCAGGTAGCCCCTCAGGGTGCTGCGGCCTGGTAGGGGCTGGGGCCCAGGTTAGGATGAGAGGTAGAACCAGGGCCAGTTCTCACCCTACCCCCATCCTAAGTTTTCCTCCTCCTGGCCTTGAGAAGTTGGTTGCCCTGGTGACTGGGAGATAAGGGGCTTGTGACCAAGGTGGGGGTGGGTCCAGAAGCAAGTTCTCTGAGGAGGGTGAGAGGAACAGAGCAGATTTGGGACAGGGCTCATCTAGGCTGCATTCTTGCCTTAATGTCCAGGCGAGTCCATCTGGATGGTGCTGGTGCTGCTGGGGCTATTCCTCCTCCTCCTGCTGCTGCTGGGCAGCATCATCTTGGGTACTAATCTACCCCATTCCTCCCTTGTGACCCCAAGTCACTGCCCCAAAGCTCTGACCCCTCTCCACGTTCCCCTGACCCCATGGTTCTGAGATCTCTACACCCTGAGCCCATTACCTCCCACAAAACCCCCTTCCCAGTCTCCATGACTGTGCACCCTGACACAAGGGCTTTTTTCTGCCCCAGCCCTGCTACGGCGAAAGGCCTGCAGAGTCCAAGGTGGCCCAGAGCCAGAGCCAGAGCCAGAGCCAGGCTCAGGCAGGGACTGGAGTGCTGAGCTGCCCGAGCTGCCTGAGCTGCCCGAGCTGTGTTTCTCCCAGGTGCCTAGGGAGGGGTGGGGGAGGGTCCTCCAGTCACCCCCAGAAGGTGGTCTGGGGAGGAAGCCTGGCCCTGACGCTAGCTGAGACCCACCCCCGGCACCGTGTCCCCACCAGGTAATCTGGGAAGGAGGTCACACAGTGGTGTGGGCTGGGCAGCTGCAAGGCAAGCTGGTAGCCATCAAGGCCTTCTCCCTGAGGGCCGTGGCCCAGTTCCAAGCTGAGAGAGCACTATACGAACTGCCAAGCCTACAGCACGACCACATTGTCCGCTTTATCACCGCCAGCAGAGGGGGCCCTGGGCCCTTGCCCTGTGGGCCCCTGCTGGTACTGGAGCTGCACCCAAAGGTGAGGATCGAGGGACATCTCTATGTGTTTGCATGTGTGTGTATGTGGGTGCATGGCTGGATGGCAGCGGGGCCCTGCTCGTGCTTATTCTTCTTCAGACTTCTTCTCCACATTAAAAATGGTTTTTTGTTTTTTTCTTGGTTTTTTATTACACAAGCAATACTTGCTAATGTTTTTAACTCCTAAAATACAAAGAAGAGGAGATTTCAAAACGATCATATTCCCATCCTTAAAGAAAACCATTGTTAAAGAAATATCTCAAGGCATGGCCCTCCAAACTCCTTTATATATTCATTCAACAAATATGTATGAACTATATGTCACACCTCCTGTGCTAAGAAAGACATCTTAGTCCCTGCCTTTGTAGACTTTATTTTATTTTATTATGTTTTAAGCTGTTTAAATGTGTATTTATTTATATTGAGAGAAAGAGAGAGCATGAGCAGGGGAGGAACAGAAAGAGAGGGAGAGAGTGAGAATCCCAAGCAGCCTCTGGTACCATCAGCCCGGAACCAATGTGGGGCTTGAACTCATGAACCATGAGACCATGGCCTGAGCTGAAATCAAGAGTCAGGGGCTTAACTGACTGAGCCACCCAGGTGCCCCTGCCTTTGTAGATTTTAGAGAGTAGTGGGGGAGACAGAGTGGGTCAGGTAAAACACAAAACTGAGTTTTGTCAAGCACGTTACGTGCTGAGAGAGGGGGTACTGTGAGAGAAGAATAAGAGATGTGACTCGAGGGGAGGGTCACAGACGGGAAAGAGGAAGAGGAAGAGGCAGGCAAGGATCAGACCCGGCCTGGCCCTGTGGGCCTGCTAAGGACTTGGGTCTTTATTAGCACCTGCAGTCCTCGATCTCTGACATCTTGAATTCTGGGAAGTCCCCTCTTTGTGCCTTAATGCCCAGCTCAAAAATCTCTGCTTTCTTGGTTTTGTTTGTTTGTTTGACTTCCCTGGCACACTGATGGCACTTGGTAATGTTTGTTGAATAAGGGATGCTGTGACTCCTTTGCCTCCCAATTGCCACCTGCCCCCCACCTGCTGCTCTTCTGCCCAACAGCTGTCCCCATCGGCTGGCTATCCTATACAGGCCTGACACTTCAGGCCAGGAGGTTCACAAAAGGTACCAGTACCTAGTTTGCCTTGCCTCTTCTGTTTCTGTTTTTGTCTCAAGTCCCCAGGCAGTAGAAGGTGGTTACTAGTGAGCGACCCTAGAGTGAGACCGCTTGGGTTCAAGCTCTGGTTGTCTCTCACCAGGTGACTTCCAGCAAGTTTACCTAGCTCTCTTTCAAGCTCCTCATTGGTGAAACGTGAATCACAGGAGCACACACCTCCTAGGGTTGTTGTGAGGATTACGGGAGGGCTGGCACATCGTAAGAGCTCAGACATTTGAAGTAGGGTTACTCTTTTTCCAGTCAATCTGACTGATGCACATTCTCACTCCTCCACCGCCTCTTGTCTCAGCCTGGATGGATCAGTGTGTCAGTCTGCTGGGGGAGGCAGGGGGATGTCTGTCAGTTGATCTCTGCTCCCTGGGGTAGATCAGCCACCTCCAGCTTATCATGTGTCTTCCTCTTCTCTCTGCTTCTCCCTAGGGCTCCCTGTGCCACTACTTGACCCAGCACACCAGTGACTGGGGAAGTTCCATGCGGATGGCGCTGTCCCTGGCGCGGGGCCTGGCATTTCTCCATGAGGAGCGCTGGCAGGATGGTGGGTGAGCTGGGAGTAGGAAGCCATGGGAATCAGGAGCCACACTGCTATGTTTCTGATTCTCCCTTAGCTAGAGATGGGAAGAACTAGGGTCAAGAGAAAGGAAGAAGATCCATACCCCTTCAACCTTGGCTTCTACCACAGGCCAATACAAACCAGGTATCGCCCACCGAGATCTGAGCAGCCAGAATGTGCTCATTCGGGAGGATGGGTCGTGTGCCATTGGAGACCTGGGCCTTGCCTTGGTGCTCCCTGGCCTCACCCAGCCTCCCACCTGGGCCCCAACTCAACCCCGAGGCCCAGCTGCCATCATGGAGGTGAGTACTCTGGATAAGGGTGAGGCCCAGAGATGATGGCAGTGTTCCTGACGAAGATGTGGCCTTTGCTGTGGCAGCAATGCGGCAGTACCTGTAGAGTTTGGGACATTGCTGAGTCTAGTTGGGGGGATGTCGCGCGTACCAGTGTTGCAGCGAGGCTTGCCAGTGAGATGATTCTTGGCCCTCCATGCCTTTCCCTCTAGGCTGGCACCCAGAGGTACATGGCACCAGAGCTCTTGGACAAGACTCTGGACCTACAAGACTGGGGCACGGCCCTCCGGCAAGCCGATGTTTACTCTCTGGCTCTGCTCCTATGGGAGATCTTGAGCCGCTGCCCAGATTTGTGGCCTGGTAAGGATGAGTGTGACAGTGCCCCCTCTCCCCTCCTCTCCGTGTCTCACTTGCCCATTCTAGATCCACTTGCCTCCTGACGCAGGAAGCTCTGCCCTTCTCCCTCTCGGCCTTTCCATAAGGAGACACCCTAGGGCTAGCTGACACCTAGCCCCCTGTGCCTTTCCCCAGACAGCAGACCACCACCCTTCCAACTGGCCTATGAGGCAGAACTGGGCAGCACCCCTACCATCTGTGAGCTGTGGACCTTGGCGGTGGAGGAGAGAAGGCGCCCCTACATCCCATCCACCTGGCACTGCTTCACCACAGTAAGAGGCCACCTGCTGGTGGGCTGGGGACCTGGAGGGTGTGGGTCTGGGCTTCAAGGACTTGACTACCAGGACCAGCCCATCTGCTCCTGTCTCCTCTCAACTGCCACCACTCCTGGCTCATGTTCAGCTGGAGCTGAGCAAACTTGCCCTGTACCTCAGCTCATCCTCTTCTACCATAAGTCTCACACAGCCATTCCTGAGACAGGCACCTTCCTCTTGCTCAGACTTGCTTGGTCTGTCTCTCTTGTCTCCACCATCCGTAAGCCCTGTGTCCCAGTCCCCTCCTCCAGGAAGCCTACCTTGGCCTTGCTTCTGCCCTGAGCTCTGCTCCCAAAATGGCTCCACTCCTGGTACCCAGGAGCCCAACACTCCATCCAAAAATTCCTCGCCCTGTCCTACACATCTGGGTTTCTACCATGACCCAATAAAAGCCAGCCCTGGGTATAAAGGGTTAAAATAGTGGCCAAATGGTGAAATCGCAGGGTCTGTATAAATAGTTTCCTAACAGGAAGCCCCTTTCCCTGCTACCTGGTCTGAAATTTCCACTGCACAAGTATCTGTTGGGTTAAGCAGTGTTTGCCTAAGACCCTGGTTGCCTGAAAGGAAGGAGAGTAATTTCCCATCAGTGTGTTAAGTCATTAACCTGAATTAGCTTCTCAGAGGAAAAGGTGGTCCCTCTGGAAGGCACCCAAAGAACCTGTCTCATAGGAAGCAAGATGCTGAGGGCTGGGTCTCATTTGGGGCCGGGGGAGGGAGGCTCCAGGGAGGGTCAGAAGAGGAGTGTTGAGAACAGGGTAGCGGTGGGCACCTTTCAACTCTGGGGCTGGTCAGGGGGCCACTCAGGATCCCGGGATTAAACTTGCCTCCCGGTCCTTCTTGCCAGGACCCTGGTGGCCTGAGAGAGCTGCTAGAGGACTGTTGGGACGCAGACCCAGAAGCACGGCTGACAGCTGAGTGTGTACAGCAGCGCCTGGCTGCCCTGGCCCGTCCTCAGGAGGCCCGCCCCTTCCCAGAGAGCTGCACCCACGACTGCCCACCTCTCTGCCCAGAAGACTGCCTCTCACCTCCTCCCCACTGCCATTCCCCCTTGTAGGCCTCCACTGAATGCTGCTTCAGCATTCAGCAAGGCCCTGGTGCCAGGAGTCCTCCTGTACTATCTCTCACCTGTAAATATGCAGTTTATGTATAACCTATGTACATGCAAACATAAATATGGTGATCAGATGCCTGTCTGCTCTGCCTCACCACTGCCTTTCCTACTTGCCGAATGCCTGGATCCTTCTGTGGCCATCTAGTACACTGCAGTCCCGACGAGTGACTAGGGGTGGGTGTGCACAGGAAGGAGACGAAGTCAGCATTATCTCCATGTCCTGGGGCCTTCCTTCATGTGATCCTGGGGCTCCTCCTGTCTGTTGTCTTTTCTTTCTCTTCCCCAAGCCTTTATTTGGTGGGATCGCATGGCAGAGCACTGGGGAAAAAAGGGGTGGATGTGATGAAATCAAATCGCTGCTCTGAAGGTGCTCACAGAGGCACAGCTCACTTTGTGGGGCCTGCACAGGGTCCTGGGGGTGTCCTCTCCTGAGGCTTGAGTGGGAAGACCTCACAGGGCACGGGAAGCTTGGGTTTTGAATGAGTGGTTTTCCAGGAGTGGTGAGGGCAGTAGGTGTCGTGTCATGTGGTGCAGTAAGAAACCACAAGGAACCTGGGGAGCAAAAGCGCAGGGTGTGTTGTGGAGAGAGAGAGGGGAGGTTATGTGGAGATTGTAGGCAAGGCCTTGTGAGCTCTGCTGAGAAGTTCTTCCTTCATTTCTTGTGTGCGTGTGTGTGTGTGTGTGTGATTTCTAGTGGCTTTTCTTTCCCACCCCAGACCCCATTCACACAGGGTGCCCTTCAGGGACATGTTACAATAGGTGCCAGGTTTATAGCACTAGTCCATTTTTTTTATTTTTAAAATTTTTTTTAATGTTTATTCATTTCCTAAGAGAGAGAGAGAGAGAGAGCGAGCAGGGGAGGGACAGAGAGAGAGGGAGACACAGAATCCGAAGCAGGCTCCAGGCCCTGAGCTGCCAGCACAGAGCCTGATGCAGGGCTCAAATGCATGAACCATGAGATCATGACCTGATCTTCATGACCTGATCTTCTTTTTTTTTTTTTTTTTTAAACTTTATTTAAGTAAGCTCTATACTCAGTGTGGGGCTGGAACTCAAGACCTCAAGATCAAGAGTTGCATGCTCCTTCAACTAAGCCAGCCAGGAGCCCCCCTAGTTTAGTTTCTAACTACCTGAGTGCACTTGGGCAAGTTATTTTCTCTTTCTAGGCCTCAAGTTTCTCACTTGCCAAATCAGGGGGTTGGAGGCCTTCTGGTCTAACTCCAGTAGATGATTGGGACGGCTCTGACTTCACTACAACAGGATTGACTCCTGCTCAGTGACTGAGCCCTATGTCTTTGAGCAAGTTACTTAACCCTAGAATCTGTTTTATCATGTGTAAAGTATGGATAAAAATGCCCACCCTGATTGCAGAGTTGATTCAGGGTAAAAAAGAAGAGGTGACAGGTCCTGTGCAGCACCTGACCTCAGTGGACACTCTATAAATGGGAACAGTTGTGACTGAACATTGAGATGATCTCTCGTCCCTTTCTAGCTTGGTTGTTCTAGAGTTCCAGGATTTAGCCTGTGCAGAGCCTGTCCACTCTCAAGCCCTGAGACTTCACTTTCCTTCAGAACTCTAATTCTCTGCAAGACATCATCATGTGAACAGGCAGCCACCACCTGAAACCAAACACATCAAAATCCAAGATCCTGCTTCCCCCTCACCAGCTGGGCTGCCCTACCCTCTTCCCTGGCTCTCAAGAGCACCCCGTTTCTCTCTCCATCTCTCTCTCTCTTTTTTTTAGTAATCTCTACACCCAATGTGGGGCTCAAACTTACGATCCTGAGATGAAGAGTCACATACTCTTTAAATTTTTTTTTTTTTTTTTTAGAGAGAACAAACAAGGGAGAGGAGCAGAAGGAGACAGACAGAGAATCTTAAGCAGGCTTGACTGACTTGGTTTTGGCTCAGGTTGTGATCTCGAGATTCATGGAATCAAGCCCCCTGTCAGGCTCTGTGCTGAGAGTACAGAGCCTGCTTTGGATTATCTCCCCCTCTCTCTACACTTCTCGTTCTCTCTCTCTCCCTCTCTCTCAAAATAAATAAATAAACTTTAAAAAATCTTAAATGAAAACTAGAACCAAAAACAAACAAACAAACAAAACAAACAAACAAACAAAAGGAAGCCTAAGAAACTGTCACAACGAAGAGGAGCCTAAGGAGACATGACGACTAAATAAAATGTGATATCCTGGGTAAGATTCCAGAATAGGAAAAGGACACCAGGTGAGAACAAAATACATCTGGATAAAGTATGGAGTTTAGTTAGTAATCATGAATCTGTACTGGATCATTACATTAAGGTAACAAACATACCATAATAATATAAAGTGTTAATAATAGGGGGCTGGGGGTGGGGGATATGAAAACTCTGATTGCCTTCTCAATCGTTCTGTAAATCTAAAACTGCTCCCCGCAAAAGAAAGCTTATTAAACAAAAGTATGACCATCTCCAAAACTCAGAGCGGCCACAAATACAAAGAACAATGGCAGGGTTGTTGTAAGCATGACAATGCACACTTGCGGTATTTTTGAGTAGGTGTGTTGTAATATGTTGTATTGAAGGGATCACTAACATAAAACCCAGAAAACTTAAGATGATAATCTTGGCTCTCCTAACTGTGAACTCTTAGAAATGTTTATTTGTTTAATTTTCTCAGCAAGGGGAGTGCACTATTCTCTAAGTCATTTACAATCCTATGATTCCCTACTTCTGTGATAAAATATTAGAGTCCCACTTGTGAAGATTACTTCGCCAAACCCAGTGTTTACCTCGTACGATACTGCTGATTAGTGACCCCATGCTCACAGAGATGCGTATTATGTCATGGAGATGCAATTTTGGGGGAATAATTGTATTCCTCACACCCAGTTCCCCCTATTATTAACATCTTACATTAGTATGGTATATTTGTTACCTTAATGATCCAATATAGCCTCGTGATTACGTGATTATTAACTAAACTCCATACTTTATAAGTACACTTTTTAGAGAGTTGAAAACATAAATCTCTGAACAGAGATGGGCTCATGGGAAGGAAGCTATGTGGCTGAAGACAGGGGCAGCGGTCGGTGAGAAGAAGACGGATTCGTCACTATCTAACTTTTTTTTTTTTTTTTAACCTCTTGGATTTTGAACTACTTGCATGTTCTATTAAAATTAAGTGTTTACTTAAAAAGTTCATGCCAGAAAAAAAGGAAATATGCCAAAATATTAATAGTAGCGATTCTGGGGGCGCCTGGGTGGCTCAGTCGGTTAAGCGTCCGACTTCAGCTCAGGTCACGATCTCGCTGTCCGTGAGTTCGAGCCCCACGTCGGGCTCTGGGCTGATGGCTCAGAGCCTGGAGCCTGTTTCCGATTCTGTGTCTCCCTCTCTCTCTGCCCCTCCCCCGTTCATGCTCTGTCTCTCTCTGTCTCAAAAATAAATAAACGTTAAAAAAAAATAAAAAAAAAATAGTAGCGATTCTGTTTGGGTAATGGGACCTCAAAAACAATTTTCTTTTTCTTTCTGCTTTTCTGTTTTCCAAATTTTCTTTAATTCTCATGAATTACTTATAGAATTTATTGAAAGCATGTAAACAAATGATCAGGAAACATTCCTTGAAAAGCTACATGTGACTTTACATTGTCTCCCTTTGGTACTTAGGAACACAACTTGTAGCATATTTTGTGCCTATTGTTATGTTGTTTGCTGAAATTATTTCATATGTGAGCATCACATTCTCACCTAGACTGTAACTGAGAGCATAGAGGGTGTGGAGGAACATAGTTTATACTCCTTCCGGTTCCTTTATAGCACTCCGTTCAGGACTCTGCATACGGCCTGGGGGACTGGATAGAGTCCCGAATTCCTGACCTGAATTTGTTACTAACAAGGGTGGAGCCTGCACTAAACCATTTCTGCTTTCCAAGCTTGTTTTTCCTCATCTGTGCAAGGAGGGTGTCGTTCACTTTTGATGTGCTAAATTTCTTTTCAATAAATGCTTTTTGACCAACAGACCTAGTAGGAAAAAGATAAAGAGCCTATAGAGTAACACATATTGGGTTCTGGGATAAAGTTTTATGCCTTCGTCTACCTGCCATAGGCCTACCTGAAGTTCTTAGAAAGCAAGTAAAAGGCGTCTCATGCTGCTTGGCATTTCTATAGTGCCTACCTCGGGTCTAGGGAAATATCTACAAAATCTTCTATATCTTCAACCTCTTCTCTGAATGTCCTTTTCACTTTCTCCCACCCATGAAAATGAACCTTGCTTTTCCCAGAGTGGTAGCTTTTGTCCTTTTGCATAATCTGGAGGACGGTAGATATTTTCCTTTCTGTCTGTGGTTGCCTCCAGATCATTTCTCCATCTTTCTCCTCCAAAAACCCAAGCATCTCTGAAACACATGCCATCAGGGGCAGCTGGGTGGCTCAGCTGGTTAAGCACCCAACTTCAGCTCAGGTCATGATGTCACTGCTCATGAGTTTGAGACCCGTCCCAGGCTCTGTGCTGTCAGCTCACAGCTCAGAGCCTGGAGCCTGCTTCAGATTCTGTCTCTGTCTCTCTGACCCTCCGCTGCTCATGCTCTGTGTCTCTCTCTCTAATATAAAAAATAAACATTAAAAAATTGATTTAAAAAAGTGAAATACATGCCATCAGACCACACCACTTGCTACTTCACCTGTTGTGATCATTTACAGACCTCCTGGTCACTCCTCTGTATTTGTTGAACATTTCAGCAACTGGCTCAAAGTCTCTTTTTATCACTACTTTTATCATCATTCTATATACATTCTATACATCACTACTTTTATCATCATTCTATATACATTCTATACATCACTAGCAGATAAATCTATTTAATCCTTTCTTCTTTGACCTTTTCCTTCCAAGGAGATTTTCCTCCACCAAGAACTGTTTCAAGCATTCCACTTTCTGGATACCACCTTCTACCTATTCAGCTCACTCTAGAGAGCCTCCACTGAGACATACAATCCATTGGCCTGCCACTTTGTCACTGTCCATCACGTCCTTGTGTCTTTCCTTCCTTCTTCAGCTTATTTTCCATCATCTATCATCATAATCACTACCATGCAAGCACACTTAACTGCCTTGCCCTCTTTTCCCTTTCCCCTTACTTGTATTTTCTAGGCAAACCCTAGTCCAAGTTGAATCCAGTTCTATTCCACAGCTGTACCTAAGCACTGGAGTTTTCCGGCAGGAAACCACCACCTGTGCTGAATGGTCTCACTTTATATACTTGGCTCACAGACCTCAAGTGGGCCCTTCAAGCTGCCCAGCAACCCTATTACAGTTCCCTAGTCAATTCATTTGCCCACTTTCCGAGATGACTATTTCTAACCTTTTCCTCCTACCTCCCTGTCAACTGACAAGCTTGCTTTTTACTTCCGTGAAGAAACAAAAAAAAAAAAAAAAAAAAAAAAGAAAAGAAAAAAAAAAGAAAAAAAAGAAAGAAAGAAAGAAAGAAAGAAAAGAAAGAAAAGGACAGCAATCAGCAAAGAATGTTTACATCTTCCCACCATTCCATCTACCAATGCATTTGCATTTGGACCTGTAGACTCTGATTTCCCTCCTATTACAATAATAACAGCCAATACATATATAGGGCTTACTGTATGTCCAGTGGTGTTCTAAATCTTTCATGTGTATTAAGTCATCTAAACTTCTCTATATGCATCGGGCTCTGTGCTGACAGCTCAGAACCTGGAGCCTGCTTTGGATTCTGTGTCTCCCTCTCTCTCTGCCCCTCCCAGCTCTCCAGAAAGAGCTCTGTTTCTTTCTGTCTCTCAAAACTGAATAAATGTTTAAAAAAAAAATTTTTTAAGGGTCGCCTCGGTGGCGCAGTCGGTTAAGCGTCCGACTTCAGCCAGGTCACGATCTCGCGGTCCGTGAGTTCGAGCCCCGTGTCGGGCTCTGGGCTGATGGCTCAGAGCCTGGAGCCTGTTTCCGATTCTGTGTCTCCCTCTCTCTCTGCCCCTCCCCCGTTCATGCTCTGTCTCTCTCTGTCCCAAAAATAAATAAACGTTGAAAAAAAAAAGAAAAAAAAATTTTAAAACTACTAAACCTCACTATACATTAAGTATTATTATGATCCTTTGTCTTATAGACGGGAAAACTGAGGCCTGGAGGTTTCTTTTTTTTTTTTTTTTTTGAGCAGCAGCCAAAGTTTATTAGAATATAAGATTAGAAAGGAAGAATAGTAGGAAACTCTCTTTACAGAGAAGGGACATTCGAAAGTGGATGCCCAATTTTTATTTATTTATTTATTTTCAGAGAGAGAGAGTGGGGAAGGGGCAGAGAGGAGGGAGAGAGAGAGAATTCCAAGCAGGCTCCGCACTGTCAATGCAGAGCCTGACACGGGACTTGATCTCATGAAACTTGAGATCATGACCTGAGTTACATTCAGAATTGGACGGGTGTGGCGGGGGAGGGCACCTGGGTGACTCAGTTGGTTAAGTGTCCGACTCTTGATTTCGGCTCAGATCATGATCTTACAGTTCCCGGGCCTGAGCCCCTGTCTCTTTGCTGACAGTGTGGAGCCTGCTTGGGATTCTGTCTCCCTCTCTCTGCCCCTCCCTCCCTCCCTCCCTCCCTCTCTCTCAAAATAAATAAATAAACTTTAATTAAAAAAAAAAAAAGAGTTGGACGCTTAACCAACTGAACCACCCAGATGCTCCTGGAAGTTTCTTTTTAAGTGCCTTGTCCAGAGTCACAAAGTAAGTAGTCTGGCTCCAGAACTCATTTTCTCAACCACTGAACTGTACCCTGTGAACTGACCTAAGGTCAGTCCCTCCATCCATGGACTAAAACCTTACTCTTTCTGGTCACTTTGTTCTTTCAATGATCCCTTCTTTCTCCAGCAGTGTCATTTTTCCTCCCTACTGGATTATTCCCATCAGTTTACAAACATGCTTTAAGCTCTCCCATCTTAAAAAGCCCTGCCTAGGGGCTCCCGGGTGGCTCAGTCGGTTGAGCATCCAACTTTGGCTCTCGTCATGATCTCACAGTTTGTGGGTTCAAGCTCCACATCAGGGTTACTGCTGTCAGCCTGTCAGCGTGGATCCTGCCTCAGATCCTCTGACCCCCTCTCTCTGCCCCTCTCCCATTTGTGCTTCCCCCTCCCCCCCCCAAAAAAAGCCCTTCCTGGACTTCCCACCCTCTTCTGATTACTGTTACTGCTCCACTTCTCTGCTTCCTTATTTACCAACACTCCTTGGAAGAATTGCTTTTATTTGCTGTCCTACTTCCTCATTTCTCATTTTGTCCTCAATTTGTTTCAGGCAAAATTTCATCTCTACCATGTCATTAAAACTACTCTTAAGAAGTTCATTATCCTTGGGGCGCCTGGGTGGCTCAGTTGGTTGAACGTCTGACTCTTGATTTCGGTTCAGGTCATGATCTCACGGTCATGAGATCAAACCCTGTGTTGGGGTCTGCACTGAGCGTGGAGCTTCCTTGGGCTTCTCTCTCCCTCTCTCTCTCTCTCTAATAAAATAAAATAAAATAACATAAAATAAAGTGTTAAAAAAAAGTTCACCATCCTTTCAAATCCAATGGCCAATTCTCAGATGGTGCCCTACATAATTTATCAGCAACATTTGACACATTTGATAGCTTCCTCCTTAAGTGCTTCATTCATACTCTCTTCTGATTTTTCCCTTCCTCATTCACCACTCATTCTGTATCTTTTGCTTGCCCCTCTTCCCAATTTCTAAACATTGTCATGCTGAAGGCCAAATGCTAGACCCTCTTTTCTGCTCTGGCCACACTTGCCCTCTAGTGACCTCATCTAGCTCCTTGGCTTTACATACCTGGATAACTCTCAATTTTTTTCTCTTCAGACCAAACCTCTCCCTGAGTTCCAGATCGCCAAATCCAACTGGTTTCTCAACATCTCCACTTGGATATCTTGTAGGCATCCTAAACTTAACTTGTCCAACAAAATTGTACTCCTATCTGCTCATCTTCTTCATTTCAGTAAATGGCACCACTATTTTTCAGTTGCTCAGTGTCCTTGGGTTCATCCTTGATTTTTCTATTTTTTTTCACACTTCACATCCAGTCCAAATCTGCTAAGCTCTACCTTAAAAAATACCCAGAGTCTGACCATTCTTCACAATTTCCATCCAAGCCACCACCATTCTTTCTCTACACGACAACAGTAACCTCCTAACTGGGCTCCCTGTTTCCACTTTATTTTATTATTACTTTTTTTTTTTTTAAGAAATATATAGGGGCGCCTGGGTGGCTCAGTCGGTTAAGCGGCCAACTTCGGCTCAGGTCACGATCTCACAGTCCGTGAGTTCGAGCCCTGCGTCAGGCTCTGGGCTGACCGCTCGGAGCCTGGAGCCTGTTTCAGATTCTGTGTCTCCCTCTCTCTCTGACCCTCCCCCGTTCATGCTCTGTCTCTGTCTCAAAAATAAATAAACGTTAAAAAAAATTAAAAAAAAAAAGAAATATATATATTATTTTAATTTTTTTTTTTTTTTTTTTTTTTTTTTTTTTTTTTTTTTTTTTTTTTTTTTTTTTTTTTAGAGAGACAGAGCATGAGTGGGGGAGGGACAGAGAGATAGGGAGACACAGAACCTGAAGCAGGCTCCAGGCTCTGAGCTGTCAGCCCAGAGCCTGACATGGGGCTTGAACACACAGAAGGTGAGATCATGACCTGAGCCAAAGTCAGATGCCCAACCAACTGAATCACCTAGGCGCTTCCCTGATTCCATTTTAACCACCTCTCCCTATCTTGTTCTTTCCTCACAGTATCCAGAATGAGCTTGGTTTTTTTTTTTTTTTTTTTTTTTTTTTTACCCTTTTCACTGTTTTTAAGGGTACAGTTCAGTGACATTAAGTACATTTACTTTGTTGTGCAACTATGACCACTATTCTTCTCTAGCACTTTTTCACCTTTCCAAACTGAACCTCTGTGCCCACTAAATAATAACTTTCCATTCTCCAGTCCCTGACAATTTCTTTCTGTCTATGAATTTGATGACTGTAGGTACCTCATATAAATGGAATCATACAGTATTTCTCCTTTTATGCCTGGCTTACTTCACTTAGCATAATATCTTCAAGTTTATCCATGTTTTAGCATGTGTTAGAATTTCCTTCCTTTTAAGGCTGAATAATATACCATTGTACACACATACTACACTTTATTCATCTGTTGATGGACATTGATTGGATTTGTTTCCATTTTGGGGCTATTATGAATAATACTTCTTTTAAAAATTTTTTAAATTTATTTTTGAGAGAGAAAGAGCAAAAGCAGGAGAGGGGAGGAGAGAGGGGGACAGAGGATCCAAAACAAGCTTTGCACTGACAGCAGAGAGCTCAGGGCGGGGCTTGAAGTCATGAACCATGAGATCATGAGATCATGACCTGAGCTGAAGTCGATGCTTAGCCAACTGAGCCCCCCAGGAACCCCATGAAATATTTAACTTCTAAAAGGCATTATGGCCATATAGAAACAACAATAATTTCTTTCAAACAGAATCTTCCAAGAAATAAATAATACAGATATAAATTGTCCTAGAGCTTAAGGAAAAATAGAAAATATTCCAATTCATCTCAAATATTTAGCACAAAGCTGATTAGGAAGTTATATCAAAATGCGCCATGGTTATGTAAGATATTATCATTGGGGAAGGGTAGGTACATGGGAATTCTAGTTTTTTTGCAACCTCTTGTGAATCTAAAAATTATTTAAAAATAAAAAGTATTGGAGCACCTGGGTGGCTCAGTCAGTTGAGTGTCTGACTGTGGCTCAGGTCATTATGTCATAATTTATGAGTTCGAGCCCCACATCAGGCTCCCTGTTGTCAGCATGGAGCCCACTTTGGATCCTCTGTTCCCCTCTCTGCCCCTCCCCCACTCATGCTCTCTCTCAAAAATAAATTAATTGGGGCGCCTGGGTGGCACAGTCGGTTAAGCGTCCAACTTCAGCTCAGGTCACGATCTCGCGGTCCGTGAGTTCAAGCCCCGCGTTGGGCCCTGGGCTGAGGGCTCAGGGCCTGGAGCCTGATTCCGATTCTGTGTCTCCTTCTCTCTCTGCCCCTCCCCCCTTCATGCTCTGTCTCTCTCTGTCTCAAAAATAAATAAAAACGTTAAAAAAATTTTTTAAATAAAAAAATAAATTAAAAACATTAAGAAATATTTCAGGGGCGCCTGGGTGGCTCAGTCGGTTAAGTGTCCGACTTTAGCTCAGGTCACGATCTCGCTGTCCGTGAGTTCCAGCCCCACTTCGGGCTCTGGGCTGATGGCTCAGAGCCTGGAGCTTGCTTCCGATTCTGTGTCTCCCTCTCTTTCTGCCCCTCCCCTGTTCATGCTCTATCTCTCTCTGTCCCAAAAATAAATAAACGTTAAAAAAAATTAAAAAAAAAATATTTCAAAATCTATCAAAATCCTTAATTCAAGATGATGAATTCAATATAAAATTTATTTTCTTCATATTTCTTGTATCTCACAAATCTGGGATGTAATATTTCCATTATGATTTAGTTCAAAGTATTTAATTTCCATCATGGTTCATTCTTTGACCCAAAGTTATTTGGAAGCCTTTTTGTTTGTTTTCTTAAGTTTCCAGATATATGTTTGTATTTACATTTTACATTGTGATTAGAGAATATGGTATGTATTCTAAAATTCTTTGAAATTTGAATTATATTAGTTGAGACCAATTTTTATGAATAGTCTAAGTACGCTTAGGAAGAATGAGTATTTTTAAAAATTGTTTATTGGGGCGCCTGGGTGGTGCAGTTGGTTGGGTGTCCGACTTTGGCTCAGGTCATGATCTCACGGTTCGTGAGTTCGAGCCCCGTGTTAGGCTCTGTGCTGACAGCTCAGAGCCTGGAGCCTATTTCAGATTCTGTGTCTCCCCCTCTCTCTACCCCTCCATTGCTCACGCTCTGTGTCTATCTCTCAATAATAAATAAATGTTAAAAAAATTGTTTTAATTGTTTATTTATTTATTTGGGGGGAGGAGGGGGCAGAGAGAGGGAGAGAATCCCAGACAGGGTCAGCGCAGTCAGTGCAGAGCTGGATGTAAGGCTAGATCCCACGACCTTAAGATCATGACCTGAGCAGAAATCAAGAGTCCAACGCTTAACCAACTGAACCACCCAGCTGCCCCAAGAATGAGTATTTTTAAGTTTGGAGTGTATGGTTTTCTATGTTTATTTAAAACAAGCTTGTTTGTTGTGATAAAAAAAAAAAAAAAAAAAAAGGAAAAAAAAAAAAGTCCATGGCAGCAATCCAGTCCAGAGATGATGGTAGGTTGGGAGCAGGAACGATGGAGAGAAGTGGAAGGCATTCAGATTTATTTGAGAGACAAAATGAACACTTCGTGGTGTTGGAAGGGGATGAGGGAAAGGTGAAGAGAGCCATCAAGGATGACCTCTTCAGGGGCTCCTAGCTGGCTCAGTACATAGAACATAACCCCCCCCCCCTTTTTTTTAAGTTATCCCTTTATTTATTTGAGTCATCTCTACAGCCCACTTGGGGCTCAAACTCAGGACCCAGAGATCAAGAGTCTTTCCACTGAGCCAGCTAGGCGCCCCCAAGAGCATGCCACTCTTGATCTCAAGGTCGTGAGTTCAAGCCCCACATTTGGCATTGAGCTTACTTACGGGCGAGAGGGGGGGTAGGGTGGGGAAGATGACTTGTTTTATCTGTTTTATCCAATTCGACAGGTAGCAGAGCTATGCATCTAAAATAGGGACTCCAAGGAGGGATTAGGTAATCTCTGTATTTCGCCCAAGCACGTTTCTTTACTTCCCACGGCAGCTAGGAGGAAGGTGGCGAAATTAAGGCTTGGGGCTGAGCCTCAGCAGCTCCCCGCCCTTTATTACATGCTCTATATTCGTGTTACAGTACTTACCATGGTGTATTATTCACCTTACAAGGTGTCGCACCCTTTGGACTGGGAGCTCAGAGGGCATGGGCTGAGTTTCTTCAAAGCCTCTGGAGGGACTTTGCCCAGAAACTCTCTCCTCCGCCTCCCCGGTCTTTCTTGGCCCCGCCCCCAGGGATTTCCGGCCGGCCCGCTCCTCTACACCCGCCTCCGCCGGGGCAGCCCGGTTCCGCCCCTATTGCAACGGTTGTCCTCTAGCCTAGTTCGGGCTAGACTGATTGATGCGTGTGTTCTCCAATCACTAACGCTGAAAGACCACGTAATTACCAATTAGGCGGTAGCAGAGGCGGGTGCTGAAGCCTAGGGTTGGGGGTGACCAGGAAGTGAGAGCCGAGATGAGTCAAGCCCAGGCGGTGGCGTAAAGGTGACCGGGCATCTGGGTTCCTCCTTTCCCGTCTCTGGGTCAGGGGTCCCTCCGCAGCTAGGAGCCAGGACCTCCATTTACTCTTGTTAATGTGGAAGGGGGTGTGTCTATATTTGTAAGCGGCAGAGGATTTTGCTGAGCCTCCTGCCCTTTCGCCGGGAGGCGGGTCCTTCTCTTAGCCTGGGGGTGAGGACTAGTGGGGTGGTCCTGAGTCACTCCCCCTCCGAGCTGGCGCCTGTAAAATTAAGGTCCTTCCGTAGCCTGTGGGTGGTTAAAGTCACCACGGAAAGGGTGGTGAGGGATGACGACGGTGAGATTCGCGGACTCTGCCCTTCTCCTGAGGAGTTAGAGACCTCCAGCTGCAGTCAGAGGTAGTAGAAGGTGGAGGGGTCCTGGAAGCTAAATTCCTGTAGTTAGGAAACTAGGGAAAAGAACGGGTAGGAGAAGGAACGGGTGGAAAAAAAGCATTTATGTAGAGGTCCTGGTAGTTCTGAGTCTACTGTAGGGCTAGACGCGTTGGGTTTGGGCTCAGGCTCAAAATCCCTTTCCCACCTCTGCGCCGTCAGCTTTTTGCCTTCATTTCTTTCTCCTCAGGCTGGAGGAAACACCTGAACATGTGGAATCCCAATGCCGGTAGGTGTTTGGGGATCTCTTCTCTCACCCCCACCCCTTTTCATATGAAACCCACAACAGGAAGTTTTTGTGTCAGTTTTTCCTCCGCCTCTCTCCACCGCAAAAGCAGTCCTTAAACCATAGCTGACCAATGGTCTTTCCTTAGAGTTCACGGTCTCCCTTTCCCCCCAGTCCTGTCAGTCCTTAACCTTTGTCTCCTGCGCAGCTTTGTCTCCCCTACGCCCCGTTCTCCTTCCTCACCTTTGCTTTTCCCTCTAAGTATTGAGTGAGAAACGGTGTTTCTCACCTTCTTTTGTAGGCATTTGTTGCCAGAGGGTCTGAGCAATTCTGATCTTAATTTATTCTTTGCTTCTTCCACCAGGACCACCAGGGCCAAATCCATATCCTCCTAACCTTGGGTACCCTGGAGGTTCCAATCCTGCCCACCCACCGCCTGTAAATCCTGCCTATCCTCCAGGCCCCTTTCCAACTCCTCCAGAAGCTCCCCAGGGGAATCCAGCTTTTCCCCCAGGTGGGCCCCCTCATCCTGTGCCACAACCAGGGTATCCAGGATGCCAACCCCTAGGTCCCTACCCACCTCCCTACCCACCACCTGCTCCTGGCATGCCTCCTGTGAATCCCTTGGCACCTGGCATGGTAGCACCAGGAATGGTGATGGACAAGAAGATGCGGAAGAAAATGAAGAAAGCTCATAAAAAGATGCACAAACACCACAAACATGGCAAGGTCAGTGCCCTCTGGAGTCTGGCTAGGAAGGGGTGCCCCCTCAGAGGGACTAGGCTGGCAGGAATGGGTAAGGGGGATTTGCAGTCTGAGGACGTGAAGCAGCCATTATGTGGCTCTGGTAGATGGTTCTTCTTTGTAAAGGATTCCCACTGGTAAGAATCTGATAATCTCGGAATATTAGGCTAATTGGACCTTCTATCAGGGAGGGCTAGGTTGAGCCTTAGACATAGATATTGGAATCTAAAGCCCTTCCTGTCTGTCTTTCTCTGTCCCAGAACTTTTGCTCCCCCCCACCCCACCCCACCCCAGATGCTTTTAGCAACTTAGATACACCCACCTTCAGTGTTCACAAGGTGTTGTGCTAATTACATGGGCCTTTTTGTCCTACCACCCAGCAGGACTCTCAGTGACTCTCAGCCTCAGATAAAAATTTTGTGCATAGCCCCAAGGTGAAGTATCTTCCTTCTAGAAGAGTGTTAAGCAGCAAATAGCTCTCAGGACAACTCTGGAAGGACAAAACCAACCTGGATCTTGAGGAGGCCTTAGTTTACCTTTTTCTGCCTAGTGTTTATTTATTTGCCTTGGGGCTTTGGGCACTACCTCCTGGATCTAGGTCTTTGGTGGAAGCTTGAGGAGAAGGAAAGATGAGATTGAATTGGGGGGAGAAATTACCCCAGAGAGACTCAAAAGTGTTTTTGATGACAGTTGATGGGAGTACGCATGTAAAGAATCTTGACTAGTACTCTCTCCACCTTCTCTCCCACCTTCCTCACTTTCTCCCATTTGGGGCTTAGGAAAAAGAAAAGATAGTTGGGCACACAGCTGCTGTTTCTACTCACTTGTCTTAGAATCATAGCTACAAGAACTTTCCATGTGACCAATCAGTAAGCATTTGTAAAGTAGCAGCTGTCTCTTAGCACTATGCTATGCTTGTGCCTGTATTTATTCCTTGCCAAGGCATTGAGTCAGGTAAAGAAAGTTGGAAATATGCTCCAAATGCAATATTAAGTTCTGTGCAATGATTTAGGAAGGTTTAATCCATTCTTATATGTTCACTGCTGAAAGAAATGTTTGCTTTTGCTGTTTAAGAGACAGTCTGTTTCAAAACTGCTGACCTTCTTAGGAAGCAAGGGGGTGCTGGGTGGAGGGGTAGAGCACCAAAGAATGTCCCATGGAGTGATCAGTGGTCATTGGATCTGATGCTGTCTCCTTTCCCCTTTGCCATTACAGCATTCCTCCTCCTCCTCCTCCTCTTCCAGCAGTGACTCTGACTGAATACAGGGCCTGGACCCTTCCCTCAAGCCTCTCCAGTTCTGCTCTCCCATCAAGCTTCAGATGCCATCTTGTTACTGGGGAAAATTAGCTCTTGTGCCCTTCCTCGCTCACCTTCCCCTCCCCCCCCCCCCCCAGCCCCTACAATCTGAGCCTTCCTCTTCTGTTCAGCCCTAACTGGCTAGGGAAAATGGGAAAAGAATTCCCATGGGCTAGCAAAGACCTTCTTCTCACTACTGGGATAGAACTTTTAGCTGATGAGTTTAGCAGGACTATTTTTTGAGGATGATGAGACCTTTGAGCTAAGTGCTGAAGACAAGTTTAAGATCTGTAAAATGTGGTTTTGTAATACTTGTAGTTGGGAGGTGTTGTGGAAATTTAATTACAGCGAAAAAGAAACTGTACTGTTTTTGTAAGGTGGCTGGCACACTTTGGTAATTTAGTGGCAAATACATTTCCCATCAGGCCTTTATTGATCGTACTAACTGGAAGGCTGCTGGGAGGTGGAGTCCATTTGGAATCTAATCTCACTCCTTAGCTTGGTAGGCTGGCTCAGGTCCTTCTTATTCTCCAACTCTCAGTGCAAATAAAGCTGTTTTTCCTTGTCTCTGTTCACCCGTGCCATTACCTTGGTTGGGCCCAGCACATTCTACCACTTTTGCTGCCCTTCCTTAGACCCTCCAAAGTGTATCAGTTTTATATCCAGGAACTAGAGCATCAGTGAAGACGCCGCCATACTGTCTCTATGTTTAAGTGAGAAGAACCTTCAGAATTGGTTCAGTCTACTGGTATGAATCTTTACTGTCTTCCCTTCAACGAACAGAAATAGGTCTTTAGCTTAAGTTTTCATATCTGCTACAGAGGTTCTTAACCCTGGCTGCCCATCAGCTATCAGAATGATTTAGAGTTTTGCCCCAAATCTGTTGAGTAAGACCCTCAAGGATGGGGCCCTTTTCCCTGTCAGGAAAAGTGACATTTCAACTGCCTCTTGGGCCTGGAGCATGGAAAGGATGAGTCGAAAAAAAATGAAAGAGTGGATTTTCCAAGTGGAGTGGGGAGAGGGGTTGGGAAAGGCATGTGTGCTTAGGTACAGAGTCACAGAATTCCATAGCATGTTTGGGAATCACAGGTCTCCCAGTGGGACTAGATTGGTTTCCTGGAAAATTGTTTATTGAGGAAATACTGTGTTCTGGGTGCTGAAGCTACAGTTCCTGCCTTTCATGATTCGCAAGATCTAATGGAACAGATGGACACGTAAATAGGTTATTATAATACAGTAAAAAGGACCACAATAGAGACATGGACCAAGCAGTGAGAGAACAAAGAAAGGAGTGACAGTGCCACTGGGAAAATGAACTAGATCCAGGCTGGGCCTCAGAAAAAGTAGGAGTTGCCCAGTTGGTAAAAAGTACCAGCTAACACTGAGCATTTATTGTGTACCTTATGTTTGTAACTCCTAGAATCTTCACAGCAACTCTATGAGGTAGGTACCATTGTTCCCATTTTGTAAGTAAAGAAAACTGACGCAGGAAGTGGTTCTGTCAGGATTCAAACTCAGGCAGTCTGGCTCCTGAGTCTGTGCTCTTAACCCAATGGATTCCAAGCAGAAGAAACAGTTTTACAGAGGCACAGAGTTGTAAAAAGGGGTAGGATGAGGGATGCCTGGGTGGCTCAGTCAGCTGAGTGTCCAACCCTTAATTGGGTTCAGGTCATTATCTCATGGTTGTGGGACTGAGCTCTGAGTTGGGCTCTGTGCTCACAGCACAGAGCCTGCTTGGGATTCTCTTTCTCCCTCTCTCTCTGCCTCTTCTCCATGCTTGCTCTCTGCCTTCTCTCTGTCAAAGTAAATAAACATTAAAAACAAACAAACAAAAAAAAAACGAGGGTAGAATGAAAGTTTAGTTCTTGAGCCTGAGTCACCATGCAGGAAATGAGGGGCAGAGAGCCCCTCATTTAGAGGGAGAGAGCATGTGCATGCACAGGAGGGGGCAGAGAGAGAAGGAGAGAGAGGATCCTAAGCCTCAGCGTGGAGCCTGACTCGGGGCTCAATCCCATGATCCTAGGACCATGACCTGAGCTGAAATCAAGTTTTCAGTATTCATCAGCTCTTCTTTTTTGAGGAGAAGGGAGATATGGACACAGGGGGGGGTTGTGGGGTGAAGAGAAACAGATGTTGACAAACTAGAAATAAGGAGAAACACAGCAGTGGCTAGAAGGGGAAAACACAAAAAGAAATCGTGAAATTAGGAAACTCACTGACTCCTTTTCTCTCCCACTCTTTCTCTCTCTCTTTTTTTTAATGTTTATTTATTTTGAGAAAGAGCATGAACGGAGGAGGGGCAGAGAGACACAGAATCGAAAGCAGGCTCCAAGCTCTGAGCTGTCAGCACAGAGCCCGATGGGACCTGAACCTATGAACCATGAGATCATGACCTGAGCTGAAGTTGCACACTTAACAGACTGAGCCACCAGGCACCCCACTGTTATTGTTTTTTTTTTTTTTTTTACATTTATTTATTTTTGAAAGACAGAGTGAGACAGAGCACAAGTGGAGGAGGGGCAGAGAGAGAAGGAGACACAGAATCTGAAGCAGGTTCCAGGCTCTGAGCAACAGTTCAGCACAGAGCCCAATGCGGGCCCGAACCCACGAACCATGAGACCATGACCTGAGCCGAAGTCGGACACTTAACCAACGGAGCCACACAGGCGCCCCAACACCCCATTATTTTTTAATGTTTATTTATTTTATTAAAAAAATTTTTTTAACGTTTATTTATTTTTGAGAGACAGAGTGCGAGAAGGGGAGGGGCAGAGAGAGAGGGAGACACAGAATCCCAAGCAGGTTCCAGAACCTGAGCTGTCATCACAGAGCCCCACCTAGGGCTCGAACTCACAAATCACGAGATCATGACCTTAGCTGAAATCAGACACTTAACCAGCTGAGCCACCCAGGTGCCCCTAATGTTTATTTTTGAGAGAGAGAGAGAGAGGGAGTGCTAGTGGGGAAGGGACAGAGAGAGAGGGAGACAGAGGATCTGAAGCCCAATGCGGTGCTCAAATCCATGAACCATGAGATCACGACCTGAGCCGAAGTTGGAGGCTTAACCGATGGAACCATTCAGGTGCCCCCTTTCTCCCCACTTTTTTTTTTAATTTTTTTTTTTTTAACATTTATCTATTTTCGAGACAGAGAGAGATAGAGCATGAACAGGGGAGGGGCAGAGAGAGAGGGAGACACAGAATTGGAAGCAGGCTCCAGGCTCTGAGCCATCAGCCCAGAGCCCGACGCGGGGCTGGAACTCACAGACCGCGAGATCGTGACCCGAGCTGAAGTCGGATGCTCAACCGACTGAACCACCCAGGCACCCCCCTTTCTCCCCACTCTTAACCATGGAGAGCACATCTCCCCATCCTGGCATTTCTAAGCCATACGCACAGTGCCTTACTATTGTTTTGTTATTTCTCAAAAATTTATCAACTTTTTAAAAAACTTTTTTAAAAAGTTTGTTTTAAGAGAGAGAGAGAGCATGGGAGGGGCAGAGAGAGAGGGAGAGAGAGAGAGAATCCCAAGCAAGCTCTCTCAGCTCCGAGCCTCATGTGGGGCTCAATCCGAATGAACTGTGATATTATGACCTAAGCCGAAATCAGGAGTTGGATGCTTAACTGACTGAGCCACTGAGGTGCCCCCCAAATTTACTAACTTTTTGAAAGCTGAAAGCAATACATGTACTTGAGAAAAAGATTGTAACTTTTTTGTTTTATCTTTTAAAATTGATTTATTTTTTTAAAGTAAGTTCTATGCCCAGCCTGGGACCGGAACTCATGACCCAGAGATCAAAAGTTGCATGCCCCACCAACTGAGCCAGCCAGGGCCCCCAGATTGTAACATTTTTGAAAAAATGTTTGTTTGTTTTTGAGAGAGAGTGTGAGCAGGGAGGGCAAAGAGAGAGAGGGGCACAGATTATCTAAAGCAGGCTCCACGCTGAGAGCACAGAGAGCACAGAGCCGAATACAGGGCTTAAACTCACAAACCCACCAACAGTGACCTGAGCTGAAGTTGGATACTTAACCAACTGACCCACCCAGGTGCCCCCAGATTGTAACATTTTTACTAGGAAATTGAGTGAAAAGATTCTCTCTCTTCTCAGAGAAAGAGCCAATCACAACTACCAGATACTTTTTTTTTTTAATTTTTTTTAACTTTTTTTTTTTTTTATTTTTGAGACAGAGAGAGACAAAGCATGAACGGGGGAGGGTCAGAGAGAGGGAGACACAGAATCTGAAACAGGCTCCAGGCTCTGAGCTGTCAGCACAGAGCCCGACGTGGGGCTTGAACTCACGGACTGCAAGATCATGACCTGAGCCGAAGTCGCCGCTTAACCGACTGAGCCACCCAGGCGCCCCACTACCAGATACTTTTGTAAACTTCCAGAGCTATTCTGTGTACAGTCAAGTGCCCCCCTTTTATTTCTATCTTACATCATTCCTATTTTCCTCCTCCCCACTTTATATGGGAGCATACTCTATGCCCTCTTTTGGACCTAACTTTTTCTCATTTAACCGTCTGTCTCGGAGTTGATTCCATCTGTGTGTATGTGCATGCATGTGTGGAAGTGTGCTAGTGAATACAACCTTGTTTTTAACACCATTCAATTTATCCAATCTTTTATTGTTGGGATTTTATATTGCTTCCAGTCTTGCTATATACTTAACTGCTACAGTGAACATTTTGGTACATTTATCTTAAACCGAGGTTGAGAGATGCCTGGGTGGCTCAGTCAGTTGAGTGTCCGACTCTTGATTTCAGCGCAGGTCATGATCTCAAGGTTCGTAGAGTTTGAGTCCCACGTCGGGCTCACACTGACTGTGCTGAGCCTGCTTGGAATTCTCTGTCTCTCCCTTTCTCTCTGCTCCTCCTGCACTCTCTCTCTCTCAAAATAAACTAAAATAAAACAAAACAAAAAGCAAAAACAACTGAGGTTAAAAAGTCAGATGCCCATGGCTATATCTGGCTATGAGTCTGTCCATCTGTCTGTCTGTCTGTCTGTCTGTCTCTTTTTCTTTTTCTTTTTGTGGAGAGCCCATTCTGTGCTAAATATCAGACTCTCCCCCACCCCCCAAGTAGGCTCCATGCCCAACGTAGGCTAGGCTTGATCTCACAACTCTGAGATCAAGAGTTGGATATTCTACAGACTGAACCACCCAGGTGTCCCCAGACATTTTCAATAAAGATTTAGATTTCAAGCTAGAAAGTCTAGCAACAGTGGGTCCTCATTCCTGAAGGCAGAAAATCTGGCCTCGAGTAGTGGTCATTCCTTATAGGTGGATCCTGTGCGCTCCAGTCTTCTCATTGCAACTTCCTGTTGCCTTCTTTCTCCCAATTACATAACTTGCCTGTCCCCTGAGAGCATTGGGTTTGCGCCATGTTTTGTGCAATGATATAAAGCACTAAAGATGGTGGTTCTCAAATGTGTTTATCTTATGACTTCACCACCTTGTGTCCACCAGGGGAATCCGGGATTCTGCCATTCTCTTCCTACTATAAACAAAGTATAGCAAGGTTTCCACACAATTGACAATGGGAAAGGATAGGAAACCCATGAGATCTAAAATACAAATTGAGGGCCACCTGGGTGGCTCAGTTGGTTAAGCATTCAACTTTGGCTCAGGTCACAATCTCATGGTTCATGGGTTTGAGCTCCGCATAAGGCTCTCTGCTCTCAGTGCAGAGCCCACTTCGAATCCTCTGTCTCCTTTGCTCTCTGCCCCTTCCCCACTCATGCTCTTTCTCTCAAAGATAAATATTTTTAAAAAATCATTTTAAAAATCTCTTTAAAAAAATAAAATACACATTGACACTTTAGGGGCGCCTGGGCGGCTCATTCGGTTAAGTGTCTGACTCCAGCTCAGGTCATGATCTCACGGTTCATGAGTTCGTGCCCCTTGTTGGGCTCTGTGCTGACAACTAAGAGCCTGGAGCCTGCTTCGGATTCTGTGTCTCCTTCTATCTCTGCCCCTCCCCTGCTCACGCTCTGTCTCTGTCTCTCTGTCTCAAAAAATAAACATTAAAAAAAATATATTAAAAAAATTGTCACTCTAGCTTTGGGGGATTGCCAGTCATGGGATGAGTCTTTAGTTTGCTGTCTTTTTGGAATCATCTACCTATATCAGGTCGTTTTGTAGCTCAAGGCAAACTCACTCTCTTCTTTCCCTTTCTGAGAGAAAATTATTGATTTGTAAAATTATTAGGTATTGCCATTAAATGCATCTCATCTTTCTCTTTCAAAGCTGACTGCAACTGTTGCCCAGTCCTAGGAGAAGCCATACTAAGGATGATGTTATTTTATCAACTTGTATTTGATCTTTGTTTTGCCTTCCACATCAGAGATGACTGCTTGAATAGCCACTCACTTTCACCCCAGCTCACAGGGTCCCTGGAATATAAATGACCCTAATGCAAAATCTTGAGGTTAATCTGACCTTCTGCCTGGGCCTCTCAGTAAGCCTGTTCCTTAGTTTGATTTGAAATGTTACTGTCCTGGGAACCTGGCTGGCTCAGTTGGAATAGCATGTGACCCTTGATCTTGGGATTGTGAGTTTAAGCCCCACACTGGATGTAGAGATTACTTAAATGAATAAAACTTAAAAAAAATTTTTTTTGAAATGTTATGTCCTAACATTTTCTTGTTTTCCTTTCCTCTTAGTATTTGGTCTGCCCCTTGCCTTTGCAAGTACAGACTTCTTTTTATTTCCTTTCTTTAAATGTTTTATTTATTTTTGAGAGAGAGAGCCTGAGCGAGAGCAGGGGAGGGACAGAGACAGAGGGGAATAGAGGATCTGAAGCTGACTCTGTGCCTACAGCAGTGAGCCCGACATGGAGCTCGAACTCACAAACTGTGAGATCATGACCTGACGCTTAACCAGTTGTGCCACCCAGGCTCCCCACTTCTTTTTATTTCTATCTCACATTGTTTCTAATGTCCCTCGCCCCCAAGGCACTGGAATACCCAAGCTGTATTTTCCACTTTGGAAGGCTGCTCTTCTTCAGATGACTCCATTGAATTGGGGTTGCCCAATAAAATAAACTTACTAATATTAAGGCCAGAACTGACATCTAAAGGACTTGAACGAGGTTTGCTCTCTCTTATTTCCTTCTTTTATTTTGTCTTATTCCCTGCCAGAGCTCTTCTCTGTTTTGTTTTGTTTTTCATAGAAAAATTTAACATGGAAATTTACAGACATACACAGAGAAAGCAGTTTAATGAACTCCTATATTCCCATCACCTAGCCTCAGTAATTATCAACATTTTGCCAATCTTGTTCCATTCCATGTCATATTGTTTCCAATTTTTATTATAAAAATTATCTCTTAAAAAGTTTACAAACAGTACAGTGATTATCCATAAACCTACCACTCATACTAAACAATTGGTAACATTTTCCCATATTTGCTTCAATTTGAAAGTCTGTTGCATACATCATGACCCATGCTCAATAAATACTTCATCATGCACCTTCTAAACAGCATTTCTCCTACATGACCACAATTCCATGATCACACTCAAGAAGATTAAAAATACTTCCTAATATTAGCTAATATTCAGTTTGTTTGAATTTCCTCAGTTGTCCCCAAAATGTCTTATGTAGCTATTTAAAAACAAGCAAACAAACAAGATCTGATCCATACCTTACATTTGTTATTTCCTTTTAAATTTCTTTTCTTTCACCTCTTCCTCCTTCTTTTCTATTACATTGCCTTATTAAAGAACCTGAGGTAGTTGTCTTGCAAACTGTCCAACATTCTGAATTTGCTGATTATCTTTTTGCAGTGTGAGGTATATAACTTACTCCTTTATTCCTCATACATTTTCTGTATGTTGCAAATTACTGGTAAAGGTTGATTAGATTAAGTGCTTTTGACAAGAATATTTAATAGATAATGCTATGTATTTATTGTATCTCATCAAGGACCACATAATGTCAACGGGTATCCTGCGATTAGTGATACAAAGTTTGATCACTTGAATAAGGTGGTGATTATCAGATACCTCCATTTTAGATTACTTCCCCCCCCCCCCGTGCGATTTGTCAATTATGTGTGTGGTCATATTTGGCCCCATAATAACCTGCTCCCCTAACAGCTTTTCACTTAAAGTTTTGATGTTTGATGAGACTGGCCTGAATGAATTATTTCATTTTGGGTTGCAGAATGAATGGTGATTTTCTAACTCTTTCATTCTTTCTACATTTATTAAATGGAACTCTTAAAAGAGTTCTCCCTTAACGGATGAATTACATTCTTCCTAAGAGAGAGTAAATGCTTAATTCTTTGCTTTTAGTTACTAATTTTCAGAGTAAGGAACTAGTGTAAAAGTTGCCTTCAATGTGGCAAATTAGTTTTTTGAAATCTTTCTTTTATTTAAGTATCACTATAGACTACTGGGTTTTTCTCGTCTCTTCTCATTCTCTTCACCCATCCCTTTTCCCTCTTGTCTCCCTTTATCCATGGCGACTGCCAACTCTCTCCGTACGCACACCTGGGATTTCCAATCTTTCCGCTAGGGGCCACTAACTTCCTCCCTGTTCTTACGCTGCCGCTCTATCATAGACTTAGCCATCGGCTACAAGGTATTGTCTCGTTGGTGCCGACGCTGTCCACGGAGCCGCTCTAGGCTGTAGGGAGGCCGTCCGCATTGCGTGGGGAAGGTTTGGACGACGCAGTCGCCTCGCCGGCCCCCGGGGCGGTTAGCGCTTCCGGGGTCGGAGGGTGCGCGGGGTTGAAAGCGGGCCGCTCCGCCCCGTCCCCCTCCCAGACCAGCAGAGGCAGCAGCCGGAGCAGCCGCAGCCTGCGCCCTCTCCCGCCCGCCCGCCCTCCGCCCGCCCGCCCGCCCTCCGCCGCCCTCCACCCGCCCCGGGGTCTCTTTCCCCCTTCCTCCTCCTCCTCCTCCACCCCCCCTTCCTCCTCCGCCCGCCCGCGGGGCCCCCCTCGCCTTCCCGCCCGCCCCTATTGTTCCGCCCCCGGCCTCCCGCCCTTCCCCTTCCCGCCCGCTCCCCTTTTCCCCTCAGTCGCCTCGCGCCTGCAGGTAAGCTTCAAAATTCTCCCTCCGCCCCCGGCTATAGCTTTCTTTCCACTCTTGCCATCTTTCTCTGCGGGCTCCGGTCCTCGTCACGAGCCCCGGCCTCGCGTAGTACCGCGTGAGCGCCTACCCCCTCAGTCTGCCTGGCCGGCCATTCACGCGAGGCCCTGGCTCAGACGCGGCCTAGTAGGCCTCGCGCAAGGCCTACCCCCCTCCCCCCGCCTTTTCCCGGTGGCGGCTGCGCAGGAGTCAAGGAGGGCGCGCGCGCGGTAGGGGGGGCGGCGGTGGATTTGTTGGTTGAAGGGGGTTGGGGGAGGCGATGGCCGGCTTGCTGGCCGGGCGGGTGAGCGCGGCTCCCCGCGGGGGTCAGGCGCTGGCGCAGCCACACGAGGAGGCGCTACTAGCCCGGCCCCTCCCCCTGGATCGCAGCGCCCCCCCCCGACCGAACCGTTTATTTTTTTTCCCTTCTCCCTTTTCTAGTGGAGGGATGGGGGGGGCATTTTTTAATTGGAAAATGCTTGGATGACCGAGGGGAGGGGGGCTGCGGAGTTAAAGAAAGGGTAAACGGGCTCCCAGTTACCGAGTTATTCAGGACGTTTTCTCGGGGTAACGAATTTTGAAATTACAAAATGCCTGCCGGTATAGACCCAGGCTGAGCTATTTATAGGAGAAGGGGTAATGGACTGCAGGATTAACAGCTGGATTTCTGGGATTGGGTACATTTATATTAACCTAGGCGGGAGAGAAATGACAGGGATTCTTGGATGTTTGGAGTTAGAAATGCACGTCTGTGCCTTAATCAAGAAATGGCTTTCTAATAGGTTTTTCAGTGTTCCTGCTCTTTTGAACTTGTGTTACTGTGGTATTTGAAAGTGATTCCAGTTACATTTGAGTGGGGATAAAGAGTTAAACTGCCAGTTTGTTTTTTTTTTTAGCCATAGCTTATTAAAAAGTCATTTTAAAGACGTAACGGTCTCCCTCGCCCCCCCCCCCCCCCCCAGCACTGTTGTTTTTCCCTGAGTGAAAAGTGTTGAATTCTGGGATTTTGCCAACAATTCTATTTTGACAATGGGGCAATGAGGTGCCTTGGGGATGCAAAGTCTGTCTTTTTAATAATCATATTTTGGAGGTAACCACAAGGCAGTTCGCCATATACAGAATGATCTGGCAGCAACTTAAACATTTTAAGTGTTTAGGGGATGGGCTTTGTGTTGGAACAAAGTTAAAACAGTGACTGGTTTGTGAAGGGGGAAACTTAGCTGAAGGAGAGATCATTGATGTTGACTTTTTAAGGGATGGTTGCTAAAAATGTCACTGGTGAAATTTATCAACTTTGGACAACCTTTTTAAAGCTAATGCTCTTAGGTCCTAAGGAGGTATCATAGGAAAAGGTATATTCACAAACAAATTCTCTTTCTACGTTTGGTTAGTTATTCCAAGACAGAAATGTTAGGAATACTGTTTCAGATGATGGGTGGGGAAAGAGCTTTCTCTGTAGGAAAGGTTTATTCCTGCTGTTGCTTAAGACAACTATACAATAAATATTTAGCAGTAGTTTTATTTTCATTGTTTTCTTTGGAAGAAAATTTAAGATTTAATAGATTTGAATAAAGGTGGAGTGGTAACAAAGATTAATATGCAGAAGCAAGGCAGATTTTCAAATATGAGTGATTATCAAGTTGGGTCAGGAGAGGGGATGGGAGAAAGGACTCAGGATGTACTTAATGTATTGAGCCTTTTCCCAAAGGGGAATATGGAATCCCAGCCTTCATAGAAGGCTTTTCAGATAGTGCCATTTTCAGTGAGGTTGTTGATTTAAATCTTATTAAAATTATTTGGTGTCATCTATCAACATTTGAAATTGTAATGTGAGCTACCTCTAAATTTTTTTTTTTTTAATCTAGAAATTGCTGCAAGTAAGAAAACTTAATGTGTCCTTTCTTGCTCTCAGCCTGAGCGTGCTACTTAACAGGGAAGCAAAAGGTCATCTGTCTGTCTGTAGTTGATTAGTTTGAGGTCTGGCCTCATGATTTCCAGGTGTTTCTGTATCCTGTCGAATCTTATTCTGTTGAAGGACAACTGGTGCACGTTCAGCAGTTCCTTTGCAACCATTGCGGATTGAAGGAATCTTCCTCCTCCTCAGAGTCAGCAGAAACCTTACCATTAAGGATAGCAGACTGAAGAGTCTCTTTCCATACTCTATCAGAACCTGAGCTGTAAATGGTTGTCATTAGTGCAGTTGTGCTGGGTGTATACAAGCTTCCCAATGGATAGGCTGTCATATAAGGAAAAGAGTCAAAAAACATTTGTACCAGTGAAAGTGACTCTGGGAACTATTTCTCCTATTGTTTTCCCCCTCTGATTTTGGTCATGTTGCATTTCAGTTTTTGGCTTCACCCCCACCAGTGACCAAAGACTTGACCACTCAAAGTCCAGCTCCCCAGAACACTGCTCGACATGGACACCGGTGTGATTGAAGGTGGATTAAATGTCACTCTCACCATCCGGCTACTTATGCATGGAAAGGTATGCACCAGCTTGGGAAATTGGGTCATAGTAACTGCTCGGGGAGAGGCCAGGAAGAGAGGGCATGCATCTTGGAGCTCATCAGATTAGCACTGTGGGGCATCTGGCTTTAGCAGTCTTCTCTATCAGAGTAGATGAGAGTGTAGTGGGAAAATGGACAGACTTTAGTAGGAAGCTCCACTGAGCAGGAAAGGCTTAACTAGAGGATGGAGCCAAAGACTCTCATACCTGGATAATAAGATTTTCCTCATCGAGGTTGGTGTAGCTTGTGATAAATAGATAACCTCTGCCAAGACAATTTTGGGAAACTATACAGATTTGGTACTTCAAAAAATAAGTTATGTTAAACACAGAATAGTATTTGATTATTTCTGAATCATTATTCCTTCAGTATTCTTTGGTACCTTCAGTTATGTTTTGAGCAAAGAAGAGAGTAAGCCTCCCTACTCCTCTTCCTAATAAATCTGAGTTTTTCCATTGTTTTGGACAGTTAAAAATTCCTTTTTAATATGAACACTTGAGTTTCCTCTTATTTGACGCCAGTTTTCTCCATTGCAGGAAGTTGGCAGTATCATCGGAAAGGTAAGACTGTTTCACTTCAACTCTAATTACTATTTAGTTAGTCTTGGTTGAAACAGCAGTTGGAGCTCATTCTTGACTTTTCCTCTTACAGAAAGGAGAATCAGTTAAGAAGATGCGTGAGGAGGTGAGTTTTAGGGGGCTGGGATGGGGGGGCTAGTTTAAGGGTTGTTAAAAGCCCTTAAAGGCAAAATTTTTATTTAATGAGCAATTAGAAGGAATCAATACTCCTATCTGGTGTTTTTCTGGCCTGGTTATTTGTAATCACATAATATGCTGGGAAATGTAGTTCCAGAAAGCCTCAATTCATTCAAGCTTTAAGGCAGCTTCTGTAGTGTTGAGGGCAAACATGAGCAATGTTTGAAATCCGAAATTGGCTTGTGTTAAGATCATGCGTATAGGTAGCTTCTTTGGTCATCTTATTTGGGAGGGGCTGTGTAATCTGTATATGCTCAGACCTTTTTGTCTGTTAACCTCTTGGCTTTGTTTTTTTAATCCAGAGTGGTGCACGTATCAACATCTCAGAAGGGAATTGTCCTGAGAGAATTATCACTTTGGCTGGACCCACTAATGCCATCTTCAAAGCCTTTGCTATGATCATTGACAAACTGGAAGAGGTTCGTTTTCACTCATTCCCCCCCTGAATCTTCATTTTAAAGTGCTTCTAGATAGCTTACTGATTTTTCTAAGAGCTTTCTAAATTGAAGGCCAGACTGGATCATAAATCTGTAAATGGGTCCTTTACAAACCTCCTCTTCAGTGTTCCCAAAATTTAACTGTAAGTCACTTGAATCATTACAAGGACTAGCTTGACTATTACTGAGGACTCAATGTAAAAACAAAAAAAAAGTGTGAAAACCCATTTTTTATTTTTATTTTTTGACCAGTAGTTTTGAAGGTATGATGGTATTGCATTGGTAAATTTCACGTCCTCTAATTTATAGTTGAATGAACTTAAATAAATGTGCTTTTGTTAGGTGCCCTGATGAACACTAATACATGCCATAAATAACATATCTTTCAACCTTGGGTGCAGTTGGGATTTTTAAGAAATTCAGTCTGATAACTTTGTGTCAGAGCTATACTTGGAGGAAGAGAATATGTTTTATAGGTTTTCAGAAGAAAATTATCAATGCCAGAAGTTTTTTGGCAGAAGGAAGTTTTGTTTTTGTTTCTTTTGTTCACCAAGATCCCTCAACCTTCAGATACTCTACAACCATTGCCCTAGGTCTTCAGCCTCCTCCCCCTCTTCAGTAATGCTGCTAATCATGCATTTGACACCACAGGCAGAGGAGAGCTATTGGCTGCTGCTTGGTTGGATACTTAATGGTGCCTGAAATTTTATCCTGGCCAAGATCAGAAATGTTATCTTTTGACCTGCGAGGCCCTGCTAATCCAGAGCTTGAAGCTTCAAAAACATTCAGAAAATTTATTCGTACTTTAACATGTCCTTGACTTCAGGGGCTTATGTTTAAGCACTTTTCAGGTCTAGCTACTACATAGAGATTAGGCTGAGAAGTGATGTTCAAACCACTTAATCTTCAGAGGGCTAAATTTAACTAGGTTAAAACCATGACTTTTTGGAAGTAGCATATTATGGGAAAGACAGTGGGCTTTGGAGCCAATACAGTCTTTTAATTTCAAATCTACAGCTTTTTAGATGTGATTGGGACGAGTACTTGGCCTCAGTTTCATTGTTTGTATAATGGTGATTTTACCAAGAAATTAAAACAAATAGAAACACTTGCTTAATCTTTCTAATTTTTCTAAGAGAACAGAATTGGTTATTTGAATTTGGGGTTGCATTGTTTCATCTGAATGTTTTAATTTTGACTTTGATATTGTTTCCCTTTACAGTCAATTCTGATTTCCAAAACAAACAGTCACTTTTCTTCCCCCATGAAAGAAACTGTATTTAGGGATAATCAGAGGAAGTTTATAGGTGTTTTTATCTTTAAGGAAATAGTTGTTTTGGGGGTGGAGGGGGTAATATTTGAACTTTTGTTGATGGTAGATCATGACTGAAACGTCCCTTAAAAGGTTAAACGGTTCTTTTATAGCAGTTGTGGGTCCCAGGGATCTGCTTAAACTTAGATTCTTGTGTTCTCATTTCTTTTTGAAGGACATCAGCAGCTCTATGACCAATAGCACAGCTGCCAGTAGACCCCCAGTAACCCTGAGGCTGGTGGTCCCTGCTAGTCAGTGTGGCTCTCTCATTGGGAAAGGTGGTTGCAAGATCAAGGAAATACGAGAGGTTGGTGACTTTTGTCGTCTTGAAAATGTTAATTATTCTAAATGTGGCTTTCTCTGTTAATAGCTCTTAGTATGGCTTGGAAAAGTTAACGTTTGCAGTGAAGGTTGTTATCAAAGTAGTAGTCCTAGACGATTATGATTTAATTGTGTATTGGGAAGAAAAGTATTACACAGTTGACACGTGTATATAAATAATGTGTAGGATGGTTTTTGTTTTTGTTTTTTGATTTTGTTTTTACAATTCATATATTTTAACAGTAAGGCAGAAGGTTAACCAGAATTTCTGTTGCATATGATCTGTTTCCATTTTTCATTTGGCAACTTTTCCATGAGACTATATGCTTTTTTTGTGTGTCTGAAGAGATTAGAGTTTGATATGGAATGACAGCAAATATTTTCCTTGGCCAAACACCTAAATAGCAAGGGGAAAACAGGAAAGTATATTAGGATGTAGTTGTAATCCTGCTCCCTTTTAGGCTGGAATTTACATTGAATTACGGAAGCTTCTAATAGTATCTGGGAGTTACTAAATTGGATATTGGAATGAAATTTGAATGGCTTCTAAAGGAGTTTTTGGGATCATATTGTGCATGCCAGAAGAGCAGGGATTTTGGTTTTGTTTGATGTATTCCAAGCAACCTGGAATGGTGCCTGGTGCATAGAAGGGGCGTTATATAAATATTTGTTTAATAAAAGAATGAAAAGTGGGTGATATTTGTGGGGACTTTGATGGCTTACGAAGCTGTCATTAGCTGAAAGAAAACTATCTAGTAGGACCTTTTTCTTGAGAGCAGCTTAAATTTAGGCTGTTACTGACTTCCAGAGGCTAATTTATTTATAACTGTGATTAAACAGTCCTATCTGGAATAAGGGAAGAGTGGGAAGGGAGGATAAAAAGGGTAAAATAGGAAATGGGATAAGTATCGCTGCTGCAGAATTACTGCTTGGGGAATTGGAAGAGCATGAATCGTTTTTCTCTGATTTTTAAAAATTTTCTTTCTACCCCAAAGAGTACAGGGGCTCAGGTCCAGGTGGCAGGGGATATGCTCCCCAACTCAACTGAGCGGGCCATCACTATTGCTGGCATTCCGCAATCCATCATTGAGTGCGTGAAACAGATCTGCGTGGTCATGTTGGAGGTAAGCCCTCAGGCTCATGCTGAGAATGGGGGGAGGGTGATTCTAGGGAGACAGACTGATCTATATTTAGTAAGACTAGAATTAGGTGAAGCTGTTAGAAGCCTCCAGTGGGGGTGGGGAAGAGGTTCCGTGAGTTCATATTTTCCTCCCCCCCCCCCCCCCCCACTTTTCTTATAGTCTGAGCAAAAATAGAAACTGTTAAGCAGCCGTGATCTTTTGGTTTACAGCAATTCTAGCAGGGTTGGTAGGGGAAGATTCACTACTTGGTCTGAGTGGACAAAATATGTAACTGGGTTCCAGAGAAACTGAGTTAAGTTGCCTTTTGGATTACAGTATTTTGGCTGTGTGCAACTTTGACGTATTCTTCAAATTAATTTCCATGTTTTAAGACAGGATTATATTCAAAATATTTCTGTATGAAAAAAAACTTACCTGTGATGGTGTTTATGAATAACTTGTGAGGTCCTGGTAGTATATGCTATCCAGTTAAAACAAGAATAGCAAAATTAAGGGAAAATAAAACATTTAGAACTGCCATTGAGATGTTCCTGTATTCGTGAGAAAAGAATTTTCAAGTAGAATTTAGGAAAATGTTGATTGAGCCTTTGAACTACTTACCGTGTATATTTCTCCAGGCATAATATTTGTGTACTTTATTTCATTTCCTGTTTAGGCCAAAATGTAAAATCCTAAATTACCAACTTCATATATACACATAGAGGTTTGTCATGTTCATTAGTTTTATTTGAAAACATGGAAATAATGCGTAAATTATTACAGGGGAATCTGCCTTGATGAGAATTAGTGTGAGCTGTGTAGTCCACGGACCCATCTTACTGCTTTAAAGGCAAATAACTGCAGATGATTTGAGATTAGATCTAGCCAGAGACAACGTTGGTAGGTGAGGGGATGGAAATTAATACAGTTTTTAATATAACTGACCTGTGTGAGCTTAAGCCACACAGCTGAAGCAGCTTTGAAACCTTATCTCTTTTTGTTTTTTTCCCCTCTGACTCTCTCCCAGTCCCCCCCGAAGGGCGTGACCATCCCGTACCGGCCCAAGCCGTCCAGTTCTCCAGTCATCTTTGCAGGTGGTCAGGTAAGAAAATTCTTATTGGTGGGCTACAATGAACAAGGATTATATTTGAAATGTAAACTTTGCCAGCAGCACACCAGGCCACTCTGCATGCTTGCTGAAACCTATACTCTGGCCATAGTTTGACCTGCTTTTAGTTTTATTTTTTGTACTGGAGAAAGCTCTGAATGCCAAGCTCTTAATTTTTAGCAGGCAATGGGAGTTTTGTAGGCACTCGGAAGAGGTAATTTACTTGGTAATTTAAGGTGGGTTGGGTTAGAAGAAAGGGTTAAATTGCCTTGGTGTCACTATTTCTCTCCCTTCCCCCCCACCCCATCCATGCTTTTTAATGTGTGGGGTGTTCTTTAGAGGTCTGAATAAAAGTAGCAAAGAATTGGACCTCTGAAGGAGATTCTGGATGGTGGTCTCAAAATTGGGGGGTTCCTAAACTTGAGTGTCCTACAAACTTCCCCTCCCCCCCCACCTCACCTCCCCTACTCCTACCCCTTCACTCCCAAACTCCAGTGTGTTGTTCCCCCAGACTCTTAACCTCATAAGCTGGTTTGAACCCACATGGCATAACTGAAACCAGCCCGGGGTAAGGGTTCAGTGTGCAAGAATAGAAGGGGGAGAGCATGTTGGGCTGTGGTGCTATGACCTTTGGTGTTAGAGTAAGAACACCAAAGCACCCCCTTGGCCTCTTTCTACTTCACCCACCTAAACTCTTGATCTTTGGCATATGGTTTATTCTGAAGTTAGATTTTTATGACAAGAGCACGGGTTAGACCCATGGTAGTTTTATGCTTTGTTGTTAGTATTTGAGGAGTAGGTAGGTCAGTTTTTTAAATGTTGGGGTTCAGGTTGAAATAGTGACCTTCAATTTCGTGGCTGCCTAAGCAAGCAAGTACATTGTTCAAAATGCCTTTTCCCAATGAGGGGCTGGCCTGTTACAAGCACACTTAATTAGTTCCATCTTGTGTTTGAATTGGGGGAAGCCTAAACGAAGTCCATCCCATTCACATTCTATTTTGAGTTGGCATAAAACTGAACAAGAATTTGGGGACTTAGTTTGTCATGTGCTTCTGGGAGCTTTCACAAGAAATTAATCATGTCACAGTATTAACCTTGAGACAGTTTAGTACCTTGCTTTATAGAAACTGGATTGGTCAAAGGGTTCCGATAGTCTGGATAGTCAGGCAGGATAAACAAAGGCCCAGAGTCAGTATAGTATAGCAAGGAGGCTTAGCCTTAGGAGTTTTCCCTTCTCCCCAGGAACTCCATGTTCCTGCTCTTCTGGATTCTTCCACTCCCATTTGGGATTGTAAAGAGTCCCATGCTGCATAGCAGCAATTCTCTCTATAATTCTTCATTTCCCTTTCCTTTCCTCTTCTTTCCACCTCCCCCTTCTTACCTCTTTGCTTCCCCCCACCCTCCCCCACCCTTTATTCAGTTGACCACCCTCTAAAGGCTTGCAGCTTCTTTCATGAGTGGCCCTTATTATTCCCACGGGCCTTTTTAAATGGACCCATTTATGCAACGTCCACAGATGGACCTGTATCTTTTGTTCCTTTGTGACAAAAGTGGGCTCTATAGGGGTTCAACTTAATCCCACAGTGACCAGTAGCTGGCATCAGCTCTGTTGCCCCACCCCTTCATTCTTACTGAAAATAGCCCAATTGTGCAGTGTGATACCTGCCACAAGGTAACTTTTTTTTTTAAATTCACTGATTGCAGCTCGTTTCAAATTGTGTCGTGAGCTCCTTTTTAAAGGAAAAGAAAAAATTAAACAACTTTTTTTGTGTGAATTTCATGCTGGTGACAAGGTGCCGGATTGACAGCCCTGGAGACTGAAATCCTCTATTTATCCACAGGACAGGTACAGCACAGGCAGCGACAGTGCGAGCTTTCCCCACACCACCCCGTCCATGTGCCTCAACCCTGACCTGGAGGGACCACCTCTAGAGGTGAGAGGGGATGTTCAGTCTCCAAGGCTCACTCAATCCTTCCGCCTCAGCCGAGACTGCCAACACGCGGGGGGCCAGTGGCGCTGGTGATTTTTGTGCTGTGGACACCACCTGTCCACGGGGACCTGGACTGACCCCCCCCACCTCATTTCACACAGGCCGCGTAGCCCACCAGATGGTAACACCAACTCTTTTTTTTCTTTTTTTTTCCTTTTTTTTCCTTTTTTTTTTTTTTTTCCTTTTTTTGTTGTTCAACCCTTCTTCCCCATCTCCCACTCTTCCTATCCCATTTTCACCTTCCCACCCCCCACCTGGGTGCACTTTTGGGGGTACTGGCCACTGTGATGTGAAAAGCTTCACATCCTGTTAACCAGCCACTCCTTCCCCTCCCTTCCTGTTCCTCCTTGTCCCCACCCCATTGCCCTGAAGACCCAGCTCCCTTTTCGGAGGTTATGGTGTGGGGGGAGGAGGGTGTAGTGGGAGCTGCAAGTGCCTTTTATGGAGTGGGAGGTGGGAGAAGGTTCAGGATTTAGAACACAGTGATTTATTTTATTTATTTGTGTTCCTGTGATCAGCTCCCTAGTGTTAGGGATTAAACTAGCTTCTAGTGCACTTAAGGTCTTTAGGCAGATGTAGAAAAAAATTAGATAGGGAAAGGGAAGTGTTATAGAACATGCTGTATAGGTTTATGCAGATACAAACATTCATGTCACCATGATTGGCATAAGGGTTGGGGTGGTTGAGGGAAGAGACCATTTTCCTCCTAGGCTGTCTTGTACAGAGGGAGAAAGGGGGCTTGGTCAATCGAGGCATTCCTTAATCCACTTCCCACCTTTTCATTAAGAAACAAATGTGTATTTTGCCTTTGATTGCAGGGAACTTGGCTCCCTTCATAGGCCTCCTGGAATAAGTCATCATATTTAGGTTTCAAAGAAAGCCAACTCAGGTCTGACTGTATTTGTGAGATACCATCTACTGCCTCAATCTGTGGCCTCCCCCATCTTTAGTTCAACTCTGGCTTCCTGGCTAGTTGAAATCTGTCTCCCCCTCTCCCTCTGGGTGGCTGTCCCTGATTGGTTTTTTTTAATAGGAACTGTTTTCCTCCTTTTGTAGGCCTATACCATTCAAGGACAGTATGCCATTCCACAGCCAGATGTAAGTTTTGTTTTCACTTCTTGTTTTGAAAAGTTCCCTTTCCCATCCAAAATTGTCTCACTCTTTCTTCCACATAGGCAGAAGTGAGTTGGGTCTTAAGCATATGGAGTATTGTTTTCCTCACAAGGTGAACCCCATCTTTTGGCCCTTAAATAATCTGTAATCAGGGCATAGTAGCACCTTGTTTGCCTTCTGATAATATAATCACTGGAAATTATAATCCAGCAAATTATTAGATTCTATTTTATCCTGTTTTCCAGATTACTGTGTCTAAAAAAGAAATGTTCTGTGGTGTATTATCATTTGTTATTCCAGGGCACAGTCTAAATTGACAGTGGACTGACTGCATCTCTTCATGGAGTCCTTTCTGTGGGGGAGGAGTGGGAGGTTGGGTTTGCCCTTGCGTACTGTACTCCTCAATTTGAGGTGACAATTTAAAAAGCATCTGGAGGGGTGGAAAAGGGGCTTATTTACACAGGGAAGAATAAGAAGCTGAATATTTGGGAATTCAACTCCATAAAACCTTCCTTGCCACTAAAAACTCTTAAAAGTGCTGGTATTCAGATTTCCTTTAAGGGCATTTTCTTTCTGCACTTTTCTCTATCATTACTAACCCTTTCAGGTGCTGAGCATTAGACTTGGGAACTTGGGTTTGGTTCTTGTTAGTGTTTGGCCCAAGAGAGAAAGTAGCCTTGAGGAGGGATTGTTGTAGAACTGCCAGGGTAGTGTATATATAGGTGAAGAAGAAAAGCTGTAGAAATCTTTTGGTGAGGGGGTGCTGAGTCCAGTTTGGTTTCATCTTAATCTTTCTCCTCCTTGCAGTCTCCCTGCCCCCTCATCTCCTTCCCTCCTCCTGATAATGACAGAACCCTGCATGGTGTGTTTCCCTAGCACCACTGCACAGTTTGTTTACCTAGCCTGTCTGTGCTTGTCCCTGGGGCAACTGTTGCAATGGCTGCAAACACCTTCATTAAGTAGCCCACAAGGGGATGGTTGTTGGGCAGGTGCTGCTGCTTTTCTTTCACACACCCAAAATGCATTCATTCTCTTTACTGTGCCCTTTCTATTTCTAACCCTTACCTTCATATTTTGCCCCATCCCCAGGATTGTGGTATAAGCCCCATCCTATGTTGTAGTTTGAGTAGTAGAGTCAACTTTGGGGATCAGGAGCTCTGCATTTTCAAATTTGAATGTGCGTGAGCCCTGGCTCTCTTACTCTTCTAATGCCAACCTCTCCTGTTTCCTCCCTGCAGTTGACCAAGCTGCACCAGTTGGCAATGCAACAGTCTCATTTTCCCATGACGCATGGCAACACCGGATTCAGTGGTATGGATACCTCAGTGTTTATTTCTGTAAGGTGTAGTGCAAGACAGAGGCCAGCCCCAAGGTCTCAGTTTGACATCTGTTTAAAACATACTTCGTTACCCAGCATCCTGCTGGTTTAAACTTGCCTGTCTTCTATCGCTAAACTGAAAGAGGTAATGTGTTTGTTAACTTGGTTTTCATTTGGGGTGAGTTATTCTAATAAAAAATAAAATAAAAAAAGGCCCTGGAAGGTTTGGGGTGAGGTCTGGGGATGCTTGTCAGGCAAAGGGTAGGCTGATATTTCTTCTAACCCATCCTCACTGCTGCCCCTTTGATCTGATTGGCACCCCCTTTCTCTCCACCAGCTATTCACAGATCTGGGTAGAGAATCCATTTGTGCCAAATTGTGTAGTTGTTTTTGTTTTGTTTTGTTTTTGGGGTTTTTTTTTTCTGTATAAGGAATAACTTGTCCGATAGGGTTAGGATGAGACCACCAAACTCATTTTCACTTGTATCTTAACAGGCATTGAATCCAGCTCTCCAGAGGTGAAAGGCTATTGGGGTAATGATTAAAAAAAAAAATCTGTAGTATTCTACTGTTATATTAATAAACTGGTGGGAGTCTTGTTTCACTGCCCATGACATACCAGCAACATGCACATGGCAGAAAGGAGCTGAGAGAGCAAAGGGGTGGGCCTGGTGCCCCTGAGGGTCCCTTGATGGATCTGGCCAACCCCCTTCTAAAAATGTTGAGTTTAGCAGCCACAGCTGAGAGCAAGACTAGCTTTGAGAGTTAGCCAGCTGACCTGGTTGGGTCCAGATGTCAGTATTATTGATGGGTATGAGTGTTTGCTAATGGGATTTTTTTCTTTTTCTTTGGAAAACAAAAACCAGAACAAATTACTGAGCAATTGAGCAAAAGACAGGGAATAAATCTGGAGAAATAAACTTTCCTCACCTGGCTGCCATTTCATTCTCTCTGACCTTCAAGTGTAGGTTAGGATTGGGGGAGGTGTTAATCTGATACAGGTATATTTAAAGCAACTCTGCATGTGTGCCAAAAGTCCATGGTACCCAGTAACAGGCATGATATTGGCACTGGTGCTAGTGAGCATCAGGTGAGATAAAATTGGAACACAACAGCAGCAGGAAATCCTAAGCAGAAAAGGGGAGCAGTGCAGAAGGACTTGGTTAGATTTTGGTCCTTTTTGAGTATACTACATTCCCTTGCCCCTTGCTTCCATCCCCTTATATGCTAATAGGCTGGGCTTTGCAGGAAATGGCATGAAATCAGCTCTTCTGAGTGTACAGAGGAACCTTTCCAGCATTATTTCTGTACCCTTTCCCCCTCTTTCCTCTTTGGAGGCTTCCAAGTTAGTGATGAATCCCAACAGCCAATGCTGGGTTTCCAGTTTGTTTCCTTCTGTTAGGTTAATGTGCAAATCAGTGGGGGGTTTGTATGCTTTGCATTGAACTTCCTTGCTCTCTTCTGTCTTTTAGCAGGTTTGGATGCATCTGCTCAGACTACTTCTCATGAACTCACCATTCCAAACGATGTAAGTATAGTTAATAGGGTTTCATGGGATAAAAAAGTGTTGATGCAGTGTCATGCCACTTACAAGACCTAGGGAAGAAAATGGGTTTTTTTTTTAAAAAGATCCCAAATTAAAAATTTTAAAGTATGTAGAATCTGAATAAAAACTGATGGAGAAAATTGATAACACTATTGTGTTGAGGTTTCATGAGGCAGAAAGAACCTTTTTGTTTCAGATAGAATACCCCATTGGCCTTGGCTTCTTGTATAATCTGAAGCCTTATACTTAAAGCAGCAGTTGAATGTTCTGTGTTGTCCAGCATAATAGTCACTAACCACATGTGGCTATTTAAATTGTGAGAATAATAAAATAATAACCTCAGTTTCTCAGTCTCACTGTCTACATTAAATGTGTTCAGTATCATGTTATTAGTGTACAGTATCAGATAGTATGAATGGAGACCCAAGTTTTTACTTTTTTCTGAAGGAAAAGCATTCGAAATTAGCCAGAATTCTTACCAGTGTATTAAAATGGTAATCATAGCAGGATGAATTTGGCATCTTTGTTGCCAAAAACTAGAGACCTTTATTGTCCCTTGCCATGATAAACTGGTTTGTTACGATGTTGCCTGTTTTATTTTGTCTAGTTAGTACCCTGAGGAAATAAGCTGATGCTACTAGGGAGTCAGTCAGCTGAGAGTTGGCTCTGACCTGTTAGTGGTCAGACAAAACAATAGGGCACAAGTTGAGATGCAGTCTATAACTCAAGTTTTTAAATCAGGAGTGAGTAGAGTGTGTAGAATGCAGATAGTAGTTTCTATTCCCATTATCGTGGACTGGAGCTATAAAAGGCTGGAGGGGTAGGATGGAATTCTTGGACCTAGCCATGCAATTCTTAATTTGGTGTGCCTTGTTTTTTTTCCTTAAGTTGATTGGCTGCATAATCGGGCGCCAAGGCGCCAAAATCAATGAGATCCGTCAGATGTCTGGGGCGCAGATCAAAATTGCGAACCCAGTGGAAGGATCTACTGATAGGCAGGTTACCATCACTGGATCTGCTGCCAGCATTAGCCTGGCTCAATATCTAATCAATGTCAGGTAAGGGTTCCCTCCCTGCCTTTTTTGTCTTGTTGGTGGCAACACAAGTAATGTGTGTTTTGGGGAAAGCTACAATGTATTACTAAATGTGGGAGTGTTTGGGGGATGGGAGTGGGGATGGGTGGAGATGGCAATAAAGTTTAAGTCTAGCCCTACTTTAATCCATTTTTAGTGTAGCAGAGAAAGTAACCAGATTGTAATAAAATTGTATGGGGGAGGGGGACAGAAGGCTTGCATTTGACTTGCTGTTTTTAGGAGTGGAAAGAGTATGACTTCACTAGCAGAATAGTGCTCTGACCAGAGCACCCATAGTGACTTAAAACCAAATGTAGGTCTTTTGCTGTACGTATCATAGACCAATATTTCTTTCATTGATTGGGTTTAGTCTCCAAAACGCCCTAATTGATACAAGAAAAATGTGTGACAGCAAGGTAGTTTCTGGGAAGCAACCATTACCACTTACTCTGAAAACATCCATTTTTCTCAAATTGCAAATGTGTTCCATTGTTCACAGCTTGTGGGAAAGGGGAAGCTTAGGTTTGGGAATATTTCAGAAATGTCTAGTATGTTTTCTTTCTTTCTTTTCTCTCTCTTTTTTTTTTTTCCCCACCATCTCATACCTTAATGACTTCTGAGGTTTCATTTTTCTTTACCAAACCGAGCTGATGTTACCACACAAGATAGTTGGTAGCAGGACCATTCCAGTGGGCATTCTACAAGGCATTTATATTTCTTGCTTTCTCAGCACAAGTGCTTAAGTCATGTTTTTAATTGCTTACTAACATTCTAAGCCAGTTAGCCATTGCCCAAGGGGCTTAGCCATCCTTCTTCTGTAGATTTTTGTCTAGTTGTCATTTACCTCTGTTAAAACTGTTCAGTCTTTGTTGCACATAAAAGGTGTTAAGAGTTCAGGGGGAAGGAATTCATACAAATGAAGTCCATATTACATTTATAGTCACTGACTTTGTATTTATTCCATTGTCTTATCTCCTGGTTAAGAATTTATCAATTCCCCAGTGGTTTTGACTTTTGCCTGAAGCCTTTTAATGTCTTGAGGTACTTACTAGTATTTATGTAGAAAAAGACGTTTTTGTGTCTAGATCTGCTTTCTTCTACCAAGCACATCAAATTCTTAACATTTTAGTGTGAAATGGTGGTAAACTTTCTGCATAGGCTGTTTGGAAAGGTTTGTTGTCTTGTTTCTAATTGGGGTATGGGGAGGAGTTAAGTGGCGAGAATCATGTTCTTGGAAGCTGTGGAGATGGCTTTCTTCTGCTTGGGTAGGCTTGCTCTGAATATTGTCAGGTGGTGCTTAAATGAAAGCGGTTTGTTTGACTCCTGTACCTGGGTCAGTGTCTACATTGGAAGGAACCAGAACTTCACCAGAGTTTCCTGATTCAGTCACTCTCTTCAGAATCATCCTTATTTTATTGAATGGCTGGTTATTTAGAGTCATCCTATTTAATGAAACTGTCCAAACTGAATTTGTGTTACAACTTTTTAAAGCTTCATGTAACACCGAAGCAAAGACTGTACATGCACAAAGCTTACTCTTCACTTCCCCATCTTGGCCCAGTTTGAATACAAAAAGCAAACTAGTTTTACTACCAGGCAAGAAAGATTTCTCTGCTTTCAGTAATGGAGTCTGAGTGTTTCTGCTCTTATTCTGTCAGTCTGAGTCCTTTCTTTATCCCCTGCTTTATGGATTGTAAGGGTCTCTGGACTTCGGTAAACAAAATGGAATCTTAGGAGGGTCCCTGCCCTTAAAGAGTTAAACTTGTGGGGCAGGTTGTCCAGACAGTTCTCAGCAAGTACTGCAGTTCTGCTTTAGAAACATGCAGGCATTTGGGAGCTGCCAGGTCATTACTATTATTTAGAGTTTATTTTAAGAATAGAGGTGTATTTTTATATTTTTAAATGAGGTTTTCAGCAGTGCAGGAGTATGTTCCAGTTCTGTAAGGTCTCTATTAGAAGTATGATCAGTCAGAAACAAAAGGCTTTTTTTCTCACCCCCTCCTCCTACCAGAAATGGAGCTTTCCTAGTTCTTATCTATACTTCTGTTCTCAGCATTTTTCTTTGAAAATGCTACATTCTTTAAAGTTTTGAAATTAGTGACCTACTTTGGTTTCTTGTCCTTTCCCATCGTGATATATTGGTTAGTTTGCTGTGGAGATGGAAGCAAACTTCAGTGCTAGGGGGAAAATTTTCTAATTCTGTATAATATTCCACAGCTTCACAAGTGGTTGGTGGGTGAGAGACATTTGTTCTTTGTTTGGAGATTGATACAAGTATTGTTTCATTTTCTACTTTGAAATCCTTTGACTCCTGAGTTGGATTCATGTGTCAGATACACGGAAGTGTGCTCTGTGTGATTTCTTTTCTCAGTCTGTCAGCTTTTCCTTCACCATAGCAGTTTTAAATAGCATCGTGGAATGGAATTTGGCAAAGTATACATTTTTAGAGGGTGGGACACAGACTTAAAGAAAGGTAGCTTATCACAAGTTGGTATTAGGTCTTCCTAATGTGCAACCAGAGGCACTTAACTGGTAACAAGCAGTTTTTGTCCTGTACTTTTTCCCTTTTGTGGTCTTCCCTTCCACCCACCCTTTTTTTTTTGTTCCTTTTTTTCCTCTGTTACAGTTTAGAAAACGCTAAACCCTCCTCCCAGGCAGCCTCCGTCACGATCCCTGATCACCTCAGCATCAACCTCTCTCAACCCTCCACCCCTTCTTCTTCTTCTTCCTCCTCCACCACCACCCCCTCGCTCGCCACAGCGGGGACCTCCGACGCACCCTCCAGCCTCCCCAACCCTCTTCCGACCGCCCCTTGTGTCTCCAGTCTGCTTGGCATGAAACCCATCCCTCTCCTGGCTCTAAATGTTGTGTCTGCTGCTAAGGGTACCGGGGCTTCAGCTACCACCACCACCACCTCTGCCGTGCCATGTGTAACTAACAAACTGAAAGGCGAGAAACAGAGATTCTCCCCCTACTGATTGAATATCTTGAGGTACCCCTCAAGTATTCCTTGGTTTATTTTGTTTTTCTTTGTTAACATTGGTGAGAACCAAACAATTGTGAGCTTGTGACCGTTTCCTTTTTACTATTTTGGGAATAACAGGGTGGGGGTGGGGGCAATGGTAACCTGGGGTTAGGTTTAGGCCATTTCATCGGAGTGCCTGTTTCAGAGTCTGACTTGTTGAATTCTTTATCTAGAGCCACAGTTCTTGATCTTCTTTTTCATTCTGTTACTTTTTTGTAGCTTTATTCTGCATTGCAATATAACAATGTGTTAGGCTCTGTGTTAATGAATAAAAGCTTCTCCGTTAACTTTTTTTTTTTAATTATTTAATGGTTATCAGCAGGCCTTCTTGGCCAGATTTGTGTTTCTAGCTGTAATAAAGTTGCCACAGTAAGAACTTTAGTTGATTGTGTGCTGTGAAGGGTAAAGGGGTGGGGAGCTTGTGACCTGTGGCTACTCAATTTAGGGATTGTATAAAACTGACTCGGGCTTGTTTGTATCCCTGGTTAATTTAGTTGTCGTCCTTTGTCATTCCCCACAAAAGGAGATGAGCCTGCAGCAGATTAAATCCTGAAGGTCTTCCATAATTGCCATTAAGATTCTTTAGTGAGAACAGTTTCTCTGACTTCTAAAATCCCTTACCTTGCCAATAGCAGGTAACAAGGGTGTCCATCCCAGGCTTGTTTCCTCTGGTTAGTGGTTACTTTGAGGATCTTTTACAGAACATACATATAAAGAAGTTACTTCTTTACCTAGAATGAGGAGGCAAGTTGGGAAAAGTCCAATAAAGTTTGCTGGATTTTGTCTGCGTTCCTCTGAATGAGAATTAACCCCTCTTCCTCTGACACTGGGTAGATCTTGAACAAGCAACTGTAACATCATCCAGAATTTGACAGGATTCTCCAGTCCTCCTAAACCAACCCTGATTAAGTCCCTTTATGCTTCCTTCTATTCCCTGCCCACCCTTCTGTCTCCCACCAGCCCTGTCATGAATTGAGAATTCTAAACTTGGAACCTTTAAGGTCAGCTATAACTCACCAATCCACTCCCTTATCAGATTTAAAAAAAAAAAAGCCTTGGAGAATTTAAGTTCACAGATCACATGAGTGACTAGTTGGCAGTAACAACTTTACTTTCCCTCAAGTGTACTTTTAATCTCCCTGAAGCCTTATTTTCCTTATCCCAAGGACCACAGTTCTGTCTCCACAAAAGACCAGAAATGCTGTAGGTGTGATGGCAGAAGGCCTCTGATAGTCTTCAATTCAACCTGAATGTATATGGTTCTTCGCAAGGCATTAGAGAACTAGTGTAGAAATTCCTGCCATCCGCCGCCCCCCCCCCCCAGCACGCACACACACATCCCATTTGGTTTACAGTGTTAAAAAAAAAAAAAAAACTAATTGCTTGTAAGTGTTGCAATGTATTATCTCATGCCATTGTGGTGCCTCAATCCTAGGTTGGCCGTATGAATTAGTAACTTGTCCCAAAGTCTGCATGAACGACTAGAGGAGCAACCTGTCCAGGTAGTTTTTCTTGTTAGTTGCTGGCTGCTCCTTTATCATATGGTCCAGCTTTCCCTTCATAAGCTCTTTCTGTAGTTACGACTTAATTTTGCTGGTACCATCCCCCCCCTCCCCCCCCAAGAGACCTGGTTTTTATTTTATCTAGTTCTTGATTAGAAGGCCTCTTTACCTAATGAGTATTCCCTAAAGGAGGATTGTGGGGAAGGAAGCAGAGGTTTAAGGTGTCGACTGCCACCACCAAAGGTACTTGATGTTCAATTTTTAAAAACTTTTCGGCTCCCCCATGTGGTCCTTCTATCATAGTGTCCTTAGTGTGATTATGGTTGGGTTTTTCCCTTCTTGCCCCTTCTATACCTCCTCCCTCAATCAATGCTTAGGGTGTGTATAAATTCTGGATAGTTCTTTGAGTTCTTTTTGGTGCTAGAGTGTCATCACCTTCTTGCATGAACTTGATTTCTTTGGGTCCTAGATCTAAACTGTTTCCAGCAGCTCCTTTCCTAAAACTTCACTCCTCACTAAACTCTTGTTCAGGGCTTACAGTTTATGTTGCCCTAGGTTCTATTTTGATGTTGGCAAGAATCAGCCCCCTTAAAGAACTATTCCCCTTTATGCTGAGGTAGAAATACAATTTCAGATATAAAATTAAATACAGTTTGTAGTTGACCTATTTCCTGGATCTTGGGTGTCCTCGTCCCCCCCCCCCCCCCGTCCCCCCTTCGGACCAGCCTTTGGCTTTACATTGTTGTGGAAGGGATGGAGATGACAAAATACCATTCATTTTCTTTTGACTAGATACCACAAATAGGTTATGACAGTTAAAGATTTTTATGAACTAAATTTAGGAATTGAAACTGTTACACATATAGTTCTGTTCAAAGTGGGAGCTAAGACTTGCTGACTGTGCAGTAATCAGTGAAGCAGACTAAATGCTTACTTTTCCATCAGAGCCCAAAATTGGGTTCCAGGACCTCAAATGATATTTTTGAGACAGAAGGCATCGTAGCTGGGTATGTTTGGATGGAGAGTTTAGCTTAAGGAAACAACAGGTTTTCGGAGCTTCTAGAATGAACTAGGGAGTTGTTGAAACATGTTGGCTTCTGCTTTAAGTCCTGAAAACTATGGGTTGGGTGTAATTCTTGACCCATACTTAAACTATACTTGCTGTTCTTTTAACATCTCCTAGCGTTTAGCATTTTCTTAATAGGAATAACCTTCACAGTGCTAAAAAAAAAAAAAAAAAAAAAACCCCAGGACTGAAGCCTTTTTTGATGTTTCAACGTTAGCCTCATGAAGCTACTTTCAGATCAATGTTTCCTAAGCTGCTTTCTATCAGTAGCTTGGGAGGAGCTAAAATAAGCTCAGTAAAGAAAGAAAAGTTGCTTCTGTGTATTGTGACCCTGTAAGAGGAGGTTTTAGTGTGTGGCATATTTTTGGAAAGCATTTAACATCTCCCACAAATATTCCAAAGAGCATCATTAGAAGAACACCCACAATTGGTAACAGAGTCTGTTTCCTTCTGTTCTGAGGTAATTTGGCTCAGGAAGCTTGGATTGCAGGGGTTACAGGATCCTGGTACCAAGTACCAATCCAACAAATCTTTAAACGTCTCCCTTGATACTGAAACACTATGTACTCCTTCACATCTCACCAACTAGGCTAACAGTTCTTGGAGGTGAGGTGCAGCTGGGCATTCAGAAAACTAATTTGAGTTGTTTATTTTTTGTGTTACAGGCTTTCCTCGGAGACGGGTGGCATGGGGAGCAGCTAGAACAATGCAGATTCATCCATAATCCCTTTCTGCTGTTCACCACCACCCATGATCCATCTGTGTAGTTTCTGAACAGTCAGCGATTCCAGGTTTTAAATAGTTTGTAAATTTTCAGTTTCTACACACTTTATCATCCACTCGTGATTTTTTAATTAAAGCGTTTTAATTCCTTTCTCTGTTCAGCTGTTAATGCTGAGATCCATATTTAGTTTTATAAGCTTCTCCCCTCCCCCCTTTTTTTGGCTCATGAATTTTTTTTTCTGTTTGTCATGGAAATGTAAGAGTGGAATATTAATACATTTCAGTTTAGTTCTGTAATGTCAGGAATTTTTCAAAAAAATTAAAAGATGGACTGGAGCTTTTTCTTTGTGAATAGAAACTGGATGCCACAGTGATTCATGTGGGTTTTATTCCTGTTGTCTTGCCGTTCTCTTTGCACCTCTTATGCCTCAAAGGACAAGGACCCTGCTTGGGTTTTGAATAGAAGGCTTTATTCCAGTTAAGATGTTTTCTTCTGTTTTACCACTCCATCTTTTTTTTTGTAGCCCTTGATCCAGTGTTCCCTTGAGCCTTCATTGCAAAGTGACCTAATAGCTGTTGCAAGCTGGTTGTGTGCCCTTTGTCCGAAAGTTTGGGGGTTAAATTTTCCTAGGACTTGTCTGCAGAGAGTAGGCAAGCACTTCCACTGGATGGGCGGTGGGGTGGGGAAGGAAGGATGCACATGCATACTTCGGAAGCAGTTGGATGCATGTCTGACTGGGATTCAGGTTGCTGGGCATGTCTGTCCTGTCGGCCAAGCTAAAAGACCAGTTTTCCTGTTTTGAATAACTATTCATTCACAGTTCTCTTCATAAAAATGGGTGTTGTAACATTTTCTGTCCTTTTACTAAAGTCCTTTAGAAAGATGTACCTGTTCCCATTTTTGCAGATAATTTTAGAAGGTTGGAACTTTAAGTGATGTTCATTTAGTAAAAAAAAAAAAAAAAAAACACACACACATAAAAGGAGGGAATAATTTGTAACTTGTCCAGAGTCTCAGATAATGTATGGAGCCTAAGGCTCCTACTTGCCCATATGTACTACCCCATACGTTCATCAAAAAAACCCTCAACAGCTGGGCCTGCATGGAGTGGTTATATTTTAAGATTTTTCACAGGGGTTACAATATGACAGTCCCCACCCCAATCAGGCACCAGGATAAAAGCAGGGACTTAAAACAACATCCCATTTCTTCAGCCTGAGCCATCACATGCTTTCACAATCTCCTAAACTCCCCCTAGGCCCTAAGCCAGGGCTTGGGCAGAGAAATGGAGGGACAAAGAAATTAGTTACATTGCCACCTGAGAAACCTCCGAGGGGAGGACCCAGCCTTAGCCTCCCTCCTCCCAAGTGCAAAATGTGTAAACAGAGTAAACAGAGGGGGGAAAAAAAAGTGCAGTCTAAGTGGCTCCCTTTCCTCCTCCCCAGGGTCAGGGGGAAAGAGTATAGAGGAACATAAGAGGCAAGTCTGGCTTTTCTATTGCCTTACCGCTTGCTGAACATAATGGGGTGAAGCAGGAAGGGGCCAGTTTGCCCGCACCCACAGCTCTAGGGTAGTGCTTGTCCTTCACTTCCACAGCTGCCAGTATCCCTAGAGTTTCAGGTGAATTGGTCAGGGGTCAGACTCCCTTGAGCCTGACTTAAGGCTGGGACAGCCCCATCTTTCTCTGTTGATTATGTGGCGCTTATATATTATTTATATAAATATTTCTCTATGTACAGGAATAAGAGTGGCTTTCATGGAGGGAGGGAGGCTGGAGGCTGCAAGGTTTCACCACTGTTGGAGTTGTCCAGTTCAGTGCTGTCACAGTCTGAGTCCTCAGAATTGGGAGGGCCCTGTGAAGAGTAGAAATGCAGTGAAGTGAGGCTCAGCATCTCTTGGCATTACAAAGAAAACAGATTCCTTCAAGATCCTTCACTGAGGTTTCTGTAACAGCCAGCAGTTCAGACCTCACTGCTTCAGATCTTTGCTCAGGCCATTACCAAGGCACCAGACTCCTGGTTTCAGGATTGCTCTTGGCTGCAATTTATACATACAAGCAACGCTGCTAACCTACTAACCATACTATGTGCTCTATCCTAGGGCCTCTCAAATTCTACCATGTGGATGTTTGCTCTTTGATAGGGAGGGAACTGGGCTCAGCTGCTGAGTGACTTGGAGGCTAAATACCTAGCTTTCTGGCCTCTGCTCCTGTTTACCCAGTAGATCCCAAATGACTAAGCATCTGCCCCTTAATACCTAGCTGTTTCTGTGACTTACCTGCTCCCCTCTGGGTAGGTCCTGGTGTGGGATGGATGAGGAGCTGGGTTCGGGGCCAGGAACCACCTCTGAAGCAGGTGGGTCCAGTGGGATTTCTGAGCCCTGGGAACACATGTCATCAGACCGCTCATCCGGCCGCTCATCCGTGTTGGTACTGCCGACTTCAGGTGTGCCACTGGGGGAAGGCTCACTGGCTGTGCCCTCCTCCCCATCAGATGGATTCTCTGAGCTGAAGGTGGATAGTGACTGGCGCATGTTCAGACCCTGAGGCCACCTGAATGTTGGGGAGGCAGGGGCTACAGTCAGCATGCCTTGCAGCCCAAGAAGAAAGACCGTGTCACTGCCTCCTGTACTGTGTCACTCACCTCTGGCTCGATGTCAGCTCTACCTCACTGTCCACTTCTCCTTCCTCTTCCTCTGATGAGATGCCACGTTTCTACAGGAGAGATGAGGGGACTGTGGTCAAAAGAGGTCAGCGAGGACTCAAGGAGGGGACGTAGTCATAAGGGTTAAGTAGGGAATGGTTTAAGATGAAAACCTAATATGGGAAATGAGTTACGGACTGGGGGTCCCAGGGAGAACAAGGAAAGGAAAAGAGCTTAGGAACCACCCCATACTTTACCTGGCTTCGGGTGACAGCAGCCCTGTACAGCAGTGCAGCTGGGGTCAAGTGTTGGGACCCAGCCCGGCTTCCTCCCCGTCCCGCTGTCCCTTCCCTTCCAGTTCCCAGCAGCCCTACGTCACCAGGCCCTACTGGTGGAGGTGGCTCCCCTTTGGCTCCCCCAGGTGAATCTGGGCTGGTGGAGCCAGGTGCTGAGCCCTCACTCGGCGGGGTGTCTCCCCGGGCTGGAGGTGGTGAGCCAGGATCCCCTGCTCCCCCCGTGGCCCCTCGGCCCCGGGCTCCCAGTGCTGCTGACAGCAGATCCGGGGACGATGACGACATCTTTCGTAGCAGGAGGTCATGGTGGAGCCCACGGAGGGCTGGAGGGCAGGCCTCCCAGGCTGAGGGTCCCCCTCCTAGCCCCCCTGGGCTTCCTGGTCCCCCAGGTTCATGGGGCGGCAAAGCTGCACGAAGCCCAGGCAGGTCTCCGCAGCTGCCCTTGGCGCTGGCCTTGCGGTGACGAGTCTTCCCACGGCGAGTCCGTCCTGGCGAGGGAGGGCCCTTAGGACACCCAGGAAGCCCCACCCCACTCAGGGCAGCATCAAGTTTAGGTAGCAAAGATTCAGTCTTGAGGATATCTGGCCTGGGGGAAGAGGGAAAAAGTACAAGTCTGAGATTCACAAATTGACCCACTGAAAGCCCTCCGTAACCTTGGGTAGTATGAAGCACATCTCCCCACCTATAGATCAATCTTCCTGGCCTCCTTGACCTCTACCCATGCCTCCGGCATTCCCCTTACCATTCTTAAACCTTGGCACTTGTGAACTCTGGTCCCACCTTTTACTGTGGGGTGACAGTTTCTGTGGGACGTTCCTCTTCTTGATGAGCTTCTCCATCGTGTTCCCATGCAGGAGGCCTCGGGAAGGGTGTGACTTCAGCAGACCTGGGCATCTCCTCTCTAAAGCTTGTTCCCTCCTAAAGACCAGACACCTCAGTTGGGCAGGTGGTCAGAAAGGGGGACCCAGGCTCAAGAGGTTCACTGCGTCACACACTGCTCCACGAAGACTGGAGATCGGATGCACGGGGAGCACGTGGTTACCTGAGCAGCTCCCGCTCCTTGAGCTCCAGCTGCAGCATGAGTGCGTTAAGTTCCATGTACAGGTTGTTGGCTCTCTCCAACTTCCTTTCATAGTGCTCCCTGATGTCCAAGGCGTGTCTGAAACAGGCAGAAGGGTCTCCTGGGTGACCTAGCGTCACCTGGTGCCGTAATCTGTCCCAGTCTCTGGGAACTGGTCCACGGTCCCTGCTGTCCAGACAGAAGGTGTCCCCTTCCCAGACACAGGCACACACCTGAGCTCCTCCCGCCTCCGCATCACCAGCTCCTCTTCTAGGCGGTGCAGACAGGTCCCTTCTGACTTAATTTTTTCAAAGTGCAGCTTTACCTCTTCGCGCCACTCTGCCTAGGGGGTGGACAGACAATGAGGGGTGAGGGACCGACCTCACACCCGTAGGAAGCCTATACAGGTGCTGCCCTGCTACAGACCAGGAGCAAGAGGGGAGTAGGTGTAGGACTGGTCAAGATGGGGTCTCGGCCCTCTTAAAGAGCTAACCTGCCATCCAGTCGGCCCTTCCCCGCCTCCCCACAGGGCAGGAGTTGAGGTATTCCTTTTCCACCCATAGCACACCTGGGACTTAAAGTAAGTCTCCTGGGGTGTGGAGAGGACGTCGGCTGAGGCTATGTCCAGATGCAGCAGGATCTGACGGAATGATGGACGATTTCGTGGCTTGCTGTTCCTGGAGGGAATGGAGTTTGGAGGAGACAAAGGGATTATTTCAGAGAAGACCAGAAAGGAACTAGGGCATCCTCCAAAGCACGTCCTGGAGAATCCTAGAATGTACTCTGTGACAAAAGTCCCGCAGTAAGGAAGCCTATCTAATCCTGTTCCAAGTTGTTTGCCAAAACACCTTTTTCTGAGTTCATTCCATTAAAAGAAACCTACTGTGGGAAATGGTTAACCAAAGATTAGAAATCTTCAACCCTCCCTTCAGAGTCTAGGTCCCAAACGGGAGTCCAAGGCCCTCCTCCTTCCTGAGTTCTAGGGCGGCCAACTTGAGGCTCAAACCCCCATGCTGGGCAGCCGTGCCTGCCCTTCGCAGGCGCACCAGAGCAGCTCTGGATGGCAGACACTGGTGTCCCTGTTTTACAGACGAGGATGCCACTAGCTCAGTGTTGCACTGCGCGATCTACTGTACCCTCACAGGTTCTGGATCAGTCCAGCAACACTCTGCTGGAAACTGCAGTCCCCTTGACCCGTGCCCTGAATCCAGGGGCCTTGGAAAGCCATGTGAGGGAGGTCTGTCCCTTTTTCTGTGTTCAGGATTCTGGGTCGGGATGCCTGGGTCCTAGGTGCTGGCTAATCATCAGCAACAACCCTGTGTTCCCAGCTTTGCCAGGCCACCCTTACCAGCACTGGCGAAGCAGGATTTTGAAGCCGTCCGGGCAGCTGGAGGGCACAGGCAGATGGAGACTGTTGCTTCCTACGCCCCAGATGATGGCTGAGGAATCCACGTCTTTGTAGGGGATCTCTCCAGTCAGCAGTTCCCACAGCACCACACCAAAGGACCTGGGGATAGATAAGAGGGGACATCCCTTGGGAGGGGCTCCCTTGAGAGGCCCTGGCTGTCAGGCTCCTCTCCTTGCCTCAGGCCCCCGAAGCTCCCTCCTTCCCCGGGGCTGGCCACCTGCCAGTCGCAGTCCTCAACCTGGCCCTCACCAGATGTCGACCTTCTCAGACACAGGCTCATTGCGGATCACTTCAGGGGCCATCCAGGCTACTGTCCCTGCAAAGGACATCTTGGTGCTCTTGTCACTCAGCTCCTTGGAAGTGCCAAAATCGGAGATCTTCACCACATCGTCGTACGTGATTAGCATGCTGGTAAAGATCGTAGTCAGCTGGGGTCCAGGCCCCTCCGCACCTCATCTAGCTGCAGCAGCTAACTTCCTGTGTGAAGTCCCTTGGGACACCCAGAGGTAGGGGACTTGCCACGGCCCTCCCGAGACAGGACTGTCATTTGAGAGGGGTTTTTGAGACGGCCACATGAGCTTAGGACAGGGTCTGGAAGCTGGGACACGGCTACGCTAAGAGGTGGGGTCACCTGCAGGAGACCACGCGCACCAGCTGCTCTGTGCGTGCTTGCTTACTCACTTGGGGGACTTGAGGTCTCTATGGATAATCTTGTGCAGGTGCAGGTAGTTCATGCCACCGGCGATGCCCATGGACCAGTCAACCAGCAATGAGGGGGTGACAGGGCGGCCGGCCCGCAGTACCTCGTACAGCTGGCCCTGGGCGCAGAACTCCATGAGGATGCAGTAGCAGGGAGCCTGGGTGCACACGCCCCTGGGGGCCAAACGGCGGTGTGAGGGCCTCAGCCAGCCCAGCACTCCCCTGATTCACACTTGGAGCCCCCGTTCCCACCCAGCCTGTTCGGGCATCGTCTCTAGGAAAAGGCGGAGTTGATCCCTGCTGCCCAGGCAGGTCCCTGCCCACAGCAGAGTGGCCCCTGCCCTGGCCCTTACTTGAAGGTGATGATGTTGGGGTGCTTCAGCTTTCGGAGGTGCTTGATGTCAGTCTCCTTCAGGTCCCGTACCTTCTTCACAGCCACCTCCTCCCCGTGGAAGCGCCCCAGGAAGACAGCGCCCTGGGCCCCTGAGCCCACCCACTGCAGATCCAGGATTTCCTCAAAGGGGACCTCCCAAAGGTCTGTGAACAGGAGGCACAGTGCCACAAGGCTCAGAGAAAGCCACACTCGGCCTTGTGATGGGCAGGCGGGGGGAAAGCGCTGGGCCGGCCGAAGTGACTCAGGGCGGCCGAGGCTGAAAAGCAGCCAAAGCAGACCAAGAAGACTAGGTTTGGGGGACCCGCTGTGGGAACAGACGGGCATCCTACGAGGCAGGGAAGTCGGCGGCTGGTGGACGGATAAGGGGCCGTGGCTGGGCTCGGGGAAGCAAAGGGTCATCAGGTGATGAGGCGGCGAGGGCCCACAGATCTCGGTGAGACGGGCCCCCGCGAAGACGCGGCCTACCTTCCTGCTGCTGCTTGTGCTCGGTGGAGTAGGCTTTGCCAATCATGGTCCAGACGGGGCGCAGGCAGCCGAAGAGCCCTTCCAGGAAGCCACTGCCACTCTGGCACTGCAGCCGCACCTCATCTGCTCGAACTCTGGACGCCCGACTCTCAGGGGACCCAGTGGCTCCCCCTGGGCCCCCTGCATCCTGCTCGTGAAGCTGCAGGACACTATTGGCAAAAGGCTCGGGGGGTGGCTCTCCGCCTGGGGAGGGGCTGGGTCCGCCCCCACCCTGCCCGCTGAGCGGCACCACATCTCGAAGTACACACTGGGTGGGCGTCAGGTCCTTCTCGGGGGTGCAGTCGGAAGTGTCTGGGTCGAGCTTGCGCATGGACGCCTCACTTAGGGTGGACACGAAACCCCCAAAGGAAGGGGAGGGTGTGCGGGTCTCGTGGAGGCAGGCCATGGCCTCTGGGGCCCGGTGTGGTGGCCGGCGGTGGGCCCTATGGAAACAAAGGAAGGAGGGACGGTGGGCCCGAGGTGCGCCAGCTTGGAACGCTCACCCCAGAGGCAGGGAGGCCTGGGTGGGGGATCTGGGCTCACCACAGCCCTCCTGGAAACCACACTCAGCCTCCCTCGCCCTCGGGTACCCTCCACGTTTCACCTGGGACCCCTCTGAGGAACCCGATCCACAAGCTGGCTCTCAAGCATCTATTAGTAACATACCTGAGTATCATTTTCAAGCAGACACAGGTAACAGCCCCACTCAGGTACGTACATACTGGTAAGATAGGTCTGAAACTCAAGTACTCTGGTCACAGACTAATTCCCTTAGCCTTGTAAGATTACTGAAAGTCCCCTCCGGAGCTCAGTTTTCTTCCACTTGAAGCTCCCATGCACACACACAGGTCACATAAAGGTCTCTCAGGCATGCATGTTTTGAGTCTCAACCTTAGACACACAGTAGGCACACACTTAGATCTCCCTCGCACTGAGGCACAGGCGAGTGACGCTCAGGCACTCTTCGATGACGTTCCTGGGCCTCCCACATACCGGTGCTGCACCGGGGCTCCCGCTCGTGTACTTACACGTGAAACAGCCGAGGCCTCTCAGGGACACTAAACTCGGGTGAGAGTCATCCCAAGGCACACTCAGGGCTCCCATCTGGGTCTCCCCCTCTCCAGGGCTCACGGGTACACACCCGGGCCTCGCCAGTAAGTGAAGCCTGCAACCAATCAGCTCTCCTGTCCCCGACGGGGGGGGGGGGGGGGGGGGACACACACACAGCTGGGGGCAAAGGCGGACCCAAAGCAGGTACAGAAGTGGTGTCAGAACGAGGTTGCCTACTGCTTCACCCCCCTTAGCACTGCCACCTGATCTGCTGCTCCCCCAGCGGGGTGGTTACAGAAGGCCCCGTCTCCTTTCCTCTTTCTCCATTCCCATCCCCAGCTGCCCAAACCAAGGACCAGCTTTCCAGACAGGGGAGATGTGTCCCAATTTGTAACCAGGTGCTATTTAAAAAGTAACCATTAAACCAAAAAAAAAAAAAAAAAAAAAATCTGAATTCTAGCCTTTGCCACTTCCTGGCTGTGTGACCTCGGGCAAACTGGATCCGGGCCTCAATTTCTCCAACGGTACAAAGGGGTAAGCAAGCTCTCAGGCACAGCGAATTCTTCAACCTATCCCAAACCTGCCCAGAGCTTGACAGCTGGAGCCCTGGTCTTGTCTCCCTCCACCTCCAGTGAGCTAACAAATCATGGGATGTGAGGATTCCTGAGGGCAGGGATCCTCTAACTGTTCCTCAGAATAGGGTCCTCCCCGAACCCTTGCACCAGAGCCTCGGAATCACAACGGGCGAGGAGGGACAGGAATCCACACATAAAAAGGGGTCACTGGATGATGACACGTATAGACCTAGAGGTTTGGCACCTCGGATGGTCTCAGCTCTTGTAACAGGTTTCCAGGCCTCTCAAGGACTTTTTCATTGGGTGTGGGGTGGGCCTAGAACCCGCATATGTAACAAGCACCTCAGGTGGTTCCTACTTGAATCTGGCCATCTGTAAAGCTGACCCAGTGCCATTCTATTCTCTTGAGTCCTACATTACTGTCTTAGTTCAGGCCTCGTTAGCTGCGTCACTTAGCCCAGAACAACTGACTCGTAGTCTCCTATACTTTCTTGGCTCCCCCTGCTTCATTTTCCACCAGCCCTTTCAAGGATCTTTCTAAAACACAGATTGGCCAGGACCCCCTCTTCAGTTTCAAACCCTTTAGTGACCCTCACTGCCCTTGGTCCAGCAGCCTAGCCTCATCTCCACGCTCTGGTCCCTCCCCAGCCTCCTCTCCCACTGCTGTTGGTACCCGGGCCATACAGAACTGTGCCTGATACCAGGATACCGTCGGGCTTTTGTGCCAGGACATCTAATAATAACGGCTAACTCTTATGGAAGGCTTCCTATGTATGTTAGCCTCTGTCAGTAGGCGCATTAACTCATTTAATCCTCAAAATGAAACTCACCCCTAGTGACAGAGGTATTGGATAATCTGCCCAGGGTGCCTTAGCCAGGAAGAGGCTCAAGCTCCACCCCCAGGCCTTCTCTTCTCAAGCCCCATCTCTCCAAATCTCCATCCTCGAAGTCTTCTTCCTCCCTCTCCCCGCCACTCTGAGTTCATGTCCCTTCTGGGGCTGGCACAGCCCCCCCCCCCCCCCGTGCTTTCCCCGTCATGGCTCCTATTATCCTGGATGCACGGTGTGTTCAGGCGTGTCTGACTCCTCTGAGAGCCTGGACTCCTGGAGAGCCCCTAGCTTTCGCGCACGGGATACCAGGGCTTCGCCAGGCATCAGGTGCGCTGGCAGGACGGTGGGCTTCAAGACCGTCCCTACACCACGTACTCAGTAGCTCCCTGGCTCTTCGCCACCATCCAGGGAAGGAGCCGTTACCATTGGTCCCTTTATATTCTGCAGGAAACTAAGGCTCAGAAAGCTGAAGTCACAGACCCAGCCTCTCAATCCTCAACATATGTTACAAGCTATCGGCGCCTCGGAGGGGTTAGATGCACACTGCAATGCCAAAGACAAACACAAGCCAGGGATTTACTCTGCAGGACCCGAGGGCTTTCGCCTGTGCCCCCCAAGCGCTCCCGCCGGGCAGGTGCCCAGCGAGGAGGGCAGGAGGGATTGGGCCGCTGGCAGGTCCCGCGGGAAGCCCCAACGAGGGCCCTTCGAGGCGGGGACGAAGGGGTTACGGCCCCGGCGCCCCCTCCCCCTTCCCGACCTCCTTCCCGGCCATCACGTGGCGCGGGGCGCGTGGCTGGGACCAGGCGGGGGCCCGGCGGTGGCGGAAGGAGGGGGTCCGGGCGGGGAAGGGGAGGGGACACAGCGGGTTGGGGGAAGCGCTGGGCGCTGCGGCGTAACCATGACGACTGGGCCCGAGGCGGCGTGTGAAGTCACCAGGACAAGATTAGCCCGGAGTCACGTGAGCAGTGAGCGGCGACGGCGGCGGGGGCGGGGCTGCGCCTGGGCCCCGCCCCTGACCCGGGCAGGCCCATGTGCCGATTACCGGGAGGGCTGCGGGGATGGACCCCGGTGCCCTCCGCCGGCCGCTTGCGTGCTCCCCTCCTTCGCATACCTCCCTTGACCCGTCATGCAGACAAATCTTCAGCCGGGGCACCGAGAGGAGGGAGAGCCGACTTGGGTTGGCATCGGGGGTGCAGTGCCACAGAGAAAGCAGGAGATGGGGAGATAGGGAGACGGACACAGAAAGGGCCACAGGCACACCCAGGGAGGGAGGGACGAGCTGAGAGATTCACAGAGACTGAAACAGAGCGAAGCGCAGGCAGAATCAAATCTGGGAAGGATGGACTGAACAACTGGATGTGAAAAGCAGAGAGGACGCTGAGGAAAAGTAGCTGAGAAAGAACTGGAAAACGCGGAGACCATCTGCGCCGTTCCCAGTTCTTTCCTATTTAGAAGCTGAGCCTTGACTAGGCACAACACCTAGGTTTTAAAAGGAAGTTTTCAGCCCTCGCAGGGTGTTCGGCCACTAGGATGACAATGCTCAGACACTTGCCGCCAAGCCTCCCTCCAGGTCACCAGGCTTCCCCAGAGGCCCCTCCGGTATCCAGGACTAGCAACTGGGGAGACCGAGAGAGAAGCCATTTCACCTGCTTGTCTTTAGGGCGGTGGGAGTACCCGAAGTACGAGATGGGACCCAGGGAGAAGGAGGGAGTCTAGCCAGGCTCCTGAGGCCAGCCCCCATCCTGTTCTTTGACTAATGTGGCCCATCCAGACTGACCTGAGGGAGTAAGGGGAAGCGCAGCCCCCAGGGAGCTGCAGTCAACTGGAGATTCCTCTCCCAACACACCCCCTCACGGTTTCCTTTATCTCCAACCTGCCAGCTGTGTCCCACTGTCCCCCTCCCCCCCAGCTGGGCCTTGGCGCCAGGGCTTTGGGGGCAGATCGCGGGCTTGGAGCCCCTGGCCTAGACATTCAGTCACCCTGGGGGAGGGGAGCTGTCTCCCTAGCCATCAATTATGCAGAGCATGGGGGGAGGGCAGGGATGTGACAGGAGGGGGTGGATATCTCTGTCATTTTGTCAACCGTATTTACCAAGTGCTTACTGTGCAGAACTCCAGATTGGGTGAGGGGACAGAGTGGTCCCTAAACTATACATCCGCCAGGGGAAGAGGCTCTCCGGACACCCTGGGAGGTCCTAATTCAGTTTCAGCTACCAGATCCTCTGCTTTGCTGGTGATTCCCAGAGTGCCCCCTCAGGAGCCTGTGGTGGGGATGGGGGCAGGGAGGTCCCCCCGTTTATTCTTCCTCCTGGAGTCTCCCGTCTGAGGTGCTGGAGGCTTGTGGCCAGGGAACCCTTTGAGTTCTTTCCTGTGATGTCCTGTTCTAACAGCAGAATCTCAAGGCCAAGCTGCATGTCTGGCAGTCTTGGGGGCTCGGTGGAGAGGCAAGGCCATCTGTCTAAATTGCGGGCTTTCACACTGAGCACTCACCCCTGTCCTGAACCTGGTTGTGCACTCAAGAATAAAAGGAAGACTCCCCGGCTCTCTCCAGTGGGGGTGGGAAGGCAGGTCTTCGCAGGGAAAGGAGACCCAAGATGTTGGGACGCTAGTTCCACCTCTGCCGGCTTTGGAGCTCCTGACAGGGTAAGGGACTGCGACCTCTCCTGACCTTGCCTCCTGGCCACTGGCAGCAGCTGTTTTTCTAAATTTTGAATACAAAGTTCTTCACACAGGGAAAGAACTACAGCTTTCTCAATACCTGCATGAGGGGGAAATGTCTCCCCCTGAGAACCTGGGGTACACTGGGGATCACCTCTAAATCCAGCCGTTCCCCCCCCCCCCCGGGGCCATATACAGGTCAAGCCCGGAGACCCCCTAGCTGCCACCACCTCTTCTTCCAGCAGGCTGGGCAGCGACAGGGCTGGGGGAGGTGGCAGGGCCGTTTAGGAAAAAGGAGCCAACTTTGGACTTGGAGAGATCAGAGCCAGAACCTCAGTTTTGCCACCAGTTAAAGACCATAATCCCTCCAAGACTCCCAACCCTATCTTATGGGGTGGGGGGATGGGTTAAGATGATGTGGGGAATGCCTTGAACACAGTGCCTGGCTCCTGGCTTTGTCTTCCTGGTTGGCTGGCCACCAGGTCTCTCTTTGTGGATTCTGGAGAGGCCATCTCTTCTGTCTGACCAGAAAAAGGGAGACTTGGTCTCTGACCTTCTACTTCCCCAGGACAAATCTTGACCTCAGGCTCCAGAGAAAGCAGGTCACAATGGCAGTGGTGTGCTAGAGTCCCCAGCCACTGCCCCTCCAGATCCTCAGTCCTTCCTCTGCAAAGCCTACCTTTCCATCCCCTCTCGGCTAAGGGAGAAGGCCTGCACTCCATACTCAACCCCTGGCCAGTGTGGCCCAGGATCACCCCTCAGCCCTACCCTTTGAGGTCAGAAGCGAAGGGGAGGGAGGGGTAGGAGCAAGGTATGAAGGGCCACAGGGTCCCTCCTACTCAGGCCCTCAGGTGGACCTGGAAGAAGTTCAGCACATTCAAACAAATAGCTCCTGAGTGGGGGTGCACATTTAAAAAGATGTGGAAGACAAAAAATAATAAAGAAATAAAGATTGATCGATTGATCGATCTGGAAGGACAGATACCAAAGTGTAACAGTTTCTAAGTAGGGGGGATGTGGGTGTTTTTATTTTTCTCTTATGACTTACTGATTTTTTCTAATATTTCAGTAATAACTTTGAATTATTTCTAAAATAATAACAAACTGGGGTACCTGGGTGGCTCAGTCGGTTAAGCGTTCGACTCTTGATCTCGGCTTGGGTGGTGATCTCACGGTTGGGGAGTTTGAGCCCCATATTGGGCTCTGGGCTGATAGCATGGAGCCTGCTTGGGAGTCTCTCTCTCTCTCCCCTTCTCTGCCCCTCCCCTGCTCATTTGTTCTCTCTCAAAACAAATAAATAGACTTAAAAAAATAAAATAATAAAAAATCGATTTTGAATTGAAAATGAGGAAATAAAAATTCAGAGTGCTCATCCATTCCTGTCATCTAACTTGGGACAGTGTGCTCTCCGGGGAGGGTGGGTGGCCTGAGAATCAGAGAGGCTTGGTTGAGGTCCTGTCTCTGCTCCGGGCCAGGTGGGCAACCTGGAGTAAGAGGCTTCTGAACAAACCCGTTTCTTCTCTCTGAAAGGGCACAGTGGCACCACAGTATATAACGTGGTGGCTAAGAAGACAGGCCTGGGGCAGCAGGCCCGGGTTCAAGACCTAAGCTCTTGCCACTAACTGCTTTTCAGACTTTGAACAGATGACTTTTTTTGCTTTTAATAAATGTTTTTTTTTTTCATTTTTGAGAGAGAAAGTGCGAGCAGGGGAAGGGCAGGGAGAGGAGGGGACAGACAGAATCCCAAGCAGGCTTCGTGCTGCCAGTGCAGATCCTGACGTGGGGCTCGAACCCACGAGCCCTGAGATCATGACCTGAGCTGAAGTCGGACGTTCAACCACTGAGCCACCCAGGGGCCCCCAGTTTCCTCATCCCTAAAATAGAGATGATGATAACACTACCCAACTCTTAGTCTTGTTTTTGACGCTAGGAAGAGAATACAAATAAAGTTCCTAGCCCAGTACCTCGCACACAGGAAGCTCCCGTAAACATTAGCCATGCGGAAAGTGCCTAACAAGCAGTAGCAGATTTTTTATAAATGTGATTCCCTTCTTCCCCTTTTCCTCGTCTGCAGCAGAGAGGGTACAGGTGGAAAGAGAGGTAGGCAAACACGAGGGAAAAAAGGAGAGCAAAGAAAGACGGAACCAAAGACCAATGGCTTTTTATCCTGGATGATCCTGAGTGGCCTCTACGATAGTGTCCCTGCCTCCTCACGTCACCTTTCCCCCAACACACAGATGACCCTGGTACTTATGGGAGCACATGAAGCAGACGGACCAGTCTCTGGGACCAGCCCCTCCTGAAGCCCTCGTGGGGCCTGCTGGCCCATCTCCACAGTATCCTCCTTCTGCCCGGGGAGGGGCTCCTGGAGGGGTTGACTCCCTAGTCCCTTCCTCTTTCTGGGCCCAGGCAAGAGAGAGGTAGGGCCACACGTGAGAAGCCACTGGGTGAGTCTGGAGCGGTGGGTACTAGGACTTAGGGTCCTCTTCCTGGCAAAGCCAGATGACATTATTACTTCCAGGGGAAGGACTGCGAAACAGCACCTGGTTTTGAGAGGGTTTCTGTCACCCTCAGCTGTAAGGACACGCAGGACGTCCAAGCCAGTCCTCACTTAAACTTCTTGCCTCCTCTGCCCATAACGGGGTTTGATCCGGGGATGGGTATTTAGTTGTGTTTTCATGGGTGCTGGAGTTGGGGTATCACGCTGTTGGTCTCCCCAGCGTCACTTCAGTGCCCACTGTGAGAACGGATGAGTGGCAGGCTCGAGAGGGCAAGTGATTTCGGCCAGCCTGAAGCGTGAGATGGGAGAGAGCAGGGCCTGAATGAAGCTCTGGGGAACTTTGCTGTCTGGACAGGAAGGCCAGGGAGCACTTGAGCCCTTTCCTTCCTGAATCCCTTGTGCTCGCCTTCCCTTGGTATGACCCTCAAGTTGAAAATCAGAGCTCCCAGAGCCATGGAGTCGAACCCACGAGTTGGAAGGGAATGTTATTTGGAGGGAGGCACTGCTGTGGCCAAGAGGACTCTGGGTGAGGCATAGACCTCAAGCACACTGCCTCTTGGTTGAGGGCCACCCACCCACTCTCCTCCCAAGAGGGAGCAGGTGCAGAGTTAAAGTCGCTAAAGGCGGGACTCCTCCCTCTATGCTCAGGGGCACCCCACCGATTTCCGTCCATTAGCTATAGACCCTCTGACCCCTTCTCTTCCCGCTCCTCAGCCAACACCATGGTTATCAGGAGTCACAACTGTGTGGAACAGATTCTTGCTTATTTTTAAGCCCAGGAGTTTGAGAAATGTTTGGGGGGAAAGGGAGGAGGTTCCTGAAAGGCCTGGGCTGGGGAAGTGGGTTAGGGGAGACACAGGAGGTGAGAAAGAGGGAGAAAGCCACAAATGAATGGGGGAGGGGAGGAAGCAACAGCTGGATGGAGAAGGTGAATGCCACAGCTGGAGGCGATTAGGGGCATCAGAGGGAAGGGGAGGAGGACCATCACCTGGGCATCCAGGCACAGGTGCTCTCAGCCTATAACCCTCAGGTGCAGTGGGCCGAGTGTGGGAGTGGGGGTGGTGGGGAGGTGGACGGTGGGCGCATCAGGCCCCCGTCCTTCCTTTCCTTCCTTGAGGGGACCCAAAGTCTTCCTCCTCCTTCCCTCTTCCCCTTCTGGAGGATGAGTGGGAGGAGAGGAGGACGTTCTCTTGTCCGCTGTCCTTTAAGTCTGTCCCCCAATCATCTCCCCCACCCCCACCCCATACGGTCCTTTCCAGCTCTAGAGGCCCTTCGTCTCCAAGCTGGGCCGCGGCGTCCCTCCGCTCCGTTCCCCTCCTTCCCATCACCACAGACGTCGGGTCCAGGTCCCCAGTTCCTCCGCCCCACAGCCTCAGCATCCCCGCGCCACCCTCCCCCACCCCGCCACATCTGCATCCCGACCCTCCCTCTGCACCCGGATCCCAGGACAGGGACCCATCCCTGCCCTCTACCCCCCCCCCCCCCCCCAACTCGGCCAGGCTCTCACCTCGGGGGCTCCGCGGCCGCAGCACAAAAGGCGGCGCTGCTGCAGCTCGGCTCCGGATGCTGCTCCCGCCTCCTCCTCCTTCTCCTCCTCCTTCTCTCCTCCCCCCGCTGCCCTCGACCGGACCCGGGGCGCTGCCACAGGCGATGCTTGTGCGGTGTCCGGGTGCACGGGTGTCAGCCCCAGCTTTCTCCCCCCACCCCCCGACCCCTAGCCCCGTCCCCACTCGGCTCGAACTCCCGCTCCTTCCAAGGCCCCCGCCCCTGGCCCCCCGGGACGGACACGCCCTGAGCGGGGGATGCTGCGCTGGAGCCGCCGGCCTCTTAAAGGAGCCTGCTGCTGCCATCCGGCGCACTCCAGGCTCTTCCCTGGCCCTTCTGGGCCCCTCACCTCCCTGCAGGCGGTGTCTGGTGGCAGTCGCACCTCGGGCCTTACGCTGATTCCGTAGGAGCCCTCTATGACCAGCCTTATAAACTCCCTCCTACACGCTTAGACAGCAGCCCCTCAACATGGGACCCCCCACCCACACCCGCTCAGAGCTCTAGCATTGCTTCCCTTGTCATACCGCTATTGCCAGCTTTCCTTCCCCTAATTGTCACCACTCCAGTTCTACCCAATTGGAATCCACTCAGCTCAGTGCCCCGTCCCCCTTCGGTGTTGCTCATTATCATTCCGACATTCCTCTGGACCTCCACTACCTGACCCGTTCTCAGAACACTCATTAGACTCAGACATTTTCGTGATCTCTCTCCAAGGTCACAAGATTTCCTCTACATCTTTTGACTCCGTGGTCGTGAGACTTTGGGGAGGAGAGACTGGAGCTCTGGAACTCAAAAATACGTGTTCTGCTCTGCACCTAGATTAGTGGATTCGTTTTAAAAGACCAGAATCCTCTCTTGCTGTCTCTTCAGCTGAGAGACCCAAGACCCACAGCACAAGGAATGCTGTGTCCTTCTAATCCTGTTGTCCCAACCATAGCCTGATTCTCAGCACCCAGAGGGGGTCTCCTGGCCAGCTACAAAAAGGTTGACTAGGGACACTCTAAACAGGCTTTAGAAAAGAACTGAAACCAGACAGGCTGCGGGCCAGAATTAAGGGAAAGGGGGGTGAAGGAAAAGGAAGCAGATGCTGTGAGACGAAGGCTCGAGGGCCAGGAGCTTAGGCCGCGCGCTGAGGGGGAACTGCCTGAGATGGACTTGGCCTGCTCCACCGCTTGAGGGGCAAAGAACAGTTTCCTCCCCGCGTCCAGGTAAGGAAGGCCCATCCTCCGAGCCTGCAAAGAGCTAGGATCCGACAGCCGCCTCGCCACTGGACCAATCATAACCTCTCTTCAGAAAAGAGGCGGGGCCAGGGGGAACTGACTCTTTCCTTGTCCCCGCCCTTCTAGGTAACGTAACCAATCGCAATCTGCTGGAGCAAGTCAGCGCAATCGGAAATAACCAATTATACCGCGAAGCTTTCCGTGCACGCCTGACCCTGCCCCTCCAGCTGCGACAAATATGGCGTGCGAGCTTCTGGGTTTTGTAGTTTCCTCGGGATTCAAAGGACCGGGTGCTCGAGTTACCCCTCACCACCCCGCCTCTAGCCTCTTCCACTCTACTAGTACGCATGCCCGCCCCGGGGAGGGGAGACGCGGAAAAAAGGCGGAACGCTACTAAAATACACACACGCACACACACATAACCACCCTCAGTTCGGGAAGCGATAGTGGAGGGCTCTGCTCCTCCCAGAAGGCGGTGCTGCCTGGCAGGACAAACCACGCGGAGAGTTGTGGGTCGGATAGCTCCCCTCCCGTTGGAGACTCATGGAGTCAGGTGGGCGGGGGACTCCATGTCCCAGCATGCCCCGCGGCGGGCCCGACCGGCCGCGACTCGGGGCTTGGCCCCGGCCCTAGCTCGTCGGCTGTGTATTGGGGCGCGTGGAGGCTGCAGTCACGGTGGCGCCCGCGGGGACGGAGGTGGGAATGAGTGAAGAGGAGCAGGGCTCCGGCACTACCACGGGCTGCGGGCTGCCCAGGTGAGCCGCCTCGTACCGATCCCTGCCGGGCGAAAAGCGTGGCGCGGTGCGGAGGAGTTAGCGGCGCGGCCCCAGCATGCACCTGGCCTGAGGGTTGTTCCCGGCAAGCACTGGGGTAGTGGGCCGTGGTTCCCGGCATGCATCCCGGCAGTGGCCACTGCCTCCTGCTCTAAATAGTTTGGGTTGGCCCGGTTCCCAGACTGCACTTGGGGCACTGGGCTTTAATGCCCCCGACCTTCAGTGCATTTGGTGGGTACCGGGTCCCTGGCCTGCACTGTGTCAGGGGACATGCACTTGCGACCTGCACTGGGGTACAGGATCCTCTTCCCTAACCGAGACAGGAACAGTGCATTCCCCGCTTGCTCTGGGGGCAGTGGACCCTGCTTTCCCAGCCTGCATCTCTACTCCACATTGAATCCAGCTAGTGTTTGCTGTACTGTCCGGGGTCCCCTGGACCCTATGTCCCCCATGGTGTGCCTGGGTTTGATAGTGCTTGGCCAGGTGGGTGCAGAGTTGGAGGTGTGATGAGGGTCTGTGCCTCCCGCCTCCCTCAGTATAGAGCAAATGCTGGCAGCCAACCCGGGCAAGACCCCGATCAGCCTTCTGCAGGAGTATGGGACCAGAATAGGGAAGACGCCCGTGTACGACCTTCTCAAAGCCGAGGGCCAAGCCCACCAGCCTAATTTCACCTTCCGGGTCACCGTTGGCGACACCAGCTGCACTGGTGAGGAAGGCTTGGGCAGCCTGGCTGGGGTGTGCATTCACAGGGCCCTACTGGCTTTGTTTCTTGGAGTCTCTTCCCAGTCGTCTTCTCTGAGGCCAGTGAGGGAAGGAGAGATTTCAGGGGAAAAGCCACTGACTGGATTGGGAAAACGGGTCTGTGAGGAGGTGGGTAGGACTTGGGAGAGTTGGAGGAGCAAGCAGGACGGCCACAGTGCTCTGGCAGATTGCCATCATCCTAGAGGAGAAGGGGGAGATAAACCCAAGTCTCAGTGAAGTATTCGGGGGAGTGTGTGTCGGCTGCACTGGTCTCTGTTCCAGGTGCTTGACCAAATTCCCAGTTACTCTTAAACCAGTCTAATCGAGTGACGTAGATGGTAGTATCCTCATGTTGAATATGAGGAAAGTGAGACCCGGAGAGATGGCAACGACTCGTGCAAGGTCCCATGCCTCGTAAGTGGCAGAGCCAGGCCTTGACTCTAGAGCCTACCCTCTTTCTACCTTTGCAGTCGTCTATCTGTATTGAGAGAAAAGAAAGTGCTTCCCAGGGGAAAGTAAGGCAGGGAAAGAATCCGCACCCCAAGGTGTGTGAACTCAGGAGCAGTTTATGTCCGGCATGACTTGATTTGGGGAGCTCCTGGGAAGATAAAAGCCCTTCCTTCCAGCAGCTAGTGTAACGCTTCCAGTCTTGGGCAGGGGCACCTGGTGAGTGGGGCTTGGTTGACTCCCTCCAGTTGTGAGGAGAGAGGCTGTGGGATGCTGGTTTTTCTTCTGTCCTCCCGGTGACGTCCAGTATTGCCCACGCCCCTCTCCCAGGTCAGGGCCCCAGCAAGAAGGCAGCCAAGCACAAGGCAGCTGAGGTGGCCCTCAAACACCTCAAAGGGGGGAGCATGCTGGAGCCGGCCCTGGAGGACAGCAGGTGAGGGAGGAACAGCCAAGGCTTCCTAGAGGCCCTGCCAGGAACGCAGGCCCCTGTGCGGCCACCTCCTCTGCCCAGTAGGGCTGGCCTGGTGACACTTAGCCGCCTCAACCTGGGCCTCTCCCTGAGAGTGTCCTCTGGACGAGCTGGATGCTTCCAGGGCTCCTGCTGCTGTGAAGGATCCTTGGGGGGGGAATGTCAAAGGGCTGTGGCTGTGGTTTGGGCCCAGGCTCGGGAGGGTGCGGGGCGGAGGCCGAGGCTAGAGGGGCCACCCCCCAGCACGCCTCCTCTGTGTAGCACGTTGTCCCTCCTTCCTCCACACGTTCATTGGAGTTTGTAGCCTCCGTGTTTCTTGAGTAGGAAGAGACCCTCCTTCCCCTTCTCTCAGTCTTTTTGATCCAGTGTTTGGCAGCAAAGGATCGCTGGTGGTTAAGCTTCCCTGAGTCTTTGGCTGAAGTGGAAGAAGTTTTCTTAGGGGATGGGCAGGTCAGGAGGACCTGGGTCCCCACCCTCTACCCTCCCCCCCCGTCCCCCCGCCCAACACATGGGTGTGAATCAAAGGCCCCCTTCCCCTCGGGAAGTTCTTTTTCTCCCCTAGACTCTTCACTGCCTGAGGACATTCCAGTTTTTACTGCTGCGGTGGCTGCGACTCCTGTTCCATCTGCTGTTCCAACCAGGTATCTTGTGTTTCCTGACTGCCTGAAGGGGGCGGGGGGGGGGGGTGGGTGGGTGGGAAGGAAGGGGTCCTGGCTTTTGGTCCCCCAGCCTTTGGACTCAGGCTGGTCAGGCAGGAGCAAGTCTGAGAGTAAACAGGATGGAATAGTTGGGGACCAGCATTTGAAGAATTCGTACCAGCTGGTAAGCTCTTGGGACAGGAGGGAATTTATGATTTTTAAATAGCCACGTGGATGATATTTGGCCATGTCTGAGGGTCTCGCAGGCCCCATTTGCTTCTGAGTTGGTCACATGATGGTCCTGTGTGTGCGTCCCATCAGGTGCTTCCAGGGACTGGGATATACAGCCCCTGTCCCACTGTCCCGGCAAGGTGATGATCTTTTGTTCCAGAAAAATCTCAGTGGGCCTGGGCTCTGGAAGAGACCTCACTTGGGTGGGAGGGGGAGGAAGCAGGCTGGATGTTTGGACAGACAGCTGCCTGCCGGGTGGGGTGTAGGGAAATGGTCATGGGGACGCCGAAGCAGGGCTTAGGACTCATGGGGAGCCGCAAAAGGGACAGCCCCAGCAGCTTTGGCCTGGACCCTTTTTCCTTCAGGAGCCCCCCCATGGAGGTGCAGCCCCCCGTCTCCCCTCAGCAGTCCGAGTGCAATCCTGTTGGCGCTCTGCAGGTGTGCCCCCATCCTCATTTCCCACGCATGCCTGTCTTCCCTTGAACCTGGGGCCATGAGGGACGGTCATGTGGGGCTCTTCCCCTGTTCTGAGGGCTTTTCCCACATCCTTTATTCCTCCTCTAACCTGGAACCTGAGGCTCCCAGGGGAGGAAGGAGAGGACGAGTCTTTTCTCACTCAGCCTTGCACACCCTTGTCTCTCCCTTCCAAGGAGCTGGTGGTGCAGAAAGGCTGGCGGTTGCCTGAGTACACGGTGACCCAAGAGTCTGGGCCGGCCCACCGCAAAGAGTTTACCATGACCTGCCGAGTGGAGCGTTTCGTTGAGATTGGTAACCGGGCGGAGGGGAGTTCTTACAGCTACTCCAGCCCCGGCCGCAGGCAGCTCCTAGCCTCTCTCTGCCAAAGCCCCGCTGTCCTGGCTGAGCCCCTGGCTCGGCTCCCTTCCTCCTGGCTTCTCCCTTGCACTCTGCCCTTTGCCCCCCTTCTGGCTGACCAGGTTCTCAGGTGCATGGCAGGTCCAGAGCTCCTCTTTCCAACTGACATCCCGTGAGGGGACCCTCAACCCTCAAGTTTGAGCTGGGTGGAAAGCACTGGGTCTGTTGGGGATCATAATCCAGCAACCCTCTCCCCACACGCAGGCAGTGGCACTTCCAAAAAGCTGGCAAAGCGTAACGCGGCGGCCAAAATGCTGCTTCGAGTGCACACGGTGCCTCTGGATGCCCGGGATGGGAATGAGGCAGAGCCTGATGACGATCACTTCTCCATTGTGAGTGGTTTGTGCGGGCCAGGCGCTGTGGTCCATCCTCCATGCCAGGCAGGGCCCTGGCCCTGGGGACATGGGCCTGTTGCTCGGGAGTGAGCCTCTTCAGGTCCCAGGCCTGCTTCTCCCCATTTTCCTACCAGACCCAGAGTTCCTTGGGCCCCCTCTCAGCCTCAGCTACAGGCCTGCCTGGTGAGTGCTGTGGGGAGCTGACCCGGGGCAGGGGCCCTGCAGCCTGCTGTTACTGGCATGAGGAAGGCTGCCTGGACCCCTGGTCCAGAGTCTAGTAGTTAGAGGGGCCAACTCGGGGAAGGCAAGCTGGATGAAGCATTCATTCTGTGGGCTTTTCCCTCCTTGGCATTGAACGTTCGGTGCCTGGGTCTCAGCTCGTGGTTGCATCTTTCTCACTGTCCCCATCTTGTCAGGGTGTGGGCTCCCGCCTGGATGGACTTCGGAACCGGGGCCCCGGCTGCACCTGGGATTCTCTGCGAAATTCAGTGGGAGAGAAGATCCTGTCCCTCCGCAGCTGCTCCCTGGGTGCCTTAGGTGCTCTGGGCCCTGCCTGCTGCAGTGTCCTCAGTGAGCTCTCTGAGGAGCAGGCCTTCCATGTCAGCTATCTGGATATTGGTATGGCTAGTGGGGAGGCCGGGGATGGTGGGGACTGAAGCAGAGCAAGTACAGATGGGCCGACGGGGGTGGGGGAGGGCATGATGGTGATGTGGATGTACCCCTCCCGGCTCTGCCTTCCCACCCAACCACGCCTCCCTCCTCTCTTTTGCTCTCCAGAGGAACTGAGCCTGAGTGGGCTCTGCCAGTGCCTGGTGGAGCTGTCCACACAGCCGGCTACCGTGTGTCACGGCTCTGCAGCGACCAGGGAGGCAGCCCGCGGCGAGGCTGCCTGCCGTGCCCTGCAGTACCTCAAGATCATGGCGGGCAGCAAATAAAGCCCCAGCCGGACTCACGGACGTGCACCCCTGCTCCCTGCCCTTCTTGCCCCCAGCCTATGTGTCTGCTCAGCTCTGGTACCCCTGGAGGTGCCGTCTCTACCTCTGACACAGACTGCCTGCCTGCAGGCTCAGGACACAGGGCCAGGAGCCAGGGACCCCAGGGCCTTGGCTGGCTCAAGATCTGGCCTCCTGTCACTGGTGGTGACGAGTGGGAATGAAATCAGGGGGCTCTCCTCTAGAGCCCAGAATAAACGCGCTGCCTCTTGGATTCTTACGTCTGCTCTGGTTTCTCTGACTGGTACTGACGACAAAGGAGGTTAGCACCAGATTGCCTCCCCTGTTGTGCCTCCCCACCTGGTTCCCCACACATCCCCACACTTGCCTTTCTAGTGGCAGGAGGCTAGGTACAGTGACCTCCGGGGGCCCCACCGCCTGTGCTCCTGCGGCGCTTGGGTTTTGTGGAGATGGAGGGGGCCGTGGTTCCGGTCCCAGGGCTCTCCCCCAGCCCTTTGAAGTCTCATACAGGCAGACACATGGATTCAGAAGCTGGACAGCTTTATTTGCGGGGTGGGGGGAGAGTGGGGGGGGGGTAAAGGAGATGCGGCACTTTCAGTTGTGAGCCTTGCACGCAAACATATCAAGGGATGATGTGTCACTTCTTCCCAAAGCGCTGAGGGGCAGCCAGGCTCCAGAATGGGGCGTTGAGCTCCTCCCCGGCTCGGGGACCCAACTGGTCGCTGCTCCAGGAGCCCCGGGTGTTTCTGCCAAACCTTAGAAGAGATCGATCCTCAGCTGTAGGTCCTTTCAGCCCCTCCCAGATCGCCCCCTGCCCCTTTCCTGTCCCTCTGGCCCCTGCCTTGCCCAGTGTCCCTCTCAGACTCACCTCTGGGGCTGAAACCGAAAGGCTGAGCTTCGGCCGGGTCTCTGCATGGCCTGGAGCAGGGAGTGCAGGAATGACCCAGGGGTCTGGGCCTCCTGCAGCGGGCGGGGCCTGCTGTCTTCCTCCTGTGGTACAGGGCCATCGGGGAAGGAAGATGGGCAAAGGCCTTGGACATTTAGGTCACCAGGCAAAGGGAAGCTGAGGAGCCATTTCCTCAGATATGAGGACCCAGTGAAGACACTGGCAGCCCGAGTATCTGAACTTGGAGCTCAAGCCTCCCGCTGAGACAGAAAAATGGTGACATGGAGAGGGGGTGATAACTTACCACGAAGATCTGCCGTCCTTCGTCTTGGCCCCCTGGTCCTTCAGCACAGCCCCAGTCTGTTAGCAGCAGCACCAGCAGCAGCAGCGCTGCCCGCCTGGAATCCATCCTGCCATCTGCCCTCCTGCGGCTATACCCGCCTCTTATACCTGCTGTGCTCCGGCCCCCACCCCACAGCAGCCTGAGGGGGGATCTAGAGCAGGCAATGGAAACGCACGGCTCCATTAGGAGCCGCCTGGGACCCCCTCCCATGGCACCCCCGGGACTTCCTGCTCCCAGCCTCCGGCCCCCAACCCCTAAGCCTGGAGTTAGAGACTTTATTAGATGCATAAATCCTGTCTCCAGAGCTCAAGAAGCATCATTAATTGCAGATGTGTTGTCAGAGCCAGGCCCTGGGGGGCCTTCAAGAACCCCCGATTTCTCAATAGGTTGGAGAGCGCCAATTGATCACCTCCTCTTTCCTTCCTTAGAGAATAAAAGCATAGAGGAAGTCTTCTAAAGAAGGTCTAGGCATTATGTCCCGGGACAGAGGGAGGAACTAAGAGCCAGGGTAAGAATTAGCCAGAATGACGGAGCCTGATCCTTGCCGTGACTGTGGCTGCAGCTGGGGTCATCCAGACCATTCACACCCTTGCCTACATGGTCTTGGGAGGGTTGAAAATGGGATCACTATTCTGAGATTTGCTTGTGGACACAAAAGTGGGATACAGAAGGAGACTACAAGGTTTCAGAGCCCACACAGTGGGGATTGCTTCAAATCTCTGCAGACTGATCCTGTCTTCACACTAGAGAGCGCTGCTTAGGACCCACCTCACCTGGGCTTCTGGAGCCATCCTCTGCAGTGAGGCACTGCTGCCACCCTGTGGCCACAGCTCCGCACTGTCAAGTCTGATCATTTCCTTTTTCTGCTCTTTGAAGGGTGGTGGTGGGGGGGGGGGGGAAATGGAGGTTCCTAAGCCTGATTCTAAGGAGTCACAGAAAGGCAGGGGCAGGAAACTGGGGTTGGAATATGGCTCTGTTCACCTCCTACTAGTCACCCCAGCCTCTGCCTGGCTCTGACCTGTTGGAGCAGGTGACAGGAATTCTGCCTTAGGAAAAAATCAGTCGCTCTCAGGAAGGGGGTCCTTCAAAGTCATCTGATAGAGTTTCCCTTCTGATCCTAGAATCCCTTCCTCAACTTCCCCTGTCCCCGCCCCGTGTGGCTCTCTAGCCTGTGCTGGAGAGGTGCCATGAAGTAAAGAGTCTGTGGATCAGTCTTGGGCAAGCCATCTCTCAAAAGCCACAGTCTCCTCACCGAAAAACATGGCGACGTTAAAAGGAACTACTTTCGAAGGGGGCCTGGGTGGTTGAGGTGGTTAAGCGTCTGACTTTGGCTCAGGTTATGATCTCGTGGTCCATGAGTTCAAGTCCCAGGTCGGGCTTTGTGCTGACAGCTCGGAGCCTGGGGCCTGCTTCGGAGTCTGTGTCTCCTTCTCTCTCTCTGCCCCTCCCCCACTCACACTCTTTCTCTCAAAAATAAATAAACATTAAAAAAATGGGGCACCTGGGTGGCTCAGTCGGTCGAACATTGACTTTGGCTCAGGTCATGATCTCAGTTTGTGAGTTCAAGCCCCACATCGGGCTCTGTGCTGACAGCTCAGAGCCTGGAGCCTGTTTTGGATTCTCTGTCTCCCTCTCTCTCTGCCCCTCCCCAGCTCGTGCTTTCTCTCTCTTTCTCTCTCTCAAAATAAATATTGAAAAAAAAATTAAAAATTTTTAAGAAATAAAAGAAACTACTTTCCAGGGTGAGCATTATTTGAGATACTTTTTGTAATCCATTTGGCACAGGATCTGGCACAGAGCAAGTGTCCTCGAAACGTTAGCAGTGGTGATCCTTGCACAGAGTCCCAGTAAATTTTCCATCTCCTGAGACAGTGGTGGGGCAGACTTACCCATGTGCCATGCTGGCTTCCGTCTCCTGTGGCCTCCACCAGGGGTCTCAGTGTGCCCCACTAAGTCACATACTGTTGCACATCTTTCATGTGTGCGAGCCTTTCACGTATTTGATTCTTCCACTCTATTTTTTGTTAAGGGGACCTCCCTCTTTTAGCAAGCCATCTAGCAACCAATCTATAACTTTGGATAGGTAGAATAGAGCAGGTTTTGATCTGCATGTTCGAGATACTAGGTTTCTATTAATGCGGCCTCCCTCTGTAAGCTTGGTCTCACAGTTGGTCCCAAGCACAGAACCTGACACTCATCATCATCACATCTTGGAATGTCACCGCTTCTTAGAAGGGAGGAGTATCCAGTCCACGAGCAGGTGGTTTTTCTGTGGGAAATGGATCCTATACCTCATCAAGGCCTCTGTCTGTTCTTACCTGACAGAAGTCCAGAGGGGCAGCGTTGTGAGGGTGTGTGAGCCACTGCAGAGTGGCTCTGGGGTCAGACAGAGCCATTGTAATGCCAGCACGTGCACGTCACCGTGGGCCTTGAGCAAATGTCAACCTAAACCTCAGTTCATCTTAAATGAGGCATTACCAAGGGGTTGTTGTGAACAGAAAATGACTTAATGAATGCAACGCATCTAGTGTTACACCCAGCACAGAGCAGCCAATAAGTGTTTGCTACCCTGGTTCTCCTAGTGTCTCTGATCATCAATTACAAGTGGATCTGAGCTGAGGCTCAATTCAGAAAAGGTCAGGTCTAGCTAACTTCCTATGTCCAGGATGGAGATAGCTATCTTCTTTGGTACGAACAGACATATTGCTGGTTCAGATCCAGACCACTGCAATAAAGTATCGCAATGAGGCAAATCAAATGAATTTTTGTTTCCCAGTGCCCGTAAAAGTTATGTTTACACTATGCTATCGTCTATTAAGTGTGCAAATGTCTAAAAAAATCATGTCCATACCTTAAATTTAAAATATTCCTGGGGCACCAGTGTGGCTCAGTTGGTCAAGCATCTGACTCTTGATTTCGGCTCAGGTCATGATCTCAGAGTTCATGAGCTCTAGCTCTGTCTCCGGCTCTGTGCTGACAGCGTGGAGCCTACTTGGGATTCCCTCTTAAAATAAATAAGTAAAACTGAAAACAAAGTTAAGATATTGCTAAAAAATGCTAACAATCATCTGAGCTTTTTAGCGAATGGTAATTTTTTTTTTCCTTAAGTAAGCTCTACACCCAACGTGGGGCTTGAACTCAGGACCCTGAGTCCTGAGACGCAGGGACCCTGAGATCAAGAGCCAATGCTGCACCTACTGAGCCAGCTAGGCCCCCTGCAAGCTGTAATCTTTTTGCTGGTAGAGGACCTGGCCTTGATGGTGATCACTGCTGACTGATCAGGTTGGTGACTGCTAAAGGGTGGGGGTGGCTGTGGCATGGCAATTTCTTAAAATAAGACAATGAAGTTTGCCGCATCGATTAGCTCTTCCTTCCATGAATGATTTCTCAGTAGTGTGTGATGCTCTTTGATAGCACTTTACCCACAGAATTTTAAAAATTAGAGTCAAACCTCTCAAATTCAACCACTGCTTTATCAACTATGTTTCCGTAATATTCTCATAATCTTTTTTTTGAAGATTTTAATTTTAAGTAATCTTTACACCCAACATGGGGCTCGAACTCATAATCCCGAGATCAAGAGTCACCTGCTCCACCAACCGGTACTCCAGCCAGACACCCCTGTAACATCCTACCACAAATATCACATCCTTGGGTAGGCTCAAACCGTCAACCTTTGGGTTAACAGCCGGACCAGCTAACCGGCCGTGCTACAGAGATCCGCCCTGTAATATTCTAAATCCTTTGTCATTCCTAGTCTTGACAGCGCCTTCACCAGGAGAATCTGTCTCAAGAAACCACTTTCTGTGCTCCTCTGTAAGCAGCAGCTCCTCTGTTCAGCTTGGATCATGGGGTTGCACCAATGCAGTCCCATCTTCAGGCTCCACTTCTAAGTCTAGTTCTCTGCTACTATCTCCCCCACATCTGCACGTACTTCCTCCACTGGGATCCTGTACCTTCAATTTGTAAAAAACAAAACAAAAAATCCCCACCCTCTGCAAAGTGCAACAGAACAAGATACGCCTGCAGCTGGGATGGGTTAATTCTCCCAACTTGGGAAAGTGCCCTCCCTTCAGTCCCAGGTCTTCCAAAGCCTCACGATCTTGGCAGCTTTGGTATTTGGATTTCAGCAACTTATTTTCTCACCTTCTCTGGAAACCCATGCGCTCCCGAGCACAACACAGTGAAGACCACCACTGCCTTTCCCATTCTCCTGCAGAGACTCAGGCTTCCTACTTGCATCAGTTATACCAAACATCAACCACAAACAGCTTCTAGGTCACTTCTCTTCTACCTGGAAGCCCTCAGAGGCACCTGCTATCTCCTGGTCAAGTTCTGTAGTCTGGCTCCCTCTTCCTCATTTGTGCTAATTATCTAAGGATACATAAACATGAGCAATTACTAGTGACTGCCCTGCCCCTTGCCAGTTCCTGGCCATTATCTGTTTTTCTTGTGAACTCTTACTTGCTTTTAATTTTTTTTTTTTCAACGTTTATTTATTTTTGGGACAGAGAGAGACAGAGCATGAATGGGGGAGGGGCAGAGAGAGAGGGAGACACAGAATCGGAAACAAGCTCCAGGCTCCGAGCCATCAGCCCAGAGCCCGACGCGGGGCTCGAACTCACGGACCGCGAGATCGTGACCTGGCTGAAGTCCGACGCTTAACCGACTGCGCCACCCAGGCGCCCCTCTTACCTGCTTTTAAATAAGCTCCACCCCTCACTTCCAGATCGACCTCTTCTCCACATCTTTAACTCCTGTGTGTGTGTTTGTGTGTGCACTCCCCTAGTCATGCTGGAAACTTTCTGAGAATAGGGCTTGCTTTTGTTTTTTATTGTTGGGAGGAAGGTGGGGAAAAACACTGAAAGATAAGAGGCCACTTGCCTTCAGACACCCGACCATTCCCCATCCACGTAAAGCACACAAGTTCTACAGCGAAGGCTCCCATAATGTGGAGGCCCTTGTGCCCGTGGCAGTGCACAGATGTGAGCCTCTGTCTCTATGCCTTCTTTTGTCTTTATGTAATTGATATAAACCACCTACCTTCTCTAGGCTGTGTCTTCCCTGCATCAAAAGGAGGGATAAGAATCCCTGCTCCTTCTGTCCTAAAAAACGGGAGAGTGAGGAAAAGCACAGACATGAAAGCCCAAGGAGTTCCCAGAGAATAGTGGCCAATGAGACTTGTAGATCAGAGTACCGAAGCATTAGACATAACAGTGGTTCTCTTTGATAGTTTAATGTTATATTTGCAGCATAAATAAGGCACAATATATGTCAGGGCAAGGGGGAGCAGGAGAAGGCATGGCTGGGGGGAGAACTGCTGGGTGGTAAGGGGCGGGGGATGGAAGAAGGCACGGTTAGGGAGAACAGAGTGAAGCCTCTGTCTCAGCCCCGTCCTGGGAGATCGTGAGAGCCTGCTCACAGGGATCATGCCGAGTCGGGTGGCAGGGAAAGGGAGAAGACGGTTTTGTAACAGAACAGCCCGTAGCACTGCATCCTCCCACCTGTCAAAGTCCGCCACTGGGGACTGGGGAGACCCAGACCCAGAGTCGAGCTCCTTGACGGGACGGAGAGGGGCTGCTACATGTCAAAGGTACACAGATGAACAGAGATATAACCATAGATACACACCACTTTCTTTCAACAGACACTATGTCAGGAGGCTGCAGCCTCCACTGTTGGGGCTGGAGGCTCATCTCCCTGCTGGAAAGGGGTGTGTGTGTGTGTGTGTGTGTGTGTGTGTGTGTGTGTGTGTGTGTGTTACAGGACAGCTAGAGCTCCAGCCCATCCTTCCCGTAACAAAGACTGGAGTGACCAGTTTGCAAGGGAATATGCGACAATTCCTGTCCAGACCAAGGCAGGACAGGTTTTAGGAAGAAGTAGAAGGAACTCAAACCTAGATTTTGAGATGAATGACGTGGTTGTTGTTTTAATGGGGGTGGAGGGAGGTACTGGAGGAAGTGGAAAAATGTGTTAGTGCTAAGGCAGAGGATGGTACTTAAAATATCCCTGACACCCTACAAGGATTTTCCAGCTTGCCCCTAAGGCAATGGTTCTCACACTTTAGTGTGCGTTAGAATCACGTGGAGTGCTTGTTAGAGCCCAGCCCAGTTCAGTTTCCCATTCAATAGGTCTGTGGTGGGGCCCAACGTGCATTTCTAACAAGCTCCCAGATACTGGTGCTGCTGCTGCTACTGAGCCTGGACCACATCCTGAGAACCACCGCCCTAAGGGAAGGTCAATGAAACTAGTGCTCATAGCCATTTCTTACAGCTAAAACATCACCCACCAGTAGCTAATGTTGATGATAGCTCTGTGCTACCAGCCCCCCATTAAAAAAATAAAATAAACCCTAGTAGCTACAATACAAACCTGCATCTACAAAGGACACAGCTGCCTTAGCCTGCCTTATTCTCCCCAGCCTTTTCTCATTCTGGGGGTAGGACTTTACCCCAAGGAGAGACAGATGAACTGGTAATGGGGTGGGAATAGTGGCCAGTAGCCACTTAATGCTCATTCCTGCTGGGTCACCACTCTGAGGTGAGTGGGTGGGGATTTATGTCTGTGTGTACATGCATGTATGCGAACACAGAGAGAAATCAGGCTTATACAGTGAGGGGGATGATTAAAGTTGTGGGGGGCTGAAGCAGGATGGGGGAATCCTCTAATCTGCCTTGGGGTCCTCACCTGTCCCATTCCCCCCTCCACCCCTGTCAAACAAAAGTCTAAAGAAAGCGGAAAGAGCATTATCAACAAAGGCATATGTGATATAACTAGGAGGACTGGATTCTAAACGGACTGGTTATGAAATTAAAAAAAAAAAAGAATACATTTCCTTCCTGTGTATACAATGTACAATATTAATGAAAAATAATGATTTGGGGATGGCAAGGAAGTCATGAAAGAAAGGGGGGACTCTCAGGGGAAGGGGGCTGTCGCAGGGCTAGCACCTTTAAAGGAGCCTCTCAGTGTGGAGCAGGGGAGCCTTAGAAACCAGAGGAGGAGTATTTTGGTGTCTGCTTGGTGGTTCAGGCTGTAGACAGGGCATGGTTATGGTTAAGTACCCCGTCAACCAGGATGGGTAGTGCTGGAGGGCAGTGAATCAGGAAAAGAGTTAAGAATGGCAGAACAGGCGTAGGGAAGGCAGCAAGGTGAGTGAGGTTAGGTCGTCTCCTATTTAGCACTACCAAGAGTAGAGGGTCTAGTGCTTAGGACCATGGAGAGGAGTGGAGGCTGAAGGAAGCCAGATTTGGGGTGTACAACCAACAGGGGAAGAGCAAGTAAAGGAGGGACTACTTTTTCCCTCTCTAGCAGTGAGGGAAGTTTTCTCAGGCTTTGCAACTCTGAGCAAGCCTTCTTTTAAAGGAATAGGGCAAAAGTCTGCAGACCTGAAGACCTGGTCTGGTACCTTTCTCTATGGCCTTGGTTATCTATCAGCTGTGTCTCCGGAATGAGGTGGGAGGCCTGAATCTTGTGTTTGCTTAGAGTCCCAAGGCATCCACACTCTCAGCTCCTCTCACAAAGTATCCTCCCTTGGGCCCCTAGAAAGGCCACGGTCATTAAGAAGGGAGAAGTGACGCCCTCCATGACGCTTGGTTCTGGTCCAGATGAGTCTGGAAAGCAAAGGCCAAGGGAGAGTGGCCACACGGCTGGCAGCAATAACAAGTGAGTATCAGTGACATTCCCCTTAACTATGAGAGAGTCTCAGGATAACCAACTGCCCTGCTTTCTCAGTGAGGCCAAGGACCAGCTAAAGAGCTATCTGGAGGGTTCTGTCCTGTCCCTTCCTACTGCTTCACCAGTAAGGTTCTGGCAATCCCCTCATTTAGGCCCCAATAAGAACTTCCCACCGATGACAATGAGGTAAGGGCTCGAGGGAAGGAGACGTGGGGACTAAGAGACCCTCTAAATAAACTAGCTGTCCTACATGGGGACAGACGGGTACGACTCAAACTTCCTCCACAGCCAAACAGTGAGGCAGGGCACGTATGCAGTGACAAACGGATTCTTAACTTGAAAAACACTAGAATGAAGGGGGAAGAAAAATAGTCCAGGGTCTTGTGAAGGCTCCTTAGGAGCCATAAACTCCGTCAAGCTTTAGGGCAAGGCTGCTGGTGGGAAATCAAGATGATAAAAAATGAAACACAACTAAAGCAGAAGAAAGTCCCAGGGAGCAGCCATCAAAGGGAAAAGTCCTGAGTACAAGTTACGGCTGTGAACTGTGGAAGGCAAGTGCAGTCCCTGGAGGTGGGGACTTGTATCCCGACCATCTGCCAGGCCATTTGCTAGTCTGAGTCACCTCGGGGGCTGTTCCTGTTGGGTCCCGGGTGGTAGAGGATGAGAAAACTCTGTTTTCTCTTCCTTCTCTTTACCAGGTGTGTCGTGTTCAGCACTGGTTCTGAAAAGCAGGAGGGGAAAGGAAAAACAAACGCAGCAGAACAAGTCACCTGACTGGCTCACCAGTACAGCACTCTGGGAAGACGGGAATCTCGTAGCTTAGATTTCCTCATTCCCCCATGACAGCCAATTCTGGGAAACAAACTAAGGAAGGAAGCTGGCAGTTATTTTGCACGTATGTTTAAGATGGAGGTAGGAGAGAGGGAGAAAAGGGCATTCTTGGCTTGGGCAGATGGCAGAAGGTGGCTCTGGGACAATTGGAAGGGATTCATACTGACAGGCTATTAAAGCTGACCTATCTATCCACAGGCCTCTGGCTTTGGATCACTTCCTGTGGCCCTGGTAGAAATTGCATAGTTCAGAGCCAAAGGAAGATCAGAAGTCTTAATGGGGAAGAAAGAGGGACAAGAGGGATGAATTTCTCCCCCTGCAACCTAACGCCTCAAAGTAAGAATGGCTGAGAGCAATAGTCACCAATTTCCCCGGGCAGGCCAGACCTTCCCCAAGCAGGGCTGTTCTGCTGAGATCAGTACTGCACCTTCTCTCTCTTGCCTCTCCCCATGTTACCTGACCCTCGAGAAAACCCACTCAGGACCCTGGCTCTGATGTCTCAGAGTCCTGGGGCTGGGCCTTTGGGGATGCATTGCATCTAGGGGGCATCTAGTTCCAGGAGGCTGCATCGGAAGAAGCGAGACAGAGGCAGGACACAGACGGGGACAAAGAGGGAGATACAGGAGCGGACAGACGACCAAATGGAATATGTGTGCTTTGGCCAGTAAACTCTTGTAAATCATAAAGACTCAATTTAGTAACCTGATAGAATGAGCTTTAAACTATACTGTTCCTGCCTGCCCTAATGATAACTGCAGGCGGGTGGACTGGGGAGGCAGGGAATCAGCTAGTCACACTCAGGGCACTTTCCCTTTTCACTAACAAGCAAGAGCTAATAAGGCCACACAAGATGATCTTGCCAAGGCTTAGTGGGAGGTGGAAAAGGCCCCACCTGGAGACCGGGAAAACTCAAGACACAAAAAATGAGGTCCCAAATAGCTCTAGAAATAGTTGAAAAAGGATTAGAATTCTTGGGGTTTGTTTCTTTTTGCTTTGTTTTTGTTTTTGAGTGTTTTTTTTGTTTTTGTTTTTGTTTTTTTTGGTGACAGGTAGGGAGAAGGACTAAAGTTTATGGAAGAGCTGGAAAATACTGCTAATTCATGTATCAAAGGTAACTTTACATTCGCCATAAGTGAATGTTTTAACTAGACTTCAGGAAGGGGAAAAGGGGATAAAATAAGCAGCTAATGGGAGACAAAGTCCTGAGCCTATGGGGTAGCTGAGGCAGGCCAGCGGGTGACCTGCCATCAACACTAGCCTCCCTCTACCTAGCAGGAGGTGGCATGCTGCTAAGGAACAGGAAGCCATGGCTTCATGGGAAGAGAGGCAACTGAGAAACCCAAAACCTAGAAGTGCCAAGGGTTAGTGTTAAGAGACAGGTACACATGCACAGGCTGGGGTGATTGTTCGGACCATCTGGAAAGGCCTTTGGCTGTAGGTACATCAGAAACTGCCCCCTTAGGGGATGATCTATGTGGCTCTGGGGCTGGGAGGCTCCTAGTACAGGTGTCAATGTACACGACCATGTGGCTGAAGAGAAAAGCCCCACATCTGTCCGTTACTCACAACACACAATCTTTCCCTCATACCGCCACGTCCAAGGCAGATGGAGGGGATAAGATGACATCTCTCTTGGCTCTCGGGTGGGCGAGCTCTGGCTAGGGACCTCTCCACCAGGGGAGGCATCATCTGCCCGCAGACTGGGACTGTGGGGTCATGATCACATGCGACTGTATCGGCATGCTCAGTTCTGTCCTTTGGCTGGCCATCTGAGTGAGAACCGAGGTGGCCACAGCTTCAGCTGCAGAGCGAACACTGAGGCCATTGCTGGGGGCTGTTGCTGAGCTGTGTTGAATCACAGGGGCTGGAGAACCCGTGGGCTCTGAGCTTTCCTTGGGGCTTTCTGCCAGGGAGGAAGGCAAAGAGCAGAGAGCAAGTGGTTAGAAAACAACATGGACAAACAAGCAGGACTACCTTGTGCCACAGTTCTAAAGGAGCCCAAAAGAAAAGGAAGCCCATCATTTCGGGAGGAAGCTTCCCAGAATCTTGGCTTCTAAGCCATGGAGGGGCTAGGAAATGGGAAGTTGTGAGATGGGCAGCAAGAACTAGGCCCACATTAATCTACCTATCCTAGTAAAGCAGACACCTCAACATGTTAATTACACCATCTGGCTTCTAGGTTACCCCTATTGGAACACTCTTCCTTTATCCATGTCTTTAAAGGTGCTTTAAAATAGATCGCTTGTTTTAGCTATCCTGATTAATTCCCACAAGAATTTAATTGTTCCATTATTTTTTATGTTCCTTTAGTAACCAGTTGCACCACAGGTGAGCCTGATAAATATCAAGATGCACTCAGATGACGTTATGACCAGTCCTGGGCCAAGGTTCAGTTAATACAACAAACTACAAAGAGGCCTGTTGGACCCTCCTGACTATCAATTAGCTAGGCATTAATGACTTCAAACACGTATTATGAGCTATGCCACGTCACCTAAAGTGACGATAAACACAGAGCTGAGCTGCACACAGAGGTGACTCCATGTTGTTCTTCAGTCGAGTTTTACTAAATGTCACATAACCTCTACGGCTGCTTAAACAGAGATGTATGCAATAAATATGGGCAAACTAGTAAGAGTTGGTTGTATTTTTCATTGTCTGAGTCTTCTTTCAGGATTCAACTATAACCTCCTCTGTGGAGCCTTCTTTGTTGCACTCATGAAATTAACTATTTCATCGCTTGGGCTTTCAGAGCGCACATTCATCTATTCCATCGATTCATCATTTTTACCAAGCATCCTGTGTGCCAGCACTGGGGTATATAATGAATAAACCAGGAGGCCTGTCCTCAGGAAGCTCCCACTCTAGGGGCCGTGTGACTCGGTTAGCTGCACTTACCTTATTCACATGTTGACATGTTTATCTCCTCATAACTCTGAGTTTCTCAGAGGCGGAGACAGTGTGTCATTTATCCTTTGTTAAATACCTACCACGGTGTCTACACCACACAGCAGGAACTAAATACAGCTTTGGAAATAAGTAGTTTAATGGCTCAACTACCTCTTAAAAGTTCTTGCAAGGATTGAGTAGAAAACTTACTGTATATATATTTTTCATACTGATGAATACTCAGTCCTTGCCTTCCTTACCCCATCAAAGAGGATCTGAAATAGTTGATCAATGAACTTGTTGAACCATTTTCTTATTATGGTTTCCAGAACACCACACCCACTACTCAGCTCATTTTCCTCCCGCCTTCTTGGTGGCTCATTCTGCTTCATCTGTGGGTTTCTTCTCCTTTCTCTGACCTCTAAATGTTGGAAGTACCCCAGGGCTCGGTCCTGCAACTACTTTTCTCTCTCTGTCTGTGCTCTTTTGGTAACAGGAACATTTCATCCGGTTTTGTGGCTTTAAAAGCTAACTACATGCTGCTGACTCCCCAAGTTATATCTTCAGCCTTTCCTCTGAACTGCAGGACCACATAACCAGCTTCCACTTGACACCTCCATCCGCAAGCCTAGTCAGCTTCTTAAGCTCAGCTTGTCCAAATCTGAGCTCCAGATACGCTCCTAATCCGTTTCTTTCTATACTTCCCTCTACTTCCAATTCATGGCAGCTCCATTCTGGCAGCTGCCCAGGCCAAAACTTTTGGTGCAATTTTTGATTCTTTTCACAAATACACCACTCCATCTGGCCCATTATCAAACTCTGTTGCTCTAACTCCAGAACACACCCTGAGTTCACCCTCTTCTCCCCACTTTCGCTACCACCGTCCTGGTCCAAGGCTCGGTCATCTCTTGCTCATAGGACTGCAACAGCCTCCTAAATGGACTGCCCGCTCCTGCCTGTGCGCTCCTGCACACTCCAACAGAGTGATCCTGTTCAAACAGATCGGATCAGTCATGTCACGCCTCTTCTAAAAACCCTCGGATGGTCCCCAACAGAGAGTAAAGGCTGAGGTCCTCACTACGACCAAGGAGGCTCTATGCAGAGCTGTTCCCATTAGCTCCCCTACTTCATCTCCAACTACTCTCCACCCCCCACTCTCTCCAATCTAGCCACACTGGCCTTCCTGATGCTACTTTGGGTCTTTGCAACTGCGATCCCTCCTATTGGCAGTACTTTTTGCCCTTATACAAATGCATAGCCAGCTCCCTCACTTCCTTTTTTTTTATATAAATTTTTTAAATGTTTATTTATTTTTGAGAGAGAGAGAGAGAGAGAGAGAGAGAGAGAGAGAGGGGCAGAGAGACAGGAAGACAGAATCTAAAGCAGGCTCCAGCCTCTGAGCTGTCAGGAGAGTCCGATGCGGGGCTCAAACTCGTCAACTGCGAGATCATGACCTCAGCCGAAGTCGGATGCTCAACCGACTGAGCCACCCAGGCACCCCTCCCTCACTTCCTTAAGTGTCTTTATTCAAAAGCCACCTCATCTAAAATTGCAACCCTGCTGCCAACATTTCATATTCCTCTTCCTGTTTTATTTTTTCTTCCAAGCATTTACTCTTACCTAACATACCATATATTGTACCTATTTATCTCGCTTGTTGTCTGTCTCGCCTACTAAAATATAAGCCCCTCAAGGGTAGGGATTTTAATCTAATATTTGGTTTCCTATTATATCCTCAGCATATAAAACAGTGCCTGGCACAGAAGAGGCTCAATCAGTATCTGCTTAATGAATGAGTGTATCCTGAAGTACATATTAAAATTAAAATTTAAATAGAGACGCTTAAAATGAGTGATGTGGTTACTCTTTTTCTATGGGAACACATCTCTGAAATAATAAAGACAGTTAGTGGAAAAATAATTCAATATATCAAAAGTTGACAGCCAAAATTTCTATGAATTTGTTAAATTTGCAAAGGAGATTTATTTGCTTTCCCTGTCCATGAGCAAAGTATTCACAGTAATTTTAATCTCAGGACTGCGCTTGTCCTGAGCACGACGCTATGACCGTCTCTTTATAGCACTGTTTTATGTGTGCACATAGGTTACAAACTCAAACCACCATCAGCCCATCATTAGGAAGATAAAATATACCCCCATATCACAATGCTTAACAAATGCCAATGCATCATCTGCTGTTTATATCCTCTTGAGGCCCAGATAGTGTCTTTGACATAAGAAAGAGCTAGATGTGAATCTTGCCTCTGCCACTTCCCCAACTGTGTAACCTCAGGTACATGACTATTCTGAGTTCAGTCTTCTAATGTATTAATGGGGGCAAGATCCATTTCATGAGAGAACTGGGCAGATGGTAGAGTGCCTAACACAAAGGAGGCACCCAATCAATAGTGCTACCCTTTATCTCCAACTATGATAACTCTATATGGTTCAGAAAAAAGTTATTTTGTAGGACTGGTTGTTCCAGAAAGGCTGTTTGTTCACTTATTAGTCTGGATCCCCCAGAACATTCAGAATGGGTTTACAAAATTATAAACAGTTCAGATACACAGCACATGCAGTTTACTGACTGACCAACCTTGCTTTGGTTGTGAGTCACTCACCTAAATAGCCTTGGGTCTTTTTCTGTAGTGCAGTGACTGGGCAGTCTTTATGAGCTAACAGTAGCTGTTTCAACTGAGCCACCTCATTGCGTAGTAACGTGACTTCATTCTAAAGAGGGAGGGAAGATAAAGGTATCAAGAAAATTCATCCTCTACCCTTGAGTCCCCAGCAGCTGTCTCCACAGTAAGGACAGAATGCTGCCTGGATTTTCTCCCCTGAGTCTGGGAGACTCCTGATCCAGCAAGGCTTCAGACAGCTCAGGGCCAGTACAGTCATGAATTCGACGGCAGGAGCTGCTTACAGTGAAAAGTAGGGATTTATAATAGAAACATTACTCCTATTTAGGATAGATATAATCAAACCAAAATTAATAATGCATATGTCCTTTGACTAAGAAAGCCTATTTCCAGGAATCTATTTAACAGAACTACCTACTCAAGAGCATGCAATGTTTACTCCAGCATTGCTGTTCTGGCAAAAAAAAATTAGAGATACTATAAATATCCATACTTTATAATATAACCACACTATAGAATACACTACTATACGGCTATTTAAAAAAATGAAGTAGATCCTCTGTAGACATGGCCAGTTCTCCAGGAGATACCATTATCCCATTTAAGTTAAGACAAACACACAGTCCCTCCCTGACCACCCCACAAAAAATATAAATGAAAAAATACTTAGAAATACATAAATGTCTGGTATGGGCACACCAAACTTATCCACAGGAAAAAATAATACTGAAGAGGAACTTTGGTTTTGTTCTGTATCTTTGTGCGTGCATGTGTGTATACATGTTATTTATATATATATATATATATATATATATATATATATATATATATATATATAAATATATATATATATATAAATATATATATATATATATATAAATACATTCGTACACTACCTTTGTATTGAAATCTTTTAATTAGTAAGTAATCAAAAGAAAGAATAGTAATATTCAAGAAAATATCTGGATTATAATTTTTCTATTTGTGCTTGTGTGGCTTTTTCTTTCTTTTATTAAGCTGCATTATCTGGGGCAAATACATTTCCCTTTGGGTGTTCCACAACCCCAGTCAGTTTCTACTGATGACCTAAAAGAGTACCCTGGGGCAATTAATCCAATTCTCTTTATCCAAATGGGTCTATGGTTGATTCAGACTCTAGCAGCAGGTCTGGGAGTAGATGGTTAAATGTCTTTTCTAGTCCCTGGGGAAGGTATTTTAATTTTGACGGTTAAGAGCTTCTTTCTGCACTTCCTGGCACATCTTCTGGATCTGTCCTAATCTGAAGAATCATCATCTTTTATGATACTGTTTCACTTTTTTCTGATTCAATCCCACTTTCCCAGATTCATCAATCCCAATAATCATTCAGGACCCACTCACACTCAGCTGAATGTTCTGAGAAGTGAGTTCCTCTGCCTTCTTCTCTAGGGAGGACACCCAGAGCTTCCGTTTTTGACGGCAGCGGGAGGCTGCAGCCCGGTTGCGTTCCAGAAAACGCTGCCGCCGCTCATCAGGATCTTCATCCACGGTGCGTCGCCGACGCCCTCCGGTGCTAGGAGTGGGCTGGGCTGGTGAGACCTGGTGCCCAGGAAGGAAGAGGAGTTACTTGAAGGGAACGTCAACTCTTTTCAAAGTAGACCTGATGTCAGGAAGTTAGTAAGCTCTGGTAAAGATCTGGTAAAGGGATGCACCAGTCTCTGCAATCAGCGTTGAGTCTCACTGCCATGCCCCTGAGCTTCTCTTCTGCAGCAGTTCCGCACTCTGCCTCCCATTTCCTTCCAGTCTTCTCAGCCCCATACCTGGACAAACCACAGCTCAGGTGGAAACTAATTATTTCTGAGACAGCCAAGATGAAACAAGCATCATTTTTTGTTTCTTAACAATAGGGAATCTTATAGGCGGGGAAATCACAATGGGGACTGGGTGTCAGGGGAACTTTTAGGGAGACCGTACAATAAAAATGTTTGAGAATCACTGATTTGGACAAGCAATATATACAAACGACTGAATGCGATACCTTGCAGAAAAGGAGAAAAGATTTTACTACCAGCGAGATACTGGTTATCATGCAGAGAAATGGATTAGTGTATTCTTACTTATAATCAGTTATTAATCATCCTTAGCAATCACCCTCCCCACCTTGTTTGTTCTGTTTGCTTTTAAACAAAAAACTGTTCTTTAATCCCTTTACAGATTGGTCATAAAGGACTGCCTCTTGTCTTTAAACTTTACGCTGATGTCCTCTGTCACTAAAGTACTTTTGGATCATCTTCCTTTTCTATTAGCTGATATGTGTTCAGAGAAGATAGACCAACTTTATAATGGCAGCCAAAATTAAAATGTAGAAAGGTCAGCCATCTGCATAAAAGAAACTATATAATGTAAAACAATGCCAAAAATAAATTCTTCCTGGATCTGTTGCTATTAGAGAATATCTATATTAGTAGTTCCCAAATGCCAGAACTCACATCAGTTGCATGAGAATAAGCATGAGCTTATAAAAAAAAAAAACAACACCCAAAAATGTTATACTCCACTTCAGGCCTTACTAAATCATGGTCCCCATTAATATAGATAATCAAGAGATAATTTTATTTACTCACACTAATATTATATCTCCCAAAAGAAAAAAATGGAGGAGAAATTTACAACTCAATTTAATGAGCTACAGGCCTTGGGTCATCACTTCTCACTGTACTAAGATAAGTTTACACTAATTCTCTTGAGATTTTCAATTTCTTCTTTGTCCTGAGCTCAGTGGAGCACACGTGAAGACCGACACTCTAGGAGGATGGGGAAAAGGAAATGACAGACTCCTATTCTCTCACAGTAACTCAGCAGCTCATGCAAGGAATGAAGGGGAAAGAGTGACAGGAGAAAGAAGGGAAGGAGGAGAAGGAAAGGAATCAGTGGTGACTAAAAAGAAGTTCATCACATTTTTTTTTAAATAAAATTTGTTTTAATGTTTATTTTTGAGAGCGAGAGAACGCGAGTGGGGGAGGCACAGAGAGAGAGAGGGAGACAGAATCCGAAGCAGACTCCAGGCTCTGAGCTGTCCGCACAGAGCCCGACATGGGGCTCAAACCCATGGACCGTGAGATTATGACCTAAGCCAAAGTCAGACGCTTAACCGACTGAGCCACCCAGGTGTCCCTATGGCATTTTCTTAAGAGGGAAAGCAGCACAACTCGGGCAAGGTGGCTGCTGCTTTACCATCTCCAAAGACTGGCATCGGAAGGGGTTACGGGATGGTGGGCAAGCTTAGCTTCCAACAAGAAAACTCAAGTGAAGGCTTTTGTTGTTGGCCAAGCTTTAAGGCGGCATATGGCCGTTAAATGTTAGGACATGTGGTGGTAACTGACGAAGCAGGTGGGGACATTGGAGAAAGGGGCTGGGCAAAGATGTAATTCTAGAAACCGATCTCAGGTTGTTGTCACCTGTCCAGCACAGACAATATGAAAACTAAGGCCTGTTCAGTTTTCGAAGAAACTTACTAAAACTGAGGCTTCCTTGAGAAAAGAACTGGGCATATAAATGGGACTGTTCTAGCCTTATTAAGACTTTAATTTCTCTGTGATAAAAAGGGATTACATTGATAAGGAAAAGGTGTTTTACTGTTCGTTTACTGAGCCATCTTTGTACTGTGACATCACATTTTATGTTTTTATTATTTTTTAAAGTATGCTCTATGCCCAACTTGGGGCTCAAGTTCACAAGCTTGAGAATCAAGAGTCGCACACTCTACCAACTGAGCCAGCCAGACACCTCTGACATCACATTTTACTCATAAATTGTTATTACTCAATTTTTGCTATAAAACCTAATCAGGTAAGTTTTTTTGTTTTGTTTTTGGTTGTTGTGGGGTTTGTTTGTTTGTTTGGTTTTTTGGTTTGTTTGGTTTTTGTAGGACTTAATAAATGGGAAAGAGACTAGGGGAGCCTCCTTTGGTGCACAAAGTGGTTTGAGTGAGGTTCTGTCACATTTTAGAGGGCTCTGCAGATACACCATTCACATGTTTATAGAAAAAAAAAAAACAACAAAAACCAAAAACCAAAAACTGAGACCTCCTCTGTGACAGTGTTGTATTATCCAGTGTGCCTGACAGAAGTATAACCCAAGAGGAGGTAATGCACTTTGCTGTCCAACTTAACAAGAACCAAAGTACAGGAAGATGCCCAGAAAACTAAAACTCACTCTTCTGTAATTTTTCCGCTACTTGAAATTCAAACAGATATGACATAAAGAGTAATGGTGGTGCAGCGGGCTCCCCCATCCAAATACCCACTGACCTGTGGCTGGGCAGGGGACGGGGCATCAGGGTGTTGGATGAGGATCTGGCTTTGCTCAGGACGGGCCGTCACCATGGTGCTGGCAGTACCTACCACCATTCCACATCCACCATTGATTGAGGACACTTGGTGGGTTAGGGTGGCTTTTAGTCTCTGTGAGGGACAGTAATAAAAAATAGTTCGTCAAAGGTAAGATTCTGTCACGGGTAAGACAGTGGGCTTAAATTTTAATACTGACCTTACAAATAGCTAAAATTTCTGTGCCAATTTACCCTTAACAGAGGAATTAAAAGAAAATGACAGGGAGAATGTGCACCTGGATCCCTAAAATGCCTACTCTGTTCCTTGGCTATCATCCTGGGCACAGTTGGAGGGTGGGGGTTGTTGAAGTAATAGAGTCCAGATGAAAGCTCTCTCCTGGAACCCGGCCAGGTGCTGGTTACGCAGCTATTCACCTCTTGGCCAGCTCTCCTGCCCACTCACCCACCCTCCATCTGTCACCCTGGAACTGAAACAGCAAGCATTCCACGCCAAACAATCTGTGCTGCCTCTTTTCACTGCCATGGTGTATGTACCAGGCTGTAAAGGTGGAAGAGAGGAGATAGGAGTCATGAATCAGGGTCTTTTCTTCTCCAGACCCCACAACAGGGTATCTTTAGCTCTGCAAGCCCCATAAGGTTTCTTTTCTTGGCTCACTTGAAAAACCTACACTGATAACACTTCTTTCGAAAGGGCCAACACTGCCCCAAGCTGGGATGTACTCACCATTTTGGCTTCTGATGGCATAGGGTGGCCAGAGGGAGAAATGGAACCACTGCTGTTAACTGGTGGGCCAGGGATACCAGGAATGTTGGGCACCATAGACACAGGTCTGGCCAGCTGGATTAAGAGGAGGAAGAAAAACCAGAAGGGAACATAATACTAGTGGTAGGGCAACAGCTTCCCAAAATCAAGTGCTTCTGAGATTGGCATGTCAGGGCCTGTTCTGTGCAACCTGCCCACAGGGCATACAGGGACAGCCTGGGAAATACCTTCCCCCATAGAGCACCACAGGGTAGGAAATCTAATCCTTCAGTGCTATGACAATTTCTATAGGAAAAACTGGGGCTGTATCTTGAGGAAAGTGGTGGGCAATTTGGGAGGCACCAAGTGCCAAGTAAAATCAACCAATCAGCGGGCTGGCAAGACCAATTCCTAGACCAGGAGCCAATTGTCCAGATGAGGCTTTGTCTAGTGTTCCACAGTGCTGGATTGGCAGAGGTTAGTGAAGAGTTTGGGCAGGCTGCCATGCTCAGCTAATACAGACCAGAGCCCACGTTTCCCTGGGGCTCACGTGTGTTTATGAGCATTCAGGTGGAAGGGAGGGATTAGTGTGTGCGTAGGGTTGGCTGCCCCAACTATAGAGCTCACCGATATGACAGAAGGCATCTGTACCGGAGGCCCTGGCAGCACAGGCATGGTCTGTCCATTAGCAAGATGCATGACGAGAGGGAGGGAGCCAGTGGGAGATCTAGAAGAGACATGAAGTAAAATGCTCACAATACAGACCCTTTTGCCTAGGGATCTTCCTCCTAGAATTACAGCAGATTTCCCAGTCTTCTCTAGTTAGGGAAGCTATAGGGCAACGTTATAAAATCCTGACACCCTCAGAAAAGTGGAAAAAGTAGGGAGTACTTACCTTATAGATGGAGAGAAATGGTAAGATCTTTACACTTTGCAAATTAAGCAAGCACCACTGAATTCAAATGGGTGGGAAGCTAATCCTATAAAGATTTTAGAACAATTACACAAACATCCCCACCACCGGCATGTATAAATTCTGTCTTGCCTTAGGCAGGACTTGGACCAAAGCTGTCATTTTGCAAAGCTGAATTCTGTCATATGATAGCCAAACATGACTTAATTTCTCTTGTTTTTTTTTGTACGTATTGCTCTACCCTGCCTCCAAAAGATGTCACTTTGTATTTTTCCTAGTAGGTCCAAGGAATAAGCTTTAAGAGGCTAAATCCTGACAGCAACCTCTTAACCCCTGGGTACCTAGGGACAGGAGCTCAAGTCATTTCATTAGGAAATCTATATAGACCATGCCAGGATTGAAGACAAACAGACAAACAAAATTAGGGGTAGCAAAGACCAAGAACCCTAACTGGGACTGAGGGGGACACCAGACTCAAAAAAAGATGACTAAATGGGTTTCAGTCCGTCATTCAGTAATGCTCCCCCAAACTTGTGCAGATTGAGGCCAAGAATTAAAATATACTTCCCTGTGTGGCCTCCACCATTTTGATGAACTTCCTAAACTCTTAAAGATTCTTCTTTTAGATCAAAGAAGTCTTAAACCTCCAAATTAAGGAAGCATTATTTCCAAATAAATACTTGCTTGTGTACTAACAAGGTAAAGATTTCTGTTTATGGTGGGAAATTTTATTCTGAGAGACAATCTCACTGACTTGTTTTCCTTGAGTATTCAAAAACAGTCCTGTTTTTCATCAAGTACAAAAAGATTCAGGCTTCACTGTTTCTCCCTGCTCTCTTTACTTACCCCAGTTGCCTGTTGGATGGTGGAGCCTGTGTGATGACAGAAGTTGGGGAGGGAAGGGTTGGGTGAAGTGGATCATAGCCCAAATGGAGAGGCAGGGAGCCAGGGCGCACGATGGTAGGTGTGGGGGTAGAGATCACAACAGGCTTTGGGGCCACCTCCTGGGGAGAAGAGACCAACAGATCACAAAATGCTATAAAGGGCTGCTTATAGGCAAACAGGTAGCTGGTAAAATGTGGAACAAGTCTACTGGAAAGAGCACTGTGGCAGCTCATGTAAATCATGCCCTGACTCTATCATGATCATGGACCTATACCTCACTCACCCATGCAATAGGAATGCTGAGTTAAGACCTTTTGGCTATCTCCCTTTCAGAGATGATAGCTATGCGAATGAGAGGACAGCTGGAAAATCACCTGGAATCTTTGCAGAAGCACTGGAGTGCCATATAAGTTCCAGGGACTGTAAAAATTTCTCACAGTCTCTATATTCCCATTTCAAAAAAAAATTTTTTTTTTTTTTACTGTTTATGTATTTTTGAGAGAAACAGCACAATCAGGGGAGGGGCAGAGAGAGAGGGGACAGAGGATCCGAAGCGGGCTGCATGCTGACAGCAGAGAGCCCAATGCCAGGGCTCAAACTCACAAACTGTGAGATCATGACCTGAGCTGAAGTCCCAATGCATTAAGTGACTGAGCCCCCCAGGTGCTCCACTCTCATTCCAAATTTGATGCCTGAGAGTCCTCTGATCTCTAATGAGAACAGACAGGGTGTAAGACTGGCGATAAGGCAACCAATATTTCCTAGAGAGCCCTTTAAAAAAGGGCTATGGTGGCGGAATGGGGGTGGAGTGCCTGGATGGCTCAGTCGGAAAAGCATGAGACTCTTAATCTCAGGGTGTGAGTTTGAGCTCCACGTTTGGTGTAGAGATTGCTTAAAACTAAATAAATAAAACTAAAAAAAAAAGGGGGGGGGCACAGGAGTTTGCATAATGGTCTTGTTGTAATAAAACAAACTACTTCCCACTGTTAACCTGGTTAGGGTCTTAGTTGCTAGTGGCCACACTGGCCCTCAAGTGTCTCCAGACAACTTCTAGGACCTGGTTGCTAATGAAAAGGGGAGGGAGGAGGGAGAGTTGTAATGTTTAGGGAGGGAGTAGTTTGGAGAAGTTATCAAACCAAATTTGGAGGGAGGTAAAATGAGATACAGATGCTCTAACCACATTGGACATTAAAATTAAAACCACTAGCAGAATAGTGGAGACTGGAAAGAGGCATGGGGGGGGCGGGTTCTGAGGTTTTGAGAGTATCTAGGTGCTGGTTACACGGGCTATAAACTTCGTGAAAATTCAGTGAGCTGTATACTTACAATTTACGCACTTCTGTATGTGTGTTATTTCAGTAAATTTATAAAAAATATTACCTCATAAAAAGTTCCCTTTAAAAAAATAATACTCAGAATCCTAGTAGATTTTCTCCTTGTGCCACTAGAAGACTTCCTTCTAAGAAGACTTTTTCCTAAATCATTTAATGTCCAATTTATGAATTACACTTTTTCTTTTCTACTTAACTGAAGTACAACATATATAAAGTGTATTAATCTAAAGGACACAACTAAGTGACTTTATATATGTAAAATCAAGACGGAGTCCATTTCCAGCACCCCAGA